>NW_027362768.1:379278745-380487495 GCF_046119375.1 Phyllobates terribilis
TTACATTGTTTCATCCTTCACTGTTTATTTGTTAAGTATCTTCACAAATCTATTCCTTACAGTTACATCCCGACTAAAGCCATGTTCACACGTGCAGTATTTGGTCAGTATTTTACATCAGTATTTGTAAGCCAAAACCAGGAGTGGGTGATAAATACAGTAGTGGTGACAAGTTTCTAGTATACTTTTCCTCTGATTGTTCCACTCCTGGATTTATCTTACTGATGTAAAATACTGAAAGTGTGAGCGTGGCCTTACACTCCAGTTACATCCAGAGCTGCATTCACATTTCTACTGGTTTTCTCATCACACAGAGCAGTGCATTGCAGAAGCTCGTGTGACTTTTACATAGGCAGAGTTCAGCTCTTGAGTAATACTTCTGATGGGGATTTTTCAGACATATTCCAAGTAGCAGACACATTTTTTTTTTTATATTTTCTTTGGATATGAATGGAGAAGAAAACAGGACCCACTGTGAAAGAGTGTTTAAAGGGACGCTGTCGCTTTATCCAGCCAATCATATCTGTATAAACTCTGTAGAGTTACAGGACTTCAATGCTTTTCCAGCTCCATGACCTCTGAGCTAATACTGACAGCTCTACCATTGACCCAGGGCGTCTCTTCAAAAAAATGACACTTTCCCTTTAAGAGGTCATAATCAAGGTCAGGTGAACTTGGTGACCCTCTTCCATCAGGTCTTGGACCTCTGCTGCTGTTTGTTCCGGCAAGGATACATATGTGACCTGGACCTGCGTCATTCCTCTCCCCGGGGATCAGTCCAGTAGTGACGGACACTTCCAAGAATCCGCAATGCTGGAATAGGGAAGACAACAAGCTCCCATCAGTGACCTGGGGTGAGAAAATCAGCAAAAATAGAAGAAACATGTCTGCAGACACTTATACATAGAACCTAATTAAAGGGAAAGTGCACCTTAATCCACCTTTAACATCACGTTAGAGTTGAACGTTCCCTAATTCCCTTTTATGAGCCGCGTGCAAGCTCTATAGTCAGCAAGATACATTGTACATCTCTCTCTTTACCTGGAAACCGCCAGTAAGTAGGGCTGTTCCAATTTAATATTGACTTTTTAGCATCTGACACATATTAACCCAAATCCACAAGCAGAGTTTTATTAACCCCATGAACACTGGTACGTGCACCACAACCTCGAGCAGAAGTGCCCCAAGTAAGATGCCGCTCATTCCCTCCAAACACGTATAAAGTAAACTTCTGAAAAGGTGGTGGAAAGAAATATAAATTGTCAAAAAGTTACAAATGTTATCCATAAATTGTGACTTAAATAGAATAAAAAAAATAACAGATCCGTAAACAGCAACTTGTTGATGGTTTCCAGGTAGCAAAATTGCCTATAGAGAAAAGCAAAACAGGTGATGAAGATGTTACAAAAATGAGGGCTTTTATGACTGCTGACTATAAACTCAATGTTAAGTCAAGGTCGAGCTTCATTTTAGAATTACCCTAAGGCCACATTCACATGTTCAGTATTTGGTCAGTATTTTACATCAGTATTTATAAGCCAAAATCAGGAGTGGAACAATCAGAGAAAAAGTGTAATAGAAACACATCACCACTTCTGAGGTGCGCGAAGCCGAGAGGTGCGGGGCAGAGAGGAGCGAGGCGGCGAGGTGCGACGCGGAGAGGTGTGAGGCGGAGAGGAGCCAGTCGGCGAGGTGCGAGGCGAAGAGGTGCAAGGAGGAGAGGAGCGTGGGCAGAGAGGAGCACGGGGCAAGGAGGAGCGCGGGGCAGAGAGGAGCGCAGGGTGGAGAGGAGCAAGGCGGAGGAGAGCCAAGTGGAGAGGGGCAAGGCGGTGAGGAGTGCAAGGCGGAGACGTGCAGGGTGGAGCGGAGCGAGATGGAGAGGTGTGGGGCGGAGAGGAACGAGGCGGACAGGTGCGGGGTGGAGAGGTGCGCGGGGCGGAGAGGTACGAGGTGGAGAGGTGCATGAGGCGGAGAGTTGCGCGAGGCCGAGAGGTGCGGGGCGGAGAGGTGCACGAAGCCGAGAGGTGCGAGGCGGAGAGGTGTGGGGCGGAGAGGCGCGAGGTGGAGAGGGGAGAGGAGTGCAAGGCGGAGAGGCGCGCTGCGGAGAGGAGCGCAAGGCAGAGAGGATCGCGGGGCAGAGAGGAGCGCTGCGTGGAGACAGGCGAGACAGAGGGGAGTCAAGTGGAGAGGTGCAAGGCGGTGAGGAGCGCGCGGTGGAGAGGTGCGTGAGGCGGAGAGGTGCGGGGCGGAAAGGTGCGGGGGGTGGAGAGGTGCGCGAGGTGGAGAGGTGCGAGGCGGAGATGTATGAGGCGGAGAGGAGCGAGGCGGAGGGGTGCGTGGGACAGAGAGGTGTGGGGTGGAGAGGAGCGAGGCGGAGAGGTGCGAGGAGAAGAGATGGGAGGCCGAAAGATGCACGAGGCGGAGAGGTGCGAGGCGGAGAGATGCAGGGTGGAGAGGTGCGCGAGGAGGAGAGGTGAGGGGTGGAGAGGTACGAGGCGGAGCGAGGCAGTGAGGAGTGAGGCGGAGAGGTGCGTGAGATGGAGAGGTGCGGCACGGAGAGGTGCAGGGTGGAGAGGTGCAGGGCGGAGAGGAGAGGAGCGAGGCAGAGAGGTGCGAGGCAGAGAGGAACGAGGTGGAGAGAAGAGAAGCGGAGAGGAGTGAGGTGGGGAGGTGCCGCGAGGCCTAGAGGTGTGGGACGGAGAGGTGCACGAGGCTGAGAGGAGCGAGGCTGAGAGGAGTGAGGCGGAGAGGAGCGAGGTGGAGATGAGCGAGGCGGAGAGGAGCAAGTTGGAGAGGTGCGGAGCGGAGAAATGCGGGGTGGAGAGGAGCGAGGTGGAGAGGTGAGTGGAGCGGGGCGGAGAGGTGCGGGGTGGAGAGGAGTGAGATGAAGAGGTGAGAGGAGCGAGGCGGAGAGGAGCGAGGTGGAGAGCTGCGGGGGGTGGAGAGGTGCACGAGGCGGAGAGGTGTGGAGAGGTAATTGAGGCGGAGAGGTACGTGAAGCAGAGAGGTGTGGGGCGGAGAGGTGCGCGATTCAGAGAGGTGCGGGGCAGAGAGGTGCACGTGGCCGGGAGGAGCGAGGTGGAGAGGAGCAAGGTGGAGAGGTGCGGGGCGGAGAGGTGTGGGGCGGAGAGGAGCGAGGCAGAGTAGTGTGAGGCGGAGAGGAGCGCGGCGGAGAGGTGCAGGGGGGAGAGGTGCTGGGCGGAGAGGAGCGAGGCGGAGAGGCACAAGGCGGAGAGGCACGAGGCGGAGAGGCGGAGAGGTACAAGGCGGAGAGGAGTGAGGCGGAGAGGTGAGGGGGGAGAGGTGCGGGACGGAGAGGAGTGAGGTGGAGAGGAGCGAGACTGAGAGGTGCGGGGCGAAGAGGTGCGGGGAGAAGAGGTGTGGGGCGAAGAGGTGTGGGGCAGCGAGAGGAGCTAGGTGGAGAGGTGAGAGGAGCGAGCGAGGCGGAGAGGTGCGGGGCGAAGAGGTACGGGACGGAGAGGTGTGGGGCAGAGAGGAGCTAGGTGGAGAGGTGAGAGTAGCGAGGCGGAGAGGTGCGGGGAAGAGAGGAGCGAGGAGGAGAGGTGCGAGGCGAAGAGGAGCGAGGCGGAGAGGTGTGGGGCGGAGAGGTGTGGGGCGGAGAGGTGTGGGGTGGAGAGGTGTGGGGTGGAGAGGTGTGGAGAGGAGTGAGGTGGAGAGGTGCGGGGCGGAGAGGTGCGGGGCGGAGAGGTGTGGGGCGGAGAGGAGCTAGGTGGAGAGGTGAGAGTAGCGAGGCGGAGAGGTGCGGGGAAGAGAGGAGAGGTGCGAGGCGGAGAGGAGCGAGGAGGAGAGGTGTGAGGCGGAGAGGTGCGGGGCAGAGAGGAGTGAGGTGGAGAGGAGCGGGGCGGAGAGGTGTGGGGTGGAGAGGAGTGAGGTGGAGAGGTGTGAGGCGGAGAGGTGCAGGGCGGAGAGGTGTGGGGTGGAGAGGTGTGGGGTGGAGAGGAGCGAGGTGGAGAGGAGTGAGGTGGAGAGGTGAGAGGAGCAAGGCGGAGAGGTGCGGGGCGAAGAGGTTCGGGGCAGAGAGGTGTGGGGCGGAGAGGAGCTAGGTGGAGAGGTGAGAGTAGCGAGACGGAGAGGTGCGGGGAAGAGCGGTGTGAGGCGGAGAGGTGCGGGGCGGAGAGGTGTGGGGTGGAGAGGAGCGAGGCGGAGAGGTGCGGGGCGGAGAGGTGTTGGGTGGAGAGGAGCGAGGCGGAGAGGTGCGGGGCGGAGAGGTGTGGGGTGGAGAGGAGCGAGGCGGAGAGGTGCGGGGCGGAGAGGTGTTGGGTGGAGAGGAGCGAGGCAGAGAGGTGCGGGGCTGAGAGGTGTGGGGTGGGGAGGAGCGAGGCGGAGAGGTGTGAGGCCTCGGGACTCCACTCGCTCAGATGTTACCTCATTCGCCCTCTCTCCGGATTATTATTAATGACACATTCACTTTACATGTGATGTTGTCTGGGATGATGGATGAGTAGTCCGCAGCCCTCCCATCCCCCGACCATTGCTCAGTTGTAGATGCCACGCATTTTGTGTACGAGGCTCTGATTAACAATAAACATTTATTCCAGGGCGGCTCCTTTTGGCGCAGGAAGACAAGGAAATGTCTCCCAGATGATGGGACACCAGGGAAGCGGCAGGGGTCAGCTGGGAGGACGACCACCGTGAGGGCTAATATGGGGTCACTCAGCTTTCTACAGATTCTGAGTATCACATACTTAAAGGGATGTTCCACTTTCAGGAGAATGGACCCCAACGTTCTAAAATACCTAAAATAACAAACAGAGCCGGTCTCACCCTCCTCAGGTCCAGCACAGCGGTGTTTTGGGCACATCGGTGACGTCACGTCGTCCGTGCACATAACCAATCGCTGAGCTGGCGGCTTACGCCATTGACTAAATTGGTGATTCGCACTGACGCCGAGACGTCACCGCTGCGGTCAAAACACAGAGACCCTAGTAGTGGCGGAGAGTCGGTGCAGGACATAGGGGGCAAGAGTGCCTGCTGTAGTTATCTTTTAGGGTCCTCCTTTATGAAAGTGGAAAACCCATTAGTTGTGTATGGCTCTAGACATCACCCTAATTATCTGCCTGACTTTGCATTCGTGAATCAGGAGGCCCAGGATGAACAGCGTTTTCCAGAGGCCCCATTGGCAGCTTTTTCTAAAAGTCTTGTTGTCACCCAGATGAGTCCTTTGTGTCTGGATACAATGTTGCACAATGTTTCCTTCTTCTGCCAGCTGTTCCTTCCACAAGGTGAATGGATATAATGGACGTGCGGCCGGTGCCAGCCCCCCGTCTCATGTATCTGGTCCGGGGGACTCATCCATCAAACATCTGCAGAAAAGACTCATTTTAGGATAGAAATCTCCATAAAAGGGTCGGAGCGAGTCGCTTGTTGTTGTTTTTACTTCACCAAATGTTAATGACATCACCCTGCAAGCAGCTGTACGTGTGCCAAGCGTCCCGGCTCACACATGTGCTGACAGACCCTCACGTATCACCCCTCCCTGCCTGCACCAAGTGTCTGGGGGGTCCGACCTGGGACTCCATATGGAATAAGTCTGGCTTAGTCTTGGCTCTTATAGTCAGGTGTGTATAGGAGGCAAGAAGCTGCGGCCTGCGCAGGGTTACATAAAATGGAGAATTTCCGTGCGGGTTTGGGCACTCCCTGGAGGAACAGAAAGGGGCTTAACGCTACTAAAGTCACAGACTTCCCATGAGAGTGTCAGTCACAGCCTCCATGTCCCTATACCTGTGCCAGCCATAATGCCCCTATACCTGTGCCAGCCATAATGTCCCTATACCTGTGCCAGCCATAATGTCCCTATACCTGTGCCAGCCATAATGCCCCTATAACATGGCCAGCCATAATGTCCCTATACCTGTGCCAGCCATAATGCCCCTATAACATGGCCAGCCATAATGTCCCTATACCTGTGCCACCCATAATGCCCCTATAACAGTGCCAGCCATAATGTCCCTATACCTGTGCCAGCCATAATGCCCGTATAACAGTGCCAGCCATAATGTCCCTATAACAGTGCCAGCCATAATGTCCCTATACCTGTGCCAGCCATAATGCCCCTATAACAGTGCCAGCCATAATGTCCCTATACCTGTGCCAGCCATAATGCCCGTATAACAGTGCCAGCCATAATGTCCCTATAACAGTGCCAGCCATAATGTCCCTATACCTGTGCCAGCCATAATGCCCCTATAACAGTGCCAGCCTTAATGTTTCCATATCACTTTTAGCCAGTGATTTGATAACAATACTAATCACCTACTCACAGAGCTCCTATATGATTGTGTCAGTCACAGAGCTGCTCATATACTAGTTGCTACCAATGACTATTAGTTAGCGCTCAACTAACAATGCTATTTTCAAAGTGCCAGACATAGGGCTCCCATATCAGTGCCAGTCACTGTGCTCTTATACTAGCACCAACCACAGGTCCTATAAGATTGCCAGCCACAGTGCCCCTATATCAGAGCCAACATATAACAACAATACCAGCCACAGTGCCTCTACAATAGTGCCATGAAGTGTGCTCCTATATCAGTGCCAATCACAATGCTCATAGGCCAGTGCCAGCCACAGTGCGCTTATAATAGTGCCATACACGTGCTTCTAATATCAGTACCAGCCACAGTTCTCCCATATATCAATGCCAAGTGGCTCCTATATCAGTACCAGCCACAGTTCTCCCATATATCAGTGCCAGGTGGATCCTATATCATTGTCAGCCACAGTTCTCCCATATATCAGTGCCAAGTGGCTCCTATATCAGTACCAGCCACGGTTCTCCCATATATCAGTGCCAGGTGGATCCTATATCATTGTCAGCCACAGTTCTCCCATATATCAGTGCCAAGTGGATCCTATATCAGTACCAGCCACAGTTCTCCCATATATCAGTGCCAGGTGGATCCTATATCAGTACCAGCCACAGTTCTCCCATATATCAGTGCCAGGTGGATCCTATATCAGTACCAGCCACAGTTCTCCCATATATCAGTGCCAGGTGGATCCTATATAAGTACCTGCCGCAGTTTTCCCATGTATCAGTGCCAAGTGGCTCCTATATCAGTACCAGCCACAGTTCTCCCATATATCAGTGCCAGGTGGATCCTATATAAGTACCTGCCACAGTTTTCCCATGTATCAATGCCAAGTGGCTCCTATATCAGTACCAGCCACAGTTCTCCCATATATCAGTGCCAGGTGGATCCTATATCATTGTCAGCCACAGTTCTCCCATATATCAGTGCCAGGTGGATCCTATATAAGTACCAGCCACAGTTGTCCCATATATCAGTGCCAAGTGGCTCCTATATCAGTACCTGCCACAGTTTTCCCATGTATCAGTGCCAAGTGGCTCCTATATCAGTACCAGCCACAGTTCTCCCATATATCAGTGCCAGGTGAATCCTATATAAGTACCTGCCACAGTTTTCCCATGTATCAGTGCCAAGTGGCTCCTATATCAGTACCAGCCACAGTTCTCCCATATATCAGTGCCAGGTGGATCCTATATCATTGTCAGCCACAGTTCTCCCATATATCAGTGCCAAGTGGATCCTATATCAGTACCAGCCACAGTTCTCCCATGTATCAGTGCCAAGTGGCTCCTATATCAGTACCAGCCACAGTTCTCCCATATATCAGTGCAAGGTGGATCCTATATCAGTACCAGCCACAGTTCTCCCATATATCCGTGCCAGGTGGATCCTATATCAGTACCAGCCACAGTTCTCCCATATATCAGTGCCAGGTGGATCCTATATCAGTACCAGCCACAGTTCTCCCATATATCAGTGCCAGGTGGATCCTATATAAGTACCTGCCACAGTTTTCCCATGTATCAGTGCCAGGTGGCTCCTATATCAGTACCAGCCACAGTTCTCCCATATATCAGTGCCAGGTGGATCCTATATCAGTACCAGCCACAGTTCTCCCATATATCAGTGCCAGGTGGATCCTATATCAGTACCAGCCACAGTTCTCCCATATATCAGTGCCAGGTGGATCCTATATAAGTACCTGCCACAGTTTTCCCATGTATCAGTGCCAGGTGGCTCCTATATCAGTACCAGCCACAGTTCTCCCATATATCAGTGCCAGGTGGATCCTATATCAGTACCAGCCACAGTTCTCCCATATATCAGTGCCAGGTGGATCCTATATCAGTACCAGCCACAGTTCTCCCATATATCAGTGCCAGGTGGATCCTATATCAGTACCAGCCACAGTTCTCCCATATATCAGTGGCAGGTGGATCCTATATAAGTACCTGCCACAGTTTTCCCATGTATCAGTGCCAAGTGGCTCCATTATCAGTACCAGCCACAGTCCTCCTATATTCTAGCTTCAGTATTCCCAAAATAGAACCTGAGGTGGTGCTGCTAAATAGCTGCCAACACAGCGCTGCTATAACAGTGCCAGCCTGGGGCAACTATAACAGTACCAGCCAAACCGCGCCTAGAATAATGTTTGCCACATTACCAATTATTAAGGTTATCCTGTGTGATCCCATATTAGTGCCGTCCATGCTGCCCATATTATGGTGTCAGACACCCTGGCTCCTTATTATACCAGCCTCAGTACCAGACAGTATTCACAGACTTGGTGAAGCTTCCACTTTTATTCCTTCAATGTGCACCATATGGATGTCATTGGGTGGTAATGGGGGAGTGGATTACCCCTAATACATGGGACCACCAGGGCAATATACAACCTATAAGCAGTATAATAGCATATCTAGGAAGGTCTGTGTTCAGGAGACGAGATGCTGGGGAATAGCCGCCACATCAGCAGAGACCCAGGTTCTGACAGCAGCTCTGATGTTTCCTGGGGATTTTCTATCACTCCATGTGGAAATGCCGTGATATTTTCTTTGGCCTCCTCCGCAGGGATCGGTGGCTCCGTGTTGTGTGCGCAGTGCGTGCTGCGCCTGTGTGCATTGTGCTCTATCCGTGCCCTGCTCTGCCCCGATCCCGCTGAGCTCCGTCTCATCAAAGGTTCATGTTTTTTTTTTCTTGACTTGAACGCTGAAATCACCCGATAAGAGTTGTTATCGTTTCACCAGTGATTGTTTTCCAGGAGAACATTGAGTTTTATTATGTTACCCCAAGAAATATCTCCAGGAATCTTTTAAGTGAAGCCAAGAGGTCTGAAATGTTCAGAGAAACCTCCCTGGGGTCAATTAGAGCAAGAAGAAATATCTCCACACCTTGAAGACACCTCAGCAGAGAAACACTCAGAACCTTGGACGAGTTATACACAATGTAGCAAAATGTAACAAAGTGGAAAAAACAAATATTTATTTCGAAGTCCCGTCCTCAATCACATGACCACAGCCACAAAACTGCTGCACAGCGACAACCGGCGCGCACCTTATGTAACATCCACATCTGGACTTGTCTCTACTACCTCTGCTTCTGTCGTGAAGCGTCACCACTCTTTCATTGCCTACGATGTGGGACAACACAAGAGCAGTTCTGATATGTGATTTCTAGGACTTGTGGTGCCATCCAGGCAGGCAGCTTGTGGGTTAATACCTTGACATTGTAAATCTGATAGCTTCTTGCTGTGACCCTAGGGTGAGGCGACACTCAATTTAAACCTCCTACTGACTGCCAGTGTTGCCAGTTATAAGGTGAACTTACCCTGGTCTACTGCTTGGTTTTGCTTCCGCATCCTTGCACTTCCAGTTTTAGTTCCTGACATCGGCTTGTATTTTAACTACTAGACTGTCTCTGAATTTGTCCCTGACTTTGATCTCCGGGACATGACCTGGCTAGTTGACGCTTGTGAAGACACAGGGTCTTCCGTGGGCATAATACTACTCAGACAACACAGGGTGAGGGTAAAACAGCGTGGCAATACTTTATTGAACCACCAAACAGACAGTCCCAGCAAATACCCAAGATTGTGCAAAATTACATAGTCTCACCCTTCCGCTGGCCCGCCGGGAATAGAACAACTGCGACCTTGGGACTTCCAGGGCCAACTACCTCAATCAGTGGCCTCCTGCTTTGGATGGACACCCACAGAGAGGAGGTAGTGGCAAGCTTAGGAAGCTGATAGTCCATTGAGGTACAAGGCCAGAAGACCCAAGGGTCCCACCCTGGCCTCTCTGAACAACTCCATGGGTTCCAGGTGACCTCCTTGTCCCAACCTGGCTTTCTTCAAGTTTCTCCATGGGTTCCAGGTGACCAAATGGTCCCAAATTGGCAAACCCAAACAACATATCCATGGGGCCAGGTGACCTCTTTGTCCCAACCTGGTTTCCCCAAATGTATCCATGGGTTCTCTGATGGTCAAAGGAGCAGATTTGTATCCTTCCAGCCAGGGCTATGTACCCTTAGGCTGGAATCCTATAGAATCTGTGTCTCTCTGTATGGAGCCATGCTACCAAACTACTGTCCTGAAGAGTATCTCAGATTCTCTACTTCTGTTTGGAGCAGGATAGAAAAACCCTTTTTATATTTACATATGTGGCTAAGGTCATCATTTACAGGTCAGAGGGAAAGGTGCAGGACTCATGTCTCATTGTTTGAGCATGTATTCAATTTGTCATAGTTTGTATCCCCCTGCTCTGTAAATCAACAATTAGCTGGCCAAGTACAATATGTAATTAGCATATAAAAAAAATATCATTTTCCCCAACACTAAGTAGCTGCCCTCCATACAATAAGTCGCAGTAGATATCAACTCAAATGTCAATATTCAAGTTTATACAAATACTAGACTGTCTTTCTTTACCCACCAAAGAAACGCACATAAATTCAAAAGTCAACACAAACACGATAGTGTATTTCTCCTGGCCTAACATCTGGCTAATTAAGATTAGAAGCTGTGTTCTTACAACACTTCTCTGTGTCAACTCGTGCCCACCGTCCAGCAGCCACTTCATGGACGCAGCCCGGAGGGGGCCTGTAAAAGCTCAAATCCCTGTTTAGGAATTACAGGTTGTATGCCAGGGTTCCACTGGGATCTGCCAAATGAAGCAGCTTTGTCAAAGCCTGTTCTGGGAAGCCCTATTAAGAGCTGCCAGGCATCCACCTTCAGTAGAACTGAACAATATTTCTAGAAGCCTATCAGTTCTTAGTAGAGCTTACACAGACAGGTTTTGTACAAAACGTTCTGTTTAGCAGATCTCAGGGAAACCTGGGCTTCACCATCCAGTGCAGGGTCTCCTTCGGTACATCCATGGAGTGGCTGATGGCTGGTGGTGGAGCTGGCAGAGCGGAGTCATCTGGGTGGGTCATATTCAGAAAATCGAAAAGTAAGAGACAAAGTCAGAAACAGTCGGGCGGTCAAATTATGAGCCGAAGTCAGGAACTAAAATTAAGAAGTAAAAAGAGGCCGGAAGAAAACCAAGAGGTAGACCAGGCTAAGATCAACTTATAACTGGCAACACTGGCAAGCTGCAGGATGTTTACTGTATATTGAGTGTGACCTCACCTGAGGCTGACAGCAAGGAGCTAACAGATGAACAATGTTCAGGTATCAAATCACAAGCCCCCTGCCTGGACAGAGCTACAATAGGAAGCTTGGTTTGGCACTGTTTATAGGGGATATCTGGATGCAACTATATATGGGGCAAATTCAAATTGCACTTTTATCAGAGCACTGGCATGAGAAGCTGGCACTATATAAAGGTGATATCTAGCTTCTTATATTTTAAGGGTAACACGTTACCAGTCACCAGTTTACCAGTTTCCATAACTTTGTGCCTTGATAATAACATTGCCTCAATAAACAGTATCACGTGTCACTATGTACAGCCTCAGACTGCTCTATGAACAGTGCCAGTCACAGTTTCTAATGCCATTAGCAGATAAAACTGTCCCATAAACAATGCCAACAAAATGATCACATAAAATATCCCCATAAACAGTTTCAGTCAGTACTACCCTCATAAAAAGTGTCAGACAAAGTTCTCTTTTAAACACATCCACCCAATATTTCTCTATAAACAGAGCTGGACATTAATTCTCATAACATTGTGCCCTGATAACAGTGTCAGTCAAAGGCTCCACTGAAACACTGTCACAGCTAAAAATCCCCCATAAACAGTGCCAACATCGTATCCTATAAATAGGGTCAGCCAATGTTACCTTTCACACAATGGCAGCCAGCTATCCTCTATAGACAGTGCCTGCTAGAGATGACTCACAAAGAATGATATCAAAGCTTTTCCATAAAGTTTCCTCACCAACAATGACAGACAGGAATATCCTGAAAACAGCATCAGCCAGATATCCCCTATAATCAGTGACATCAGTAATATCATGAAAACAGCATCATCCAGATATCCTATATGATCAGTATCAGACATATATATATCTTAAAAACACTATCAGACAAATATCCTATATAATTAGTGCCAAAAAGTGATACCCTGAAAACAGCATCAACTATACATCCCCTATAAACAGTGCCAGACATCATTACTCATTGCTGTAGCCCAGTAACAGTGCTTTCTAAAGCTGCAACATAAAGAGCACATACAACATTTTTCCAAAACAGTCAACATAAATAGTCAGACAGTGCTACCCTCATAAAGTGTCAGCCACAGCCCCCTAAAAATTAAAGTCAGATAACCGTTCCCAATAGTGTATCATAATCAGTGCCAGCCAGAGCTTCCCCAGTGTCAATCAGTTCTCAGTCATATTGATCCCAATATAGTCAGAAAAATCCCCCAATAAACAGTAACATCTTTGCAAGCACAGATCAGCCTAAAAGAGAAGCTGCTGGTATGTAAAATATCAAACACTCAAAGAAACCAGATTGTTAGATTCTGATCATTTTTACTTGTATGAAATGTTGTATTGTGGCAACTAAACACAAAAGAACAACTGCGGACAACAAAGAAGATTGTATAGTCTGAGCAAAAAAGCGAGACAAGGAGCAAGAGTCAAAGATTGTGACAAAACATCCAAGTTCACAGCTGATTCCTTATCCTTGATGAACTGTGACTTCAGATCTTTCCAAAACTTCTCCCTCTTTCAACTCCTATTTCCCATAGGACGTAACTTGGCAAGAATTATCCCCGCTTGAGGCGTCCGACTAACTTACTTGAAAGATTTTCTTTCTCCAGGTCTAAAAGGTTTCCTGGAAAATTGTTCTCATATTTTCACGGAATATAATCACAGTTTAGAAGGAAAAGGAAGAGAAAGAAGACTAGGCAAGAATATAACTACTATAATACTGCCCCATGTACAAGAATATAACTACTATAATACTGCCCCCTATGCACAAGAATATAACTACTATAATACTGCCCCCTATGTACAAGAATATAACTACTATAATACTGCCCCCTATGTAGAAGAATATAACTACTATAATACTGTCCCCTATATACAAGAATATAACTACTATAATACTGCCCCCTATGTAGAAGAATATAACTACTATAATACTGCCCCATGTACAAGAATATAACTACTATAATACTGCTCCCTATGTACAAGAATATAACTACTATAATACTGCCCCTATGTACAAGAATATAACTACTATAATACTGCTCCTATGTACAAGAATATAACTACTATAATACTGCTCCTATGTACAAGAGTATAACTACTATAATACTGCCCCTATGTACAAGAATATAACTACTATAATACTGCTCCTATGTACAAGAATATAACTACTATAATACTGCTCCTATGTACAAGAGTATAACTACTATAATACTGCCCCTATGTACAAGAATATAACTACTATAATACTGCTCCTATGTACAGGAATACAACTACTATAATACTGCTCCTATGTACAAGAATATAACTAGTATAATACTGCCCCCTATGTACAAGAGTATAACTACTATAATACTGCCCTCTATGTACAAGAATATAACTACTATAATACTGCCCCATGTACAAGAATATAACTACTATAATACTGCCCCATGTACAAGAATATAACTACTATAATACTGCCCCATGTACAAGAATATAACTACTATAATACTGCTCCTATGTACAAGAATATAACTACTATAATACTGCTCCTATGTACAAGAATATATCTACTATAATACTGCCCTCTATGTACAAGAATATAACTACTATAATACTGCTCCTATGTACAAGAATATAACTACTATAATACTGCCTTCTATGTACAAGAATATAACTACTATAATACTGCCTCTATGTACAAGAATATAACTACTATAATACTGCCCCCTATGTACAAGAATATAACTACTATAATACTGCCCCATGTACAAGAATATAACTACTATAATACTGCCCCATGTACAAGAATATAACTACTATAATACTGCTCCTATGTGCAAGAATATAACTACTATAATACTGCCCCCTATGAACAAGAATATAACTACAATAATACTGCCCCATGTACAAGAATATAACTACTATAATACTGCTCCTATGTACAAGAATATAACTACTATAATACTGCTCCTATATACAAGAATATAACTACTATAATACTGCCCCATGTACAAGAATATAACTACTACTTGATGGTGGCCCGATTCAAACGCATCGGGTATTCTAGAATAGGTATGCGGCCGACCGGGCGCAATCAGCAGAACGGGGTTTAAATTTGGCGCCCAAATCGCTGATTGGTCGCGGGCGGCGACCGCGACCAATCAGCAAACCGTGTTAGTGAGGACTGGAGAGCGTGTTTAAATTTGGCACCAAAATCGCTGATTGGTCGCGGCCGCCGACCGCGACCAATCAGCAGAGCGTTGTTTAAATTTGGCGCCAAAACTGCTGATTGGTCGCGGCCGCCGACCGCGACCAATCAGCAGAGCGATACAGAGCGGGGTTTAAATTTGGCACCAAAATCGCTGATTGGTCGCCGGCCGCGACCAATCAGCAGAGCGGTGTTTAAATTTGGCGCCAATCTCGCTGATTGGACGCGTCTGGCGTCCGCGACCAATCAGCAGAGCGTTGTTTAAATTTGGCGACAAGCTGGCTGATTGGTCGCGGCTGGCGTCCGTGACCAATTAGCACAGCAGTGTTTAAATGTGGCGGCAAGATCGGTGATTGGTCGCGGCCGCTATTTAAATGTGGCGCCCAAATCGGTGATTGGTCGCGGGCAGAAGCCGCGACCAATCAGCAGAGCGGTGTTTAACTTTATCGCCATGATCACTGATTGGTCGCGTGCGGAGAGCGCGACCAATCAGCGAATCGTATTGGTGAGGAGCGGGGAGTTGAATCGTATTAGTGAGGACCGGGGAGCGGCGCTGCCTGTGCGGCTACTTCCGCTGCGAGAAGCCGGGACATGAGCGACTGCTCGCAGCAGAAGTATCCCGACCCGCAGCGCCGCTCCCCGGTCCTCCCTTCACACCCTAGCCGCTGATGTCCCCACAGTATCCGCATGGTGTTACAAAGGACCGGACATTTGTGTTAAAAATCGCTGATTGGTCGCGGTCGATAATTAAATTTGGCGGCCAAATCGGTGATTGGTCGCGGGCACCTCCAGCGACCACTCAGCGATTTTTAACACAAATGTCCGGACCTTTGTAACACCATGCGGATACTGTGGGGACATCAGCGGCTAGGGTGCGAAGGGAGGACCGGGGAGCGGCGCTGCGTGTCGGGATACTTGTGCTGCGAGCGCCCGCTCATGTCCCGGGTTCTCGCAGCGGAAGTACCCGCACAGGCAGCGCCGCTCCCCGGTCCTCACCAAGACGATTCGATGATTGGTCGCGGTCTTCGGACCCGACCAATCACTGATCTTAGCGCAAAAGTTAAATACCGCTGTGCTGATTGGTCGCGGCCGATATTTAAATTTGGCGCCCAAATCAGTGATTGGTCGCGGGCAGCGTCCGCGACCAATCAGCACAGCGGTATTTAACTTTTGCGCTAAGATCAGTGATTGGTCGGGTCCGAAGACCGCGACCAATCATCGAATCGTCTTGGTGAGGACCGGGGAGCGGCGCTGCCTGTGCGGCTACTCCCGCTGCGAGAACCCGGGACATGAGCGACAGCTCGCAGCAGAAGTATCCCGACCCGCAGCGCCGCTCCCCGGTCCTCCCTTCCGCATGGATGTCAGCGATGCCGGCGGTCCTTCCGCTGCTACCGGCCGGGACATGAGCGCCTCGCGACGCTCATCTCCCGGCTGCATCTCCGTACCGCAGATGGATCCGGCGGTCGAGGTCCTTCTGCTGGTACCGGCCGGGAGATGAGCGCCTCGCGCCGCTCATCTCCCGGCTGCAACGCCGCTGAGCTCTGTCCCGCAGATGAGCCGCTAACGGCCGCCATTTTTTTTCTGAAATCCCGCAGCGCTGATTGGCCACTGCCGGACCAATGAGCGACGCGGGATTTCCTGGACAGACAGACAGACGGGATAAGACAATTATATAGTAGATAATACTGCCCCATGTACAACAATATAACTAGTATAATACTGCTCTTATGTACAAAAATATAACTACTATAATACTGCCCCTATGTACAAGAATATAACTACTATAATACTGCCCCCTATGTACAAGAATATAACTACTATAATACTGCTCCTATGTACAAGAATATAACTACTATACTACTGCTCCTATGTACAAGAATATAACTACTATAATACTGCCCCCTATGTACAAGAATATAACTACTATAATACTGCCCCCTATGTGCAAGAATATAACTACTATAATATTGCCCCTATGTACAAGAATATAACTACTCTAATACTGCCCCATGTACAAGAATATAACTACTATAATACTAACCCATGTACAAGAATATAATTACTATAATACTGCCCCATGTACAAGAATATAACTACTATAATACTGCTCCTATGTACAAGAATATAACTACTATAATACTGCCCCTATGTACAAGAATATAACTACTATAATACTGCCCCTTTGTACAGGAATATAACTACTATAATACTGATCCATGTGCAAGAATATAACTACTATAATACTGCCCCATGTACAAGAATATAACTACTATTATACTGCTCCCTAAATACAAGAAAATAACTACTATAATACTGCTCCTATGTACAAGAATATAACTACTATAATACTGCTCCTATGTACAAGAATATAACTACTATAATACTGCTCCTATGTACAAGAATATAGCTACTATAATACTGCCCCCTTTGTACAGAAATGTAACTACTATAATACTGCTCCTATGTACAAGAATATAACTTCTATAATGCTGCTCCCTATATACAGGAATATAACTATTATAATACTGCTCCTGTATACAAGAATATAACTACTATAATACTGCCCCTATGTAGATAATATAACTACTATAATACTGCTTCTATGTACAAGAATATAACCACTATAATACTGCCCCCATGAACAATAATATAAATACTATAATACTACTCCTATGTATAAGAATAAAACTACTATAATATTGCTCCCTATATACAGCAATATACCTACTATAATACTGCCCCCTATACACAGGAATATACCTAGTATAATGCTGCCCCCTATGCACAGGAATATAACTACTATAATACTGCTCCTATGTACAAGAATATAACTTCTATAATGCTGCTCCCTATATAAAGGAATATAACCACTATAATACTGTACCTATGTACAAGAATATAACTACTATAATACTGCCCCCTAGGTACAGTAACATAACTACTATAATACTGCCCCCTATGTACTAGAATATAACTACTAAAATACTGTTCCTATGTACAAGCATATAACTACTATAATACTGCTCCTATGTACAAGAATTTAACTTCTCTAATGCTGCTCCCTATATACAGGAATATAACTACTATAATACTGCTCCTATGTACAAGAATATAACTACTATAATACTGCTCCTATATGCAAGAATATAACTACTATAATACTTCTCCCTATATACAGGAATATAACTACTATAATACTGCTCCTATGTACAAGAATATATCAACTACTATAATACTGCCCCCTATGTACAGAAATGTAACTACTATAATACTGCTCCTATGTACAAGAATATAACTACTATAATACTGCTCCTATGTACAAGAATACAACTACTATAATACTGCCCATATGTACAAGAATATAACTGCTATGATACTGCTCCTATGTACAAGAATATAACTGTTATAATACTGCTCCTATGTACAAGAATATAACTACTATAATACTGCTCCTATGTACAAGAACATAACTACTATAATACTGCCCCCTTTGTACAAGAATATAACTACTATAATACTGCCCCCTATTTACAAGAATATTACTACTATAATACTGCACCCTAAGTACAAGAATAAAACTACTATAATACTGCTCCTATGTACAAGAATATAACTACTATAATATTGCTCCTATGTGCAAGAATATAACTACTATAATACTTCTCCCTATATACAGGAATATAACTACTATAATACTGCTCCCTATGTAAAAGAATATAACTACTATAATACTGCTCCCTATGTACAAGAATATAACTACTATAATACTGCTCCTATGTACAAGAATATAACTACTATAATACTGCCCCCTTTGTACAAGAATATAACTACTATAATACTGCCCCCTATGTACAAGAATATTACTACTATAATACTGCGCCCTATGTACAAGAATAAAACTACTATAATACTGCTCCTATGTACAAGAATATAACTGCTATAATATTGCTCCTATGTACAAGAATATAACTACTATAATACTGCTCTTATGTACAAGAATATAACTACTATAATACTGCCCCTATGTACAAGAATATAACTACTATAATACTGCCCCTTATGTACAAGAATATAACTACTATAATACTGCTCCTATGTACAAGAATATAACTACTATACTACTGCTCCTATGTACAAGAATATAACTACTATAATACTGCCCCCTATGTACAAGAATATAACTACTATAATACTGCCCCCTATGTGCAAGAATATAACTACTATAATATTGCCCCTATGTACAAGAATATAACTACTATAATACTGCTCCTATGTACAAGAATATAATTACTATAATACTGCCCCATGTACAAGAATATAACTACTATAATACTGCCCCCTATGTGCAAGAATATAACTACTATAATATTGCCCCTATGTACAAGAATATAACTACTATAATACTGCTCCTATGTACAAGAATATAATTACTATAATACTGCCCCATGTACAAGAATATAACTACTATAATACTGCTCCTATGTACAAGAATATAACTACTATAATACTGCCCCTATGTACAAGAATATAACTGCTATAATACTGCTCCTATGTACAAGAATATAACTACTATAATACTGCCCCCTATGTACAAGAATATAACTACTATAATACTGCCCCTATGTACAGGAATATAACTACTATAATACTGATCCATGTGCAAGAATATAACTACTATAATACTGCCCCATGTACAAGAATATAACTACTATTATACTGCTCCCTAAATACAAGAAAATAACTACTATAATACTGCTCCTATGTACAAGAATATAACTACTATAATACTGCTCCTATGTACAAGAATACAACTACTATAATACTGCTCCTATGTACAAGAATATAGCTACTATAATACTGCCCCCTTTGTACAGAAATGTAACTACTATAATACTGCTCCTATGTACAAGAATATAACTTCTATAATGCTGCTCCCTATATACAGGAATATAACTATTATAATACTGCTCCTCTATACAAGAATATAACTACTATAATACTGCCCCTATGTAGATAATATAAATACTATAATACTGCTTCTATGTACAAGAATATAACTACTATAATACTGCCCCCATGAACAATAATATAACTACTATAATACTACTCTTATGTATAAGAATAAAACTACTATAATATTGCTCCCTATATACAGCAATATACCTACTATAATACTGCCCCCTATACACAGGAATATACCTAGTATAATGCTGCCCCCTATGCACAGGAATATAACTACTATAATACTGCTCCTATGTACAAGAATATAACTTCTATAATGCTGCTCTCTATGTACAAGAATATAACTACTATAATACTGCCCCCTATGTACAAGAATATAACTACTATAATACTGCTCCCTATGTACAAGAATATAACTACTATAATACTGCCCCCTATGTACAAGAATATAACTACTATAATACTGCCCCCTGGGTACAGTAACATAACTACTATAATACTGCCCCCTATGTACTAGAATATAACTACTATAATACTGCTCCTATGTACAAGAATATAACTTCTCTAAGGCTGCTCCCTATATACAGGAATATAACTACTATAATACTGCCCCCTATGTACAGAAATGTAACTACTATAATACTGCTCCTATGTACAAGAATATAACTACTATAATACTGCACCTATGTACAAGAATACAACTACTATAATACTGCCCATATGTACAAGAATATAACTGCTATAATACTGCTCCTATGTACAAGAATATAACTGCTATAATACTGCTCCTATGTACAAGAATATAACTACTATAATACTGCTCCTATGTACAAGAATATAACTACTATAATACTGCCCCCTTTGTACAAGAATATAACTACTATAATACTGCCCCCTATGTACAAGAATATTACTACTATAATACTGCGCCCTATGTACAAGAATAAAACTACTATAATACTGCTCCTATGTAAAAGAATATAACTACTATAATATTGCTCCTATGTGCAAGAATATAACTACTATAATACTTCTCCCTATATACAGGAATATAACTACTATAATACTGCTCCCTATGTAAAAGAATATAACTACTATAATACTGCTCCCTATGTACAAGAATATAACTACTATAATACTGCTCCTATGTACAAGAGTATAACTACTATAATACTGCCCCCTTTGTACAAGAATATAACTACTATAATACTGCCCCCTATGTACAAGAATATTACTACTATAATACTGCGCCCTATGTACAAGAATAAAACTACTATAATATTGCTCCTATGTACAAGAATATAACTGCTATAATATTGCTCCTATGTACAAGAATATAACTACTATAATACTGCTCCTATGTACAAGAATATAACTACTATAATATTGCACCTATGTACAAGAATATAACAACCATAATACTGCTTCTACGTAGAAGAATATGACTACTATAATACCGCCCCTATGTACAAGAATATAACTTCTATAATACTTCTCCCTATATACAGGAATATAACTACTATAATACTGCTCCCTATGTAAAAGAATATAACTACTATAATACTGCTCCTTATGTACAAGAATATAACTACTATAATACTGCTCCTATGTACAGTAATATAACTACTATAGTACTGCACCCTTTGTACAGAAATGTAACTACTATAATACTGCTCCTATGTACAAGAATATAACTTCTATAATGCTGCTCCGTATATATAGGAATATAGCTACTATAATACTGCTCCTATATACAAAAATATAACTACAATAATACTGACCCGATGTAGATAATATAACTACTATAATACTGCTTCTATGTACAAGAATATAATTACTATAATACTGCCCCCTATGTACAAGAATATAACTACTATAATACTGCCCCCTATGTAGAAGAATATAACTACTATAATACTGCTTCTATGTACAAGAATATAACTACTATAATACTGCTCCTATGTACAAGAATATAACTACTATAGTACTGCTCCTATGTACAAGAATATAACTACTATAATACTGCTCCTATGTGCAAGAATATAACTACTATAATACTGCCCCTATGTACAAGAATATAACTACTAAAATATTGCCCCTATGTACAAGAATATAACAACCATAATACTGCTACTATGTACAAGAATATAACTACAATAATACCGCCCCTATGTACAAGAATATAACTTCTATAATACTGCTCCCTATATACAGGAGTATAACTACTATAATACTGCTCCCTATGTACAAGAATATAACTACTATATTACTGCTCCCTATGTACAAGAATATAACTACTATAATACTGCTCCTATGTACAAGAATATAAATTCTATAATGCTGCTCCCTATACACAGGAATATAACTACTATAATACTGCTCCTATATACAAGAATATAACTACTATAATACCGCCCCTATGTAGATAATATAACTACTATAATACTGCCCCCTATGTACAAGAATATAACTACTATAATACTGCCCCCTATGTACAAGAATATAACTACTATAATACTGCCCCCTATGTACAAGAATATAACTACTATAATGCTGGCCCCTATGTACAAGAATATAACTACTATAATACTGCTCCCTATATGCAGGAATATAACTACTATAATACTGCCCCCTATGTACAAGAATATTACTACTATAATACTGCGCCCTATGTACAAGAATATAACTACTATAATACTGCTCCTATGTACAAGAATATAACTAATATAATATTGCTCCTATGTACAAGAATATAACTACTATAATACTGCTCCTATGTACAAGAATATAACTACTATAATATTGCCCCTATGTACAAGAATATAACTACTATAATACTGCTCCCTATGTACAAGAATATAACTACTATAATACTGCTTCCTATGTACAAGAATATAACTACTATAATACTGCTTCCTATGTACAAGAATATAACTACTATAATACTGCTCCTATGTACAGTAATATAGCTACTATAATACTGCCAATATGTACAAGAATATAACTACTATAATACTGCCCCTATGTACAAGAATATAACTACTATAATAATGCTCCTATGTACAAGAATATAACTACTATAATACTGCTCCTATGTACAGTAATATAGCTACTATAATACTGCCAATATGTACAAGAATATAACTACTATAATACTGCCCCTATGTACAAGAATATAACTACTATAATACTGCTCCTATGTACAAGAAAATAACTACTATAATACTGCCCCTATGTACAAGAACATAACTACTATAATACTGCCCCCTTTGTACAGAAATGTAACTACTATAATACTGCTCCTATGTACAAGAATATTTCTTCTATAATGCTGCTCCCTATATACAGGAATATAACTACTCTAATACTGCTCCTATATACAAGAATATAACTACTATAATATTGACCCGATGTAGATAATATAACTACTATAATACTGCTTCTTTGTACAAGAATATAATAACTATAATACTGCCCCCTATGTACAAGAATATAACTACTATAATACTGCCCCCTAAGTACAAGAATATAACTGGTATAATACTGCCCCCTATATGCAAGTATATAACTACTATAATACTGCCCCCTATGTACAAGAATATTACTACTATAATACTGTGCCCTATGTACAAGAATATAACTAATATAATACTGCTCCTATGTACAAGAATATAACTACTATAATATTGCTCATATGTACAAGAATATAACTACTATAATACTGCTCCTATGTACAAGAATATAGCTACTATAGTACTGCTCCTATGTACAAGAATATAACTACTATAATACTGCTCCTATGTACAAGAATATAACTACTATAATATTGCCCCTATGTACAAGAATATAACAGCCATAATACTGCTCCTATGTAGAAAAATATAACTACAATATTACCGCTCCTATGTCCAAGAATATAACTTCTATAATACTGCTCCCTCTATTCAGGAATATAACTACTATAATACTGCTCCCTATGTACAAGAATATAACTACTATAATACTGCTCCTTTTGTACAAGAATATAACTACTATAATACTGCTCCTATGTACAGTAATATAACTACTATAATACTGCCCCCTTTGTACAGAAATGTAACTACTATAATACTGCTCCTATGTACAAGAATATAAATTCTATAATGCTGCTCCCTATACACAGGAATATAACTACTATAATACTGCTCCTATATACAAGAATATAACTACTATAATACTGCCCCCTATGTACAAGAATATAACTACTATAATACTGCCCCCTATGTACAAGAATATAACTACTATAATGCTGCCCCCTATGTACAAGAATATAACTACTATAATACTGCTCCTATGTACAAGAATATTACTACTATAATACTGCCCCATGTACAAAAATATAACTACTATAATACTGCTCCTATGTACAAGAATATAACTACTATAATATTGCTCCTATGTACAAGAATATAACTACTATAATACTGCTCCTTTGTACAAGAATATAACTACTATAATATTGCCCCTATGTACAAGAACACAACAACCATAATACTGCTCCCATGTAGAAGAATATAATTACTATAATACCGCCCCTATGTACAAGAATATAACTTCTATAATACTGCTCCCTATATACAGGAATATAACTACTATAATACTGCTCCCTATGTACAAGAATATAACTACTATAATACTGCCCCCCTATGTACAAGAATATAACTACTATAATACTGCTCCCTATGTACAAGAATATAACTACTATAAAACTGCACCTATGTACAGTAATATAACTACTATAATACTGCCCCCTTTGTACAGAAATGTAACTACTATAATACTGCCCCTACGTACAAGAATATAACTACTATAATACTGCCCCCATGAACAATAATATAACTGCTATAATACCGCCCCCTATGTACAAGAATATAAGTACTATAATACTGCCCCTATGTACAAGAATATAACTACTATAATACTGCTACTATGTACAAGAATATAACTGCTATAATATTTCTCCCTATATACAGCAATATACCTACTACAATACTGCCCCTTATACACAGGAATATACCTAGTATAATAATGCTCCCTATGTACGGAAACATAACTACTATTATACTGCCCCCTATGTACAGGAATTTATCTACTATAATACTGCTCCTATGTACAAGAATATAACTAATATAATATTGCCCCTTAGGTACAGTAATATAACTACTATAATACTGTCCCCTATGTACAGGAATATAACTACTATAATACTGCTCTTATGTACAAGAATATAACTGCTATAATACTGCCCATATTTACAAGAATATAACTACTATAAAACTGCCCCTATGTACAAGAATATAATTACTATAATTCTGCCCCCTATGTACAAGAATATAACTTCTATAATACTGTTCTTATTTACAGGAATATAACTACTGTAATATTGCCCCTATGTACAAGAATATAACTTCTATAATACTGCTCCTATGTACAAGAATATAACTTCTATAATGCTGCTCCCTATGTACAAGAATATAACTACTGTAATACTGCTCCTATGTACAAGAATGTAACTACTTTAATATTGCCCCTATGTACAAGTATATAATAACCATAATACTGCTCCTATGTAGAAGAATATAACTCCTATAATACCGCCCCTATGTACAAGAATATAACTTCAATAATACTGCTCCCTATGTACAAGAATATAACTACTATAATACTGCCCCCTATGTACAAGAATATAACTACTATAATACTGCTCCTATGTACAGGAATATAACTGCTATAATACTGCCCCCTATATACAGGAATAAAACTACTATAATACTGCCCATATGTACAAGAATATAACTACTATAATACTGCTTCTATGTAAAGGAATATAACTACTATAATACTGCTCCCTATATACAGGAATAAAACTACTTTAATACTGCCCATATGTACAAGAATATAACTACTATAATACTGCTTCTATGTACAGGAAAATAACTACTATAATACTGCTCCCTATGTACAGAAATATATCTAGTATAATACTGCTCCTATGTGCAAGAATATAACTACTATAATACTGCTCCTATATACAAGAATATAACTATTATAATACTGCTCCTATGAACAGAAATATAACTACTATAATACTGCCCCTACGTACAAGAATATAACTAATATAATACTGCTCCCTATGTACAAGAATATAAGTACTATAATACTGCCCCTATGTACAAGAATATAACTACTATAATACTGCTCCTATGTACAAGAATATAACTACGATAATATTGCCCCTATGTACAAAAATATAACTGCTATAATACTGATTCTATGTTCAAGAATATAACTATTATAATTCTGCTCCTACTGTATGTACAAGAATATAATTACTATAATACTGCCCCTATGTACAAGAATATAACTACTATAATACTGCTCCCTATATACAGCAATATACCTACTATAATACTGCCCCTATGTACGGGAACATGACTAATATAATACTGCCCCTATGTACAAGAATATAAGTACTATAATACTGCTCCCTATATACAGCAATATACCTACTATAATACTGCCCCCTATGTACAGGATTATAGCTACTATAATACTGCCCCCTATGCACAAGAAAATGACTACTATAATACCGCCCCCTATGTACAGGAATATATCTACTATAATACTGCTACTATGTACAAGAATATAACTAATATAATACTGTCCCCTATGTACAGGATTATAACTACTATAATACTACCCCCTTTGTACAGGAATATAACTACTGTAATATTGCCCCTATGTACAAGAATATAGCTACTACAATACTGCTCCTATGTACAAGAATATATCTTCTATAATGCTGCTCCCTATATACAGGTATTTAACTACTATAATACTGCCTTCTATGTACAGGAATATAACTACTATAATACTGCCCATATGTACTACTATAATACTGCTCCTATGTACAACAATATAACTACTGTAATACTGCCCATATATACTGCTATAATACTGCTCCTTTGTACAGGAATATAACTACTATAATACTGCTCCCTATGTACAAGAATATAACTACTCCAATACTGCCCCTATGTACAAGAATATAACTACTATAATACTGCTCCTATGTACAAGAATATAACTACTATAATACTGCCCCCTATGTACAAGAATATAACTACTATAATACTGCTCCCTATGTACAAGAATATAACTACTCCAATACTGCCCCTATGTAGAAGAATATAACTACTATAATACTGCCCCTATGTACAAGAATATAACTACTATAATACTGCTCCCTATGTACAAGAATATAACTACTCCAATACTGCCCCTATGTACAAGAATATAACTACTATAATACTGCTCCTATGTACAAGAATATAACTACTATAATACTGCCCCCTATGTACAAGAATATAACTACTATAATACTGCTCCCAATGTACAAGAATATAACTACTATAATACTGCCCCCAATGTACAAGAATATAACTCCTATAATAGTGCCCCTATGTACAAGAATATAACTACCATAATACTGCTCCTATGTACAAGAATATAACTACTATAATAATGCTCCTATGTGCAAGAATATAACTACTATAATACTGCCCCTATGTACAAGAATATAACTACTATAATACTGCCCCTATGTACAAGAATATAACTACTATAATACTGCCCCCATGTACAGGAATATAACTACTATAATATTGATCCTATGTTCAAGAATTTAACTACTATAATACTGATTCTATGTTCAAGAATATAACTATTATAATACTGCTCCTTTGTACAAGAATATAACTACTATAATACTGCCCCTATGTACAAGAATATAACTACTATAATACTGCTCCCTATGTACAGGAATATAACTACTTAAATACTGATCCTATGTTCAAGAATTTAACTACTATAATACTGCTGCTATGTACAAGAATATAACTACTATAATACTGCTCCCTATATACAAGAATATAACTATTATAATACTGCTCCTATGTACAAGAATATAACTACTATAATACTGCCCCTATGTACAAGAATATAACTACTATAATACTGCTCCCTATGTACAAGAATATAACTACTATAATACTGCTCCCTATATAAAACAATATACCTACTATAATACTGCCCCCTATGTACTGGAACATAACTAATATAATACTGCCCCCTATGTACAAGAATATAACTACTATAATTCCGCCACCTATGTACAAAAATATAACTAATATAATACTGCCCCTATGTACAAGAATATAACTACTATAATACTGCTCCCTATATACAGCAATATACCTACTATAATACTGCCCCTATGTACGGGAACATGACTAATATAATACTACCCCCTATGTACAAAAATATATCTACTATAATACTGCTACTATGTACAAGAATATAACTAATATAATACTGTCCCCTATGTACAGGATTATAACTACTATAATACTGCCCCCTATGTACAGGAATATATCTACTATAATATTGCTCTTATGTACAAGAATATGACTAATATAATACTGCCCCCTATGTACAGCAACATAACTAATATAATACTGCCCCCTATGCACAGGATTATAACTACTATAATACTGCCCCCTATATACAGGAATATAACTACTGTAATATTGCCCCTATGTACAAGAATATAACTACTACAATACTGCTCCTATGTACAAGAATATATCTTCTATAATACTGCTCCCTATGTACAAGAATATAACTACTATAATGCTGCCCCTATGTACAAGAATATAACTACTATCATACTGCTCCTATGTATAAGAATATAACTACTATAATACTGCCCATATGTACTACTATAATACTGCTCCTATGTACCAGAATATAACTACTGTAATACTGCCCATATATACTGCTATAATACTTCTCCTTTGTACAGGAATATAACTACTATAATACTGCCCCCTACGTACAGAAATGTAACTACTATAATACTGCCCATATGTACAAGAATATAACTACTATAATACTGCCCCCTATGTACAAGAATATAACTACTATAATACTGCCCCCTATGTACAAGAATATAACTACTATAATACTGCCCCCTATGTACAGGAATATAACTACTATAATACTGCTCCCTATATAAAGCAATATACCTACTATAATACTGATCCTATGTTCAAGACAAGAATTTAACTACTATAATACTGATTCTATGTTCAAGAATATAACTATTATAATACTGCTCCTATGTACAAGAATATAACTACTATAATACTGCTCCCTATGTACAGGAATATAACTATTTAAATACTGATTCTATGTTCAAGAATTGAACTACTATAGTACTGATTCTATGTTCAAGAATATAACTATTATAATACTGCTCCTATGTACAAGAATATAACTACTATAATACTGCCCCTATGTACAAGAATATAACTACTATAATACTGCTCCCTATGTACAGGAATATAACTACTATAATACTGCTCCCTATATAAAGCAATATACCTACTATAATACTGCCCCCTATGTACTGGAACATAACTAATATAATACTGCCCCCTATGTACAGGATTATAACTACTATAATACTGCCCCCAATGTACAAGAATATAGCTACTATAATACCGCCCCCTATGTACAGGAATATATCTACTATAATACTGTCCCCTATGTACAGGAATATAACTACTATAATACCGCCCCCTATGTACAAAAATATAACTACTATAATACTGCCCCTATGTACAAGAATATAACTACTATAATACTGCCCCGTATGTACAGGAATATATCTACTATAATACTGCTCCTATGTACAAGAATATAACTTATATAATACTGCCCCCTATGTATAGAAACATAGCTAATATAATACTGCCCCCTATGCACAGGATTATAACTACTATAATACTACCCCCTATGTACAAGAATATAACTACTATAATACTGCTTCCTATGTACAAGAATATAACTACTATAATACTGCTTCTATGTACAAGAATATAACTACTATAATACTGCTCCTACGTACAGGAATATAACTACTATAATACTGCTGTTATGTACAAGAATATAACTACTATAATACTACCCCTTAGGTACAGTAAGATAACTACTATAATACTGCTCCGTATGTACAAGAATATAACTACAATAATACTGCTCCTATGTACAAGAATATAACTACTATAATACTGCTCCTATGTACAAGAATATAACTACTATAATACTGTTCCTATGTACAAGAATATAACTACTATAATACTGTTCCTATGTACAGGAATATAACTACTATAATACTGCACCTATGTACAAGAATATAACTGCAATAATACTGCCCCCTATGTACAAGAATATAACTACTATAATACTGCTCCTATGTACAAGAATATAACCACTATAATACTGCTCCTATGCACAAGAATATAACTACTTTAATACTGCTCCTATGTACAAGAATATAACTACTATAATGCTGCTCCCTATATACAGGAATATAACTACTATAATACTGCCTTCTATGTACAAGAATATAACTACTATTATACTGCTCCTATGTATAAGAATATAACTACTATAATACTGCCCATATGTACTACTATAATATTGCTCCTTTGTACAAGAATATAACTACTATAATACTGCTCCCTATATACAGCAATATACCTACTATAATACTGCCCATATGTAATACTATAATACTGCTCCTTTGTACAGGAATATAACTACTATAATACTGCCCCCTATGTACAGAAATGTAACTACTATAATAATGCCCCTATGTACAGGAATATAACTACTATAATACTGCCCCTATGTACAGGAATATAACTACTATAATACTGCCCCTTTGTACAAGAATATAACTACTATAATAGTGCTCCTATATACAAGAATATAACTACTATAATACTGCTCCTATGTACAAGAATATAACTACTATAATACTGCCCCTTTGTACAAGAATATATCTACTATAATACTGCTCCTATATACAAGATTATAACTACTATAATACTGCTCCTATGTACAACAATATAACTACTATAATACTGCTCCTATGTACAAGAATATAACTATTATAATACTGCTCCTATGTACAAGAATATAACTACTATAATACTGCTCCTATATACAAGAATATAACTACTATAATACTGCTCCTATGTACAAGAATATAACTACTATAATACTGCTCCTATGTACAAGAATATAACTACTATAATACTGTTCCTATGTACAAGCATATAACTACTATAATACTCCTCCTATGTACAAGCATATAACTACTATAATACTGCTCCTATATACAAGCATATAACTACTATATTACTGCTAGTATATACAAGAATATAACTACTATAATACTGCTCCTATATACAAGAATATAACTACTATAATACTGTTCCTATGTACAAGCATATAACTTCTATAATACTGCTCCCTATGTACAAGAATATAACTACTATAATACTGCCCCCTATGTACAAGAATATAACTACTATAATACTGCTCCTATATACAAGAATATAGCTACTATAATACTGCTCCTTTATACAAGAATATAACTACTATAATACTGCCCCCTATGCACAAGAATATAACTACTAGAATACTACTCCTCTGTACAAGAATATAACTACTATAATACTGCCCCCTATGTACAAGAATATAACTACTATAATACTGCTCCTATGTACAAGAATATAACTACTATAATACTGCCCCTATGTACAAGAATATAACTACCATAATAATGCTCCTATATACAAGAATATAACTACTATAATAATGCTCCTATGTACAAGAATATAACTACTATAATAATGCTCCTATGTACAAGAATATAACTACTATAATACTGCTCCTATGTACAAGAATATAACTACTATAATACTGCCCCTATGTACAAGAATATAACTACTATAATACTACTCCTATGTACAAGAATATAACTACTATAATACTCCTCCTATGTACAAGAATATAACTACTATAATACTACTCCTATGTACAAGAATATAACTACTATAATACTGCCCCTATGTACAAGAATATAACTACCATAATAATGCTCCTATATACAAGAATATAACTACTATAATAATGCTCCTATGTACAAGAATATAACTACTATAATACTGCTCCTATGTACAAGAATATAACTACTATAATACTGCTCCTATGTACAAGAATATAACTACTATAATACTGCCCCTATGTACAAGAATATAACTACTATAATACTACTCCTATGTACAAGAATATAACTACTATAATACTCCTCCTATGTACAAGAATATAACTACTATAATACTGCTCCTATGTACAAGAATATAACTACTATAATACTCCTCCTATGTACAAGAATATAACTACTATAATAATGCTCCTATGTACAAGAATATAACTACTATAATACTACTCCTATGTACAAGAATATAACTACTATAATACTCCTCCTATGTACAAGAATATAACTACTATAATACTACTCCTATGTACAAGAATATAACTACTATAATACTACTCCTGTGTACAAGAATATAACTACTATAATACTTCTCCTATGTACAAGAATATAACTGCTATAATACTACCCCTATGTACAAGAATATAACTACTATAATACTACTCCTATGTACAAGAATATAACTACTATAATACTCCTCCTATGTACAAGAATAAAACTACTATAATACTGCTCCTATGTACAAGAATATAACTACTATAATACTGGTCCTATATACAAGAATATAACTACTATAATACTGCCCCCTATATACAAGAATATATCTACTATAATACTGCTCCTATGTACAAGAATATAACTACTATAATACTGCCCCCTATATACAAGAATATATCTACTATAATACTCCTCCTATGTACAAGAATAAAACTACTATAATACTGCTCCTATGTACAAGAATATAACTACTATAATACTGGTCCTATATACAAGAATATAACTACTATAATACTGCCCCCTATATACAAGAATATATCTACTATAATACTGCTCCTATATACAAGAATATAACTACTATAATACTGCCCCCTATATACAAGAATATAACTACTATAATACTGCCCCTATGTGCAAGAATATAACTACTATAATACTGCCCCCTATGTTCAAGAATATAACTACTATAATACTGCCCCTATATACAAGAATATAACTACTATAATACTGCCCCCTATGTACAAGAATATAACTACTATAATACTGCTCCCTATGTACAAGAATATAACTACTATAATACTGCCCCCTATATACAAGAATATAACTACTATAATACTAATCCTATGTACAAGAATATAACTACTATAATACTGCCCCTATATACAAGAATATAACTACTATAATACTGCCCCCTATGTACAAGAATATAACTACTATAATACTGCTCCCTATGTACAAGAATATAACTACTATAATACTGCTCCCTATGTACAAGAATATAACTACTATAATACTGCGCCCTATGTACAAGAATATAACTACTATAATACAGCCCCCTATATACAAGATTATATCTACTATAATACTCCTCCTATGTACAAGAATAAAACTACTATAATACTGCTCCTATGTACAAGAATATAACTACTATAATACTGGTCCTATATACAAGAATATAACTACTATAATACTGCCCCCTATATACAAGAATATATCTACTATAATACTGCTCCTATATACAAGAATATAACTACTATAATACTGCCCCCTATATACAAGAATATAACTACTATAATACTGCCCCTATGTGCAAGAATATAACTACTATAATACTGCCCCCTATGTACAAGAATATAACTACTATAATACTGCCCCTATATACAAGAATATAACTACTATAATACTGCCCCCTATGTACAAGAATATAACTACTATAATACTGCTCCCTATGTACAAGAATATAACTACTATAATACTGCCCCCTATATACAAGAATATAACTACTATAATACTAATCCTATGAACAAGAATATAACTACTGTAGTACTGACCCCTTGCACAAGTCTGGCTCATCCTTGGGTACAATTTCAAGATACCTGAAGATGCCTCGTTCATCTGTACAAACAATTATACGCAAGTACAGACATGATGGGAGTGTCTAGCCATCATACCGCTCAGGAAGGAGACAGGCTCTGTGTCCCAGAGATGAACGCGCTTTGTACAACATGTGCATATCAACCCAAGGTCAAAAGCAAAAGACCTTGTGAAGATGATGGCAGAAGCTGGTAAGATTGTGTCAATATCCTCAGTGAAACAAGTAGTATATCAACATGGGCTGAAAGGCCACTCTGCCAGGAAGAAGCCATTACTCCAAAAAAAACATAAAAAAAAGCCAGATTAATGTTTGCAAATGCACACAGGAACAAAGAACTTAATTTTTGGAGACATGTCCTGTGGTCTGATGAAAGTAAAATTTAACTTTTTGGGCATAATGACCATTGTTACATTTGGAGGAAAAAGGGAGAAGCTTGGAACCCTAAGAACACCATCCCAACTGTGAAACACGGGGGTGGCAGCATCATGTTGTGGGGTTGTTTTGCTGCAGGAGGGACTGATGCACTTCACAAAATAGATGGCATCATGAGAAAAGAAGATTATGTGGCAATACTGAAGCAACATCTGAAGACATCAGTAGGAAGTTAAAGCTTGGGCGGAAATGAGTCTTCCAGATGGACAATGACCTGAAGCATACTGCCAAAATGATAACTAAGTGGCTTAAGGATAACAAAGTCAATGTTTTGGAGCGGCCATCACAAAGCCCTGATCTCAATCCTATGGAAAATTTATGGGCAAAGCTGAAAAGGCAGCGAGCAAAGCGACCTACAAACCCGGATCAGTTACACCAGTTTCATCAGGAGGAATCGGCCCAAATCCTGACCAACTATTGTGAGAAGCTGTGGAAGGAGATCCCAAACGTGTGACCCAAGTCATTCAGTGTAAGGGCGATGGCACCAAATACTAATGAAATGGATGGAAACTTCTGACTTTGCAGTAAGTAATAAAAATGTCTTAAACCATTCTCTCTCTCTCATTATTCTGGCATTTGGCAAATATTAAAGATTATGGTATAATCCTAATTGTCCTAAAACGGGAAAGGTTTATTCTGATTTCATGTCAGATATTGAGAAAAACATCATATGTATCTCTTTATATAGTGGAGGGAAACTTCTGGTTTCAACTGTACATGAATATATCGATTATTATAATATATCTTTCTACATGAGCATACAGTATCTGGAATCTCCAGCTCCCGGGTTAATCCTGCTCCGTCTATAGTTGCTCCGCTATCAGGATTTGTGATGGTAGAAGTGACTTTTCTCCGGCACTTATGGGGTTACACCAGCCCTCCCCTGGATGTCTTCCCTGTATTGTTTTATGTTTTCCTTCTCACTTTTTAAAGTTTAATGTCAAGCAAATAAGAAACAGACAAACAAATGGACAAAACTGTCAGCAGATTGGCTGCATCCTGATAAAACTGGAGATGATCCATCTGTTGGATCGGAGACCCGGAGCATCGTCTCAATTATTCCTCTGGGAGCTTCAACCCTGAGGATTATTCCCCCATTAGGCTCCAATGTTGCACGTTCTGGGGGTCGGCTTCAAATTTTTTTGATTATTTTTTTTGTTTTATGGTGTGGTTTTTTTTGGGTGGGGGGTAAGAGGAGTTACTGATTACGGTCCTAACCACGTGCAATGAACGGCACAATGTACAGCGGAAGGTAATGATTTTCCCTTTATTCTCCTGGTTTACACCCGCTCAGAGGTGTTTAATGTTTTCCCATCGTTGCACCTCACAAATTCTGCAGGAAATAGTCAGTAATTGAACCCGTTGTAGAATTCTGCAGTAAATAAGCGCGACAGAATGCGGTTTTTATTTTTAATTCACTCGCGCACGGCCTGGTTTTTTTTTTTTTTAAGCAATAGCCTTAAATTATGGGAGCTTGTTGTCCTACTTAGTAGCAGAAATTAATTAATCTGGTTACATTGTGTACAAACATGTTATTCTCCGGAGGCCGGGACTGCACGGAACGTGGTGCGATGCTGGAAGCAAACGATCAGGAGAAATAAGGGAAATGACTACTAACTAGGAAGCCCCCCGGCGTCATATGTCGTCCTGACTCAGAGGTCGGAACATAAAACACAACGAGGGTCCTGTACAGTGTCTGCACCAGAGCAGCACAGCGCATGCAGGGTTAATATTCTCTGACTGGTAGCAGCGCTGTCATTAGTGGCCTCATTATAAACAACATCCCAGAGCTCTTCACTGATGAGAGTGTATCTAATCCTATCCTGTGTGATACCCTCTGCTGAGCTGTGTATCTAATCCTATCCTGTGTGATACTGTCTGCTGAGCTGTGTATCTAATCCTATCCTGTGTGATACTGTCTGCTGAGCTGTGTATCTAATCCTATCCTGTGTGATACTGTCTGCTGAGCCGTGTATCTAATCCTATCCTGTGTGATACTGTCTGCTGAGCTGTGTATCTAATCCTATCCTGTGTGATACTGTCTGCTGAGCTGTGTATCTAATCCTATCCTGTGTGATACTGTCTGCTGAGCTGTGTATCTAATCCTATCTAGTGTGATACTGTCTGCTGAGCCGTGTATCTAATCCTCTCCTGTGTGATACCGTCTGCTGAGCCGTGGATCTAATCCTACCCTGTGTGATACTGTCTGCTGAGCCGTGTATCTAATCCTATACTGTGTGATACTGAATGCTGAGCTGTGTATCTAATCCTATCCTGTGTGATACTGTCTGCTGAGCCGTGTATCTAATCCTATACTGTGTGATACTGACTGCTGAGCCGTGTATCTAATCCTATACTGTGTGATACTGACTGCTGAGCTGTGTATCTAATCCTATCCTGTGTGATACTGTCTGCTGAGCCGTGTATCTAATCCTATACTGTGTGATACTGACTGCTGAGCCGTGTATCTAATCCTATCCTGTGTGATACTGTCTGCTGAGCCGTGTATCTAATCCTATACTGTGTGATACTGACTGCTGAGCTGTGTATCTAATCCTATCCTGTGTGATACTGTCTGCTGAGCCGTGTATCTAATCCTATCCTGTGTGATACTGTCTGCTGAGCTGTGTATCTAATCCTATCCTGTGTGATACTGTCTGCTGAGCAGTGTATCTAATCCTATCCTGTGTGATACTGACTGCTGAGCTGTGTATCTAATCCTATCCTGTGTGATACTGTCTGCTGAGCAGTGTATCTAATCCTATCCTGTGTGATACTGTCTGCTGAGCTGTGTATCTAATCTTATACTGTGTGATACTGACTGCTGAGCTGTGTATCTAATCCTATCCTGTGTGATACTGTCTGCTGAGCAGTGTATCTAATCCTATCCTGTGTGATACTGTCTGCTGAGCCGTGTATCTAATCCTCTCCTGTGTGATACTGTCTGCTGAGCCATGTATCTAATCCTATACTGTGTGATACTGACTGCTGAGCTGTGTATCTAATCCTATCCTGTGTGATACTGTCTGCTGAGCTGTGTATCTAATCCTATCCTGTGTGATACTGTCTGCTGAGCCATGTATCTAATCCTATACTGTGTGATACTGACTGCTGAGCCGTGTATCTAATCCTATCCTGTGTGATACTGTCTGCTGAGCCGTGTATCTAATCCTCTCCTGTGTGATACTGTCTGCTGAGCCATGTATCTAATCCTATACTGTGTGATACTGACTGCTGAGCTGTGTATCTAATCCTATCCTGTGTGATACTGTCTGCTGAGCCGTGTATCTAATCCTATCCTGTGTGATACTGTCTGCTGAGCCGTGTATCTAATCCTATCCTGTGTGATACTGACTGCTGAGCCGTGTATCTAATCCTATCCTGTGTGATACTGTCTGCTGAGCCGTGTATCTAATCCTCTCCTGTGTGATACTGTCTGCTGAGCTGTGTATCTAATCCTCTCCTGTGTGATACTGTCTGCTGAGCCATGTATCTAATCCTATACTGTGTGATACTCACTGCTGAGCTGTGTATCTAATCCTATCCTGTGTGATACTGTCTGCTGAGCTGTGTATCTAATCCTATCCTGTGTGATACTGTCTGCTGAGCCGTGTATCTAATCCTCTCCTGTGTGATACTGTCTGCTGAGCCGTGTATCTAATCCTATCCTGTGTGATACTGTCTGCTGAGCCGTGTATCTAATCCTATCCTGTGTGATACTGTCTGCTGAGCTGTGTATCTAATCCTATCCTGTGTGATACTGTCTGCTGAGCTGTGTATCTAATCCTCTCCTGTGTGATACTGTCTGCTGAGCCATGTATCTAATCCTATACTGTGTGATACTGACTGCTGAGCTGTGTATCTAATCCTATCCTGTGTGATACTGTCTGCTGAGCTGTGTATCTAATCCTATCCTGTGTGATACTGACTGCTGAGCTGTGTATCTAATCCTATCCTGTGTGATACTGTCTGCTGAGCCGTGTATCTAATCCTATCCTGTGTGATACTGTCTGCTGAGCTGTGTATCTAATCCTATCCTGTGTGATTCTGTCTGCTGAGCCGTGTATCTAAACCTGTTATGTATAATATGGTCTACTGAGTAACTGTATCTAAGCCTGTAATGGGCAGTACTACATAATCAGCTGCAGTATCTAAGCCTATCAGATCAGGTGTGTTCCTTTCTGTTCAGTAACTATCTTATGTGATTCTCTCTACTGAGCTGCGGTATCTAATCCTAACTTGTGATACTGTAACTAATAACTTATATATAAGCGCTCGGTCCTCCTTGTCCATCGTCCGCAGTTCTCGGTCTTCACTGATTGACAGCTTTTACTTAAGCACAGTTCATGGAGGGGGCGACAGTACGAGACCCCTGCACTCGGATCCGCTGCTGCGGATGAACGTAGATTATATAAAGACCTGTAAAATAAAAATAAAGGCCCGCAGGAATCAGGACATCTGTCCCTACACCTCCCCTAGACGAGGAAGCATGAACCTGGGGAAGAGTCTCCCCCCCCCCACCGTACTTCTCACTGCTGAGGGTCTCGGCCATCATCAGCAGCACAAACCTCTCTACTGTCCTGATCGTTTGTTACAATGTATCAGCCTTTACCATCGCAGGATCTTTGGGTCAAGTGTGATAGTAAAAAAGTAATTGAAGAGTAAAACTCCCATCATTCGTACATGTCGATTTATTCCAAGAAGCATCATGGCAGCCAATGCCTTGTCAGAAAACACAAAACCAAATATTAATAGCAAAGTAAAAAAAAGGCATAAACCCCCTGATCCTTCCAAGCAGTTTTTGCTGCATTTTCTTAGAGACTGTTTCAGTTTCCCATTATATTCAAGTTTACAGTCAGTGAATGGAAACACTCAGACAGCAAACTGATATAGGCTGTGTGCCCACGATGCGTTTTTTAAGCGTTTCCGCAGCAGCAATTCTGCTGCAGAAACGCTTAAAAACGCTTGGTAGAAGGTCTGCCATGTTCCCCAATGATAATCCGCATCTGCTGTGCACATGCTGCGGAAATTTCCGCTGCGGATTATCATTGCGGAAAAATCCGCAGCACTACCAATTATTTTGCAGAAGCGCTGCGTTTTCACCGCCATTGACTTGCATTGGAACGCATGGAATCCGCATCACTGCATCTGTACATGCAGAATCCATGCGTTTCAATGTGTGGATGGTACTCGGGTCTGGAGAAGAGGAGACTCTCCTCCAGACCCCCCCCCACCATAGAACCTGTGAAAAAAAAGAATAAAATAAAAAATAAATATTATACTTACCTTCTGATGGCCCCCGGTGTCCTTGTCTTCGCTTGCTGGCAGCTCGCGGTAGACTAAAGGACCTGCGCTGACGTCATTTAGTCATGTGATGGCAGGTCCTTCAGTGTACCGCAAGCTGAGACGCATCGAAGCAAGACTGCGGGGGCCATCAGAAGGTAAGTATAGATTTATTTTTTTATTTTTTAAGGTTACACTATATAAATTCATGCCGGTTGCATGGATTTATATAGTGTGACCAAGTTGTCAAGCACTTTCCAAGTGATGCTAAAATCGCTTGTCAACCCCCATGCGGAAATGCAAGTGAAGAACGCTTCACATCCGCATGTCCCTGGCAGAAAAAACGCATGTACAATCCGCATGCACAATCCGCATGTACAATCCGCATGCACAATCCGCATGTACAATCCACATGCGTTTTTTCTGCCAGGGAGATGCAGGAAAAAATCCGGAGCATTTCTGCATCGTGGGCACATAGCCATATAGTCCTGCTGGAAGCCGAGAAATTGGTTGTGTCCAGTGTAGACAATGCTCTGTGAGCGCAGCAGACTACAGACTGATACATTATTGCAAAACCCATAGAGATCTGTCCATCTGCTGCTGATGGATTGTCTGCGCTGGATACAATTGTTTCTTACACTGTAGCAGGATTAGTGATGTATTTGTTTGCTGCCTTTAGATGTAACCAAGGTTCACTGAAAGCAAACACAGATCTTAAAACTACAGATGTATGGAAACTAAATCAAAGTGTTATAAAGTTGCAGCAATGATTAAAGGGATCAACGTTGACAAGTTAGCACTTATCCGCTGGATGACCTGACGCCCATTGGGTGTCCCATCACTGCGACCTGCACCGATCTGCAGAACGTGGAATTGTTTATCCCAGAAAGCGCTCTTTTATCCCTATTAGAGGGTGAAGCGGAAGGTGGGCTCCATTTATCCTTTAAGGAGATCCTGGAAAAAGTTGATTGCAACTCTCAGCAATTCCATAGAGAATGAATGGGCGGTGGTGGAGCAGGTGCACTGCCCCTCCATACAAACGGAGATAAACGTCACCTATTCTGCAGATGGGGTCCAGCTGATAAATAAGTTATCACCTATCCTGCAAACAGGATACTTACTTACATGCATGTATGTATTTTTGCTACTGGGTTTCATTAACAATTACGCACGGTTTGCTTTCTATACTGTATGTGCTGCACTGACTATTAGTGGCTTCAGATTGGGTTAACAGAGAATCTGTCAGAGAGCTCATTCTGAAGGTCTGACAGAAGGGCTTTTAACTCTTTAACTGTCTTTTTCTGAGCTCTTCTCAGCTTTATTACAACCACAGACCACATCGAAGTTGAGGGTACAGGGACAGAAAGAATCTAAACAGCCATACAGTGCAACAATTTTAAAGGATCCTAAATGGAAAAAAAATATTTTTTAGCCCCAAACACATGCATTTAAGTAAAAAAAAAAAATTGGACAACCTCTTTAATCTGTCCTCACTGTGCTCCCCCGTAGTGGTGAATTTATAAAATATCCTTTCTATATCTGCAGGTCATCATGGAATCTTATCCTGCCCCTGATTATCAGATTAGAACTGCACAGAATAAATATTAATGAACAAAAATATAAAACAATGGATTAAGAACCAGGACACCATGTAAACTGAAGGCTGGACGTACACACATGCATCATCTGAGCATTGAGCTTTCTGGATGATTATCATTCATGGCAGGGAAATGTTGCAGGCAGGATTTTCTATTTCTCTCAAATTTATCAGTCTTCCATTTCCCTAGTGTAGAGGTTTAGAGGATGTGTATACTTTTGCAATTAAAAAATGAATCAAATTTACAAATAGTTTAATTTAGAAAATTCTTCCGCTTTGTCTCTATGGTTACAGACTACAAACATTTCTTGTGTAGTCAGATCCTACAGTCATGAACCCCTCCCCTGCTCCTGCCTAATGGCGTAAAGTGATCTGACCCTGCAGTCATCTATTACTTCCTTTCTCTATAACCTACAGAGGAGCGCAGAAGAATAGGCAAGTGAAATGGAGTGATGCCATCCGACTACACAGGGGTCATTGTAGTCTGTAACCATGGAGATCAAAAGGGAGAATTTTCAAAATAATAAACTGCAGGATCAACTACTGTAAAATATAGACACATGGGTGTGCATAGTTGCTGTGTACGTTTTCTTTTACAGCCAACAATGTATCTTTTAAAAGACCGAAAAATCTTTACATGTGCTAATAAAAATTGTAACCTTCTCTGGGAAAACTATAGTTAAATTACATGCAAAGTTTGAAGTTTCTCATTTTTTTGACCAGCACAAGGTCCACAGTTCTGGACTTGGCGTCTACCTGCCCTGGTTATTTGGGGGTCAGCCTCGAGATGGTGATCTGGAGCTGACACTTCACGGCTCAATAGTCACAATTATAACAATAAACGTAAAAAAATAAATAGAATATCTGTTAGTATTCCAGTATTTGGCATTGAAACATCCGCTCAAGATCTGTCAACAGCGAGGTGCACAAATGGTCAGTCACCCTGATGACCGCTCCTCCAGTGACACCACAGCTCCAGGATGGTCATCTCTACATTGTGCCCAAGCTGGAAAGTCCAGAGATGATGGTGGAGCTACCAGGACCGACATCAGGCAGAAGGAATCCACCGGATGCCCCAGGATTGGATGCAACAATCCTCCATCTAATGAGCGGCTCTGCTACTGCTGCAGAGGGGGCAGAGGAGAAGAGCTTTGTCCAGGACATAGGGCCCATCAACGAGCGACTGCTCACAGCCGGCACAGGTAAAATGCTCTGTGTGCCACGACTTGCCATCATACTGCTGAAAATGCTCTGAGAAGATAATCTACAGGAGGAAGAGTACAAAATATACATGAATAACACACAAACATTCTCCTTACTCTGATCCACATTTCTCTATAGAAAGTAATATTATAGTAGTTATATTCTTGTACATAGGGGGCAGTATTATAGTAGTTATATTCTTGTACATAGAGCAGTATTATAGTAGTTATATTCTTGTACATAGAGCAGTATTATAGTAGTTATATTCTTGTACATAGGAACAGTATTAAAGTAGTTATATTCTTGTACATAGGGAGCAGTATTATAGTAGTTATATTCTTGTACATAGGAGCAGTATTATAGTAGTTATATTCTTGTACATAAGGGTCAGTATTATAGTAGTTATATTCCTGTACATAGGGGCAGTATTATAGTAGTTATATTCTTGTACATAGGGGCAGTATTATAGTAGTTATATTCTTGTACATAGGATCAGTATTATAGTAGTTATATTCTTGTACATAGGAGGTAGTATTATAGTAGTTATATTCTTGTACATAGGGGCAGTATTATAGTAGTTATATTCTTGTACATAGGAGCAGTATTATAGTAGTTATATTCTTGTACATAGGGGGCAGTATTATAGTAGTTATATTCTTGTACATAGGAGCAGTATTATAGTAGTTATATTCTTGTACATAGGAGCAGTATTATAGTAGTTATATTCTTGTACATAGGGGGCAGTATTATAGTAGTTATGGTTCTTGTACATAGGAGCAGTATTATAGTAGTTATATTCTTGTACATAGGGGCAGTATTATAGTAGTTATATTCTTGTACATAGGAGCAGTATTATAGTAGTTATATTCTTGTACATAGGGGCAGTATTATAGTAGTTATATTCTTGTACATAGGGGGCAGTATTATAGTAGTTATATTCTTGTACATAGGGGCAGTATTATAGTAGTTATATTCTTGTACATAGGGGGCAGTATTATAGTAGGTATATTCTTGTACATAGGAGTAGTATTATAGTAGGTATATTCTTGTACATAGGAGTAGTATTATAGTAGTTATATTCTTGTACATAGGGGCAGTATTATAGTAGTTATATTCTTGTACATAGGAGTAGTATTATAGTAGTTATATTCTTGTACATAGGGGCAGTATTATAGTAGTTATATTCTTGTACATAGGGAGCAGTATTATAGTAGTCATATTCTTGTATACAGGGGCAGTATTATAGTAGTTATATTCTTGTACATAGGGGCAGTATTATAGTAGATATATTCTTGTACATAGGAGCAGTATTATAGTAGTTATATTCTTGTACATAGGGGGCAGTATTATAGTAGTTATATTCTTGTACACAGGGGCAGTATTATAGTAGTTATAGTCTTGTACATAGGGGGCAGTATTATAGTAGTTATAGTCTTGTACATAGTGGCAGTATTATAGTAGTTATATTCTTGTACATAGGAGCAGTATTATAGTAGTTATATTCTTGTACATAGGGGGCAGTATTATAGTAGTTATATTCTTGTACATAGGGGCAGTATTATAGTAGTTATATTCTTGTACATAGGGGGCAGTATTATAGTAGTTATATTTACTGGTATACATAGTGGGTCACTATTCTCACCTCATCACATCCCGTGCACCGTGGCCGCTCACTTTCACAGTAATGTCTCCCACACCACAGCCGATCGCTTTTCCAGAAATAGATTAGGTTCACCAGGGCTTCTCTGCACTGGCAGCATACAAAGCATGCTGGGTGCCATTGTTTCTTGTACCCTGCCCGGTCGGCATAGATGGCTGGGGCATCAGCGGGCATTAGCTGCTGACAAAACTCGCACAACTGGAGGAGAAAAGCAAAAAATACTTAAATGTTATTTTCTCTTTATTAGCTAAAAATTCTATTTTTTCAATTTTTCGATATGGTCACAACTCTTGGGAGCCAATTTACTAACACATAGAGCAATACAGAAGTGAGAGCTCTTCACTATATGAGAGTATCAGGTGGCGGAGAAGCCGGGTGAGCGCAGTACTCACATAGTCCTTGTCCGCAGGCTCCTCTGCTGCGTTGTCTGTCACCTTTGTAGCACTAGGATCCTTCTCGTCTTGCTTGGCGCTGCATGGTAATGCCACCTCTGCCACCCCCATCACGTTCTCCTTGATTTGCTCTACAAGTGCTTCCATTACTGACTTCTCACCCTCCATCAGACCTTTGCAATATTTTGGGTCATAGTCATGGACTGGCAGCTGCTTTACCAGCTGTAGGCGTCGATAATGTGCCCCTTCTGTGCCAGCCACGGGCTGGAGCTTCTTCGGGATTAATTCCATATAGCGCATGGCCTGGAGAAACACAGATTATAAAGCCATTAGTATATAACTTACGCTCAGTTATAAACTCATCTACTTTTACCAAATAAATCCCCCAACGTGCTAGAAACGGAGAGTGGAGCCTGCAGATTTTGGATTTCTTCCGTTCCCTCTGGTTCCGTGTTTTTTGCCCATTGGTGATATCAGAGCGGAGCTGTGTGCTCTAAACCAATCAGATGCTTTTCTTCTGCCTCTCCCTCCTCCCTCTCACAGCATGAAGTCTCAACAGCAGCTGCATCCCCCTCCTCTCCCTCCTTTAGGGTTAACTTTTCATTTTGCCACAATTTTTGGGTGCGGAACATTTATATAAAGTTGAAGTTGGGGGAAAAAGATGGAGTTACCAAGAAGATCCTGTCTATTACTCCTTGAGTGTGAAACTCTACAGTATACTTAGTTTTGACCACTGCAGCCATGGACATGAAGTATGATGAACATACCAGTTTTTGGTTGAGCCCGGGAGGTGCCCACTCATAGGTGACAGTGAGGAAGGTGGGATCTTTGCGGGAGGTAATGGGGTTGGTGATGATCATACGATTCCTCTTGTAGACTCGCGCCCCCTCGCTGCCTTTCACACGTGCGGTCAGTCCGGAGTACCGGGTATCTGAGAGCAGCTGCCCGATCCGATGATCTTCTTCTACTTCTGTGGGTAGAGAGTGGTCCTCACGGGGGCACTGGCACAGACCACACCATTTCCTGGAACAATGGGATTTTCAGTATGAGATGAGATGACGTGAGGAGAAGAAGAGACTCCTGAAAACAAATCACTTGCAAATATTAATGATACCGCTATCAACAGGTCCCAATGATGTATACAGCTGCCTTGTTATGGGGGGGGGGCTACATCCCTTCCTCTGCCCCACTATCTCATCACAGTGTCAGTCTTCACTGCTACTATAGCATTGTATTCATGAACTAGAAGCTTGTCAAGTGAAAAAAGCTATACACATTTGTTTTTATATATAGTTATTGGAAAATAAAATAATGTAATGTCATAAATACATAACACCGCAAAAAAATCACAAATTATGACGCATAAGCGGGTCTGAAATTGTCACTTTGTGATTAGTCAGAGCGAATCTTGTCAGCAGGCTTTTTCTATATAATGTGAGATCATTAGAATGTAGAGGTAGAGACCCTGATTCCTGTGATGTTTCACTTTCTGGGCTGTGTGTTCTTGTTTCAATGCAATCAGTGTTTTATCAGCAGGAGATTATCACTACAGGACTAGGTGTCTCCTGCCTCCTGGTCCAACCACACCCCTAGCACTGATACAGTGTACACAGGAATCTGCCAATCAGGGGTGTGGGCGGGGTTATACAGGGCTTAGCATTCTGAGCTCTGCAATAACTGCAGAGAAAACAGTGACCCCATCTCTGAGGACACAGCTTTTAATCTTAATTATCTAGACGTCTAAATACAGTACGTCAGGAGAAATACACTATTATTTTTATGAGGACTTTTGAATTTATGTATTTTTCTTTCTTCAGGTGGGACAAGAAACATGGACTTTTGTCATAAGTCTGAATGTTGACTTCTCTTGTATGTGGAGTCGATATTTGTTAATTGATGAATGGCTGTTATTTACATCTTATATCAGCTCCTACAGTTTATTGTACTGTTATCTTAGCACAGGGTCATTGAACAATGCTGTTTGCTAATATGTTAATTACATATTGAACCAGGCCAGCTAGCTTGTTGATTTGCAGAGTAATGGAAGCTAACCTATGCAAATTGATTAAATGCTCAAACAATGAGACATGAGCCCCTGCCCTATGAATGATGAGAAACACCTTTACAAAATGACAGCCGAGAGAGACTCAGAGGCACAGTAACTCTTCAGAACAGCAGCTTGGTAGCATGGCTCCATCCAGAAGGACCACAGATTTGGATTCTACAGGGAACATGGCCCTGGCTGGAAGAATACAGATCTGCTTCATTGACTATCACAGAACCCATGGAAACATTTGGGGAAACCAGGGTGGGACAATGAGGTCACCTGAAACACATGGATATGTTTTGAGCAGCCAGGTTGGGACCCACTGGTCGCCTGGAACCCATATATACGCTTGGAGAAAGCTAGGTTGGGACCCACCGGTCACCTGTAACCCATGTATACACTTGGAGAAAGCCAGGTTGGTACCCACCGGTCACCTGGTTCCATGGATATGTTCGGAGAGGCCAGGGTGGGACTCTCAGGTCACCTGGCCATGTACCTCAATGGACTGTCAGCTTCCTGAGCTTGCCGCTACCACCTCTCTGTGGGTGCCCGCCAAAAAGCGGGGTGCCATTGGTGGGGGTAGTCGGCCCTGGAAGCCTCAAAGTCACAGATGCTTTATCCCCGGCGAGCCAGCGGAGGGGGGAGACTGTGTAATTTGCACCACCTTGGGTATTAGCTGGGACTGTCCTGTGTGTTATTGTCCGTTTGGCGGTCCAATAAAGTATTGTCGCCCTGTGTTGTCTGAGTAGTGTTATGCCCAAGGGAGACCCTGGGTCTCCCCACCATCATAACTGTTGCACCCAGTAAAGTAAGTGATACATCACTGGAATCAGGACTTCAGTTCCTGCATCAAGCTGATGTCAGATTACATGTTAAAAACAATGTGTCAGCAGGTTTTCGCTAAGACTCAAAAGGTCTGAAGGCAGCAAGGCCTCCTGACTTTGTAATCTTTAAACACTTTTGGCTTTGCAGTTCTTAAACAATACATAAAATAATAACGCCATAAAGATGCCTAAAAAATACCAAAGTGTTCAAATAATATCACAATAAGGTGTATAAATAATACCACTATAGAGGACTCAAATAATGCCACCAAACAGAGCAAATATAATACCGCCATATAGTGCATAGATAATACCATTATAGAATGCATAAATAATACTAATATTATTATACCACCAGACAGTGCCTAAATAAAGCCACCACAGACTGCATACAGTAAATAATACCTCTATTAAGGGCTCACGTAAAACTGCTATATAATGCCATCCAGTAATCACACAATGCTATAAATCAGAGCTGAAATAATAACACCATGCCATTATTAAATGATACTGCCATATGGTGCACACATTGTCTTGGGATGGGACATTTACAGCAATAATGCGGTGGTTGGGGGGTCGGCCTCGATCTGCTCTGTGCATGGAAGGTCTGCGATGAATGGACGACACGTTTCCTGGCAGCGATGACTTTTCTAGGCTTCATTATTGTGGCCACATCTCGTCTGCTCTGACACCCACTTATCTTGGGGGGGGGGACACAGAAGCTTTGTGCTCCAGATTCCTGCAGCCCCCCACCACAGAGCAGATACCGGCTCTGACCTTTCCTCTTGTCCAAAAATTCTCGGCTTCAGGCCCAAACACCTATGTTATCCCCCTCACTTTCTGCCAGGGCTGATTAATGCCGGGTTTATGTCCGCTCTGATGTATCAGGAGAGGCGCCTGTGCAGCTTTCCCAATATCCCAGGTAAATCTGCTAAAGCCTATGTAATGGCGGCCTGACGACAGCATGTAGTAATAGGTCTTATATATGTGAGCGCAGCTCTGCACAGCTAAATACAGCAGAACGACTATGTGGTACCCCATATAGCGCTGCTATCTGCCCCAGCAGCCCCATAAATACCCCCGTTATGCTGCACTATTGCCAGTGCTCATCTGCACCAGCCCAAGCCACAAGGATCCCGGGTAAAATACCGTCCATCGACACAAATATCCCATCCTGTTGTCCCTCTTAACAATACTCTACTGCTGGAGTATTGGAAGCACACTCATATTTTTAGGTACTAATAGCACCCCACATTACTAGTGCCCACCTCTGGCCACACACAGCAATAGAGCCTCCTTAATGCAGCATGGAGTAATTGTCCCCTTTATACCACACAGTCTCCGAGTGGCACATAGTAATCGGGCCTCTTAAAATAATACTTAGCCCTATGAAGGATGGACCGCGCTCAGCTGGACACCACTGGCCTCTGCCGTCAGCGTCTGAGCCCTCCGCGGTCTGTGCCCTCCTCCGCGGTCTGAGCCCTCCTCCGCGGTCTGTGCCCTCCTCCGCGGTCTGTGCCCTCCCCCGCGGTCTGTGCCCTCCTCCGCGGTCTGTACCCTCCTCCGCGGTCTGTACCCTCCTCTGCGGTCTGTGCCCTCCTCTGCGGTCTGTGCCCTCCTCTGCGGTCTGTGCCCTCCTCCGTGGTCTGAGCCCTCCTCCGCAGTCTGTGCCCTCCTCCGCGGTCTGCCATAGTGGAACCTCCCGTTGCTACATAGTAAATACACCTGATATAACACGGCTATATCCCCCTCCTGTACAATGACTGATAGCACCTCTCTATACAGCAGCTACACAATATGTGAGGTCACAGCTCACCTCCTCCTCCTCCTGTACAAGGTCTGATAACATCTCTATATATGGCAGCTAACACAGGATCCACCATTCACATTAGGTGATATCACAGGTCACCTCCTCCCCCTCTCTTCACGATGACCTTTACTCATTAGATGCTTGAGTTCAGTAGATAGGGTCACTGGTTGTTTATTGCTGCTATTATACATGTGCATTCCCTGAATAAAAATAAAGTAAAATAAAAGCAAAAAAAAAAAAAAAGTAAAAACACTTTACATTGTTTAAATCAGGTTATTTTCTACTCTACAACTTTCTGATATACTTTGTGTTTTGATTCTTCACCAATTTTCAAGCCCTCTGCTTGCTGTCAGTCAATAAGATCATTTTTGTGATCCCGCACACAGTCGGTTTCGCTCTTGGTACACACAATGCTCTGTGAGCTAAACCCATCAGCAGCTGCACAAATCTCATTGGTAGCTACAATGTATCAGTCTGGCGCTCACAGAGGATTGTCTGCACTGGAGGATACAATTGTATCCGCTCCTCCGATGACAGTCAGACTAGCAGTGTACCAGACTGCAGCTGCACAAGTGTTCTCATTAATGGTGGCAAACAGATCTTTAAAATGGAGGAGAATTGAAATAACAAGTCCGTTAGAAAATTGCAGAAGTATTCATTATGTGGTGATTAATCTTCATTTTCATAAAACGAGAGGACCCCTCCGAGACATTCCAAGACCAAGAGAATTTGTAATGCGTCAACCCCTAGTTACCCAGACGTCGCCCCTTCCATCGTGTTACGGAGCCCGCCGGCTGGTCACAGACCGTCAAACAGGCGCAGACCCAAACCTTCAACAACCTCTCCCGGCCCACACCATATCAAAAGAACGAGAAGCTCGGAGTTAATTGAGGCGTTTCCATGCAGCAATTAGCCGAGTCTGAAGAGCTGGCGGTTTATTTTTCCGACCGCTCGCTCATTAGTTTGTAGTTTTGTGAGTTTATCGCTCGCTTTGCGTCAGTGATCAGCCGAGCGTTCACGAGACCTACAGTACAGACATCTGGCTGAGCACTAAAAGACCAGACAGGATAACAAGTCAATATGTTTCCCTCATTTTCGGAATTACTTATAGCGCCAGATACGCTCCATAAATTGCTTCATTATTGAGCCGCGTGATTGATACAGAATATTCATTTGTCACACCGGTTACTACCCAGAATGTTTCTCTTTGACATGAATAGGAGCTTGTTCTCTCTCCGGCTACAGATGATCATCATTAATAATTCACTAAGAGTCTGCTGAAGTAGCACCCGGATCGCTCGCTTTCATTTGTCATCTCGCCGCGCATTTGTTACAATGTTTGTTTATTTCAGTTTCATTTTGTCTTCGCTTTTATGGCGTCGTCTATCTGTGATTATGTCTCACGCTCGCTGCTTCCACACATCACCGCCTAATGTCGTTTCTTCCCCACGACTTTCCTGACAGCCTTTAAGTAGCCGATAAATATAAAGCTTCATTCTTTACTGCCATTGGGGTTTGCCATGTCCATGCCAGGGCCGAAAAGCTTAGGGGACCCGTGGTGCCTGGTGGTCTGGATAAAACTGTGCTTCATTATGGTGGATGTTGATCGGGGTGATATCTTGTGCCGGTGTCTTTCTCTATATGGTTATACAATGCTGCCGTATAGTGTCTAACTCAGCGTCATACTCTATGGTGCCCAAATAAAAGTGCCATATGGCGGCCAAATAATAATTTGAAACCACTGCCTAAATAGCAATGCAATACTACAACTGTATATATATTTTTGAAGTGTATCAGACAGTAAATAAATACCGCCATACAATGCTCAAATAATACTAACATACAGTCACCAAATAAACAAACTCATGTAAAAAGCTACTCAGTAAGGAGAATGATGTATATAGGCACTAGCTGGCATTTCACTGTGCCCCCATTATACCTTGTGCGATTGCACATATCCCAAAGGCTATCTGCACTTGTCAAGGTGGGGTGGTCCAGGGACCCTGCAGTCACTTGGAGCTCTCAGAGGTAAAAGAGTAAGGGATGTATCACACCGTATCTTGGCAGTGGTGACAAACCTCATGGAAGCTGCCATAGTGAACACGTTGGTTGTCACATGGCTTTACTCGGAAATACATTTTATCATATGACGACAATTTAGGTTTTTGTTTTTTTTCCTTTTACGAAATGCAATGATTACAAATCCAGAAGAAACAGGTCATTAGAAGCCAGACGCGTTTCCTGATTATTTCCGGATCCAATCCATTCTCAGTGTGCAGAAGTTTACTGTCTAATGACTTTACCTCCAGGAGTGCGTCTGGAATCCTGTGCACATCCCCTTACACCTCACACAGGGAGGACCTCTCTCTGCACTCTGCTGTCCCACCGGCATCTGGAAAATAAGAGGACACATCTATAAGATCCATTCAGTTAGCAGGTGTTCACAGTTTTTACAATCAGCCATATGATTGGGCATCATTAGACACATTTAGTTGTAACCACATGGTGCAAGACTTCAAAATTAAGAAAGAAGATGAGAATTTCATATTATTTCAAACTTTTTTAGAGGATCTTGAAAAGTGTCCTTTATCTGCATTTGTTTGCTCCTTTTTACTTTTTTTGATAATGGTTTAATTCCCATGGTAAAAACTACCCTGCACAAGTTGTGGCCTGTCTGCAGACCCCATAGCGGTGCCCTTGAGTTTACCTTCACTTCTTGTATCAAAGACAGTTAATTACAGTGACACCACGTGATCACAGGTGGAATAACAGTGATAGAGGAAGACGGGAATGTTACTCATCTTAAATGTTGCATTCGACCATCACTTTGAGTCTATTTTAAACATGAGAAGATTAAATTGGTGCAAGATAACCAGAAAGGCATGTGCTAATCCACCTCACCTGTCCCCCTTAAGAGCAAGGCACTATTGTCAGACTATATTGTGTTTTGTGGAAGGTATTCGGTCCCTGCAAGAGATCATTCGCATGCAGCCGGCTGGAAGCTCTAGCAGCACGGTCCTGTAGTCCCAGGGGCTTAGGCTGTTTAGCTGAGATATGTCATGTCACATAAATTCATTGCAGCCGTCATCTCTGTCACAGCAGACAGAAATAAGCCTGGCAGCTTCTCCAAGACCTTGCAAGACTTCACCAAACCAGGAAGATAGACACGAATTCCTTTCCCCCCCACCACTTTCAAATTAAAAAAAACCTTCTGCTTGTGCTTAGTGCATTCCTGGCTTATCGCAGAGCTATAACTCGCACTGGAAAATGGACTGAGGGCAGAAGGTGATAACTCTGCGTGCTCAGGTGGCATTTACAAGTGGGAATGTTGCAGATGTAGCAGTGCACTAAGGTACAAGATGCAGGGACCTATAGGGATTAGAGCTTCTTCTTATACAGTGGCTTGTGAAAGTATTCACCCCCTTTGGCTTTTTACCTATTTTGTTACATTACAACCGGTGTTTAAATAGTTTTGTAATCCGATTTGTGTGTGATGCATCAGCACTAAATAGTCTAAGTTGATGAGGTGCGAAAAATATAGGCATAAATTAAATTTATTGAGTCAAATACCTAAAAATTGGCATGTCCATATGTATTCACCCTTTTTGCTATGAAGTGCAAGCAATTCCCTTCATAATTCACATGCTTAGTGACAGGACGTCGTCTGTGTGCAATCTGAGTGTTACATGTCTGTCAGTGTATTCACTTTACCTTTTCTGAAGAGGCTGCAACACCATTAACAAGAGGCACCACTAACCAAACAACACCACGAAGACCAAGGAGATCTCCAAACAACACCACGAAGACCAAGGAGATCTCCAAACAACACCACGAAGACCAAGGAGATCTCCAAACAACACCACGAAGACCAAGGAGATCTCCAAACAACACCACGAAGGCCAAGGAGATCTCCAAAAACACCACGAAGACCAAGGAGATCTCCAAACAACACCACAAAGACCAAGGAGATCTCCAAACAACACCACAAAGACCAAGGAGATCTCCAAACAACACCACAAAGACCAAGGAGATCTCCAAACAACACCACAAAGACCAAGGAGATCTCCAAACAACACCACAAAGACCAAGGAGATCTCCAAACAACACCACAAAGACCAAGGAGATCTCCAAACAACACCACAAAGACCAAGGAGATCTCCAAACAACACCACAAAGACCAAGGAGATCTCCAAACAACACCACGAAGACCAAGGAGATCTCTAAACAACACCACGAAGACCAAGGAGATCTCCAAACAACACCACGAAGACCAAGGAGATCTCCAAACAAGTCAGGGACAAAGTTGTTGAGAAGAACAAGTCAGGGTTGGGTTATAAAAAAATATCCTAATCTCCCGGAGCACCATCAAATACATTATCATCAAATGGAAAGAACATGGTACCACAACAAACCTGCCAAGAGAGGGCCGCCCACCAAAACTCTCAGCCTGGGCAAGGAGGGAATTAATCAGACAGGCAGCACAGAGACCAAAGGTAACCCTGAAGGAGTTGCAGAGTTCCCAAGCAGACTGGATTTTCTGTCCATACGACCACAATAAGCCGTATACTCCATAGAGGTGGCCTTTATGGAAGAGTGGGCAGAAAGAAAGTCTTTACATACATACAAAAATTGTAAGGATCAAAAGACATATGAGAGACTCCCCAAATGTATGGAGGAAGATGCTGTGGTCAGATGAGACCAAAATTGAACTTTTTGGCTATCAAAGTGTCTGCTTCGCCAAACCAACACAGCTCATCACCCCAGGAACACCATCCCCACAGTGAAACATGGTGGTGGCAGCATGATGCTATAGGGATGTCTTTCGGCAGCAGAGACAGGGAAAATGGTCCGAGTCGAGGAAAAGATGGATGGTGCGAAACACAGGGATATTCTTGAGCAAAACCTGTTTCAGACTGTCAGTGATTTGAAAACCAAGTCCAAACAGTCAGCACTCCATTTCCAAGGTGCTGCATGTGGGTAATCAGCCAGACGAAAAGAACAAGCCCTGGTACTCACGTGTTCACTAATGCTTTTTAATGGCAATCCACACGAAACAAGGTGTTTCAGCCTCTCCCAGGCTTTTGTCAATTAACAAAAGCATGGGAGAATAGTTATGTACTATTATAGTTATGGGTGAATAGTTATACACACTGAAGTTTTCAGTTATTTTGTCCTATTTGTTGTTTGCTTCACAAAAAAAAGAAAACCAAATGTTCACAGTTGTCGGCATTTTCTTTACAGGAACTGATGCAAACCCTGAAAAAAAAAAACACCAAGCAAAATTACATACTGGCTGGGAGTATATATCACTCATACATATCCTCCAGTCCCGGCTCAGAAACCGGCGATCCCCCACAGCGCACAGTGCGTGCACTGGGGGAGTCATAAGTCTGCAGTTACACAGAGTGACTGCAGACTTATCGATTTGGACCGGACAACCCCTTTTAAAGGGAGTGTGTCAGCCCAGTCTGTATAAACTTAGCACATAGGTGACAAATTATCAATGTAGCTTTGCAAGAAAACTAGAAGTAAAACACTTTGAAAAGCTACACATTCTTTGCAAAACTTTTGCAACTTTTGGTGTTTTTTACATTAGTTTGAAGCAGCAAAAGTGACAGCTTTTCTTATTCCAGAAATGCTACTCCAATCCCTGACTGGAGTAGCATTTCTGGCGACACATATGGAGACGTATGCCAATGAGAGGATGCACCAAATTCACTAAGTGGAGGCACCATACTCCAGCGAGTCCCACCATTAAAACTGAAGTGCATAGTGCCAGTTTTAATGAATCGGCCCCATAGAAGTGAGGGACACAAGTGAGCACTTTCTGTAAAAAAAAGCTCAGGCAAGTCAGTGCTGTCAGTCACCAGTGAGAGAGGCGGGGACATGCAAAACAACTGGGCGGAACAGTACACTGAGACTCTTGGCTGCACCCAGATTGCACCAAGCACCTAATTATCATATTTGTTAAACTTGAGTCCGACATTACAGGACTATAGGTGGGATTTTTATAGGGGTGATATTCACTACAAGGCTTTGTGCTCAGCCCAGACTGACAGTATAGACTATTGCTTTAAAAAAAGAAAATTCAGGCCACCTACAGCTGCCATTAGGGGGAGCTAATGAGCTTATTGAAGACAGACTTATCATTAACACCATGAGCGACTGCAAAAAGGCCCGTTCATGGTCATCCAGTCTTCGTCCTCTACCGGTGTCCTGTGCCGGGGCTATGGGATCTAATAACCAGGGGAAATTTCTCCTGTTCTCCTATGTGACTTTATCCCCCCACCCCAGCGCGGAGCTGTACTACCAGATCAGTTCAGGCGCTGCTAGAAGTATTTCTAAAAATTGCAGTACCTTTATCACTCTGATGGAACAAATTATTAGAAAATGATCGGGGGCATGCCCCAGCGGCCTCAGAGGACCCCCTAGTTCTGATTGCTGGGTGGGATTACAGAACGCGCCTCCATTGCATCTTTATATTTAATCTCTTCAGAAATTCCTACTTAGAAAATTGGGCAAAATTACAGCATGCGACCCCTGAGAAATGGAGGAGGCTGTAAGGAAATGCCGCGTTCCAGCTCCGCTATGCGAGTGCGGCTGCAATTCCACCGTTATAATAGGATTATCTCCGGCTATAATTTATTTTTTCCCGTTTGATAGGCGTTAAATAGCAGCTGGTATTGTGCTCGGTCATGCTTGAGTATTCTAGGAAATTATATGCCCCCCCACCCCAGCCTAGGCTTGAAGAATTCTTAGATTTCCCTTTCATTGACCTAATGCATATATCAAGTTCAGGATTGTGCCCCCGGCAGTACAACGCCGAACAACAGACCTAGAGTGACAGAGGATATGGCGGCGGATCTAATCATATGAGCTCGCAATTCAAAAATGTTGTCAAAATGATTTCAGAAGCTTCGGGATGTCTGGGAATAGACAAACATGGCTACATTCTCCCGCAAAGAGCACCACAGGGGTCTCCATGGGTGTTTACTAGGGGCAGACTTGCAGTACCACACATAGCCTAGGACAAGAGGGGCGCTGTTTTCTAAGGTGCCTTACAGAGCGCGAGTTCAGGGGTGGGGGGGGTGACAAATATATTTGAAAAATAAACTTCCCAACATTGCATAAAAAATAGTTTTGCAACTTTCTAAGGGCTCCTGGAGACGTCAGCGGATCTCCATTTGGTCTCGGACCGCAATGCACGGACCGGCAGCAGGTTTCCGACAGCTTCATATATTCCTACGAGGCCCGTGGACAACCCAGAGGCAGAAGACAATAAGTTCAAGGTCCTTTAAAAATAAACAATAGATTCAGAGGTCAAAGCCAAGTCTGAGCCATGGCAGCCCCCCCACCCACTAGGAGTTAGGGATCCTGCGGAGCTCAGTGACAGCTGTGATTCTACAATAATGGTATTGGAAGGTTGATTTGTTACAATGTATCAGTGCAGATAAGAGGGGGGGGGGTCAGATTTGTGCTGCTGATGTTTAGTCATAACCTGGACTGGACACATTGTAACAAACTGTCGTCAATATGTAACACTTTATAGCACAATGCATGTGGACGGGATTACAAAATATTTCTGGAATTCTGGTCACTCTCAGATGAAGCAGAACAATTCTGTTGCAGAAATGTGAGTTTCACCCTGTAGTCTACATTCCCACAATATGGATTGATGCACTTTTTCTACTGCGTATTTTTGCGCACAAAAAAAACCTCAACATATTTGCATGAACTGTATGGAAATCTCACGCTTTTTTTGGGGGGAAATTGACCTGCGGTGCACTTTTCAAATCTGTAATATGTCAATTACTTTTGCAGAAAATAGGTTTTATTTGCGTATTTTCCCCATAGACTTGAATGAGACGCTTAGACTCCACAGACAATCAATCAACACATATGAATTTTGGCAGCAGAAACACGGTAAAATTAGACATAGTCCGCACATGACTTTATTGATAAAGTTTCTACAAAGTGAAGTGACAGGAAGTTTCCAAAACAAAGTGGTTTTATTTAAAAGAAAGGTAAAATCCGGTGCCACATGCGATAAATCCTTTTATTCCAAAATTAAAAGTCACAACATGTCCCTAGGAGGGGGAACAACTGGACGCGTTTTGAGGACACAGCCCCTTATTCGTCAGTATACAAATGAATTAAAAAAACAACACATTTATAATAAAAACTGTGACCACCCCTAAACATGTGTGATAGATTAGTATACAAATTAGGATATTAACTCCTACTTAGACAAGATTTGCGTGTAACGAATTCTCATAGAATATTCACATATAAACTTAGGAGAAAAAAAACCAAAAAAACAAAACTCTAAAAAATTACCTCTAAACTTTACCACAAGCCCTTCAGCGGTAATTCTCTCTTGAGAGCTGAAAGTAGTCACCCAAAACATGTTATAAAAAAAATTTACCAGTAGGTGAGTTCATTAGAGCTAGACGCAATTGTAGTGAGCAAGAGGGTTTTGAGGAGGAAACTAAAACCATGTCAGCGAGACTAAAATCTAGGGGATATGAAAAATGGATGATCGATAGGGCTGTATCTATAGCTACATCTAAAGATAGAGAAGGTCTGTTGACACAATCCGAAAAACATAGTTCCAATAAGGTGAAATAGTCATTAACTTTCTCTACGCCATATAGTGATCATTTTTACATTAAACCAATTTTTGTCAAGAATTTACCCATATTATATCAGGATGACAAATTGTCTAATATATTGGAAGCAGGCTGCAGGGTGGTTTCAAGGAGAGGTCCGGATCTCCGCAATATGTTGTCACCCAGCGTATTTTTGGACAATAAATTACAAAGTCCCACCTGGCGGAAATATGTCGGTATGTATAAATGTGGTGAAAATAGATGCTGTATGTGCAAATATGTCGCTATGGGTTCAAGTTTCTCTGATCTACACACGGGTAGGAAATATGACATAGAGTCTTATATAAATTGTAACACCTCCCATGTTGTCTATATGGCAACTTGTGCCAGCTGTTCAGAATATTATATAGGCCGCACTACCAGAGCCCTTAAAGCAAGAATATCAGAACATATTACAGGAGCAAATCCTGCCCCAAAATCCATCAGGTTATCAGGTCTCTCCAAACATTTCAGAGAGGTACATGCGGGCAATATAAGTACATTAAATATTAGAGGCATAGAGAGAGTATCACGTCCCCATCGTGGCGGTAATTGGGAAAAAATGCTCCATAACAAAGAAAAATTATGGATATTGAAATTAAATGCACGGATACCGCAAGGTATGAATTATAGATCAGATCTAATGTTTTTTTTTTAATTAAATTATACATATATGCTTGCATTTATAATATTATATGCATGTTCTGTTCTGTGCATTTATATGGCAAATTTTAATACATATAATTTTATTTTTTTTTTCTCCTAAGTTTATATGTGAATATTCTCTGAGAATTCGTTGCACGCAAATCTTGTCTAAGTAGAAGTTAATATCCTAATTTGTATACTAATCTATCACACATGTTTAGGGGTGGTCACAGTTTTTATTATAAATGTGTTGTTTTTTTTTAATTCATTTGTATACTGACGAATAAGGGGCTGTGTCCTCGAAATGCGTCCAGTTGTTCCCCCTCCTAGGGACACGTCGTGACTTTTAATTTTGGAATAAAAGGATTTAATCGCATGTGGCACCGGATTTTACCTTTCTTATATATCCTTGCAAGTGTATGCTGGACACTAATCCGTGAGCCTGGGATTCCTGTGAGTATTAGGTGATGTGAGCTAATTATCTTTTTTTCAGTTTTATTTAAAAACACGGCCAATCAAAAAGGAGACAAAAACTGCAGCCGAAAAAACATGATAAAAAAAAACAAAGTAGCCAAAATAGGCTGATTGGCGCAGAACTACAGCACAAAAAACTGCACCAAATACTCATTGTGGGAATTCAGCCTTATGCTGCACAGGGTTAAAGCTGCAGCAAATTTGTGGATAATCTCTACTACCTCTGATCTATGCATTAGGGTCATTTACTGACACCCAGGTCACCCCAACAATCTACCAGGGGGACATGACGGGCTTTGATCTCCTTCCTAGGTAATTTGGGAAAATCTGAGAAAATATTATTTGCATAATAATTTGGAACACAGTGTACATCTGAGCCACACTCTTTATACAGCACATCAATAAGCCCCCCCCCCCCTTCATGTGTATGCAGCCGGGGGTCTCCCCTGTAGACCTCAGTACTGTGCAGACCCCTGAATCCCGGCTCTGCAGCCTTATACAATGGGACCTGTGTGCAGGGCAGAGAGGGGGAATAAACCATCTGCATCTGGAATCACTTTCTCATTAATAATGAGGCGGAGAGGATAAACCTCCTCTAACCCTTCCTGGCAGAGGCTCCAACGCCGCATCCGGAAACAAGTACCTGGATCTGCTGCAGATTCCTCCATAATTGAGACATTTCTCTGGAGCTTCCCAGTCTGAGGATCATCAGTGATCACCGGTCTGGGGTGTTTTATACGATTGTCATATATCACAGATACATGAGGAAACGCAGGAGCAGCCGCATTACCCCCCAATAAGCCTGCGCACTTATAATATCTGAGCTTGTCATGATACATGTAGAGCTGGGGTATCTAATCTATGTGTAATAATATATATATAGAGCTGGTGTATCTAAGCCTATCATGAGTGATACTCTCCTGTGTATCAAATCCGATCAGGTGTGACACCGTCTGTTGCCCCAGTGTATCTAATCCCATCCTGTGTGATACCATCTGAGAGAAAGCAGTAACACTCGGTGTTTATTTCCAGCACCATCTGTTTTTGCCGTCCTGGCACCGAGGACACGTTGCCCGATCTTGTTCTGCGGTGTCTGACATGAGTTTTCATGTTCTTTTCTTGCCTGAGGTTTCAGCTCCAGAATCGTCTACATTCAGCTTCACGGCGCAGAGTTATTTTTATAGGGTTCATTTACAGACTGGGTGCGGTTACCTGTCCGGCAGCATCTCGCCCCGCACCACCTTGTCTACATATTTAGCAGCCCGGCACCAAAACACATTGGAGGAAGCCGAACCTAGAAGAGCAGGATGGTTAATAATAATAATAACAACCCATCCACCGGAACTGGCGAGATCAACCGGAGGTCTGAAAGTGTCCAGCAATGAGGACCAGAGACCGAGCAATAACCTGACCGAGCACTGCCAGAAACAACGAGACATAATCATAGAAAAAAATAAGAGTATCTGACCAATAAATCATCAGCAAATGTGAAAACATACCATTATACGCCAGAGCTGCGCTCACTATTCTGCTAGTGCAGTCACTGTGTACATACATTACATTACTGATCCTGAGTTACATCCTGTATTATACTCCAGAGCTGCACTCACTATTCTGCTGATGTAGTCACTGTGTACATACATTACATTACTGATCCTGAGTTACATCCTGTATTATACTCCAGAGCTGCACTCACTATTCTGCTGGTGCAGTCACTGGGTACATACATTACATTACTGATCCTGAGTTACATCCTGTATTATACTCCAGAGCTGAACTCACTATTCTGCTGGTGCAGTCACTGTGTACATACATTACATTACTGATCCTGAGTTACATCCTGTATTATACTCCAGAGCTGCACTCACTATCCTGCTGGTGCAGTCACTATGTACATACATTACATTACTCATCCTGAGTTACATCCTGTATTATACTCCAGAGCTGCACTCACTATTCTGCTGGTGCAGTCACTGTGTACATACATTACATTACTGATCCTGAGTTACATCCTGTATTATACTCCAGAGCTGAACTCACTATTCTGCTGGTGCAGTCACTGTGTACATACATTACATTACTGATCCTGAGTTACATCCTGTATTATACTCCAGAGCTGCACTCACTATTCTGCTGGTGCAGTCACTGTGTACATACATTACATTACTGATCCTGAGTTACATCCTGTATTATACTCCAGAGCTGCACTCACTATTCTGCTGGTGCAGTCACTGTGTACATACATTACATTACTGATCCTGAGTTACATCCTGTATTATACCCCAGAGCTGCACTCACTATTCTGCTGGTGCAGTCACTGTGTACATACATTACATTACTGATCCTGAGTTACATCCTGTATTATACCCCAGAGCTGCACTCACTATTCTGCTGGTGCAGTCACTGTGTACATACATTACATTACTGATCCTGAGTTACATCCTGTATTATACTCCAGAGCTGCACTCACTATTCTGCTGGTGCAGTCACTGTGTACATACATTACATTACTGATCCTGAGTTACATTCTGTATTATACTCCAGAGCTGCACTCACTATTCTGCTGGTGCAGTCACTTTGTACATACATTACATTACTGACCCTGTACTGATCCTGAGTTACATCCTGTATTATACTCCAGAGCTGCACTCACTATTCTGCTGGTGCGGTCACTGTGTACATTCATTACATTACTGATCCGGAGTTACATCCTGTATTATACTCCAGAGCTGCACTCACTATTCTGCTGGTGCAGTCACTGTGTACATACATTACATTACTGATCCTGAGTTACATCCTGTATTATACTCCAGAGCTGCACTCACTATTCTGCTGATGTAGTCACTGTGTACATACATTACATTACTGATCCTGAGTTACATCCTGTATTATACTCCAGAGCTGCACTCACTATTCTGCTGGTGCAGTCACTGGGTACATACATTACTGATCCTGAGTTACATCCTGTATTATACTCCAGAGCTGAACTCACTATTCTGCTGGTGCAGTCACTGTGTACATACAATACATTACTGATCCTGAGTTACATCCTGTATTATACTCCAGAGCTGCACTCACTATCCTGCTGGTGCAGTCACTATGTACATACATTACATTACTCATCCTGAGTTACATCCTGTATTATACTCCAGAGCTGCACTCACTATTCTGCTGGTGCAGTCACTGTGTACATACATTACATTACTGATCCTGAGTTACATCCTGTATTATACTCCAGAGCTGAACTCACTATTCTGCTGGTGCAGTCACTGTGTACATACATTACATTACTGATCCTGAGTTACATCCTGTATTATACTCCAGAGCTGCACTCACTATCCTGCTGGTGCAGTCACTATGTACATACATTACATTACTCATCCTGAGTTACATCCTGTATTATACTCCAGAGCTGCACTCACTATTCTGCTGGTGCAGTCACTGTGTACATACATTACATTACTGATCCTGAGTTACATCCTGTATTATACTCCAGAGCTGCACTCACTATTCTGCTGGTGCAGTCACTGTGTACATACATTACATTACTGATCCTGAGTTACATCCTGTATTATACCCCAGAGCTGCACTCACTATTCTGCTGGTGCAGTCACTGTGTACATACATTACATTACTGATCCTGAGTTACATCCTGTATTATACCCCAGAGCTGCACTCACTATTCTGCTGGTGCAGTCACTGTGTACATACATTACATTACTGATCCTGAGTTACATTCTGTATTATACTCCAGAGCTGCACTCACTATTCTGCTGGTGCAGTCACTTTGTACATACATTACATTACTGACCCTGTACTGATCCTGAGTTACATCCTGTATTATACTCCAGAGCTGCACTCACTATTCTGCTGGTGCGGTCACTGTGTACATTCATTACATTACTGATCCGGAGTTACATCCTGTATTATACTCCAGAGCTGCACTCACTATTCTGCTGGTGCAGTCACTGTGTACATACATTACATTACTGACCCTGTACTGATCCTGAGTTACATCCTGTATTATACTCCAGAGCTGCACTCACTATTCTGCTGGTGCGGTCACTGTGTACATACATTACATTACTGATCCGGAGTTACATCCTGTATTATACTCCAGAGCTGCACTCACTATTCTGCTGGTGCAGTCACTGTGTACATACATTACATTACTGATCCTGAGTTACATCCTGTATTATACTCCAGAGCTGCACTCACTATTCTGCTGGTGCAGTCACTGTGTACATACATTACATTACTGATCCTGAGTTACATCCTGTATTATACTCCAGAACTGCACTCACTATTCTGCTGGTGCAGTCACTGTGCACATACATTACATTACTGATCCTGAGTTACATCCTGTATTATACCCCAGAGCTGCACTCACTATTCTGCTGGTGCAGTCACTGTGTACATACATTACATTACTGATCCTGAGTTACATCCTGTATTATACTCCAGAGCTGCAGTCACTATTCTGCTGGTGCAGTCACTGTGCACATACATTACATTACTGATCCTGAGTTACATCCTGTATTATACCCCAGAGCTGCACTCACTATTCTGCTGGTGCAGTCACTGTGTACATACATTACATTACTGATCCTGAGTTACATCCTGTATTATACTCCAGAGCTGCACTCACTATTCTGCTCGTGCAGTCACTGTGTACATACATTACATTACTGATCCTGAGTTACATTCTGTATTATACCCCAGAGCTGCACTCACTATTCTGCTGGTGCAGTCACTGTGTACATACATTACATTACTGATCCTGAGTTACATCCTGTATTATACTCCAGAGCTGCAGTCACTATTCTGCTGGTGCAGTCACTGTGCACATACATTACATTACTGATCCTGAGTTACATCCTGTATTATACCCCAGAGCTGCACTCACTATTCTGCTGGTGCAGTCACTGTGTACATACATTACATTACTGATCCTGAGTTACATCCTGTATTATACCCCAGAGCTGCACTCACTATTCTGCTGGTGCAGTCACTGTGTACATACATTACATTACTGATCCTGAGTTACATCCTGTATTATACCCCAGAGCTGCACTCACTATTCTGCTGGTGCTGTCACTGTGTACATACATTACATTACTGATCCTGAGTTACATCCTGTATTATACCCCAGAGCTGTACTCACTATTCTGCTGGTGCAGTCACTGTGTAAATACATTACATTACTGATCCTGAGTTACCTCCTGTATTATACTCCAGAGCTGCACTCACTATTCTGCTGGTGCAGTCACTGTACATACATTACATTACTGATCCTGAGTTACATCCTGTATTATACTCCAGAGCTGCACTCAATGTATACATATAATGCATGGTTGATAGTAGAGATGAGCAGGTGAATTCTCAGGACTCCGGTCCAGTAGTCAGGTCAGTGTTCTCAGGCCCTACACCTGCCTCCTACCTGCCAGCATACCTCTGCTATGACATCTTTTGTGCATCATGCTGCAACAATGATGTTGCATCAGGCTGATTAATCAATAGAGTCGGGATGCCGGCAGGTAGGAGTCGGGATGATGGCATGTAGGAGTCGGGATGCCGGCAGGTAGGAGTCGGGATGCCGGCAGGTAGGAGTCGGGATGCCGGCAGGTAGGAGTCGGGATGCCGGCAGGTAGGAGTCGGGATGCCGGCAGGTAGGAGTCGGGATGCCGGCAGGTAGGAGTCGGGATGCCGGCAGGTAGGAGTCGGGATGCCGGCAGCTAGGAGTCGGGATGCCGGCAGCTAGGAGTCGGGATGCCGGCAGCTAGGAGTCGGGATGACGGCAGCTAGGAGTCGGGTGCGGAGCCTGAGAACACGGACCTGACTGCTGGAGCGGAGACTTATTTGCTCTTCTCCAGTTATTACCAGTCCAGGTGTGTGGTGCCCGGAGGTCTGAAGCTGCTGCAGACACTTCTCCCTTTCTGCAGAGCGGTGATTTTCTCTTGCAGTATTATTTATACTTCGGCTGAGAACCTCTTGTGTTGCTGAAGTGTTTGCCTGACACAGAGCAGGCTGCCACCATTCATTTTGATGACACAAGGAGAGAGCACATAAGTAGGGAGCACATAGGAGGGAGCACAGGGGGGTCTGCGCCGCTCATTACTCACCTGTTATTACTGTGGACTTTGGATGAATTGTTTCCCTGTGAATCTTCTGCTGCCTTCATTCTATATTAGCAGCCCCCTGTATACAGAGTCCGTGCTGATCTTACAGGGGGAACATACTAAAAGAGCCCCCCCATAATAAATATCCCCAGGAAATGTAAATTGTTACGTTGTTTCTCTTTTCAGATTGTAAATATTTCTCTTCAGCAGTTACATTGTTATATCTGTTTCTGGGAAAGCTGGCGGCTACTTAAGGGGCAACGTCCCACCTTGTGAGTGGGTGGTCACCCAGCTTTCTGAGGCTCCTGAACGGCAGACCTGTTCTACGTTCATACATGAGCATGACATGTATCATTAGACCTGATACTGGGGCATCTGAGAAAGCCCTGTTTACGCTGGGAGTTGTAGTCCTACAGCAGATAGGAGACGTCGGCTGCTTAGGTTACACTAGAACATTTTGGACTACTCGAATAGCCTGTGAATAGCATCTGGTATGTTCTGCTGGGACTTGTAGTGCTTCTATCTGTGATGCATCATTTCACAATGACTGGGGAGGTGATGTATTCAATTGTGGAATCAGCATGAGACTTGTAGTTCCTCAGCTGGGACCTCACAGTTAGAACCTAGAAGTAAATCTGTGCCGTGTTCTGCTGGTACTTGTAATTCACCAGCACAGGTAGCAGCATTACCATTATCATATGTTGAGTTCTTCTGAGAGTTGTAGTTTCACAAGAGCTGGAAGTATCTGCACTCACCTTCTGGGTCCCAGCGCTGAGCGCCATCTCCTGGGTTGTCAGGGTTGTCAGTCTTCCACCTTCCCCTCCAAGCTCCCAGCACAGACTGATTCACACAACTTCAGCCCGGAGCTAAAACTTCTAGTAAAACTCCGCCGGCCAATCCCAGCCCAGAATCCGCCCCAGAATCCGCCTCGCACCAATGGGGCTCTGGGTTCGGGCTCAGCACTGGGAGTCTTTCCCTTTTTCCCTATGTTTAACCAGAGAACACCCAGACGGTGCGAGTGAGATCCGCCAGACGGTGCGAGTGAGATCCGCCAGACGGTGCGAGTGAGATCCGCCAGCCGGGGCCCGGGGCCAGGAATCCCTGAATCACACCGTCTACGCCGTCCGCCGACCCACAGCGTCCTGCGACATCCGCCGACCCACAGCGTCCTGCGACATCCGCCAACCCACAGCGTCCTGCGACATCCGCCGACCCACAGCGTCCTGCGACATCCGCCGACCCACAGCGTCCTGCGACATCCGCCGACCCACAGCGTCCTGCGACATCCGCCGACCCACAGCGTCCTGCGACATCCGCCGACCCACAGCGTCCTGCGACATCCGCCGACCCACAGAGTCCTGCGACATCCGCCGACCCACAGCGTCCTGCGACATCCGCCGACCCACAGCGTCCTGCGACATCCGCCGACCCACAGCGTCCTGCGACATCCGCCGACCCACAGCGTCCTGCGACATCCGCCGACCCACAGCGTCCTGCGACATCTACACTAAAGCCTAAAGGAATTATAATCTGTGATCAATTGGGAATAACGAAGTACATAACGGGGTGTATCACACAGGATAGGATTAGATACGGGCAGACAGTATCACACAGGATGGGATTAGATACGGGCAGACAGTATCACACAGGATGGGATTACATACGGGCAGACAGTATCACACAGGATGGGATTAGATACGGCGCAGACAGTATCACACAGGAGAGGATTAGATACACGGCTCAGCAGACAGTATCACACAGGATAGGATTAGATACACAGCTCAGCAGACAGTATCACACAAGATAGGATTAGATACACAGCTCAGCAGACAGTATCACACAGGACAGGATTCGATACACGGCTCAGCAGACAGTATCACACAGGAGAGGATTAGATACACGGCTCAGCAGACAGTATCACACTGTATAGGATTAGATACACAGCTCAGCAGACAGTATCACACAGGATAGGAATAGATAAGGGCAGACAGTATCACACGTGATAGGATTAGATACACAGCTCAGGAGACAGTATCACACAGGATAGAATTAGATACGGGCAGACAGTATCACACGTGATAGGATTAGATACACGGCTCAGCAGATAGTATCACACAGGATAGGATTAGATACACAGCTCAGCAGACAGTATCACACAGGATAGGATTAGATACACAGCTCAGCAGACAGTATCACACAGGATAGGATTAGATACACAGCTCAGCAGACAGTATCACACAGCATAGGATTAGATACACGGCTCAGCAGACAGTATCACACAGGGTAGGATTAGATATACAGCTCAGCAGTATCACACAGCAAAGGATTAGATACACGGCTCAGCAGACAGTATCACACAGGATGGGATTAGATACACAGCTCAGCAGACAGTATCACACAGGATAGGATTAGATACACAGCTCAGCAGACAGTATCACACAGGATAGGATTAGATACACAGCTCAGCAGACAGTATCACACAGGATAGGATTAGATACACGGCTCAGCAGACAGTATCACACAGGGTAGGATTAGATATACAGCTCAGCAGTATCACACAGCAAAGGATTAGATACACGGCTCAGCAGACAGTATCACACAGGATGGGATTAGATACACAGCTCAGCAGACAGTATCACACAGGATAGGATTAGATACACAGCTCAGCAGTATCACACAGGATAGGATTAGATACACAGCTCAGCAGACAGTATCACACAGGGTAGTATTAGATACACGGCTCAGCAGACAGTATCACACAGGATAGGATTAGATACACGGCTCAGCAGACAGTATCACACAGGATAGGATTAGATGCACAGCTCAGCAGACAGTATCACACAGGATAGGATTAGATACACAGCTCAGCAGTAAGTATCACACAGGATAGGATTAGATACACAGCTCAGGAGACAGTATCACACAGGATAGAATTAGATACGGGCAGACAGTATCACACGTGATAGGATTAGATACACGGCTCAGCAGATAGTATCACACAGGATAGGATTAGATACACAGCTCAGCAGACAGTATCACACAGGATAGGATTAGATACACAGCTCAGCAGACAGTATCACACATGATAGGATTAGATACACAGCTCAGCAGTAAGTATCACACAGGATAGGATTAGATACACAGCTCAGCAGACAGTATCACACAGGATAGGATTAGATACACGGCTCAGCAGATAGTATCACACAGGATAGGATTAGATACACGGCTCAGCAGTAAGTATCACACAGGATAGGATTAGATACACGGCTCAGCAGACAGTATCACACAGGATAGGATTAGATACACGGCTCAGCAGATAGTATCACACAGGATAGGATTAGATACACGGCTCAGCAGATAGTATCACACAGGATAGGATTAGATACACAGCTCAGCAGACAGTATCACACAGGATGGGATTAGATACACGGCTCAGCAGACAGTATCACACAGGATAGGATTAGATACACAGCTCAGCAGACAGTATCACACAGGATAGGATTAGATACACAGCTCAGCAGACAGTATCACACAGGATAGGATTAGATACACAGCTCAGCAGATAGTATCACACAGGATAGGATTAGATACACGGCTCAGCAGATAGTATCACACAGGATAGGATTAGATACACAGCTCAGCAGACAGTATCACACAGGCTAGGATTAGGTACAACATCTCAACTCTCCACTTAGGCCATGGCCCCACTATCAGTATTTGGTCAGTATTCGGTCAGTATTTGGTCAGTATTCGGTCAGTATTTTTTCTCAGGAGTGGGAGTCAAAACCAGGTGAGGAACAATCAGAGAAAATGTATAATAGAAACAAGTCACCAATTCTGCATTTATCACCCACTCCTGATTTTGTCTCCCACTCCTGAGAAAAAATACTGACCGAATACTGACCAAATACTGATAGTGGGGCCGTTGCCTATTGCATATTGTGTTCTCTTTGTCTTTAGTCGTATGTTTCTGGGAAAGCTGGGTATTCGGGAATATGGCGCCATCACATCCCGACCTCTCAAACCTTGAATGAAACATCTCTCAGCACTTGCAGTGATGAGGAAGAGGAGGATGGATCACTAGTTAGATGTGACGTTCAGGACTGTAGGAAAGCTGGGTGGTGGTGTGCTGGGTCTATACCTGTTGGCATATGTTGGAGTGATCTCTTTGCTGTAGAGGAGATGCCAATCACACGGGAGGTCCAGAGTGTGAGATCTGGGTTGTATTCACACTGGAGGCTTCATCTTTGGCTCCTGTAGACATTGTAGAGTGATACATTGTATCGATTTTCACACCTTTAACTGGAATTTTGTAGTTTATCATCATCCACTCCACTAGTGCCAGGTGCACCAGGAGGGGTCTACAAGGGGCCGAGGCTCTAGGACCTTTACCCCCTAAGGGGTTAATCCACACGCTGGAGCCTTTATCCAGAACTTTGCAGACTGCTCCCAGAATCTTTCCTCCATTACTTTCCACCTCTCGTCTCCAGTTACAACCACAAGGGCGAGATGCAGCGCTGCCAAATCCGAGAGCAAAGTCCAAGACCGAAAACAAGCGAGCAGTGATCGCCCGGCGGCGTGTCACGGGTCGCTGTGTTAGTGTCTGGTGCCCATAGCCGTGCCCAGGAATACAAAGACACGTGCAAAGGGCAGAACAGTCAATGGAGCCATTCCTGGCAAAGCTCAAATAGGGGCTGTGGTTCTGCGTATCTGTGTGATTGGCACCAAGTATTATTTACGTGCTGTACGGCACTATTATGTGGTCACTGTATGGCAGTAATATATGGCCGCTGTATGGCAGTAATATATGGGCACTGTATGGCAGTAATATTTGGGCATTGTATGGCAGTAATATATGGGCACTGTATGGCAGTAATATATGGGCATTGTATGGCAGTAATATATGGGCACTGTATGGCAGTAATATATGGGCACTGTATGGCAGTAATATATGGGCAGCCTTAATTTATACATTGCAGACATTATCCTGTAGGACTCTGTATGAGAACACACCTTGCCCCAAAGCCTACTGCATTATGTAAGCACAATATGGTGCTATTATGTGGGTCTGATATGATATTGCAACATGTGCAGGGGAAGGCGGTATTATTTGAGCATTGCATGGTAATGTTATACATATATGACACTAATAAGCAGGCAATGTAACATGTGTACTATATGGTGCTGGTATTTGGCACTATATGATACTATAATGTAGACACTAAGTGGGGCAGTTATGTGAGTATTGTATGGCAGGATTATATGGGGTACTCGGTGCCGGACCGGTCGTTGCTAGGGGAGATGTCACAGTGACGGTGACCCGGTCCGTGACTCAGGGCTGTTAATCCAAAGGAAAATATTATTTACAGGGGATTTATAGTTTTTATATACAGTTCGTGACGCCACCTGTGGTATGCGGCTATATGGAGCCGCCGCTGCGGAGCAGATCCTCTGGAGCTGGTGTGAATGCTGCAGAGTTGGTTCAGCTCTCCACAGGTAGAGCTTAGCTCCAGGACAGTGTAGATGTTGCGGATGTTGTAGATAATGCTGGGCAGTATGGCGCAGATAATGATCACAGAGACAGTAAGGTGCAGTCCTCAGGGTTTACTCACGGTTTCTTAGACTTCCAGTTACCAGTACTAGAGTAACTTCCCACGGCGTCCTGTGCTTACTCAGGGAGGGGTTCAGCAAACTCCCAGGTCTCTCCGGAGTACGTAACAGGACCCCCTTCTGTGTGTTCCCTCTGGCCGTCTCCCTGCACCTCACACCTACTGTCCCAATTCAATGCCCACGGGCCTTGCCGGGCGACGTCTTCTATGTCCCCTGGGTCCTCTATGGCTACCTTCTTGGTGAGACAGATGTGGCTTGTGGCTGCAGTACCTGAAATACTGCAGCCTCCGGTTTCCTAGTTCAGGCTTAAGAACTCTGCTAGTTTAGGGACCGGTCCCCTATGTGCGACCTGACCCCTTAACCTCCTGGTAGATTCGGGCGTACGGGTGGCCTCCAGCAGTACCCGTACCTCTGGGGTCCCTTCCACGTTCCTGGAGCCTTTCTCCTGCTCCTCTCTCTCTCTTCAGTCTTGGGCCTCTCTGGATAGGCCCTCCTCCTGAGCAGAGCTCCTACAGAGCTCCTGCTCCCTCTACTTCTCCTCTCAGACTCTCTATACTCCCAAGATGGCTTCTCTCTTTATACGATCCTTAACAAGTGCTCCCCTGAACTTCTTCCTCTACCCACACCCACTACATGGTTCCCCCTACTTTGGTTCCCCCCACTCCAACCAGGGACAGGGCTCAGCAGGAAGCGACGCATCTTGCCCCTCCTGCTGGTTTGGAGTAGTGTAGTGTTGGATGCAGGTGTTAGGGTCCCGGGCTGTATTCCTTCCTTACCTGAGAGTGAGATACCACACCTCTGGGTGAGATGCAGTACCTCTGTGGCGACTGAACCCTCAGGGGCGCCACACTCCCCCCTGGTAAAACACAGCACGTCCGCGGGCTGGAACAGAGTAAAAGCACATTTTAGACATGCAAAATTTTTAGAATGCATTCACATATAAGATAATAACCAAAATTTTTTTTCCCTTTATGGGAGGCACACTTCCTTAAACGTTACTGGTTTCTATTAGCATATCAAACATTATAAAAGCATTTTCAATAACATTCTTCTTCACATATAAAACATTTTTATCACTCTTCAAGTAAGTTCAGCAAACTGCAGTGAGATCTGTAACCAGGTGTCCATTTCACTGGATAAGGTGCAACGTGAACAACATGAGGGACCCGTCCGAAAACCCTCAACGTAGGCCCTGGGCGTGGCTGCAGGGCATAGCTGATCCAGGTGTTGGACCACGTCTTCGGCCACGCCAAACGGGTTTTTGTTCTGAGGTCAGACTTGTTGCATAAAACCAATAAGGGGCACATTAAGAAGTGCAACTATTTACAGTTTTAAAAGTTTTTGGCTGCTCACAGTCCTCAGCCTGTCAGTCTTTGGTACCCTTACCGGGTAATTAAGTAAACACATAGAACTTTTTAAACTTGCAGTGTCTCCGCTATACCCTTCCGGGTAACTATATACAGTCTTTAAACTTTTTATTTCAATTAAACAGTTCAACAGTGGTGCTCCCTCGGGGGGAACTCCAGGTTTCTGCAGGCTGACCCAGCCGGGTCATCAGCTTCGTACTGCAGGGGGCATGTCCCTCCTCTCTTTCACCACTCTGTATACCTGGAGGGCATACCAACCGTGCTCTCCCTTGTGGCAGGTAAAGGTGACACGGTCACCGGGGTAAAGGTCTCGGCCGGGATGCCCCTGTTGGAGATGGGGCTCGACGTCCTGGCGATTGACAAAGACGTCCCGATCAGTCTGCGGCTCTCTGATGAAGCCCCACCCGGCGTCCAGGTCGAACTTTACCACTATCCCCTCCAGACGGGGACTGGGTGTGGTTGATCTTGCCTTGCGGGCACGGGTTTTGGCCGCCATGTTCCGTGTCTCCATATGCTCCCACCGCACCTGCCGGTCGTGACGCTCCTTCTCCAGCTGCAGGAGCTCCCGTCTGCAGTACTCCTCCCTCCTGAGGGCCTGGGTCTCCCACGGGAACCCCATGAGGTCCCCCTCCTGGTTGTCCCACCGAAACTCCTCTCCTCCTTGGCAGGTAAGCGGGGGTTTAGGCGTGGACGTCAGGGGGAGTCCCTGCTGGTCTTCAAATTTGGCGGACCAGTCGTAGACGGGGCTTCCGTACACCCACTCGGGTGCGGGGGCAGGTGGCTCCGGTAGGGGGCCCAGGAGCAGGTCGGCGGAGCAGGCGCCTGGGATCGGAGGTTCCGCCAGGGGACCCAGGAGCAGGTCAGCACTCTCAGCGCCCGGGACAGGGAGTCTCCTCTTACCTGCTCCCGTGGCTGCGCTTGTGCCGTTCTCTGCCTCCTGGCTCTGTTCAGGCTCCTCCGGGGCTGGGGCGCTGCTGGTGGAACGCAGCGCTGGCTGCTGCTGGATCACGATCTTCCCCAGCAGCTCCTCCTTCCAGCTGGCGAAGGCATCCTGCTGAGCCCTCTCCATCCTCCGGCCTAGCTCCTGGATCTCCGCATGGAGGAACTCGGTATCCTCCAGGGACAACTTCGCCATTGCCTCCTCCAGGGTGAGAGGCGCTTCTGGTTGCATCAGGCCATGGACGGGAGCTTGCTCCGGACTCTCCTCCATGTTGCCTGCCGGGTGCGGTCTGTCTAGACTGCTGGAGACTCCGCCCTGTCTCCCAAGTTTCTTCTCTCCTCTCCCCTTTTGGGGGCGGTTCCATGGCAGCTCGCTGTCGGCCACACCTAGGGGCGGCACCCCCAGCTTGATGGACACATCTACATACATGGTCACTGCTACTCGGGGCGGGCCCCGCTTTTGGCGCCATTCTGGAACCCGGCCCACGATGGGAGGTGGTTTCTTGTTGTCTTTTGCCTCGCACATAATGGCGCCCGTTCTTCTGGGGCGGGTGCCACATTCAGTATAGAACACAGTCTCTAGATGCACAATACCTGGTGATAACGGGTGGGTTCATAACTTGTTCGTGACGCCAAACATGATGCGCCCCCCTGGGCCGTGGGGTACTCGGTGCCGGGCCGGTTGTTGCTAGGGGAGATGTCAGTGGTGGTGACCCGGTCCGTGACCCAGGGCTGTCAATCCAAAGGGAAATATTATTTACAGGGTATTTATAGTTTTTATGTACAGCACGTGACGCCACCTGTGGTATGCGGCTAAAGGGAGCCGTCGCTGCGGAGCAGGTCCTGTGGAGCTGGTGTGACTGCAGCAGTTGGTTTAGCTCTCCACAGGTAGAGCTTAGCTCCAGGGTAGTGTAGATGTTGCTGTTATGGTGTAGTACAGAGGATGGCGCAGATAATGATCACAGAGACAGTAAGGTGCAGTCCTCAGAGTTTACTCACGGTTACTAGTACTAGAGTAACTTCCCACGGCGTCCTGTGCTTACTCAGGGAGGGGTTCAGCAAACTCCCAGGTCTCTCCGGAGTACGTAACAGGACCCCCTTCTGTGTGTTCCCTCTGACCATCTCCCTGCACCTCACACCTACTGTCCCAATCCAGTGACCGCGGACCTTGTCGGGCGACGTCTTCTCTGTCCCCTGGGTCCTCTATGGCTACCTTCTTGGTGAGACAGATGTGGCTTGTGGCTGCAGTACCTGAAATACTGCAGCCTCCGGTTTCCTAGTTGAGGCTTAAGAACTCTGCTAGTTTAGGGTCCGGTCCCCTCTGTGCGACCTGACCCCTCCACCGCCTGGTAGATCGAGGCGTACGGGTGGCCTCCAGCACTGCCCGCACCCCTGGGGTCCCTTCCACGTTCCTGGAGCCTTTACTGCTCCTCTCTCTCTTCAGTCTTGGGCCTCTCTGACTAGGCCCTCCTCCTGAGCAGAGCTCCTACAGAGCTCTTGCTCCCTCTACTTTTCCTCTCAGACTGCACACAGCTCCCAAGATGGCTTCTCTCTATATACTATCCCTAACATGTGCTCCCCTGAACTTCTTCCTCCACCCACACCCACTACATGGTTCCCCCTACTTTGGTTCCCCCCACTCCAGCCAGGGACAGGGCTCAGTAGGGAAGCGACGCATCTTGCCCCTCCTGCTTGTCTGGAGTAGTATAGTGTTGGATGCAGGTGTTACAGGGTCCCGGCTGTACTCCTTCCTTACCTGAGAGTGAGATACCACACCTGTGGGTGAGATGCAATACCTCTGTGGCGACTGTACCCTCAGGGGCGCCACAATAGGATAGTACGGTAATGTTGGTACGGCATGATACTAATAAGCAGGTAATGTATTATGGCCACTGTAGGGTCCAGGTAATGTCTATAATGTAGACACAAGTGCTGCACTTATGTGAGTACAGTATGGTGGTATTATGTGGACACTAAATAGCAGTGGTATATGAGCACTGTATATTACTGATCCTATTACTGTACGGCACTTTTATGTTACTCTATGGTACTAATATGTGGGTACTGTTATATTAGTAATGTGTGAACTGTTATGTGGTCACTGAGTGGTACGATTACATTACACTGCGTAGCAGTATTAATTGGACACAGTGTGGCGGTATTATGTGGGCTGCATTATTTCAGTATTTATTTATCGAGGGTTTGTCGTGGACAGGGGCAGCAGACAGCAGCTTGTATTCGGAGTGGGATGAGTGTGTAAGCGGCACTTTTGGGAATTGCCCTTTGTGCATTTGTCTATTACCAGGGTTTCCTGCTCCTGTGCAGTTTTCCTCATGTTTGGTTTGTGGATCTCGTGTTGTTTAATCTTGTTTAGGGCGATAGTATTTCACATCTGACGGGGTATAAACAGGCGTGCGTGCGTGCGTGTGCGGCGAGCGCGTACCGTCAGCTCCAGCAAGATTCAACAGCTCCCACATGTTTACACACAGCCGCGTTTCATCTCCCCGGATTGTCTCGTTCCGCCACTTCTGCAAATCAAGGCGATCCGGTCCTGGAGCGACATCACGCGAGCCGGAGCTGCGGCTGATTAAAGGAAAAATCAGAAATGGATTCAATTCATCAATTGTTACACAACGCCCTGTCCGTCATAGAGAAATGTCTGACGTGGTTGTCACTCACTTTTTTCAGACTCCTGAATGACAAATCATCACTGGTCACAAAAGAATAAAAATGTAAAAGACGTCGCCAGATAGTGATGATCTGTGCAACAAAAATATAAATCGGTCACAAAAGCAAAACTGGGTGACAAAATGCAATTCCGAGTCACAAAATGATATTACGTCAGACAACGGAGATCACAAGAATATAAGAACAAAATGTCATTGTGATAAAATGTCAGAATTCTATGTCACAAAATAAATGCAATTGGCCGCAAACTATTTTGTGACAAAATACATTTCTGTGTCACAAACGACGCTATAGTGTGACAATAGAGTGTCACAAAATATTATTGTTAAGTCTCAAAATAGCAACAAAAAAAGATACAACTGGTCACAAAATGCAAAGCTGTGTAACAAACATGAACCTGTGCTTCAAAAAATAAATTGGTCGTGACTAGAGATGAGTGAACCCGAACTTTAATGTCCGATGCTGAACTCCGAGCAGAGACGTCTCCCGGATGTCCGGGGAGAGAGAGAGATTTTCCAGCTCCAAAGTTCTGGTCTCTGTTGATTTCTATGGGGTTTTGGTTCAGGTTCAAGTTCGGATACAGTTCGTCGAACCCTACGAGACAGAACTTCTACGGGTCCGCTCATCCCTAGTCGTGACAAAATGCTATTCTGTGTCACAAAATGTTTTTTTTTTGCATCAAAATTTGGAAGAATGACAGAGATGTGAGATGGTAAGTGCCTGTCCCTCACACATTGACTGGTGCTGCCACTTACTCTGGTGCATTTGTTACCTAAACCGTGCCCCCCCATGTCCATGGCGATTAGCTGATGCCAGCGGTCACCTGGATTCTCCATCACTAATTGCTTCTCACCAGTTCACATTAATTTGCTCTTAATGGAGGGAATTCATCACCGATTCCGAGTGCAGCGGCTCCAGGGCTGCGGTGACTCCACTTTTCCACCTGCCCCTTCCCCAGAGGTACAAGGAGGGGGGCGATGAATGATTTATAAATAGGGCGAGACAGAGCCGGCAGTATTGAGGGCTGAGAGACGGGCGGCCATTAATCAGTCCCACCTGGATGACTGTACCATGCCCCTTATGTGTCTGCGGCCTGATGTAATGCTCTGCACGGCTGTGGAAAATGTACTGGTGTTCATTGCTGTGGTGAGGGTGCAATGCTCTGCAGAGTAAACTGTGTAGAAGATCAACTGCAAATACTACCCAAAGTTCAAATATTATACAATCAGCAAGGATAATAAATGAGTGGGGAGGGAAGGGGTTAAAGAAAAAGTAGTCAGGGGATATAAGATGAACATAGCATTAAATGAGGAATGAAAGGGAAAGCATACCAAGATAGTGGGGCACCAGGAACCACCCCTGACGCGCCTCAGAGGAAGCTGATGCAAAACGCGCGTCAGGGGTAGTTCCTGGTGCCCCACTATCTTGGTATGCTTTCCCTTTCATTCCTCATTTAATGCTATGTTAATCTTATATCCCCTGACTACCTGATATGCACTAATATATATTTGTGTGACCTGACCCCATTAGTTTATAGCGTGTTAAGTCTCTTTGTTTACATTATTAATTAATTTGTAATGACTTGATTTAACACACGGGATCAGTGAATTATTGTATAGATCCACTTCTTCGGTCCTTAGTCCATGCTATGTACACATGTGCTGTATTTATATGTTGCATTATCTTTTGCGACAGGCTGTCATCCACATAGGTTTGCAGGGGGAATATACTATATATCCTTGATTTATTTATGGGAGTTATGAGGTAGCTATTGATCCTATATATTTTTCACCTCTGGCTGTCAATGTGCGAGTGCACCTTTCTGCTTGTATACTCACCTTTTATCCTGTTTTTAATATTTTTATGTGTATGTTTATCTGATGACATAAAGTATTCCTTTTTTCGTTATTATGGCTGATTACTCCATATTTTTTGTAGGATTTGTATGTTATTTTGGAGTGCCTTCTATTTTTTTCCCCCTTGATCGGTTGTTTTTAAAAACTTGCTTGATTTTTTTTTTTGCGCTAATATTCTCCATTTCTCCCACCTCCTTGGAAGGATTTTTTTTCGTCCGCCTGAAATTTTAGACACTAATTTTGCAACATTTTAGTAGAACATGCGACTTTTATGGTTACAAAAAAAAAAAAAATGTCAAAAGAAGTTGAAGTCAAAAATGAAAAGCATTTCTTTTTTTTGGTGCAAAATTCAAGAATCACGTTCACGTGCGATAGTTTGAAGAATTGGGGGCAAAATGAATACTGCCAGGCAAACAAAAAAAAAAACAACTGCAAATGATGAATTGAGCTCAATGAGGGGATTTTATTTTTTTACTTATTTTAACCCTTTCTCAGATCTCAAAAGAATCCAGCCAAATGGTGACCAGGGAATTCTAAACGATGGGATTTATGAATCACTTTGCTTTTCTCTACATGGATACATTTTATTTTTCCAGGGTTCTTCGCCCAGGATATGGCGGGCAGACATGAGAGCGGGGAGGAACCTGCTGGATATTTTGCTAAGTCCCTCTATTATTGGGTTGAAGTGAATGAAAGTGAATGAACATTTTTTGGGACAGGACTGGGAGCAGAGACATAACTAACATCAGACACAGAAACTTCCAGCAGCTCCTCAGGGACCGATCACTACCTGGCATCTCGCCATAGACGCTGCCAGTCGGGAGAAACGCCCTGTGCTGGTTCTGGTCCGTATTTCTCCAGCAGATGCACAATATGTGCTCTGGTCCTTCCACCCATCGCTCCACACATTGCTACACCCAGACTGTGACATTGCTGCCTCCTCCGGGCAGTGACGCTGGGTTCTGGTTGGCAGCAGTGCTGCCTAATTATACTAACATTCCTCCAAGCCTCGGAATTTGGGAATTTAGCTGAAAGTCCAAAATAAATGTTTTTCCTGCAGAGACGGCGCAGAAACTATTTCTCCAAATTGAAGCCATAGACAACACTTGTGAAGACCCCGCAGGGGCGCCATGCGGGCACAGCTCATACCATGCTCTTATATGGGGCAGTGTCCATGAGGATCGCACACCAGTGGTGGCCGAGAGCCTGATGCAGGGTGCAGGCAGGAACGGCACAAGTTTCCAAGAATTTTATCTTTGAATCTGGTAAAAATTCTTGAAGATTTCTAATTTTTCCGGATTTTCCTAAATAATTCTTCACAGATGTGCGGCCGGAGGTCAGACGGGAATATTATCATATAAGGTGTGAAGGCTTCAAATATTTATCATTTCATCAACGGGAAGTAAGAACAGCAGTGACTCAGATCACATCCAAAGGCTGACCGGGGGGCCGCGTGCAAACCGGGGGCCGCGTGCTAGAAAGCTCTACAGCGAAACGCAGCTGACAATCATCCTGTAAAGACCGACAGTTCTAATGTTTGAGTGCAGCTCTGGAGAATAATACAGGAGGTAATTCAGAATCAGTAATGTAATGTATGTACACAGTGACTGCACCAGCAGAATAGTGAGTGCAGCTCTGGAGTATAATACCGGAGGTCACTCAGGATCAGTAATGTAATGTATGTACACAGTGACTGCACCAGTAGAATAGTGAGTGCAGCTCTGGAGTATAATACAAGATGTAACTCAGGATCAGTAATGTAATGTATGTACACAGTGACTGCACCAGCAGAATAGTGAGTGCAGCTCTGGAGTATAATACAGGATGTAACTCAGGATCAGTAATGTAATGTATGTAGACAGTGACTGCACCAGCAGAATAGTGAGTGCAGTTCTGGAGTATAATACAGGATGTAACTCAGGATCAGTAATGTATGTACACAGTGACTGCACCAGTAGAGTAGTGAGTGCAGCTCTGGAGAAAAATACAGGAGGTAACTCAGAATCAGTAATGTAATGTATGTACACAGTGACTGCACCAACAGAATAGTGAGTGCAGATCTGGAGTATAATACAGGATATAACTCAGGATCTGTAATGTAATGTATGTACACAGTGACTGCACCAGCAGAATAGTGAGTGCAGCTCTGGAGTATAATACAGGATGTGACTCAGGATCAGTAATGTAATGTATATACACAGTGACTGCACCAGCAGAATAGTGAGTGCAGCTCTGGAGTATAATACAGGATATTATACTCCAGAGCTGGCTACGTCGATGGTGCCGTCAACTGGCTACGTCGATGGTGCCGTCAACAAGGATTTGGATTTCTGGATCACGGAATGAATTACCTATACGATGGACTACTTGCTAGAGATGGGGTGCACCTTACAAAGACTGGAAAACATGTATTTGGAAGTCGCCTTGCTACACTCATCAGGAGAGCTTTAAACTAGAACAATGTGGGAAGGGAAGCAAAAGGCCAGAAAAAGCCATACAGCTGACAAATACTATTGAGATCTCTGCTACTGGAAGTGGAAAGGAAGAACAAAGACAAAACAATTTAAATAATAAAAATATGGGAGGAAGAGAAACCAATCACAAACTAAAATGTTTTTATACAAATGCACAAAGCATGGGCAACAAACAAGGAGAATTGGAACTACTAATGCAGGAAAAGAAATATGATGTCATTGGAATCACTGAAACTTGGTGGGACGATACACATGATTGGAATAAAAGGCTAAAAGGATACAACTTATTTGCAAGAAACAGATTTGATAAACGAGGAGGAGGTGTCGCATTGTATGTTAGAAAAGCGTATATCTGCACAGAGATTGAAGCTTCAGAGACTGGGAGTTCTGTGGAAACTGTTTGGGTAAGAATACAAGGAGAGAACAACGGAAAGGACACCATTGTAGGCATTTACTACAGGCCACCTGGGCAAGCTGAAGATATGGATGAACTCTTTATGTATCAAATGGCCAAGTTCTCCAAAAAATATGACGTAGTGGTCATGGGAGATTTCAACTATCCAGACATTTGTTGGGAATCACTCTCAAGTAAAACTAACAGGTCAAGCAAATTCTTATCCTCTCTTGCTGACAACTTTATCTTCCAAAAGGTAGGGGAGAAAACAAGGGGATCTGCTACTTTGGATCTAATCCTTATAAACAGGGATGAAATGGTTGAGGAGGTAAAGGTGGCTGGGACCCTAGGAGGCAGCGATCATGCTATTATAGAATTTTCGATAACTAGAGGAGGAAGACATGTGAAGACTCAGACTTCAAGGTTAGATTTTAGAAAGGCAGATTTTAAGAGACTCAGAAAGAGAATAGGAGGGATCCAATGGCTGGATGTCCTTAAGGACAAAAATGTCCAGGAAGGATGGGAAATTTTTAAAACTGAGATTCTCAAAGCACAATCGTTAACAATCCCGAAAAGTAGGAAGAATGGGAAGCATTTAAGGAAACCAGGATGGATGAACACAGAACTTAAACACATGCTAAAAAGAAAGAAAGAAATGTTTATTAAATGGAAAGAGGGAGGCATATCTAAAGAAGATTATAATGCAGTCTGCAGATCCTGTAGGGCACGTATCAGGTTAGCTAAAGCTGACAATGAATTAAGGCTTGCAAGAGATGTCAAAAGCAACAAAAAAGGATTTTGGGGGTATGTCAAAAGTAAAAGAAAAGTCAAAGATGCTATAGGATTTTTACAGGATGAAAATGGAGAAATGGTAAGAGAGGATGTTGAGAAGGCCGAACTTTTTAATTCCTATTTTGCATCTGTTTTCTCTCAGAAAGAAAATGTATCATCAACTGATCTTCACTGTCGTTTTAAAGGAATAGAAGAATCCAAGTTATCTGTAAACAGAAAGATTGTGAGGGAATATTTAGCTAACATAAATGAGTTCAACTCTCCAGGTCCAGATGAATTACACCCCAGAGTACTGAAGGAGATCGTAGAAGAAATTTTAGAACCACTCTCCATAATCTTTGAAAATTCTTGGAGAACAGGAGAAGTCCCAGAAGACTGGAGAAGAGCAAATGTTGTTCCTATCTTCAAAAAGGGGAAGAAGGTGGACCCAGGGAACTATAGGCCGGTGAGTCTGACTTCTATACCAGGAAAGATCTTTGAACAAATTATTAAACAACATGTAGGTAAGTACATGGATAAGAATGAAGTGATTAACCAGAGTCAGCATGGGTTTGTAACTAACAAGTCATGTCAGACTAACTTAATTTCCTTCTATGACAGAATCACTGACTGAGTGGATCAGGGAAATGCTGTAGATATAGTATATCTTGACTTCAGCAAAGCATTTGACAAAGTATCTCACACCATCCTTATTGAAAAAATGACCAAGTATGCAATGGACCAGGCAACTGTTAGGTGGATTCATAACTGGCTTAGTGATCGGACTCAAAGGGTGGTTGTAAATGGCTTCACATCCAGCTGGATGAATGTCTCAAGTGGGGTACCACAGGGCTCCGTCCTGGGACCTGTATTGTTCAACATCTTTATCAATGATTTAGATGAAGGAATTGAGGGTAAACTGATTAAATTTGCTGATGACACAAAGCTATGAGGGATAGCTAATACTAGGGAAGAGAGAGAGAGGATTCAAAAAGACCTAAATAAACTGGAGCAGTGGGCAGCAACCAACAGAATGGTTTTTAACAGGGAAAAATGCAAAGTACTACATCTGGGCAATAAAAATGAAAAAAGCATATACAGAATGGGAGGAATAGAGCTAAGCAACAGTACATGTGAAAAAGACTTAGGTATACTAATAGATCATAGACTGAACATGAGTCAACAGTGTGATGCAGCAGCAAAAAAGGCAAATACAATTCTGGGATGTATTAACAGAAGCATACAGTCTAGATCACGTGAAGTCATTATCGGTCTTTACTCCTCTTTGGTCAGACCTCATCTGGAATACTGTGTACAGTTTTGGGCACCACATTTTAAAAAAGACATAGACAAACTGGAGCAAGTTCAGAGAAGAGCGACCAGAATGGTGACTGGTCTGCAAACCATGTCCTATGAGGAACGGTTGCAGGATTTGGGAATGTTTAGCTTGCAAAAAAGAAGACTGAGAGGAGACTTAATAGCTGTCTACAAATATGTCAAGGGCTGTCACATTGTAGAAGGATCATCTTTATTCCCATTTGCACAAGGAAAGACTAGAAGCAACGGGATGAAACTAAATGGGAGGAGACACAGATTAGATATTAGAAAAAACTTTTTGACAGTGAGGGTGATCAATGAGTGGAACAGGCGGCCACGAGAGGTGGTGAGTTCCCCTTCAATGGACGTCTTCAAACAGAGGCTGGACAGACATCTGTCTGAGATGATTTAGTGAATCCTGCTTTGAGCAGGGGGTTGGACCAGATGACCCAGGAGGTCCCTTCCAACTCTACATTCTATGATTCTATGATTCTATGATTTTATATAACTCAGGATCAGTAATGTAATGTATGTACACAGTGACTGCACCAGCAGAATAGTGAGTGCAGCTCTGGAGTATAATAAAAGATGTAACTCAGGATCAGTAATGTAATGTATGTACACAGTGACTGCACCAGCAGAATAGTGAGTGCAGCTCTGGAGTATAATACAAGATGTAACTCAGGATCAGTAATGTAATGTATGTACACAGTGACTGCACCAGCAGAATAGTGAGTGCAGCTCTGGAGTATAATATAGGATGTAACTCAGGATCAGTAATGTAATGTATGTACACAGTGACTGCATCAGCAGAATAGTGAGTGCAGCTCTGGAGTATAATACAGGATGTAACTCAGGATCAGTAATGTAATGTATGTACACAGTGACTTCACCAGCAGAATAGTGAGTGTAGCTCTGGAGTATAATACAGGATGTAACTCAGGATCAGTAATGTAATGTATGTACACAGTGACTGCACCAGCAGAATAGTGAGTGCAGCTCTGGAGTATAATACAGGAGGTAACTCAGGATCAGTAATGTAATGTATGTACACAGTGACTGCACCAGCAGAATAGTGAGCGCAGCTCTGGAGTATAATACAGGATGTAACTCAGGATCAGTAATGTAATGTATGTACACAGTGACTGCACCGGCAGAATAGTGAGTGCAGCTCTGGAGTATAATACAGGATGTAATTCAGGATCAGTAATGTAATGTATGTACACAGTGACTGCACCAGCAGAATAGTGAGTGCAGCTCTGGAGTATAATACAGGATGTAACTCAGGATCAGTAATGTAATGTATGTACACATTGACTGCACCAGCAGAATAGTGAGTGCAGCTCTGGGGTATAATACAGGAGGTAACTCAGGATCAGTAATGTAATGTATGTACACAGTGACTGCACCAGCAGAATAGTGAGTGCAGCTCTGGAGTATAATACAGGAGGTAACTCAGGATCAGTACAGGATCAGCAATGTAATGTGTGTACACAGTGACTGCAGCAGCAGAATAGTGAGTGCAGCTCTGGAGTATAATACAGGATGTAACTCAGGATCAGTAATGTAATGTATGTACACAGTGACTCCACCAGCAGAATAGTGAGTTCAGCTCTGGAGAATAATACAGGAGGTAACTCAGGATCAGTAATGTAATGTATGTACACAGAGACTGCACCAGCAGAATAGTGAGTGCAGCTCTGGAGGATAATACAGGATGTAACTCAGGATCAGTAATGTAATGTATGTACATAGTGACTGCACCAGCAGAATAGTGAGTGCAGCTCTGGAGTATAATACAGGATGTAACTCAGGATCAGTAATGTAATGTATGTACACAGTGACTACACCAGCAGAATAGTGAGTGCAGCTCTGGAGAATAATACAGGATGTAACTCAGGATCAGTACAGGATAAGTAATGTATGTACACAGTGACTACACCAGCAGAATAGTGAGTGCAGCTCTGGAGTATAATACAGGAAGTAACTCAGAATCAGTACAGGATCAGTAATGTAATGCATGTACACAGTAACTGCACCAGCAGAATAGTGAGTGCAGCTCTGGAGTATAATACAGGATGTAACTCAGGATCAGTACAGGATAAGTAATGTATGTACACAGTGACTACACCAGCAGAATAGTGAGTGCAGCTCTGGAGTATAATACAGGAAGTAACTCAGGATCAGTACAGGATAAGTAATGTAATGTATGTACACAGTGACTGCACCAGCAGAATAGTGAGTGCAGCTCTGGAGGATAATACAGGATGTAATCCAGGATCAGTACAGGATCAGTAATGTAATGTATGTACACTGTGACTGCACCAGCAGAATAGTGAGTGCAGCTCTGGAGTATAATACAGGATGTAACTCAGGATCAGTAATGTAATGTATGTACACTGTGACTGCACCAGCAGAATAGTGAGTGCAGCTCTGGAGTATAATACAGGATGTAACTCAGGATCAGTACAGGATAAGTAATGTAATGTATGTACACAGTGACTGCACCAGCAGAATAGTGAGTGCAGCTCTGGTGTATAATACAGGATGTAACTCAGGATCAATACATGATCAGTAATGTAATGTATGTACACAGTGACTGCACCAGCAGAATAGTGAGTGCAGCTCTGGAGTATAATTCAGGATGTAACTCAGGATCAGTAATGTATGTACACAGTGACTCCACCAGCAGAATAGTGAGTGCAGCTGTGGAGTATAATACAGGATGTAACTCAGGATCAGTAATGTAATGTATGTACACAGTGACTGCACCAGCAGAATAGTGAGTGCAGCTCTGGAGTATAATACAGGATACAACTCAGGATCAGTAATGTAATGTTTGTACACAGTGACTCCACCAGCAGAATAGTGAGTGCAGCTGTGGAGTATAATACAGGATGTAACTCAGGATCAGTAATGTAATGTATGTACACAGTGACTGCACCAGCAGAATAGTGAGTGCCGCTCTGGAGTATAATACAGGATGTAACTCAGGATCAGTAATGTAATGTTTGTACACAGTGACTCCACCAGCAGAATAGTGAGTGCAGCTCTGGAGTATAATTCAGGATGTAACTCAGGATCAGTAATGTATGTACACAGTGACTCCACCAGCAGAATAGTGAGTGCAGCTCTGGAGTATAATACAGGATGTAACTCAGGATCAGTAATGTAATGTATGTACACAGTGACTGCACCAGCAGAATAGTGAGTGCCGCTCTGGAGTATAATACAGGATACAACTCAGGATCAGTACAGAATCAGTAATGTAATGTATGTACACAGTGACTGCACCAGCAGAATAGTGAGTGCAGCTGTGGAGTATAATACAGGATGTAACTCAGGATCAGTAATGTAATGTATGTACACAGTGACTGCAACAGCAGAATAGTGAGTGCAGCTCTGGAGTATAATACAGGATGTAACTCAGGATCAGTAATGTAATGTATGTACACAGCGACAGCAACAGCAGAATAGTGAGTGCAGCTCTGGAGTATAATACTAGATGTAACTAAGGATCAGTGATGTAATGTATGGACACAAGGACTGCACCAGCAGAATAGTGAGCGCAGCTCTGGAGTATAATACAGGAGTTAACTCAGGATCAGTAATGTAATGTATGTACACAGTGACTGCACCAGCAGAATAGTGAGTGCAGCTCTGGAGTATAATACAGGATGTAACTCAGGATGAGTACAGGATCAGTAATGTAATGTATGAACACAGCTACAGCACCAGCAGAATAGTGAGTGCAGCTCTGGAGTATAATACTGGATGTAACTAACGATCAGCAATGTAATGTGTGTACACAGTGACTGCACCAGCAGAATAGTGAGTGCAGCTCTGGAGTATAATACAGGATGTAACTCAGGATCAGTAATGTAATGTATGTACACAGTGACTGCACCAGCAGAATTTTGAGTGCAGCTCTGGAGTATAATACAGGATGTAACTCAGGATCAGTACAGGATCAGTAATGTAATGTATGTACACAGTGACTGCACCAGCAGAATAGTGAGTGCAGCTCTGGAGTATAATACAGGATGTAACTCAGGATCAGTAATGTATGTACACAGTGACTCCACCAGCAGAATAGTGAGTTCAGCTCTGGAGAATAATACAGCAGGTAACTCAGGATCAGTAATGTAATGTATGTACACAGAGACTGCACCAGCAGAATAGTGAGTGCAGCTCTGGAGGATAATACAGGATGTAACTCAGGATCAGTAATGTAATGTATGTACATAGTGACTGCACCAGCAGAATAGTGAGTGCAGCTCTGGAGTATAATACAGGATGTAACTCAGGATCAGTAATGTAATGTATGTACACAGTGACTGCACCAGCAGAATAGTGAGCGCAGCTCTGGAGTATAATACAGGATATAACTCAGGATCAGTACAGAATCAGTAATGTAATGTATGTACACAGTGACTGCACCAGCAGAATAGTGAGTGCAGCTCTGGGGTATAATATAGGATTTAACTCAGGATCAGTAATGTAATGTATGTACACAGTGACTGCACCAGCAGAATAGTGAGTGCAGCTCTGGGGTATAATACAGGATGTAACTCAGGATTAGTACAGGATCAGAAATGTAATGTATGTACACAGTGACTGCACCAGCAGAATAGTGAGTGCAGCTCTGGAGTATAATACAGGATGTAACTCAGGATCAGTACAGGATCAGTAATGTAATGTATGTACACAGTGACTGCACCAGCAGAATAGTGAGTGCAGCTCTGGAGTGTAATACAGGATGTAACTCAGGATCAGTAATGTAATGTATGTACACAGTGACTACACCAGCAGAATAGTGAGTGCAGCTCTGGAGTAAAATACAGGATGTAACTCAGGATCAGTACTGCATAAGTAATGTAATGTATGTACACAGTGACTGCACCAGCAGAATAGTGAGTGCAGCTCTGGAGGATAATACAGGATGTAATCCAGGATCAGTACAGGATCAGTAATGTAATGTATGTACACTGTGACTGCACCAGCAGAATAGTGAGTGCAGCTCTGGAGTATAATACAGGATGTAACTCAGGATCAGTAATGCAATGTATGTACACATTGACTGCACCAGCAGAATAGTGAGTGCAGCTCTGGGGTATAATACAGGAGGTAACTCAGGATCAGTAATGTAATGTATGTACACAGTGACTGCACCAGCAGAATAGTGAGTGCAGCTCTGGAGTATAATACAGGAGGTAACTCAGGATCAGTACAGGATCAGCAATGTAATGTGTGTACACAGTGACTGCAGCAGCAGAATAGTGAGTGCAGCTCTGGAGTATAATACAGGATGTAACTCAGGATCAGTAATGTAATGTATGTACACAGTGACTCCACCAGCAGAATAGTGAGTTCAGCTCTGGAGAATAATACAGGAGGTAACTCAGGATCAGTAATGTAATGTATGTACACAGAGACTGCACCAGCAGAATAGTGAGTGCAGCTCTGGAGGATAATACAGGATGTAACTCCGGATCAGTAATGTAATGTATGTACATAGTGACTGCACCAGCAGAATAGTGAGTGCAGCTCTGGAGTATAATACAGGATGTAACTCAGGATCAGTAATGTAATGTATGTACACAGTGACTACACCAGCAGAATAGTGAGTGCAGCTCTGGAGAATAATACAGGATGTAACTCAGGATCAGTACAGGATAAGTAATGTATGTACACAGTGACTACACCAGCAGAATAGTGAGTGCAGCTCTGGAGTATAATACAGGAAGTAACTCAGAATCAGTACAGGATCAGTAATGTAATGCATGTACACAGTAACTGCACCAGCAGAATAGTGAGTGCAGCTCTGGAGTATAATACAGGATGTAACTCAGGATCAGTACAGGATAAGTAATGTATGTACACAGTGACTACACCAGCAGAATAGTGAGTGCAGCTCTGGAGTATAATACAGGAAGTAACTCAGGATCAGTACAGGATAAGTAATGTAATGTATGTACACAGTGACTGCACCAGCAGAATAGTGAGTGCAGCTCTGGAGGATAATACAGGATGTAATCCAGGATCAGTACAGGATCAGTAATGTAATGTATGTACACTGTGACTGCACCAGCAGAATAGTGAGTGCAGCTCTGGAGTATAATACAGGATGTAATTCAGGATCAGTAATGTAATGTATGTACACTGTGACTGCACCAGCAGAATAGTGAGTGCAGCTCTGGAGTATAATACAGGATGTAACTCAGGATCAGTACAGGATAAGTAATGTAATGTATGTACACAGTGACTGCACCAGCAGAATAGTGAGTGCAGCTCTGGTGTATAATACAGGATGTAACTCAGGATCAATACATGATCAGTAATGTAATGTATGTACACAGTGACTGCACCAGCAGAATAGTGAGTGCAGCTCTGGAGTATAATTCAGGATGTAACTCAGGATCAGTAATGTATGTGCACAGTGACTCCACCAGCAGAATAGTGAGTGCAGCTGTGGAGTATAATACAGGATGTAACTCAGGATCAGTAATGTAATGTATGTACACAGTGACTCCACCAGCAGAATAGTGAGTGCAGCTCTGGAGTATAATACAGGATGTAACTCAGGATCAGTAATGTAATGTATGTACACAGTGACTGCACCAGCAGAATAGTGAGTGCCGCTCTGGAGTATAATACAGGATACAACTCAGGATCAGTACAGAATCAGTAATGTAATGTATATACACAGTGACTGCACCAGCAGAATAGTGAGTGCAGCTGTGGAGTATAATACAGGATGTAACTCAGGATCAGTAATGTAATGTATGTACACAGTGACTGCAACAGCAGAATAGTGAGTGCAGCTCTGGAGTATAATACAGGATGTAACTCAGGATCAGTAATGTAATGTATGTACACAGCGACAGCAACAGCAGAATAGTGAGTGCAGCTCTGGAGTATAATACTAGATGTAACTAAGGATCAGTGATGTAATGTATGGACACAAGGACTGCACCAGCAGAATAGTGAGAGCAGCTCTGGAGTATAATACAGGAGTTAACTCAGGATCAGTAATGTAATGTATGTACACAGTGACTGCACCAGCAGAATAGTGAGTGCAGCTCTGGAGTATAATACAGGATGTAACTCAGGATGAGTACAGGATCAGTAATGTAATGTATGAACACAGCTACAGCACCAGCAGAATAGTGAGTGCAGCTCTGGAGTATAATACTGGATGTAACTAACGATCAGCAATGTAATGTGTGTACACAGTGACTGCACCAGCAGAATAGTGAGTGCAGCTCTGGAGTATAATACAGGATGTAACTCAGGATCAGTAATGTAATGTATGTACACAGTGACTGCACCAGCAGAATTTTGAGTGCAGCTCTGGAGTATAATACAGGATGTAACTCAGGATCAGTACAGGATCAGTAATGTAATGTATGTACACAGTGACTGCACCAGCAGAATAGTGAGTGCAGCTCTGGAGTATAATACAGGATGTAACTCAGGATCAGTAATGTATGTACACAGTGACTCCACCAGCAGAATAGTGAGTTCAGCTCTGGAGAATAATACAGCAGGTAACTCAGGATCAGTAATGTAATGTATGTACACAGAGACTGCACCAGCAGAATAGTGAGTGCAGCTCTGGAGGATAATACAGGATGTAACTCAGGATCAGTAATGTAATGTATGTACATAGTGACTGCACCAGCAGAATAGTGAGTGCAGCTCTGGAGTATAATACAGGATGTAACTCAGGATCAGTAATGTAATGTATGTACACAGTGACTGCACCAGCAGAATAGTGAGCGCAGCTCTGGAGTATAATACAGGATATAACTCAGGATCAGTACAGAATCAGTAATGTAATGTATGTACACAGTGACTGCACCAGCAGAATAGTGAGTGCAGCTCTGGGGTATAATATAGGATTTAACTCAGGATCAGTAATGTAATGTATGTACACAGTGACTGCACCAGCAGAATAGTGAGTGCAGCTCTGGGGTATAATACAGGATGTAACTCAGGATTAGTACAGGATCAGAAATGTAATGTATGTACACAGTGACTGCACCAGCAGAATAGTGAGTGCAGCTCTGGAGTATAATACAGGATGTAACTCAGGATCAGTACAGGATCAGTAATGTAATGTATGTACACAGTGACTGCACCAGCAGAATAGTGAGTGCAGCTCTGGAGTGTAATACTAGATGTAACTAAGGATCAGTGATGTAATGTATGGACACAAGGACTGCACCAGCAGAATAGTGAGAGCAGCTCTGGAGTATAATACAGGAGTTAACTCAGGATCAGTAATGTAATGTATGTACACAGTGACTGCACCAGCAGAATAGTGAGTGCAGCTCTGGAGTATAATACAGGATGTAACTCAGGATGAGTACAGGATCAGTAATGTAATGTATGAACACAGCTACAGCACCAGCAGAATAGTGAGTGCAGCTCTGGAGTATAATACTGGATGTAACTAACGATCAGCAATGTAATGTGTGTACACAGTGACTGCACCAGCAGAATAGTGAGTGCAGCTCTGGAGTATAATACAGGATGTAACTCAGGATCAGTAATGTAATGTATGTACACAGTGACTGCACCAGCAGAATTTTGAGTGCAGCTCTGGAGTATAATACAGGATGTAACTCAGGATCAGTACAGGATCAGTAATGTAATGTATGTACACAGTGACTGCACCAGCAGAATAGTGAGTGCAGCTCTGGAGTATAATACAGGATGTAACTCAGGATCAGTAATGTATGTACACAGTGACTCCACCAGCAGAATAGTGAGTTCAGCTCTGGAGAATAATACAGCAGGTAACTCAGGATCAGTAATGTAATGTATGTACACAGAGACTGCACCAGCAGAATAGTGAGTGCAGCTCTGGAGGATAATACAGGATGTAACTCAGGATCAGTAATGTAATGTATGTACATAGTGACTGCACCAGCAGAATAGTGAGTGCAGCTCTGGAGTATAATACAGGATGTAACTCAGGATCAGTAATGTAATGTATGTACACAGTGACTGCACCAGCAGAATAGTGAGCGCAGCTCTGGAGTATAATACAGGATATAACTCAGGATCAGTACAGAATCAGTAATGTAATGTATGTACACAGTGACTGCACCAGCAGAATAGTGAGTGCAGCTCTGGGGTATAATATAGGATTTAACTCAGGATCAGTAATGTAATGTATGTACACAGTGACTGCACCAGCAGAATAGTGAGTGCAGCTCTGGGGTATAATACAGGATGTAACTCAGGATTAGTACAGGATCAGAAATGTAATGTATGTACACAGTGACTGCACCAGCAGAATAGTGAGTGCAGCTCTGGAGTATAATACAGGATGTAACTCAGGATCAGTACAGGATCAGTAATGTAATGTATGTACACAGTGACTGCACCAGCAGAATAGTGAGTGCAGCTCTGGAGTGTAATACAGGATGTAACTCAGGATCAGTAATGTAATGTATGTACACAGTGACTACACCAGCAGAATAGTGAGTGCAGCTCTGGAGTAAAATACAGGATGTAACTCAGGATCAGTACTGCATAAGTAATGTAATGTATGTACACAGTGACTGCACCAGCAGAATAGTGAGTGCAGCTCTGGAGGATAATACAGGATGTAATCCAGGATCAGTACAGGATCAGTAATGTAATGTATGTACACTGTGACTGCACCAGCAGAATAGTGAGTGCAGCTCTGGAGTATAATACAGGATGTAACTCAGGATCAGTAATGTAATGTATGTACACAGTGACTGCACCGGCAGAATAGTGAGTGCAGCTCTGGAGTATAATACAGGATGTAACTCAGGATCAGTAATGTAATGTATGTACACTGTGACTGCACCAGCAGAATAGTGAGTGCAGCTCTGGTGTATAATACAGGAGGTAACTCAGGATCAGTAATGTAATGTATGTACACAGTGACTGCACCAGCAGAATAGTGAGTGCAGCTCTGGAGTATAATACAGGATGTAACTCAGGATCAGTAATGTAATGTATGTACACAGTGACTGCACCAGCAGAATAGTGAATGCAGCTCTGGAGTATAATACAGGATGTAACTCAGGATCAGTAATGTATGTACACAGTGACTCCACCAGCAGAATAGTGAGTGCAGCTGTGGAGTATAATACAGGATGTAACTCAGGATCAGTAATGTAATGTATGTACACAGTGACTGCACCAGCAGAATAGTGAGTGCAGCTCTGGAGTATAATACAGGATACAACTCAGGATCAGTAATGTAATGTATGTACACAGTGACTGCACCAGCAGAATAGTGAGTGCAGCTCTGGAGTATAATACTAGATGTAACTCAGGATCAGTAATGTAATGTATGTACACAGTCACTGCACCAGCAGAATAGTGAGTGCAGCTCTGGAGTATAATACAGGATACAACTCAGGATCAGTACAGAATCAGTAATGTAATGTATGTACACAGTGACTGCACCAGCAGAATAGTGAGTGCAGCTGTGGAGTATAATACAGGATGTAACTCGGGATCAGTAATGTAATGTATGTACACAGTGACTGCACCAGCAGAATAGTGAGTGCAGCTCTGGAGTATAATACAGGATGTAACTCAGGATCAGTAATGTAATGTATGTACACAGTGACTGCACCAGCAGAATAGTGAGCGCAGCTCTGGAGTATAATACAGGATGTAACTCAGGATCAGTAATGTAATGTATGTACACAGTGACTGCAACAGCAGAATAGTGAGTGCAGCTCTGGAGTATAATACAGGATGTAACTCAGGATCAATAATGTAATGTATGTACACAGTGTCTGCACCAGCAGAATAGTGAGTGCAGCTCTGGGGTATAATACAGGATGTAACTCAGGATTAGTACAGGATCAGAAATGTAATGTATGTACACAGTGACTGCACCAGCAGAATAGTGAGTGCAGCTCTGGAGTATAATACAGGATGTAACTCAGGATCAGTACAGGATCAGTAATGTAATGTATGTACACAGTGACTGCACCAGCAGAATAGTGAGTGCAGCTCTGGAGCGTAATACAGGATGTAACTCAGGATCAGTACAGGATAAGTAATGTATGTACACAGTGACTACACCAGCAGAATAGTGAGTGCAGCTCTGGAGTAAAATACAGGATGTAACTCAGGATCAGTACTGCATAAGTAATGTAATGTATGTACACAGTGACTGCACCAGCAGAATAGTGAGTGCAGCTCTGGAGGATAATACAGGATGTAATCCAGGATCAGTACAGGATCAGTAATGTAATGTATGTACACTGTGACTGCACCAGCAGAATAGTGAGTGCAGCTCTGGAGTATAATACAGGATGTAACTCAGGATCAGTAATGTAATGTATGTACACAGTGACTGCACCGGCAGAATAGTGAGTGCAGCTCTGGAGTATAATACAGGATGTAACTCAGGATCAGTAATGTAATGTATGTTCACTGTGACTGCACTAGCAGAATAGTGAGTGCAGCTCTGGAGTATAATACAGGATGTAACTCAGGATCAGTACAGGATAAGTAATGTAATGTATGTACACAGTGACTGCACCAGCAGAATAGTGAGTGCAGCTCTGGTGTATAATACAGGAGGTAACTCAGGATCAGTAATGTAATGTATGTACACAGTGACTGCACCAGCAGAATAGTGAGCGCAGCTCTGGAGTATAATACAGGATGTAACTCAGGATCAGTAATGTAATGTATGTACACAGTGACTGCAACAGCAGAATAGTGAGTGCAGCTCTGGAGTATAATACAGGATGTAACTCAGGATCAATAATGTAATGTATGTACACAGTGACTGCACCAGCAGAATAGTGAGTGCAGCTCTGGGGTATAATACAGGATGTAACTCAGGATTAGTACAGGATCAGAAATGTAATGTATGTACACAGTGACTGCACCAGCAGAATAGTGAGTGCAGCTCTGGAGTATAATACAGGATGTAACTCAGGATCAGTAATGTAATGTATGTACACTGTGACTGCACCAGCAGAATAGTGAGTACAGCTCTGGAGTGTAATACAGGATGTAACTCAGGATCAGAACAGGATCAGTAATGTAATGTATGTACACAGTGACTGCACCAGCAGAATAGTGAGTGCAGCTCTGGAGGATAACACAGGATGTAATCCAGGATCAGTACAGGATCAGTAATGTAATGTATGTACACTGTGACTGCACCAGCAGAATAGTGAGTGCAGCTCTGGAGTATAATACAGGATGTAACTCAGGATCAGTAATGTAATGTATGTACACAGTGACTGCACCGGCAGAATAGTGAGTGCAGCTCTGGAGTATAATACAGGATGTAACTCAGGATCAGTAATGTAATGTATGTACACTGTGACTGCACCAGCAGAATAGTGAGTGCAGCTCTGGAGGATAATACAGGATGTAACTCAGGATCAGTAATGTACTGTATGTACACAGTGACTGCACCAGCAGAATAGTGAGTGCAGCTCTGGAGTATAATACAGGATGTAACTCAGGATCAGTACAGGATAAGTAATGTAATGTATGTACACAGTGACTGCACCAGCAGAATAGTGAGTGCAGCTCTGGTGTATAATACAGGAGGTAACTCAGGATCAGTAATGTAATGTATGTACACAGTGACTGCACCAGCAGAATAGTGAGTGCAGCTCTGGAGTATAAGGCCAAGGCCTCACTATCAGTGTTTTTTCTCAGGAGCCAAAACCAGATGAGGAACATTCAGAGAAAAGGTAGAATAGAAACAAGTCACCAATTCTGCATTGATCACCCACTCCGGGTTTTGGCTCCCACTCCTGAGAAAAAATACTGACTGAATACTGATAGTGGGGCGGTGGCCAAATACAGAGTTTCTTTCTGCTCTCGGTTACATGAGGAGCAGACTTGTTGCTGTCAGCTCTTTCTTAGTTTTGTGCTTTAGATGTGAAATATGAATCAATGATCCAAGAACTGCACAGACAGAATCCTGCCTCCTCCTCCGCCCTCTGGTGCTGTGAGTTATCTGAGTATATTGGAATCTTCCTTCATCATGAACGTGTGAACTCTCAAACCTGAACATTTTCCAGATCAAATGTATGTGAATTTCCATGTGTTATTTATTAACTCATTTACATGGACTTGAAATACGAGACAATTAAAGGTACAGAGGAGAAGATTACTCATGTCTTTCCTTGTAGGGTAATCTGCACCAAAAACACAACCTACAGCTCGCCCAGTGGGGGAACTACAATCATAAGCATAACCTCCAAGCTTCTGCCCTGGATTATAGTACCACTGATTTTTGCAGCAGAGGCACTACAAGTCCCAGCACTCAATTACCTGCATCTATCTTCCTGGGAAGGAAAGTTTTGTAGGAGTGCAAGTAATGCAGAGAATTAAGGGGTTAATAATAAAAACATGAGGGCAATGCAACAGGACAGAATTTAAGAATGAGGTCTGTGCTCATTTGTGTCTGTCTGCCCCCTAGAGGCCCAGATGTAAACTGCACACAGACACCCCCTGGTCTCTTTGCCTCTGTCCTTTCACAGGTGGAAGGGTATAAAGGGCAATTTCCTATTGAACCGGAAATCAAGGAGAAGGATTTGTACCAAGAACTTTTTGTAACGTCCTTATAGTTTTCTATAAACTCAGATAAGGTCTTATGTAGGATCTGACAGAAAATGAATATTCTATGTGAGCTGAGCACATCAACAGCACAAATCTCTGTTCTGTTCTGTCCTGGAGACTTTGTTACAATGTATCAGTGCAGGTAAAATGTATCAATGTGTTTAGCTGACAGAGGATGGTCTAGGCTGGATACATTAGTAGCAGATAGATATGAGAACAGGAGAGGTTTCATCCTCTGAATAAATTGTAATATATTACATGTTTTATGTTTTCCTGACAGCAAGCAGAGTTATCGAAAACGATGAGGAATTTAAACGTATGATGGAAAGTTGCAGAACATTTCCCTCCCTTCCGCCTGCTGCAGTCAGGGCTGTACGCTGGTGTTTGGGGGGCCTCACGGCACATTGGTCCTGGTGGGCTGCGGACGGTACGGGGGTCCAGGTGGTGATGACACCTGCACCCTCAGCCCGTTTTGTGACAGTATGGATGGTAATAATGTGTGCATAGTGAGTGTCGACAGCGCTCTTACCGTGTAATTATTCAGCGACACTTCGTGTGATTGATATATAAAAGCTTATTTTTAGCTGCGTGTTCCACATTCTGTTCCTCCTCCTTTTATCACACATCTGAATCCGAATGTCGACACATTTTCTGCATTCTCATTGTGTTCCTTCTTCTAGAGAGATAATCTCAGGGAGAGATTTGTACAGAACGGACAAGTGTCTGCGGGTGGTCCTATCAATGGGGTTTATGATACCTACCAGGCTTCTTGGGGGTCTAATAAAAATATGGATGTAAGCTGTGACCACACAGCATTTAATCTTAGTTATCCAGATGTAAATTCAATAGGCCAGGAGAAATACGCTATTATCTTTATGCTGACTTTTGAATTTATGTATCTTTCTTTGGTTGGTCAAGAAGCACAGAATATTATTTGTATCAGCCTGAATGTTGGCACTTGAGTTAATATTTACTGCAACTTATTGTCTCTTATCTCTGGAGGACAGGGACTCAGGGTCATGGAACAATGATGTTTGCTAATATGCTGATTACATATTATACTAGGCCAGCTAGTTTGTTGACCTGCAGAGCAATGGAGGACAAACTATGCAAATTGATTAAAAGCTCAAACAATGAGAGTTAAACTCATCTCACTTCACACTGACCTGTAGATTATGTCTCAAAGGACAGTCGTGAACTATATAAGGGGGATATGCCTCTGTATCAAGGAATCCTTTAGAAAGCCACAGCCAGGAACACTCTAAGTGACAGCTCTACAGGACCCCATGGCTCCATCAAGAGGGACACAGATTTGGATTCTACAGGATGCCAGCTTAAGGGACCATGGCCCTGGCTGGTGGAATACAGATCTGATCCATTGACTATCACAGAACTCATTGAGATGTTTGGGGAAACCAGTGTGAGACCCTCTGGTCAACTGGTCCCATGGAGATGTTGGGGTAGCCAGGTTGGGACCTTCCAGTCACCTGGCCACGTACCTCAATGGACTGTCAGTTTCCTAAGATTGTCGTTATCTCCTCTCTGTGGGCGCCCGCCAAAAGCGGGGTGCTACTGGTGGGGGTAGTCGACCCTGGAAGCCCCTTTAGAGTCACAGCTGCTCTAATCCTGGCAACTGAGCGGAAGGGTGAGACTCTCTAATTTTTCACCATCTTGAGTATTTGCAGGGACTGTTCTTTATTTTTATTGTCTGTTGGTGGTTCAATAAAGTATTGCCACACTGTTTTACTCTCACCCTGTGTTGTCTGAGTAGTATTATGCCCACGGGAGACCCCCGTGTCTCCAGATAAGCCTTACTTTTCCTTTTCATCCCCCATCACTCCAACGATGCCGTTCCAGTGGTCTACGCCAATGACAAAAGTGATGATGTCCTGTCCATCAGTCACCGGACTGCTGCAGTCAATCACCAGGCTGCTGCAGACAACCACTGGCCTCAGTAGTGATATTTATATGCATGTCACATGACCACTCAGGTCAATGATTGACTGTAGCAGTCCGGTGACTGATTGACAAGTCATCATCACTTCTGGTATCAGGTGGTTGAATGTTTCCTCTATTGAGCAGCAAAGTAATAACAACGTTTCAAAAAATCCCCCAAAAGATTTTCAAAGCCAGAGTTGTGATCTCACAATTGTACAGCAAAATTAAGTGATACAGTGTAGCAGAATCAGCGTACCCCTAAAGTTACTCCTGTAACTTACATCTGCACTAAGACAATGTCTAAAACAGTTCCATAAATTAGAAACCTACACACTGATTATTTTTACAAATGAAATTTTGCTAAACAAAAAAAAAAAAAGTTATTTAGATGAGATATAAATTGTCTTAAATGATAATAAAAGCAAGCTATGAAATATTAACCATAACAGTGAATAGATCTTTCTGCCTCCTGGGGTCAGTATCAGCAATTACACTGATATTGTGCAGAGGATGATGAAGAACGTGGAATGTTGAATCAGCGATACTATGTTACATTATTGGCTCTTGGAATAATATCGCCGAAAGCTGATCAGCCCTATCAGATCAGCCCTATCAGATCAGCCCTATCAGATCACCCCTATCAGATCACTCCTATCAGATGACTCCTATAAGGCTCTTGCTTTTCAGTTATTGCAAAAGTACAACTCCCATCATTGTAGTGCGATTTATTTCAGGTGTGGTTCTGCTGCTCGACCACATTTATTACATGGATCACCATGGCCAGTCTGTCCCCGGCTCCCCCAATCCCCAGCTTACAGCTCATATACAGGGTTGTACACTCTGGTCGGGAGATATGTGGTCAGTCCGGGCATTGCCAGTTATGAACTGTGAAATTCCTCCATCTGAACCCAGCCTAGGAAAAAAATGTTTAGGATGGACCCGACATTTTATTTTCTTTTTCATTCTGGTCCTTTTAACAAAAAGGGGTAAATTTATGATCTGGAGAGGGACTGATTGGGGGGGGATGTCAGGAGATGGTCAGCGTTCCGCTCTAAAAGTGAAGGAAGGAGCGGCTCAGGCAGTGAGGGGTTAAACACGTCTTCTTTGTGCTCGTGCTCTGATCTCTCGCCCTGTGGCGATGGCTTGGCCTCTGCTAATGGACTCCATTTATGATCTCCCGCTATAAGAGATTCCTCCTGGTACCAGGAGCCTTTTACAGACTGAGAGTCGGAGCATTATTGCTCCAATGTTATGACAGGCACGATGGGCGTCCGGGGGCAGCCACTGTGCCATCTTCACTCTGATCTTGGCTCCATATGGATACTGGATATAGTGGCTTTTATTGATCTGTCACAGCAGAGTCACCAACAGGGACAGCGCTGCTACATCATTAAAGGGTCAGCTACGTGTAATTGAGCATGGAATTAAAATACCACAGGGAGAATGGTTTCCTATCACAACTCTGCCATCATTTTTAGACTTTTTACTTTAGTTGATTTATTTCTACTTTTGACTCCTGAATCAGTTTTCTTTTCCATCCTGACAATGGATTCATGCATTTTACCTTCGTGTATACAATGTAACAAACCCTCAGCACAGGAGAGATTTGTGCAGCTGCTTCATACCAATAACCAATAATAGGGGTTCTCATGACTGTAGGCATGCTACTATGTTTAACTCACATAGGATTGTCTATACTGGCCTGTTACACTGTAACAAACCCCCAAATAATTAATAAAAATATATTTTATTACATCAAGAATATAAAAACAGCTTCTTGGCCGAATAAAAAGTACATATAAAACAGGGGAAGAAAGACAGGAAAAAATCCCAGGGAAACGTATCCAAACTGGGTATCTTTTGTTGGTATAAATTTTGCAATAATATAACAGCAAGGTGGATCAACCATAAAATACATACAAAAACATATAGGTCATGTGGCCCTAAATAGTGATGAGCGAGCACTAAAATGCTTTGTTGCTCGTTGCTCGGGTCGAGCACATTGGAATACTCGGGTGCGCGATCCGAGCAACGAGCTCAATGCAAGCTGGTACTCAACAGCTGCCCTGTGGTGCTCACAAATCCTTTCCATCATCTGCAGGTTTGAGTTCCAACGCGTGGGGACATCGCACACCAGTCGGTGAGCTGGAAGCTGCAAACGCTGCTGAAGCACGGCAAGGGCAGCGGAAGCTGTAGCTGACTTTCTAAAATGGGCACACACGTGGCGTACTTTGACAAGCATATCAGGCAGATCCAGGTAGATTTTGAGAAACAGCTGAACCACTAGGCTGAGCATATGTGCCAGGCACGGTACATGTGTGAGCTCGCCTCACTTCAGAGCCGCCACCAGGTTCCGGCCATTCTGACACACAACCATGCCTGGCTGTGGGGTCAGCGGTGTCAGCCACAGATCTGCCTGCTCTTTCAGAGCTTCCACAACTCTTCAGTGGTGTGCGGTTTGCCACCTAAGCATATTAGCTTCACCACAGCCTGTTGCTGCTTGGGTAAGGCAGTGCTGCAATGCTTCCAGCTTACAATTAATGTGGTCATTTCAGACATGGAGGATGAAGAGGAAGAGGAGGAGGTGCAGGAGCTGTTGTTACACCAGGTGTGAGTGTAACACACAGGGGAAAGGGAAAGGTAGCCCAGACACTAGGGAAAGGGGTGACCTCCTAATCTGGACTAGCATCACCCTGTCTCCCCCTAACATCCCTATATTGCCTCCGCAGCTTTCGCCGATCACGTGCTTCACCCTACTATCCCTGGTGTAAGGCTATAGCTGGGGAAGGAAAGAGATGAGCACTAGTCAACCTCCCCTAGAACTCTAAAGAGAAAAGTGGAAGACAACACAGGGGAATTACAACTTAGCTTTAGAAGAAACTCCAACAGGGCACACGGCCTCAAGACTCCAAAGAGGACGTGATGCTACTTCAGCCAAGTTCCAAGTAGGAATGAATATAACCAGCGACGCCCACCTGGAGAGACCAGGTGTATATACACCCAGGCCAGAGGGAAGTAGTTGTTGGGTCCTAAAGACAGCCTCCTATCTAGGAAGCTGTCTGCAATGCCAAACATGGAGACCTCCTACAAGCCACTGCAGGGCAACTGTCTGTCACCTCCAACACACCCGTGACAGCTGTAGAATGTGGGGGCAACCTTGATGGACCCAGGGCCCGCAATCCTCGGCGACGGGAAGACGTGTTCCATCCCAAGGTCTGACTGGGTCCAGGTTCCGTCTCTACGAGCCTAAAAGGCAACATTTCGAGCGCGAAATGTGTGAATTTTAGTAGTGTGGCCTGTGTGGCGTTGGCTGCGTGTTTGCGCTTGTGTTCCAAGGACTGGGGTATGGACAACTGAATGCTGCGCTGGGACAAGGACGTGGACATGCTTCCTGATGCTCCTACTTGAGAGTGTTCAACGACAGGTGCAGGGCAGGAGGCATCTTCGCATGCAGCATGGACAGGGGATTGGCGTGCACACACAACAGCGGAAGAAGCAATGGTGCCACCCTCAGACACAGTTTCTGGACCCTGGGGATTGGTCCTCTTAGTCGAGTGCTTGCTGCCATGGTGGTGGTGGTCAGGCTGGTTGTTTTGTCACCCCTGCTGATGCTGGCCTGGCAGGTGGTGCAAATGGCCTTTTTGGGGTTATCTGCAGAGTCTTTAAAAAACCACCAGACTCGGGGAAACCTAACAGTTGTACTGGTAACTTCCATCGTGTTGGTGTACCGGGGATGCTCTGGGGCATTGGGGCAGAGAGATTTGGTATTATAATTTTCATTTACTCACACTTTCCATTGTGGTACACTTTGTAGTAATTAGCCCATAGATACATATCAATAGATTTTCTAAGGGCACTATATTATTTAGGGCCACATGACCTATATGTTTTTGTATGTATTTTATGGTTGATCCACTTTGCTGTTATATTATTGTAAAATTGATACCAACAAAAGATACCCACTTTGGATACGTTTCCCTGTGATTTTTTTCCTGTCTTTGTCCCCCGTTTTATATACACTTTTTATTCGGCCAAGAGACTGTTTTTATAGTCTTGATGTAATAAAATATATTATTATTAGTTATTTGGGTGTTCTTGCTATGCTTTGTTGTTATTTATTGTTGTTGGGAATAACGCCCATCTCCATGGATATAGTTTGCTTTGGTGACCTTGATCTTCTTTAGTGTTGCTTGATACTGTAACAAACCCTCAGCACAGGAGAGATTTGTGCAGCTGCTTGGTTAGACTGAGCTGTTACACTGTAACAGTTCTTCAGCTGTGTGAGCAGGACTAGGCTAGGACAGTTTTTGAGCCTGTAAATGCAAATATTCCATTAAGTGACGTTATGTTCTTTACTTACTTGCAGCAAATAAAGGGAATATTTTCAGAGTCAATTCCACATATAGCCACTAGGTGGCAGCTCAGTAACAGGATTTGGCTGGTGCTCTCCTACCAGGGCTTTCTATCACCCAGGACAGGCTCCTGCTCTGCTCCAATGTTCCAGCCACATCCAGATATTTGTTACTTTGCTCACATTAAATCACTGCTGGCTGGATGATGGCGCAGCGGAGCCGGTGATGTGTTCTCTGTGCATGTTCAATTCATAAGCTGCATCTGAAATGACTGCAATATGGCCTAATACAGAGGATTCATGGGATCATGTCTGCAATAAGGAGAGCGCGGTGTTTACTCTGCACAAAGATGCGCTGTAACAGCCCTGTAATAATGATGTGTGCGGGACGAGCCGATACCAGCGCGATGCAGCAGAGCTGAGCGAGTTCTTTGGTATAAGACAATGTATGATGGAGTGCGATAAGTGTATCACTAATAAAGATCTGCCCCAGAAATCATTATCCTGCACCCCGAGTGTCAGCGTTATTATCCTCTACCCAGAGTGTCAGTGTCATTATCCTGTACCCCGAGTGTCAGCGTTATTATCCTCTACCCAGAGTGTCAGTGTCATTATCCTGTACCCCGAGTGTCAGCGTCATTATCCTGTACCCCGAGTGTCAGTGTCATTATCCTGTACCCCGAGTGTCAGTGTCATTATCCTGTACCCCGAGTGTCAGCGTCAGTATCCTGTACCCCGAGTGTCAGTGTCATTATCCTGTACCCCGAGTGTCAGCGTCAGTATCCTGTACCCCGAGTGTCAGTGTCATTATCCTGTACCCCAAGTGTCATTGTCATTATCCTGTACCCCGAGTGTCAGTGTCATTATCCTGTACCCCGAGTGTCAGCGTCATTATCCTGTACTCTGAATGTCAGTGTCATTATTCTGTACCCCGAGTGCCAGCGTCATTATCCTGTACCCCGAGTGTCAGTGTCATTATCGTGTACCCCGAGTGTCAGCGTCATTATCCTGTACCCCCAGTGTCAGTGTCATTATTCTGTACCCCCAGTGTCAGTGTCATTATCCTGTACCCGAGTGTCAGTATCATTATCCTGTACCCCGAGTATCAGTATCATTATCCTGTACCCCGAGTGTCAGTGTCATTATCCTGTACCCCGAGTGCCAGCATCATTATCCTGTACCCTGAGTGTCAGCGTCATTATCCTGTACCCCGAGTGTCAGTGTCATTATCCTGTACCCCGAGTGTCAGCGTCATTATCCTGCACCCCGAGTGTCATTATCCTGTACCCCGAGTATCAGCGTCATTATCCTGCACCCCGAGTGTCATTATCCTGTACCCCGAGTATCAGTGTCATTATCCTGTACCCTGAGTGTCATTATCCTGTACCCCCAGTGTCATCCTCATTATCCTGTACCCTGAGTGTCATTATCCCGTACCCCGAGTGTCAGCGTTATTATCCTGTACCCCGAGTGTCAGCGTCATTATCATGTACCCCGAGTGTCAGCGTCATTATCCTGTACCTAGAGTGTCAGTGTCATTATCCTGCACCCCGAGTGTCATTATCCTGTACCCCGAGTGTCAGTGTCATTATCCTGTACCCTGAGTGTCATTATCCTGTACCCCGAGTGTCAGTGTCATTATCCTGTACCCTGAGTGTCATTATCCTGTACCCCGAGTGTCGGTGTCATTATCCTGTACCCAGAGTGTCATTATCCTGTACCCCGAGTGTCAGTGTCATTATCCTGTACCCTGAGTGTCATTATCCTGTACCCTGAGTGTCATTATCCTGTACCCCGAGTGTCAGTGTCATTATCCTGTACCCTGAGTGTCATTATCCTGTACCCCGAGTGTCGGTGTCATTATCCTGTACCCAGAGTGTCATTATCCTGTACCCCGAGTGTCAGTGTCATTATCCTGTACCCTGAGTGTCATTATCCTGTACCCCGAGTGTCGGTGTCATTATCCTGTACCCAGAGTGTCAGTATCATTATCCTGTACCCCGAGTGTCGGTGTCATTATCGTGTACCCCGAGTGTCAGTGTCATTATCCTGTACCCGAGTGTCAGTGTCATTATCCTGTACCCCGAGTGTCATTATCCTGTACCCCGAGTGTCAGTGTCATTATCCTGTACCCTGAGTGTCATTATCCTGTACCCCGAGTGTCGGTGTCATTATCCTGTACCCAGAGTGTCAGTATCATTATCCTGTACCCAGAGTGTCAGTATCATTATCCTGTACCCCGAGTGTCGGTGTCATTATCCTGTACCCCGAGTGTCAGTGTCATTATCCTGTACCCGAGTGTCAGTGTCATTATCCTGTACCCCGAGTGTCAGTGTCATTATCCTGTACCCGAGTGTCAGTGTCATTATCCTGCACCCTGAGTGTCATTATCCTGTACCCTGAGTGTCAGTGTCATTATCCTGTACCCCGAGTGCCAGAGTCATTATCCTGCACCCCTAGTGTCAGTGTCATTATCCTGCACCCCGAGTGTCAGCGTTATTATCCTGCACCACGAGTGTCATTATCCTGTACCCCGAGTGTCAGTGTCATTATCCTTCACCCTGAGTGTCATTATACTGTACCCCTAGTGTCAGTGTCATTATCCTGCACCCCGAATGTCAGCGTCATTGTCTTGTACCCCAAGTGTCAGTGTTATTATCCTGTACCCCGAGTGTCAGCGTCATTGTCCTGTACCCCAAGTGTCAGTGTTATTATCCTGTACCCCGAGTGTCAGCGTCATTGTCCTGTACCCCAAGTTTCAGCATCATTATCCTGTACCTCGAGTGTCAGTGTCATTACCTGTACCCCGACTGTCATTGTCATTATCATGTACCCCGAATGTCAGCGTCATTATTCTGTACCCCGAGTGTCAGCGTCATTGTCTTGTACCCCGAGTGTCAGTGTCATTATCCTGTACCCCGAGTGTCAGTGTCATTATCATGTACCCCGAGTGTCAGTGTCATTATTCTGGACCCCTAGGGTCAGTATTCTGTACCCCGAGTGTCGGTGTCATTATCCTGTACCCCGAGTGTCAGTGTCATTATTCTGCACCCCGAGTGCCAGTGTCACTATCCTACACCCCGATTGTCAGTGTCATTATCCTGCACCCCGAGTGTCAGTGTCATTATCCTGTACCCCGAGTGTCAGTGTCATTATCCTGTACCCCGAGTGTCAGCGTCTTTATCCAGCACCCCGAGTGTCAGCATCTTTATTCAGCACCCCGAGTGTCAGCGTCATTATTCTGGACACCTAATGTCAGTGTCATTATCCTGTACCCCGAGTGTCAGCGTCATTATCCTGCACCCCTAGTGTCAGTGTCATTATCCTGCACCCCGAGTGTCAGTGTCATTATCCTGTACCCCGAGTGTCAGTGTCATTATCCTGTACCCCGAGAGTCAACGTCATTATCCTGTACCCCGAGTGCCAGTGTCATTATCCTGCACCCCGAGTGTCAGCGTCATTATCCTGTACCCCGAGTGTCAGTGTCATTATCCTGCACCCCGAGTGTCAGCGTCATTATCCTGTACCCCTAGTCTCAGCGTCATTATCCTGCACCACAAGTGTCATTATCCTGTACCCCGAGTATCAGTGTCTTTATCCTGCACCCTGAGTGTCATTATACTGTACCCCTAGTGTCAGTGTCATTATCCTGTACCCAGAGTGTCAGTGTCATTATCCTGTACCCAGAGTGTCAGCGTCATTACCTGTACCCCGAGTGTCAATGTTATTATCCTGTACCCCGAGTGTCAGCGTCATTACCTGTACCCCGAGTGTCAGTGACATTATCCTGTACCCCGAGTGTCAGAGTCATTATCCTGCACCCCGAGTGTCATTGTCATTATCATGTACCCCGAGTGTCAGCGTCATTATTCTGTACCCCGAGTGTCAGCGTCATTGTCTTGTACCCCGAGTGTCAGTGTCATTATCCTGTACCCCGAGTGTCAGCATCATTATTCTGCACCCCGAGTGCCAGTGTCACTATCCTACACCCCGATTGTCAGTGTCATTATCCTGCACCCAGAGTGTCAGTGTCATTATCCTGTACCCCGAGTGTCAGTGTCATTATCCTGTACCCCGAGTGTCAGCGTCATTACCTGTACCCCGAGTGTCAGTGACATTATCCTGTACGCCGAGTGTCATTGTCATTATCATGTACACTGAGTGTCAGCGTCATTATCCTGTACGTCGAGTGTCAGTGACATTATCCTGTACCCCGAGTGTCAGAGTCATTATCCTGCACCCCGAGTGTAATTGTCATTATCATGTACCCCGAGTGTCAGCGTCATTATTCTGTACCCAGAGTGTCAGCGTCATTGTCTTGTACCCCGAGTGTCAGTGTCATTATCCTGTACCCCGAGTGTCAGCATCATTATTCTGCACCCCGAGTGCCAGTGTCACTATCCTACACCCCGATTGTCAGTGTCGTTATCCTGCACCCCGAGTGTCAGTGTCATTATCCTGTACCCTGAGTGTCAGTGTCATTATCCTGTACCCCGAGTGTCAGCGTCTTTATCCAGCACCCCGAGTGTCAGCATCTTTATTCAGCACCCCGAGTGTCAGCGTCATTATCCTGTACCCCGAGTATCAGTGTCATTATCCTGCACCCCGAGTGCCAGTGTTATTATCCTACACACCAAGTGCCAGTGTAACTATCCTGCACCCCGAGTGTCAGTGTCATTATCCTGCACCCCGAGTGTCAGTGTCATTATCCTGTACCCAGAATGTCAACGTCATTATCCTGAACCCCGAGTGTCAGCATCATTGTCCTGTACCCCGAGTGTCAGCGTCATTATCCTGTACCCCGAGTGTCAGCGTCATTATCCTGTACCCAGAGTGTCATTATCCTGTACCCAGAGTGTCATTATCCTGTACCCCGAGTGTCAGCGTCATTATCCTGTACCCCGAGTATCAGTGTCATTATCCTGCACGCTGAGTGTCATTATCCTGTACCCAGAGTGTCAGTGTCATTATCCTGTACCCCCGAGTGTCAGTGTCATTATCCTGTACCCCGAGTGTCAACGTCATTATCCTGCACCCCGAGTGCCAGCGTCATTATCCTGCACCCCTAGTGTCAGTGTCATTATCCTGCACCCCGAGTGTCAGTGTCATTATCCTGTACCCCGAGTGTCAACGTCATTATCCTGTACCCCGAGTGCCAGTGTCGTTATCCTGCACCCCGAGTGTCAGCGTCCTTATCCTGTACCCCGAATGTCAGTGTCATTATTCTATACCCCTAGTGTCAGCGTCATTATCCTGCACCCCGAGTGTCATTATCCTGTACCCCGAGTGTCATTATCCTGTACCCCGAGTGTCAGCGTCATTATCCTGCACCACGAGTGTCAGTGTCATTATACTGTACCCCTAGTGTCAGTGTCATTATCCTGCACCCTGAGTGTCATTATCCTGTACCCCGAGTGTAAGTGTCATTATCCTGTACCCCTAGTGTCAGTGTCATTATCCTGCACCCTGAGTGTCATTATACTGTGCCCCTAGTGTCAGTGTCATTATCCTGTACCCAGAGTGTCAGCGTTATTATCCTGTACCCCGAATGTCAGCGTCATTGTCCTGTACCCCAAGTGTCAGCATCATTATCCTGTACCCCGACTGTCATTGTCATTATCATGTACCCCGAGTGTCAGCGTCATTATTCTGTACCCCGAGTGTCAGCGTCATTGTCTTGTACCCCGAGTGTCAGTGTCATTATCCTGTACCCCGAGTGTCAGTGTCATTATTCTGGACCCCTAGGGTCAGTATTCTGTACCCGGAGTGTCAGCATCATTATTCTGCACCCCGAGTGCCAGTGTCACTATCCTACACCCCGATTGTCAGTGTCATTATCCTGCACCCCGAGTGTCAGTGTCATTATCCTGCACCCCGAGTGTCAGCGTCTTTATCCAGCACCCCGAGTGTCAGCATCTTTATTCAGCACCCCGAGTGTCAGCGTCATTATTCTGGACCCCTAATGTCAGCGTCATTATCCTGCACCCCTAGTGTCAATGTCATTATCCTGCACCCCAAGTGTCAGTGTCATTATCCTGTACCCCGAGTGCCAGTGTCATTATCCTGTACCCCGAGTGTCAGTGTCATTATCCTGCACCCCGAGTGTCAGCGTCATTATCCTGTACAGCGAGTGTCAGCGTCATTATCCTGCACCCCGAGTGTCATTATCCTGTACCCCGAGTGTCAGCGTCATTATCCTGCACCACAAGTGTCATTATCCTGTACCCCGAGTATCAGTGTCATTATCCTGCACCCTGAGTGTCATTATACTGTACCCCTAGTGTCAGTGTCATTATCCTGTACCCAGAGTGTCAGCGTTATTATCCTGTACCCCGAATGTCAGCGTCATTGTCTTGTACCCCAAGTGTCAGTGTTATTATCCTGTACCCCGAGTGTCAGCGTCATTACCTGTACCCGACTGTCATTGTCATTATCATGTACCCTGAGTGTCAGCGTCATTATCCTGCACCCCGAGTGTCAGCGTCATTATCCTGTACCCCTAGTGTCAGCGTCATTATCCTGCACCCCGAGTGTCATTATCCTGTACCCCGAGTATCAGTGTCATTATCCTGCACCCTGAGTGTCATTATCCTGTACCCAGAGTGTCATTATACTGTACCCCGAGTGTCAGCGTTATTATCCTGTACCCGGAGTGTCAGCGTCATTATCCTGTACCCCGAGTGTCAGTGACATTATCCTGTACCCCGAGTGTCAGAGTCATTATCCTGCACCCCGAGTGTCATTGTCATTATCATGTACCCCGAGTGTCAGCGTCATTATTCTGTACCCCGAGTGTCAGCGTCATTGTCTTGTACCCCGAGTGTCAGTGTCATTATCCTGTACCCCGAGTGTCAGTGTCATTATTCTGTACCCGGAGTGTCAGCGTCATTATCCTGCACCCCGAGTGTCAGTGTCATTATCCAGCACCCCGAGTGTCAGCATCTTTATTCAGCACCCCGAGTGTCAGTGTCATTCTTCTGGACCCCTAATGTCAGTGTCATTATCCTGCACCCCGAGTGTCAGTGTCATTATCCTGTACCCCGAGTATCAGTGTCATTATCCTGCACCCCGAGTGCCAGTGTTATTATCCTACACCCCAAGTGCCAGTGTAACTATCCTGAACCCCGAGTGTCAGTGTCATTATCCTGCACCCCGAGTGTCAGTGTCATTATCCTGTACCCAGAATGTCAACGTAATTATCCTGAACCCCGAGTGTCAGCATCATTGTCCTGTACCCTGAGTGTCAGCGTAATTATCCTGTACCCAGAGTGTCATTATCCTGTACCCCGAGTGTCAGCGTCATTATCCTGTACCCCGAGTATCAGTGTCATTATCCTGCACCCTGAGTGTCATTATCCTGTACCCAGAGTGTCAGTGTCATTATCCTGTACCCCGAGTGTCAACGTCATTATCCTGCACCCCATGTCTCAGTGTCATTATCCTGTACCCCGAGTGCCAGCGTCATTATCCTGCACCTCTAGTGTCAGTGTCATTATCCTGCACCCCGAGTGTCAGTGTCATTATCCTGCACCCCGAGTGTCAACGTCATTATCCTGTACCCCGAGTGCCAGTGTCGTTATCCTGCACCCCGAGTGTCAGCGTCATTATCCTGTACCCAGAGTGTCAGCGTTATTATCCTGTACCCCGAATGTCAGTGTCATTATCCTGCACCCCGAGTGTCAGCGTCATTATTCTGTACCCCGAGTGTCAGTGTCATTATCCTGTACCCAGAGTGTCAGCGTTATTATCCTGTACCCCGAATGTCAGCGTCATTGTCTTGTACCCCAAGTGTCAGTGTTATTATCCTGTACCCCGAGTGTCAGCATCATTGTCCTGTACCCCAAGTGTCAGCATCATTATCCTGTACCTCGAGTGTCAGCGTCATTACCTGTACCCCGACTGTCATTATCATGTACCCCGAGTGTCAGCGTCATTATTCTGTACCCCGAGTGTCAGTGTCATTGTCTTGTACCCCGAGTGTCATCATCATTATTCTGCACCCCGAGTGCCAGTGTCACTATCCTACACCCCGATTGTCAGTGTCATTATCCTGCACCCCGAGTGTCAGTGTCATTATCCTGTACCCCGAGTGTCAGTGTCATTATCCTGTACCCCGAGTGTCAGCGTCTTTATCCAGCACCCCGAGTGTCAGCATCTTTATTCAGCACCCCGAGTGTCAGCGTCATTCTTCTGGACCCCTAATGTCAGTGTCATTATTCTGTACCCCGAGTATCAGTGTCATTATCCTGCACCCCGAGTGCCATTGTTATTATCCTACACCCCAAGTGCCAGTGTAACTATCCTGTACCGCGAGTTTCAGTGTCATTATCCTGCACCCCGAGTGTCAGTGTCATTATCCTGTACCCCGAGTGTCAGCATCATTGTCCTGTACCCTGAGTGTCAGCGTCATTGTCCTGTACCCTGAGTGTCAGCGTCATTATCCTGTACCCCGAGTGTCAGCGTCATTATCCTGCACCCCGAGTGTCAGTGTCATTATCCTGTACCCCGAGTGTCAGCATCATTGTCCTGTACCCTGAGTGTCAGCGTCATTGTCCTGTACCCTGAGTGTCAGCGTCATTATCCTGTACCCCGAGTGTCAGTGTCATTATCCTGTACCCCGAGTGTCAGTGTCATTATCTTGTACCCCGAGGGTCAGCACCATTATCCTGCACGCCTAGTGTCAGTGACATTATTCTGGACCCCTAGTGTCAGTGTCATTATTCTGTACCCCGAGTGTCAGCGTCGTTATCCTGCACCCCGAGTGTCAGTGCCACTAATCTGCACCCCAATTGTCAGTGTCACTATCCTGCACCCTGAGTGTCAGCGTCATTATCCTGTACCCCGAGTGTCAGTGCCTTTATTTTGTACCCCGAGTGTCAGTGTCACTATCCTGCACCCCAAGTGCCAGTGTCACTATCCTGCACCCCGAGTGTCAGTGTCATTATCCTGCTCCCCGAGTGTCAGTGTCATTATCCTGCTCCCCGAGTGTCTGTGACATTATCCTGTACCCCCAGAATCAGTGTCATTATCCTGTACCCCGAGTGTCAGTGTCATTATCCAGAACCCCGAGTGTCAGTGTCATTATCGTGTACCCCGAGTGTCAGCGTCATTATCCTGTACCCCGAGTGTCAGTATCATTATCCTGCACCCTGAGTGTCAGTGTCATTATTCTGTACCCCGAGTGTCAGTGTCATTATGCTGTACCCAGAATGTCAACGTCATTATCCTGTACCCCGAGTGTCAGCATCATTGTCCTGTACCCCGAGTGTCAGCGTCATTGTCCTGTACCCCGAGTGTCAGCGTCATTGTCCTGTACCCCGAGTGTCACTGTCATTATCCTGTGCCCCGAGTGTCAGTGTCATTATCTTGTACCACGAGTGTCAGCATCATTATCCTGCACCCCTAGTGTCAGTGTCATTATCCTGCACCCCTAGTGTCAGTGTCATTATCCTGCACCCTGAGTGTCAGTGCCACTAATCTGCACCCCAATTGTCAGTGTCACTATCCTGCACCCTGAGTGTCAGTGTCATTATCCTGTGCCCCGAGTGTCAGTGTCATTATTCTGTACCCCAAGTGTCAGTGTCTTTATCCTGCACCCCAATTGTCAGTGGCACTATCCTGCACCCTGAGTGTCAGTGTCATTATCCTGTACCCCGAGTGTCAGTGTCATTATTCTGTACCCCGAGTGTCAGTGTCTTTATCCTGCACCCCGAGTGTCAGCGTCATTATCCTGCACCCCGAGTGCCAGTGTCACTATCCTGCACCCTTTACATAGGAGCAGTATTATAGTAGTTATATTCTTGTACATAGGAGCAGTATTATAGTAGTTATACTCTTGTACATAGGGGGCAGTATTATAGTAGTTATATTCTTGTACATAGGGGGCAATATTATAGTAGTTATATTCTTGTACATAGAGGTCAATATTATAGTAGTTATATTCTTGTACATAGGGGGCAGTATTATAGTAGTTATATTCTTGTACATAGAGGTCAGTATTATAGTAGTTATATTCTTGTACATAGAGGGCAGTATTATAGTAGTTATATTCTTGTACAGAGGAGCAGTATTATAGTAGTTATATTCTTGTACATAGGGGCAGTATTATAGTAGCTATATTATTGTACATAGGGGCAGTATTATAGTAGCTATATTCTTGTACATAGGGAGCGGTATTAGAGTAGCTATATTCTTGTACATAGGAGCAGTATTATAGTAGTTATATTCTTGTACATAGGAGTAGTATTATAGTAGTTATATTCTTGTACATAGGGGGCAGTTTTATAGCAGTTATATTCTTGTACATAGGGGTCAGTATTATAGTAAATTTATTCTTGTACATAGATGGCAGTATTAAAGTAGTTATATTCTTGTACATAGGAGCAGTATTATAGTAGTTATATTCTTGTACATAGGGGCAGTATTATAGTAGCTATATTCTTGTACATAGGAGCAGTAGTATAGTAGCTATATTCTTGTACATAAAAGCAGTATTATTGTAGTTGTATCCTTGTACATAGGAGTAGTATTATAGTAGTTATATTCTTGTACATAGGGGGCAGTATTATAGTAGTTATATTCTTGTACAAAGGGGTCAGTATTATAGTAGTTATATTCTTGTACATAGAGGGCAGTATTTTAGTAGTGATATTCTTGTACATAGGAGCAGTATTATAGTAGTTATATTCTTGTACATAGGGGCAGTATTATAGTAGCTATATTCTTGTACATAGGAGCAGTATTATAGTAGCTATATTCTTGTACATAGGATCAGTATTATAGTAGTTATATTCTTGTACATAGGGGCAGTATTATAGTAGCTATATTCTTGTACATAGGGAGCAGAATTAGAGTAGTTACATTCTTGTACATAGGAGCAGTATTATAGTAGTTATATTCTTGTACATAGGAGCAGTATTATAGTAGTTATATTCTTGTACATAGGGGCAGTATTATAGTAGTTATATTCTTGTACATAGGGAGCAGTATTATAGTAGTTATATTCTTGTACATAGGAGCAGTATTATAGTAGTTATATTCTTGTACATAGGAGCAGTATTATAGTAGTTATATTCTTGTACATAGGAGCAGTATTATAGTAGTTATATTCTTGTACATAGGAGCAGTATTGTAGTAGTTATATTCTTGTACATAGGAGCCGTACTATATTAGTTATATTCTTCTACATAGGGGGTAGTATAATAGTAGTTATATTCTTGTACATAGGAGCAGTATTATAGTAGTTATATTCTTGTATATAGGAGCAGTATTATAGTAGTTATATTCTTGTACATATGGGGCAGTATTATAGTAGTTATATTCTTGTACAGAGGGCGCAGTATTATAGTAGTTATATTCTTATACATAGGAGCAGTATTATAGTAGTTATATTCTTGTACGTAGGAGCAGTATTATAGTAGTTATATTCTTGTACATAGGAGCAGTATTTTAGTAGTTATATTCTTGTACATTGGAGCAGTATTATTGTAGTTATATTCTTGTACATAGGGGGCAGTATTATAGTAGTTATATTCTTGTATATAGGGACAGTATTATAGTAGTTATATTTTTTTACATAGGAGCAGTGTTATAGTAGTAATATTCATGTACATAGGAGCAGTATTATAGTAGTTATATTCATCTACATAGAGGACAGAATAATAGTAGTTATATTATTTTATGTAGGGGGCAGTATTATAGTAGTTATATTCTTGTACATAGGGGCAGTATTATAGTAGTTATATTCTTGTACATAGGGAGCAGTATTATAGTAGTTATATTCCTGCACATAGGGGCAGTATTATAGCAGTTATATTCCTGTATATAGCGGCAGTATTATAGTAGTTATATTCTTGTACATAGGGAGCAGTATTAGAGTAGTTATATTCTTGTACATAGGAGCAGTATTATAGTAGTTATATTCTTGTACATAGGAGTAGTATTATAGTAGTTATATTCTTGTACATAGGGGGCAATATTATAGTAGTTATATTCTTCAACATAGGGGTCAGTATTATAGTAGTTTTATTCTTGTACATAGAGGGCAGTATTAAAGTAGTTATATTCTTGTACACAGGAGCAGTATTATAGTAGTTATATTCTTGTACATAGGGTCAGTATTATAGTAGCTATATTCTTGTACATAGGAGCAGTATTATAGTAGTTATATTCTTGTACATAAAAGCAGTATTATTGTAGTTATATTCTTGTACATAGGAGTAGTATTATAGTAGCTATATTCTTGTACATAGGGGGCAGTATTATAGTAGTTATATTCTTGTACAAAGGGGTCAGTATTATAGTAGTTATATTCTTGTACATAGGGGGCAGTATTATAGTAGTTATAATCTTCTACATAGGAGCAGCATTATAGTAGTTATATTCTTGTACATAGGGGCAGTATTATAGTAGCTATATTCTTGTACATAGGAGCAGTATTATAGTAGTTATATTCTTGTACATAGGAGCAGTATTATAGTATTTATATTCTTGTATATAGGAGCAGTATTATAGTAGTTATATTCTTGTACATATGGGGCAGTATTATAGTAGTTATATTCTTGTACAGACGGCGCAGTATTATAGTAGTTATATTCTTGTACATAGGAGCAGTATTATAGTAGTTATATTCTTGTACGTAGGAGCAGTATTATAGTAGTTATATTCTTGTACATAGGAGCAGTATTTTAGTAGTTATATTCTTGTACATTGGAGCAGTATTATTGTAGTTATATTCTTGTACATAGGGACAGTATTATAGTAGCTATATTCTTGTACATAGGAGCAGTATTATAGTAGTTATATTCTTGTACATAGGGGCAGTATTATAGTAGTTATATTCTTGTACATAGGAGCAGTATTATAGTAGTTATATTCTTGTACATAGGGGCAATATTATAGTAGTTATATTCTTGTATATAGGAGCAGTATTATAGTAGTTATATTCTTGTACATAGGAGCAGTATTATAGTAGTTATATTCTTGTACATAGGAGCAGTATTATAGTAGTTATATTCTTGTACATAGGGGCAGTATTATAGTAGTTATATTCTTGTACATAGGAGCCGTACTATATTAGTTATATTCTTGTACATAGGGGGCAGTATTATAGTAGTTATATTCTTGTACATAGGAGCAGTATTATAGTATTTATATTCTTGTATATAGGAGCAGTATTATAGTAGTTATATTCTTGTACATATGGGGCAGTATTATAGTAGTTATATTCTTGTACAGACGGCGCAGTATTATAGTAGATATATTCTTGTACATAGGAGCAGTATTATATTAGTTATATTCTTGTACGTAGGAGCAGTATTATAGTAGTTATATTCTTGTACATAGTAGCAGTATTATTGTAGTTATATTCTTGTACATAGGGACAGTATTATAGTAGTTATATTTTTGTACATAGGAGCAGTGTTATAGTAGTTATATTCATCTACATAGAGGACAGAATAATAGTAGTTATATTCTTTTATGTAGGGGGCAGTATTATAGTAGTTATATTCTTGTACATAGGCGCAGTATTATAGTAGTTATATTCTTGTACATAGGGAGCAGTATTACAGTAATTATATTCCTGTACATAGGGGCAGTATTATAGCTGTTATATTCTTGTATATAGCGGCAGTATTATAGTAGTTATATTCTTGTACATAGGGGGCAGTATTATAGTAGTTATATTCTTGTATATAGGGAGAGTATTATAGTAGTTATATTCTTGTACATAGGGGGCAGTATTATAGTAGTTATATTCTTGTACATAGGGGGCAGTATTATAGTAGTTATAGTCCTGTATATAGGGGCAGTATTATAGTAGTTATATTTTTGTACATAGGGGGCAGTATTATAGTAGTTATATTCTTGTACATAGGAGCAGTATTATAGTAGTAATATTCTTGTACATAGGAACAGTATTATAGTAGTTATATTCTTGGATATAGGAGCAGTATTATAGTAGTTATATTCTTGTACATAGGGGGCTGTATTATAGTAGTTATATACTTGCATATAGGAGCAGCATTATAGTAGTTATATTCTTGTACATAGGGGGCAGTATTATAGTAGTTATATTCTTGTACAGAGGGGGCAGTATTATAGTAGTTATATTCTTGTACATAGGGGGCAGTATTATAATAGTTATATTCTTGTACATTGGAGCAGTATTATAGTAGTTATATTCTTGTACATAGGGGGCAGTATTATAGTAGTTATATTCTTGTATATCGGGACAGTATTATAGTAGTTATATTCTTGTATATAGGAGCAGTGTTATAGTAGTTATATTTTTGTATATAGGAGCAGTATTATAGTAGTTATATTCTTGTACATAGGGGCAGTATTATAGTAGTTATATTTTTATACATAGGAGCAGTGTTATAGTAGTAATATTCTTGTACATAGGAGCAGTACTATAGTAGTTATATTTTTGTACATAGAGGACAGTATTATAGTAGTTATATTCTTGTACATAGGGGGCAGTATTATAGTAGTTATATTCTTGTACATAGGGGCAGTATTATAGTAGTTATATTCTTGTACATAGGGAGCATTATTATAGTAGTTATATTCCTCTACATAGGGGCTGTATTATAGCAGTTATATTCTTGTATATAGCGGCAGTATTATAGTAGTTATATTCTTGTACATAGGGAGCAGTATTATAGTAGTTATATTCTTGTACATAGGGGGCAGTATTATAGTAGTTATATTCTTGTACATAGGGAGCAGTATTATAGTAGTTATATTCCTGTACATAGGGGCTGTATTATAGCAGTTATTTTCTTGTATATAGCGGCAGTATTATAGTAGTTATATTCTTATACATAGGGGGCAGTATTATAGTAGTTATATTCTTGTACATAGGGGGCTGTATTATAGTAGTTATATTCCTGTATATAGGGGCAGTATTATAGTAGTTATATTCTTGTACATAGGGGGCAGTATTATAGTAGTAATATTTTTGTACAGAGGAGCAGTATTATAGTAGTTATATTCTTGTATATAGGAGCAGTATTATAGTAGTTATATTCTTGTACATAGGGGTACAGTATTATTGTAGTTATATTCTTGTACAGAGGTGGCAGTATTATAGTAGTTATATTCTTGTACATAGGAGCCGTATTATAGTAGTTATATTCTTGTACATAGGAGCAGTATTATAGTAATTATATTCTTGTACATAGGAGCAGTATTATAGTAGTTATATTCTTGTACATAGGGGGCAGTATTATAGTAGTTATATTCTTGTACATAGGGGGCAGTATTATAGTAGTTATATTCTTGTACATTGGAGCAGTATTATAGTAGTTATATTCTTGTACATAGGGGGCAGTATTATAGTAGTTATATTCTTGTACATAGGGGCAGTATTATAGTAGTTATATTTTTGTACATAGGAGCAGTGTTATAGTAGTAATATTCTTGTACATAGGAGCAGTACTATAGTAGTTGTATTCTTGTACATAGGGGGCAGTATTATAGTAGTTATATTCCTGTACATAGGGGGCAGTATTATAGTAGTTATATTCTTTTATATAGGGACAGTATTATAGTAGTTATATTCATGTACATAGGGGGCAGTATTATAGTAGTTATATTCTTGTACATAGGGGGCAGTATTATAGTAGTTAGGGGCAGTATTATAGTAGTTATATTCTTTAACATAGGGATCAGTATCATAGTAGTTATATTCTTGTACATGGGGGCAGTATTATAGTAGTTATATTCTTGTACATAGTGAGCAGTATTATAGTAGTTATATTCCTGTACATAGGGGCAGTATTATAGTAGTTATATTCTTGTATATAGCGGCAATATTATAGTAGTTATATTCTTGTACATAGGAGCAGTATTTTAGCAGTTATATTCTTGTACATAGGAGCAATATTATAGTAGTTATATTCTTGTACATAGGGGGCAGTATTACAGTAGTTATATTCTTGTACATAGGGGCAGTATTATAGTAGTTATATTCTTGTGCATAGGGAGCAGTATTATAGTAGTTATATTCCTGTGCATAGGGGCAGTATTATAGTAATTATATTCTTGTATATATCGGCAGTAATATAGTAGTTATATTCTTGTACATAGGAGCAGTATTTTAGCAGTTATATTCTTGTACATAGGGGGCAGTATTACAGTAGTTATATTCTTGTACATAGGGGCAGGATTATAGTAGTTATATTCTTGTGCATAGGGAGCAGTATTATAGTAGTTATATTCCTGTACAAAGGGGCAGTATTATAGTAATTATATTCTTGTATATAGCGGCAGTAATATAGTAGTTATATTCTTGTACATAGGAGCAGTATTTTAGCAGTTATATTCTTGTACATAGGAGCAGTATTATAGTAGTTATATTCTTTTATATAGCGGCAGTATTATAGTAGTTATATTCTTGTACATAGGAGCAGTATTATAGTAGTTATATTCTTTTATATAGCGGCAGTATTATAGTAGTTATATTCTTGTACATAGGGTGCAGTATTATAGTAGTTATATTCTTGTACATAGGGACAGTATTATAGTAGTTATATTCATGTACATAGGGGGCAGTATTATAGTAGTTATATTCTTGTACATAGGGGGCAGTATTATAGTAGTTATATTCTTATACATAGGGGGCAGTATTATAGTAGTTAGGGGCAGTATTATAGTAGTTATATTCTTGAACATAGGGAGCAGTATTATAGTAGTTATATTCTTGTACATAGGGGCTGTATTATAGTAGTTATATTCTTGAACATAGGGGGCAGTATTATAGTAGTTATATTCTTGTACATAGGAGCAGTATTTTAGCAGTTATATTCTTATACATAGGAGCAGTGTTATAGTAGTTATATTCTTGTACATAGGAGCATTATTATAGTAGTTATATTCTTGTATATAGCGGCAGTATTATAGTAGTTATATTCTTGTACATAGGGGGCAGTATTATAGTAGTTATATTCTTGTATATAGGGACAGTATTATAGTAGTTATATTCATGTACATAGGGGGCAGAATTATAGTAGATATATATTCTTGTACATAGGGGGCAGTATTATAGTAGTTATATTCTTGTACATAGGGGCAGTATTATAGTAGTTATATTCTTGAACATAGGGAGCAGTATTATAGTAGTTATATTCCTGTACATAGGGGCCGTATTATAGTAGTTATATTCTTGTATATACCGGCAGTATTATAGTAGTTATATTGTTGTACATAGGAGCAGTATTTTAGCAGTTATATTCTTGTACATAGGAGCAGTATTATAGTAGTTATATTCTTGTACATAGGAGCAGTATTATAGTAGTTATATTCTTGTATATTGGAGCAGTATTATAGTAGTTATATTCTTGTGCATAGGGGGCAGTATTATAGTAGTTATATTCTTGTACATAGGGGCAGTATTATAGTAGTAATATTCCTGTACATAGGAGCAGTATTATAGTAGTTATATTCTTGTATATAGGAGCAGTATTATTTTAGTTATATTCTTGTACATAGGGGGCAGTATTATAGTAGTTATATTCTTGTATATAGGAGCAGTATTATAGTAGTTATATTCTTGTACATAGGGGGCAGTATTATAGTAGTTATATTCTGGTACAGAGGGGGCAGTATTATAATAGTTATATTCTTGTACTTAGGAGCAGTATTATAGTAGTTATATTCTTGGACATAGGAGCAGTATTTTAGCAGTTATATTCTTGGACATAGGAGCAGTATTATAGTAGTTATATTCTTGTACATAGGAGCAGTATTATAGTAGTTATATTCTAGTACATAGTGGCAGTATTATAGTAGTTTTATTCTTGAACATAGGGAGCAGTATTATAGTAGTTACATTCTTGTACATAGGGGGCAGTATTATAGTAGTTATAGTCTTATACATAGAAGGCAGTCTTATAGTAGTTATATTCTTTGTACATAGGGGTAGTATTATAGTAGTTATAGTCTTGTGCATAGGAGCAGTATTATAGTAGTTATATTCTTGTACCTAGGAGCAGTATTATAGTAGTTATATTCTTGTACATAGGGGCAGTTTTATAGTAGTTATATTCTTGTACATAGGGGCAGTATTATAGCAGTTATATTCTTGTATATAGGAGCAGTATTATAGTAGTTATATTCATGTACATAGGAGCAGTATTACAGTAGTTATATTCTTGTACATAGGAGCAGTATTTTAGTAGTTATATTCTTGTACATAGGGGGCAGTATTATAGTAGCTTTATTCTTGTACATAGGGGGCAGTATTATAGTAGTTATATTTTTGTACATAGGTAGCAGTATTATAGTAGTTATATTCTTGTATATAGGTGGCAGTATTATAGTAGTTATATTCTTGTACACAGGGGCAGTATTATAGTAGTCATATTCTTGTACACTGGGGGCAGTATTATAGTAGTTATATTCTAGTACATGGGGGCAGTATTATAATAGTTATATTCATAGGCTGATTATAATGAGGGCAATTTGGGCTACCGCCCGGGGCCCCGGGGCTCCAGTGGGTCCGTGGGTCAATGGCCAGACCTCCCTCATTATAATTTGTGCGGCACATACCGGCAGTCAGAGGCGGGGGCCCCCGGGCCGCTCACCCAGCAGCGGCTCACGGCCGCTGCTTCTTCTTCGGCCGGGCCAGCACTGCACCTGTTAACTTCCCTGTGCGCGGCCGTGTCTGCTACTTATCACCAGAGAGGAGCTGGACTACAGGAGCCGGGCGATGGAGAGTGTGTGTGTGTGTGCAGATATCATTGTGTGATTTCTGTTTATATGTATTTTTGTGTTTCAAATGTGTTTATGCGTGTATGTATATATCTGTATATGTTTGTGTGTGTGCGTGACTGTATGCAGCCTCCCGCTCTGGTGGGGGCGCTGTGCTGCCTCCCGCTGTCTCTGGTGAGGCGCCATGCAGCCCCCTGCTGTGTATAGATGGCTACGTGCGACCTCCCACTGTGTATAGATGGCGCGTGCGGCCTCCCGCTGTGTATAGATGGCTACAAGCGGTCTCCTGCTGTGTATAGATGGTTATGTGCGGCCTCCCGCTGTGTATAGATGGCTACGTGCGGCCTCCCGCTCTGCATAGATGGCTATGTGCGGCCTCCCGCTGTGCATAGATGGCTATGTGCGGCCTCCCGCTGTGTATAGATGGCTACGTGCGGCCTCCCGCTGTGCATAGATGGCTATGTGCGGCCTCCCGCTGTGTATAGATGGCACCGTGCATAGGGAGCAGTATTATAGTGATTATATTCTTGTACATAAGAGCAGTATTATAGTAGTTATTTTCTTGTACATAGGAGCAGTATTACAGTAGTTATATTCTTGTACATAGGGAGCAGTATTATAGTAGTTATATTCTTATACATAAGGGCAGTATTATAGTAGTTATATTCTTGTACATAGGAGCAGTATTATAGTAGTTATATTCTTGTACATAGGAGCAGTATTATAGTAGTTATATTCTTGTACATAGGGGGCAGTATTATAGTAGTTATATTTTTGTACATAGGAGCAGTATTATAGTAGTTATATTCTTGTACATAGGCGGCAGTATTATAGTAGTTATATTCTTGTACATAGGGGGCAGTATTATAGTAGTTATATTCTTGTACATAGGAGCAGTATTATAGTAGTTATATTCTTGTACATAGGGAGCAGTATTATAGTAGTTATATTCTTGTACATAGGAGCAGTACTATAGTAGTTATATTCTTGTATATAGGGGGCAGTATTATAGTAGTTATATTCTTGTACATAGGAGCAGTATTATAGTAGTTATATTCTTATACATAGATGCAGTATTATAGTAGTTATATTCTTGTACATAGGGGGCAGTATTATAGTAGTTATATTCTTGTACATAGGGGACAGTATTATAGTAGTTATATTTTTGTACATAGGAGCAGTATTATAGTAGTCATATTCTTGTACATAGGGAGCAGTATTATAGTAGTTATAATCTTGTACATAGGAGCAGTATTATAGTAGTTATATTCTTATACATGAGGGCAGTATTATAGTAGTTATATTCTTGTACATAAGAGCAGTATTATAGTAGTTATATTCTTGTACATAGGGGCAGTATTATAGTAGTTATATTCTTGTACACAGGGGCAGTATTATAGTAGTTATATTCTTATACATAGGGGGCAGTATTATAGTAGCTATATTCTTGTACACAGGGGCAGTATTATAGTAGTTATATTCTTATACATAGGGGGCAGTATTATGTAGTTATATTCTTGTACATAGGGACAGTATTATAGTAGTTATATTCCTGTACATAGGAGCAGTATTATAGCAGTTTTATTCTTGTACATAGGGGGCAGTATTATAGTAGTTATATTCTTGTATATAGGAGCAGTATTATAGTAGTTATATTCTTGTACATAGGGGGCAGTATTATAGTAGTTATATTCCTGTACATAGGGAGCAGTATTATAGTAGTTATATTCTTGAACATAGGGGCAGTATTATAGTAGTTATATTGTTGTACATAGGGACAGTATTATAGTAGTTATATTCCTGTACATAGGGGGCAGTGTTATAGCAGTTTTATTCTTGTACATAGGGGGCAGTATTATAGTAGCTATATTCTTGTATATAGGGGGCAGTACTATAGTAGTTATATTCTTGTACATGGGGGCAGTATTATAGTAGTTATATTCTTGTACATAGGAGCAGTATTATAGTAGTTATATTCTTGTACATAGGGGGCAGTATTATAGTAGCTATATTCTTATACATAGGGGGCAGTATTATAGTAGTTATATTCTTGTACATAGGGGGCAGTATTATAGTAGTTATATTCTTGTACATAGGGGGCAGTATTATAGTAGTTATATTCTTGTACATAGGAGCAGTATTATAGTAGTTATATTCTTGTACATAGGGGCAGTATTATAGTAGTTATATTCTTGTACATAGGGTCAGTATTATAGCAGTTATATTCTTGTACATAGGGGGCAGTATTATAGTAGCTATATTCTTATACATAGGGGGCAGTATTATAGTAGTTATATTCTTGTACATAGGGGGCAGTATTATAGTAGTTATATTCTTGTACATAGGGGGCAGTATTATAGTAGTTATATTCTTGTACATCTGAGCAGTATTATAGTAGTTATATTCTTGTACATAGGATCAGTATTATAGTAGTTATATTCTTGTACATAGGGACAGTATTATAGTAGTTATATTCTTGTACATAGGGGCAGTATTATAGCAGTTATATTCTTGTACATAGGGTCAGTATTATAGTAGTTATATTCTTGTATATAGGGGGCAGTATTATAGTAGCTATATTCTTATACATAGGGGGCAGTATTATAGTAGCTATATTCTTATACATAGGGGGCAGTATTATAGTAGTTATATTCTTGTACATAGGGGGCAGTATTATAGTAGTTATATTCTTGTACATAGGGGGCAGTATTATAGTAGCTATATTCTTATACATAGGGGGCAGTATTATAGTAGCTATATTCTTATACATAGGGGGCAGTATTATAGTAGTTATATTCTTGTACATAGGGGCAGTATTATAGTAGCTATATTCTTATACATAGGGGGCAGTATTATAGTAGCTATATTCTTATACATAGGGGGCAGTATTATAGTAGTTATATTCTTGTACATAGGGGGCAGTATTATAGTAGTTATATTCTTGTACATAGGAGCAGTATTATAGTAGTTATATTCTTGTACATAGGAGCAGTATTATAGTAGTTATATTCTTGTATATAGAGGGCAGTATTATAGTAGATATATTCTTGTACCTAGGGGCAGTATTATAGTAGTTATATTCTTGTACATAGGGGGCAGTATTATCGTAGTTATATTCTTGTACATAGGAGCAGTATTATAGTAGTCATATTCTTGTACATAGGGAGCAGTATTATAGTAGTTATAATCTTGTACATAGGAGCAGTATTATAGTAGTTATATTCTTATACATGGGGGCAGTATTATAGTAGTTATATTCTTGTACATAAGAGCAGTATTATAGTAGTTATATTCTTGTACATAGGGGCAGTATTATAGTAGTTAGATTCTTGTACACAGGGGCAGTATTATAGTAGTTATATTCTTATACATAGGGGGCAGTATTATAGTAGCTATATTCTTGTACACAGGGGCAGTATGATAATAGTTATATTCTTATACATAGGGGGCAGTATTATGTAGTTATATTCTTGTACATAGGGACAGTATTATAGTAGTTATATTCCTGTACATAGGAGCAGTATTATAGCAGTTTTATTCTTGTACATAGGGGGCAGTATTATAGTAGTTATATTCTTGTATATAGGAGCAGTATTATAGTAGTTATATTCTTGTACATAGGGGGCAGTATTATAGTAGTTATATTCCTGTACATAGGGAGCAGTATTATAGTAGTTATATTCTTGAACATAGGGGCAGTATTATAGTAGTTATATTCTTGTACATAGGGACAGTATTATAGTAGTTATATTCCTGTACATAGGGGGCAGTATTATAGCAGTTTTATTCTTGTACATAGGGGGGCAGTATTATAGTAGCTATATTCTTGTATATAGGGGGCAGTACTATAGTAGTTATATTCTTGTACATGGGGGCAGTATTATAGTAGTTATATTCTTGTACATAGGAGCAGTATTATAGTAGTTATACTCTTGTACATAGGGGGCAGTATTATAGTAGCTATATTCTTATACATAGGGGGCAGTATTATAGTAGTTATATTCTTGTACATAGGGGGCAGTATTATAGTAGTTATATTCTTGTACATAGGAGGCAGTATTATAGTAGTTATGTTCTTGTACATAGGTGCAGTATTATAGTAGTTATATTCTTGTACATAGGGTCAGTATTATAGTAGTTATATTCTTGTACATAGGGGGCAGTATTATAGTAGCTATATTCTTATACATAGGGGGCAGTATTATAGTAGTTATATTCTTGTACATAGGGGGCAGTATTATAGTAGTTATATTCTTGTACATAGGGGGCAGTATTATAGTAGTTATATTCTTGTACATCGGAGCAGTATTATAGTAGTTATATTCTTGTACATAGGATCAGTATTATAGTAGTTATATTCTTGTACATAGGGGCAGTATTATAGTAGCTATATTCTTGTACATAGGGGCAATATTATAGTAGTTATATTCTTGTATATAGGGGGCAGTATTATAGTAGCCATATTCTTATACATAGGGGGCAGTATTATAGTAGCTATATTCTTATACATAGGGGCAGTATTATAGTAGTTATATTCTTGTACATAGGGGGCAGTATTATAGTAGTTATATTCTTGTACATAGGGGGCAGTATTATAGTAGCTATATTCTTGTACACAGGGGCAGTATTATAGTAGTGATATTCTTATACATAGGGGGCAGTATTATGTAGTTATATTCTTGTACATAGGGACAGTATTATAGTAGTTATATTCCTGTACATAGGAGCAGTATTATAGCAGTTTTATTCTTGTACATAGGGGGCAGTATTATAGTAGTTATATTCTTGTATATAGGAGCAGTATTATAGTCGTTATATTCTTGTACATAGGGGGCAGTATTATAGTAGTTATATTCCTGTACATAGGGAGCAGTATTATAGTAGTTATATTCTTGAACATAGGGGCAGTATTATAGTAGTTATATTGTTGTACATAGGGACAGTATTATAGTAGTTATATTCCTGTACATAGGGGGCAGTGTTATAGCAGTTTTATTCTTGTACATAGGGGGCAGTATTATAGTAGCTATATTCTTGTATATAGGGGGCAGTACTATAGTAGTTATATTCTTGTACATGGGGGCAGTATTATAGTAGTTATATTCTTGTACATAGGAGCAGTATTATAGTAGTTATATTCTTGTACATAGGGGGCAGTATTATAGTAGCTATATTCTTATACATAGGGGGCAGTATTATAGTAGTTATATTCTTGTACATAGGGGGCAGTATTATAGTAGTTATATTCTTGTACATAGGGGGCAGTATTATAGTAGTTATATTCTTGTACATAGGAGCAGTATTATAGTAGTTATATTCTTGTACATAGGGGCAGTATTATAGTAGTTATATTCTTGTACATAGGGTCAGTATTATAGCAGTTATATTCTTGTACATAGGGGGCAGTATTATAGTAGCTATATTCTTATACATAGGGGGCAGTATTATAGTAGTTATATTCTTGTACATAGGGGGCAGTATTATAGTAGTTATATTCTTGTACATAGGGGGCAGTATTATAGTAGTTATATTCTTGTACATCTGAGCAGTATTATAGTAGTTATATTCTTGTACATAGGATCAGTATTATAGTAGTTATATTCTTGTACATAGGGACAGTATTATAGTAGTTATATTCTTGTACATAGGGGCAGTATTATAGCAGTTATATTCTTGTACATAGGGTCAGTATTATAGTAGTTATATTCTTGTATATAGGGGGCAGTATTATAGTAGCTATATTCTTATACATAGGGGGCAGTATTATAGTAGCTATATTCTTATACATAGGGGGCAGTATTATAGTAGTTATATTCTTGTACATAGGGGGCAGTATTATAGTAGTTATATTCTTGTACATAGGGGGCAGTATTATAGTAGCTATATTCTTATACATAGGGGGCAGTATTATAGTAGCTATATTCTTATACATAGGGGGCAGTATTATAGTAGTTATATTCTTGTACATAGGGGCAGTATTATAGTAGCTATATTCTTATACATAGGGGGCAGTATTATAGTAGCTATATTCTTATACATAGGGGGCAGTATTATAGTAGTTATATTCTTGTACATAGGGGGCAGTATTATAGTAGTTATATTCTTGTACATAGGAGCAGTATTATAGTAGTTATATTCTTGTACATAGGAGCAGTATTATAGTAGTTATATTCTTGTATATAGAGGGCAGTATTATAGTAGATATATTCTTGTACCTAGGGGCAGTATTATAGTAGTTATATTCTTGTACATAGGGGGCAGTATTATCGTAGTTATATTCTTGTACATAGGAGCAGTATTATAGTAGTCATATTCTTGTACATAGGGAGCAGTATTATAGTAGTTATAATCTTGTACATAGGAGCAGTATTATAGTAGTTATATTCTTATACATGGGGGCAGTATTATAGTAGTTATATTCTTGTACATAAGAGCAGTATTATAGTAGTTATATTCTTGTACATAGGGGCAGTATTATAGTAGTTATATTCTTGTACACAGGGGCAGTATTATAGTAGTTATATTCTTATACATAGGGGGCAGTATTATAGTAGCTATATTCTTGTACACAGGGGCAGTATGATAGTAGTTATATTCTTATACATAGGGGGCAGTATTATGTAGTTATATTCTTGTACATAGGGACAGTATTATAGTAGTTATATTCCTGTACATAGGAGCAGTATTATAGCAGTTTTATTCTTGTACATAGGGGGCAGTATTATAGTAGTTATATTCTTGTATATAGGAGCAGTATTATAGTAGTTATATTCTTGTACATAGGGGGCAGTATTATAGTAGTTATATTCCTGTACATAGGGAGCAGTATTATAGTAGTTATATTCTTGAACATAGGGGCAGTATTATAGTAGTTATATTCTTGTACATAGGGACAGTATTATAGTAGTTATATTCCTGTACATAGGGGGCAGTATTATAGCAGTTTTATTCTTGTACATAGGGGGGCAGTATTATAGTAGCTATATTCTTGTATATAGGGGGCAGTACTATAGTAGTTATATTCTTGTACATGGGGGCAGTATTATAGTAGTTATATTCTTGTACATAGGAGCAGTATTATAGTAGTTATACTCTTGTACATAGGGGGCAGTATTATAGTAGCTATATTCTTATACATAGGGGGCAGTATTATAGTAGTTATATTCTTGTACATAGGGGGCAGTATTATAGTAGTTATATTCTTGTACATAGGAGGCAGTATTATAGTAGTTATGTTCTTGTACATAGGTGCAGTATTATAGTAGTTATATTCTTGTACATAGGGTCAGTATTATAGTAGTTATATTCTTGTACATAGGGGGCAGTATTATAGTAGCTATATTCTTATACATAGGGGCAGTATTATAGTAGTTATATTCTTGTACATAGGGGGCAGTATTATAGTAGTTATATTCTTGTACATAGGGGGCAGTATTATAGTAGTTATATTCTTGTACATCGGAGCAGTATTATAGTAGTTATATTCTTGTACATAGGATCAGTATTATAGTAGTTATATTCTTGTACATAGGGGCAGTATTATAGTAGCTATATTCTTGTACATAGGGGCAGTATTATAGTAGTTATATTCTTGTATATAGGGGGCAGTATTATAGTAGCCATATTCTTATACATAGGGGGCAGTATTATAGTAGCTATATTCTTATACATAGGGGCAGTATTATAGTAGTTATATTCTTGTACATAGGGGGCAGTATTATAGTAGTTATATTCTTGTACATAGGGGGCAGTATTATAGTAGCTATATTCTTATACATAGGGGGCAGTATTATAGTAGCTATATTCTTATACATAGGGGGCAGTATTATAGTAGTTAAATTCTTGTACATAGGGGGCAGTATTATAGTAGCTATATTCTTATACATAGGGGGCAGTGTTATAGTAGCTATATTCTTATACATAGGGGGCAGTATTATAGTAGTTATATTCTTGTACATAGGGGGCAGTTTTATAGTAGTTATATTCTTGTACATAGGAGCAGTATTATAGTAGTTATATTCTTGTACATAGAGGGCAGTATTATCGTATTTATATTCTTGTATATAGCGGCAATGTTATAAATGATATATTTTTGAGGTTAATGCTTTTCTGTTCTATTTTATTATTATATGTCTTCTTTTCTAGTAATAATTGCCATTAATAAGATAATAACATAGAAGATGTTTCTTATTGTCTCCTAGATTGGGGGAGAGGGAAGTATTAGAGATTCTTATGGAGATATTTTCCTGGCCCCCCTTTTTCTTGTAGGATTATCAGACCTCTGTTCCTTTTCGGGTTAATATCAGATCTGATAGCGTTGCAGTAAAATGCTGAGAATTGGTGTTTAAGTTTCCGTCTATCCGAGAATCGTTGTTATTCCTTCTCCTAATGGCTTTTATAGTCAGTCAATTTATTTTCAAATGAAAAGGCCAATAAAACGAATATTTTTTCTTTTTATCATGTGAGTTCTGCTCTCGGCCCCACTTGGTGATTTATTAGCCGGGCCAATCAGGAAGAAAGAACTATCAACCTGTAAATCACATGCAGGTTCCAGCAGGCCGTGTATGAAATATATTATCAGGGGCATAAGTAACACTCAGCAGTAATTTGCGCGGCATAGGGGGAGATTTCGCTCTCCTGGATATACGACCACTGCTGAGGTGTAAAGAATAACTATTAAACATCTCCTAGAAAACGTTATAAGGAGACGAGAGCAGAGAAGATGGAAAACAGACAAAGAATTACTTTTAAAGTCTTTTCCCATTTTTTGTACATTTTTACAATATTGGTCCATAGGGGAGATCAGTACTTCAATTTTCTGCCGTAAATATATTGAAAACTATGGAATTGTGCGACATTTGTGATGAGTGTCAATGTTTTTTCATATTAGGCAGAACTTCATGACAATGGAAGAGATGCAGGAACATCGATACAATGTATTCTCCAGCAGGAGCCGCATGTGGTAATAATGCAGAGAGTGCAACATTATAATGAAACCCTGCGCAAATTATTATCCTTTACCCCGAGTGTCAGTGTCTTTATCCTGTACCCCGAGTGTCAGTGTCATTATCCTGTACCCTCAGTATCAGTGTCATTATCCTGTACCCCGAGTGTCAGCGTCATTATCCTGCACCCCAAGTGTCAGCATCATTATCCTGTACCCCGAGTGTCAGTGTCACTATCCTGTACCCCGAGTGTCAGCGTCATTATCCTGTACCCCGAGTGTCTGCGTCATTATCCTATACCCCGAGTGTCAGTGTCATTATCCTGCACCCCGAGTGTCAGCGTCATTAATCTGTACCCCGAGTGTCAGTGTCATTATCCTGTACCCCGAGTGCCAGCGTCATTATCCTGCACCCCGAGTGTCAGCGTCATTCATCTGTACCCCGAGTGTCAGTGTCATTATCCTGTACCCCGAGTGTCAGTGTCATTATCCTGTACCCCGAGTGTCAGTGTCATTATCCTGTACCCCGAGTGTCTGCGTCATTATCCTATACCCCGAGTGTCAGTGTCATTATCCTGCACCCCGAGTGTCAGCGTCATTAATCTGTACCCCGAGTGTCAGTGTCATTATCCTGTACCCCGAGTGCCAGCGTCATTATCCTGCACCCCGAGTGTCAGCGTCATTAATCTGTACCCCGAGTGTCAGTGTCATTATCCTGTACCCCAAGTGTCAGTGTCATTATCCTGTACCCCGAGTGTCAGTGTCATTATCCTGTACCCCGAGTGTCATTACCTGTACCCCGAGTGTCAGTGTCATTATTCTGTACCCCGAGTGTCAGTGTCATTATTCTGTACCCCCAGTGTCATTATCCTGTACCCCCAGTGTCATTACCTGTACCCCGAGTGTCAGTGTCATTATCCTGTACCCCGAGTGTCAGTGTCATTATCCTGTACTCCCGAGTGTCAGTGTCATTATCCTGTTCCCCGAGTGTCAGTGTCATTATCCTGTACCCTGAGTGTCAGTGTCATTATCCTGTTCCCCGAGTGTCAGTGTCATTATCCTGTACCCCGAGTGTCAGTGTCATTATCCTGTTCCCCGAGTGTCAGTGTCATTATCCTGTACCCCCAGTGTCATTACCTGTACCCCGAGTGTCAGTGTCATTATTCTGTACCCCGAGTGTCAGTGTCATTATTCTGTACCCCGAGTGTCATTATCTGTTCCCTGAGTGTCAGTGTCATTATCCTGTACCCCCAGTGTCATTACCTGTACCCCGAGTGTCAGTGTCATTATTCTGTACCCCGAGTGTCATTATCTGTTCCCTGAGTGTCAGTGTGGTGTAGTCTCTGGAATATGTTGGTGCTATATAAATAATCCTGTCCCTTAGGGTCCCGCACACAATTCCTTCCACATTCAGCCCTACAGAAGTATAATGGGACCATATAACAGCGATGTGCACAGTCCTGCGGTCACTGCTGCTCTGCACCCCCTGCTGTTGCAGTCTCCTCTCCGGGGGGGGATTATGTCTGGTTGCTCTCAGTGGTTGGTGGAGATTTGGAGGTTTCTCCGGTGAGTCAGGATGGCTGAACCCCATGCAGGGGCTGAAATCCTCCGAATATCCCTTTATGTGTACAGTCAGTGGTGGTCTCCTCTCATTATATAATGGAAGGTGGGATCACAGAGAAGACCCTATAGGAACATGCAGGGAAGCAGTGAGAAGTTACTGCAGGAAACAAGCCGAAGCCCCTCGACGAGACCAATCTACAAAGCGTTCTTTACCATTTTGCTTCCAATTAATGGCGCTGTCACTTCCCAGGTAGAGCTGTAATTACATGCAAATCTCCGAGAATAGCTCTGATTAGGCAGCGGCGCGGTCCACGCTGCGCCAGGCGCTCTGATGAAGCCTAAATCAGAGGAAGAGGAAGGTGGCGGTAATTAGCTTTAAGGCGGCGGTTTCCTTTGGATTTTACAGTCAGGGGGAATCCGCTTTTACAGTGAATCTTCTTTTCAGGTCAGCAAGAGATGAAAAACATGTAATTAGTGGAATGAAAACAGAGAACAAAAGCGGGAGCCGGTTATTCCTCATGTGATTAGCTGTTGGTGACTCTGAAGTTTTAATGAAGAGAGTTAGATGTTGTGTTAGTGGCAGTTCAGGGGCGCACGTATCATTGGTGCCATCTGTGCGACCACACGGGGGCCCAAGAGGTCCGGGGGCCCATTTCTACCTCCAAACCAGGTGCAATTTTGCATTTTAGGAGCTCTTGGGCTGCAAAGGGCCCATATATTATTCTTGTAAAGAGGCCATTTTCCACCAGTGTGGCAGTCAAGAGGTTAATAAAGTGTGGGTTAGGACTGTGGTCCCCATAAACTCAGGGGAACAGAGGGTGATCCTTCTCCCTGGACTGGAGCACAACAGGTGGTGGATAATGCGGGCACTGTGCTTGATAATACATTAAAATGACGGAGAATCACTTTATATTCCGCCTTTTAGGGACATAAAAAGATGGAATCATCCCTGTTCCTGACCCCGTAGATATATAACATGTAATTAACGGGTTTGTCTTGGATTTTACCATATGCACTAAAATCCATGATAAAATCCGCTTGCAGACATTGCCATGTTGAGACTTTATAATCTGCACCGAAAATCGACTTCTATGCGGATTCTGCTCGGAATTTTACTGCATCATGTGAATAATATTCTGTAAAATCTCATTTACGATAAAGGCACGATAATGCCCTCCCACAAGATCCGGATGGGAAATCCACATTGTATCTGTGTGAACTTATCCTGATTGTTTCCTTTATACTTTTTATTCTTATTGGATCCATTCCTGTGTTTAGCCCAAAAAAAAAAATCCTCTTCCTAAGAGTGACCCTATTAGGGCGTCATTTCGGCACTCTATGGCCTATGCTTTATGGTCACTCTCCGGTCTATGACTTGTGTAATTAGACGTCGTGTCTTCATAACGCCAGTGATAATAATATTGTCATACACAAACTGTAATGTTATTGTTATTGGAGATACATTGTATAAATGATTGAATGAGATTGTAACAATGTCACTTCTTCGCCCGCCGTCCCTCCTTGATAATATACTGGACGTGGCGGTGATTCCGGCGACCTTATTACACACATCATAAATAGCAGGAAGGACAGAACGTGACATGTACATCACAGACCCCCTCTCCCTGGCGTCAGGGTCCGCGTGCCCCTCGACACTTATTTTGTTGTGATGCAGAGCCGTCTCACAGAGCGAGGGTCGAAATTCATAAAATGTCATTTATTTCAAAAAAATCATTTTGAAATGTTCCGAGACTCTGCTACACGGCGCGCACCAGATACATCATCCTGCCCGGCGCCTGACTGACTCCTGGCACATTGATGTATTCCTGTTTTCTCGCTGTTAATTAGAGTACGGCAGAGTCGTTTGCAGGACTGAGCGGAGCAGTCACCTAAGGACGTGGCTGGCCGGCGTTATGGTGGGAGGTGCGAGCCGCCGGTCATTTCGTGTCAACGAGCGCGTTTACTCCTGGTCATATGTAGAAGGATAATTACATTTTATAGGTTCTCACGTTTCTGATACATAATGACAAAATCTACAAATATTTATTCTCGTATCAAAGTCTCTGCTCCCTGTCAGTAAATAGTAACATTTCTCCTAACATCTCTGTACAGTCCTTGCACAAGTCCCAGATGAAGATAGTTCACAATGTATCCAGTCTGAAAAGAAAATCCCCAGTCCGATACATGTTACCTGCACTGATACATTGTAACAACCCCTCACCCTGGACTCCAGACTGATACATGTTACCGGCACTGATACATTGTAACAACCCCTCACCATGGACACCAAACTGATACATGTTACCTGCACTGATACATTGTAACAACCTCTCACCCTGGACTCCAGACTGATACATGTTACCGGCACTGATACATTGTAACAACCCCTCACCATGGACACCAAACTGATACATGTTACCGTCACTGATACATTGTAGCAACCCCTCACCCTGGACTCCAGACTGATACATGTTACCTGCACTGATACATTGTAACAACCCCTCACCCTGGACTCCAGACTAATACATGTTACCGGCACTGATACATTGTAACAACCCCTCACCATGGACACCAAACTGATACATGTTACCGGCACTGATACATTGTAACAACCCCTCACCATGGACACCAAACTGATACATGTTACCGGCACTGATACATTGTAACAACCCCTCACCATGGACACCAAACTGATACATGTTACCTGCACTGATACATTGTAGCTACCCCTCACCCTGGACTCCAGACTGATACATGTTACCTGCACTGATACATTGTAGCAACACCACACACTGGACTCCAGACTGATATGTTACCTGTACTGATACATTATAACAACCACTCACCCAGGACTCCAGATTGATACAAGTTACCTGCACTGATACATTGTAACAACCCCTCACCCTGGACTCCACACTGATACATGTTACCTGCACTGATACATTGTAACAAACCCTCACCCTGGACTCCAGACTGATAAATGTTACCTGCACTGATACATTGTAACAACCCCTCACCCTGGACTCCAGACTGATACATGTTACCTGCACTGATACATTGTAACAACCCCTCACCCTGGACTCCAGACTGATACATGTTACCGGCACTGATACATTGTAACAACCCCTCACCCTGGACACCAAACTGATACATGTTACCTGCACTGATACATTGTAGCAACTCCTCACCCTGGACTCCAGACTGATACATGTTACCGGCACTGATACATTGTAGCAACCTCTCACCCTGGACTCCAGACTGATACATGTTACCTGCACTGATACATTGTAACAACCTTTCACCCTGGACACCAGATTGATATGTTACCTGCACTGATACATTGTAACAACCGTCATCCTGGACTCCAGACTGATACACGTTACCGGCACTGATACATTGTAGCAACTCCTCACCCTGGACTCCAGACTGATACATGTTACCTGCACTGATACATTGTAACAACCCCTCACCCAGAACTCCAGACTGATACATGTTACCTGCACTGATACATTGTAACAACCCCTCACTCTGGACTCCAGACTGATACATGTTACCGGCACTGATACATTGTAGCAACCCCTCACCCTGGACTCCAGACTGATACATGTTACCGGCACTGATACATTGTAACAACCCCTCACCATGGACACCAAACTGATACATGTTACCTGCACTGATACATTGTAGCAACCCCTCACCCTGGACACCAAACTGATACATGTTACCTGCACTGATACATTGTAGCAACCCCTCACCCTGGACTCCAGACTGACACATGTTACCTGCACTGATACATTGTAACAACCCCTCACCCTGGACTCCAGACTGATACATGTTACCGGCACTGATACATTGTAACAACCCCTCACCCTGGACTCCAGACTGATACATGTTTCCGGCACTGATACATTGTAACAACCCCTCACCCTGGACTCCAGACTGATACATGTTACCGGCACTGATACATTGTAGCAACCCCTCACCCTGGACTCCAGACTGATACATGTTACCGGCACTGATACATTGTAACAACCCCTCACTCTGGACTCCAGACTGATACATGTTACCTGCACTGATACATTGTAGCAACGCCTCACCCTGGACTCCAGACTGATACATGTTACCCGCACTGATACATTGTAACAACCCCTCACCCTGGACTCCAGACTGATACATGTTTCCGGCACTGATACATTGTAACAACCTCTCACCCTGGACTCCAGACTGATATGTTACCTGTACTGATACATTGTAACAACCCCTCACCCAGGACTCCAGATTGATACAAGTTACCTGCACTGATACATTGTAGCTACCCCACACACATGACTCCAGACTGATACATGTTACCTGCACTGATACATTGTAACAACCCCTCACCCTGGACTCCACACTGATACATGTTACCTGCACTGATACATTGTAACAAACCCTCACCCTGGACTCCAGACTGATACATGTTACCTGCACTGATACATTGTAACAACCCCTCACCCAGGACTCCAGACTGATACATGTTACCGGCACTGATACATTGTAGCAACCTCTCACCCTGGACTCCAGACTGATACATGTTACCTGCACTGATACATTGTAACAACCTTTCACCCTGGACACCAGATTGATATGTTACCTGCACTGATACATTGTAACAACCGTCATCCTGGACTCCAGACTGATACACGTTACCGGCACTGATACATTGTAGCAACTCCTCACCCTGGACTCCAGACTGATACATGTTACCTGCACTGATACATTGTAACAACCCCTCACCCAGAACTCCAGACTGATACATGTTACCTGCACTGATACATTGTAACAACCCCTCACCCTGGACTCCAGACTGATACATGTTTCCGGCACTGATACATTGTAACAACCCCTCACCCTGGACTCCAGACTGATACATGTTACCGGCACTGATACATTGTAGCAACCCCTCACCCTGGACTCCAGACTGATACATGTTACCGGCACTGATACATTGTAACAACCCCTCACTCTGGACTCCAGACTGATACATGTTACCTGCACTGATACATTGTAGCAACGCCTCACCCTGGACTCCAGACTGATACATGTTACCCGCACTGATACATTGTAACAACCTCTCACCCTGGACTCCAGACTGATACATGTTACCCGCACTGATACATTGTAGCAACTCCTCACCCTGGACTCCAGACTGATACATGTTACCGGCACTGATACATTGTAGCAACCCCTCACTCTGGACTCCAGACTGGTACATGTTACCTGTGTTATGCACACGCCCGGACTGACTGGCGTGTGCGGGTGTTGTGGTTCCACTGGACCATGGACCGGAGAGTGCCTGGAGGGGCGTGACTAAGTATCTGGCCGATCCGACCAAGGTGGCACGACGGCATACGACGCCAGTGCACCTGGGAGAAACCGTGCAGAGGGACCAGGTGCTACTCCAGGTCAAACTCCGGACACGGGGGTTGACCCACGCTGGGATTACTGGAACAGGCAGGTTAGGCTGGCACAGACTGGTGGATGTAAGCAAACACAGCAGGTATGCAGATGGGTGGATACAGGCGAGTATGCAGGCAGGGAGGTACTGGCCGAAAGGACGGGCTGGAGCACAGAGAGGTTAAGACCCAGTACAGACTGGGTCACAGAACCGCAGATGCGGTAGACAACCACAGCAGAGAGGGAACGCCCGAAGCGGTGGGCAAGAACAGAGCAGGACGGGGCTGCAGGAGCAGCGAGCACAAGCAGTGCAGGGCGGAAACCGCAGAAGCAGTAAGCAAGATAAGAGCAGAGCAGAAACCGCAGGAGCGGCAAGCAAGGCAGGAGTAGAGCGGACACCGCAGAGCGGTAAACAAGGCAGGAGCAGAGCAGAAACCGCAAGAGCGGCAAGCTAAGCAGGAGCAGAGCGGACACCGCAGAGTGGTAAACAAGGCAGGAGCAGAGCAGAAACCGCAAGAGCGGCAAGCTAAGCAGAAGCAGAGCGGACACCGCAGAGCGGTATACAAGGCAGGAGCAGAGCAGAAACCGCAAGAGCGGCAAGCTAAGCAGGAGCAGAGCGGACACCGCAGAGCGGTAAACAAGGCAGGAGCAGAGCAGAAACCGCAAGAACGGCAAGCTAAGCAGGAGCAGAGCGGACACCGCAGAGCGGTAAACAAGGCAGGAGCAGAGCAGAAACCGCAAGAGCGGCAAGCTAAGCAGGAGCAGAGCGGACACCGCAGAGCGGTAAACAAGGCAGGAGCAGAGCAGGAGCAGAGCGGACACCGCAGAGCGGTAAACAAGGCAGGAGCAGAGCAGAAACCGCAAGAGCGGCAAGCTAAGCAGGAGCAGAGCGGACACCGCAGAGCGGTAAACAAGGCAGGAGCAGAGCAGAAACCGCAAGAGCGGCAAGCTAAGCAGGAGCAGAGCGGACACCGCAGAGCGGTAAACAAGGCAGGAGCAGAGCAGAAACCGCAAGAACGGCAAGCTAAGCAGGAGCAGAGCGGACACCGCAGAGCGGTAAACAAGGCAGGAGCAGAGCTGAAACCGCAAGAGCGGCAAGCTAAGCAGGAGCAGAGCGGACACCGCAGAGCGGTAAACAAGGCAGGAGCAGAGCAGAAACCGCAAGAGCGGCAAGCTAAGCAGGAGCAGAGCGGACACCGCAGAGCGGTAAACAAGGCAAGGGGATAGGACTCTGTTCACAAAGAACAGACGGAAAAGGAAAGGCAGAACCAGAAACACGCACAGTACTTACATAGAAGTAGCGAGCGTACACTAAATTCACAACAGAGGTACAGAGACGACGAGAAGGAATTTAGGAGCGGGTTCAGACTCTGCAGAAAGACGCAGAAAACAGACATAGAGGGAAAAGGGAGACAAGGTTAAAGTAGAAACGAGGCACAGACAACAGGGAACAGAGGAACGGGAACAGAGACAGCAAGGCAGGAACACAAACAGGACTCTGTTCAGACGGGAACAGATACCGCAAGGCAGGAACACAAACAGGACTCTGTTCAGACGGGAACAGATACCGCAAGGCAGAGACACAAACAGGACTCTGTTCAGACGGGAACAGATATCGCAAGGCACAGACAGGCAGATCTAGGAAGACGGCCCCTAGAAGGCGAAAGAACAGGCAAGAAGCGTGTTCACAAGAACAGACCACAGTTCAGACACAGAACTGGAAAACAGGCAGGAAAACAGGATAGGACCTGGCATGTCAGAGACAAAAAGCCAACTGACAAGAAACAATGCTCAGGCGCCATCTTGAGGAAGAAGGTGGTATAAATACCCAAAGATGGACAGCAATAGGCTGAAGGTGCAACAGGGGCGTGTCCGCAGCAGGTACAAGAAACAGGAAGTTCAGCGGGCGTCGCCCTATGCAGCCAAAACAGACAAACAGACAGCAAGGAGGGAAGCCAGAGAGACATTCTGGACTGGAGATCAAGTGCGCGCTCTTGCACAGTGGGAGATGGACCACCATGCAAGGGCGCCGCCAGGTATGTTACAGTACCCCCCCCCCCTTACGCCCCCTCTTCTTCAGGCCTGCCAGAATCTTCCGCAGGGAATTCGAGGACCAGTCGTTCACTTCAAGGAGATCACTTCCACTGTCCACAGGAAAAATTGATCTCATCTGGTTAGCTAGGATGCTACCTCCTATCCAGCCATCCTTAGCAACAGACGAAACGGGTGGAGTACCAGGAATAGCACACAAGGAAGTCTCTCTCCACATATTTTCAGGTGGCACCCCAGAGGGTACAGGAGACAACTGGAAGTCCTTCACCGGGTTGGAGGGGGACAGAGACTTGGGGGTAATCTCTGCTTCGAGGTACATCTTGTCAAGCTCACAGGAAGAAATAGACGGGTTATCAGGTACATAATGAGGAAAAGTCACTGTCTCTTTGTTATCTGGTGGTACCCCGGAGAATTCAGGAAACAACTGGAGGTCCTCCGCCGGGTCAGAAGAGTGCCGAGGCTCAGAGAAAACATCTGCTTCAGAGTACACTAGGTCGGACTCACTGGAGGAAGCAGGCGAGGTATCGGGTACCGAGTATAGGAAAGTCTCTGTCCATTCACCACCAGGTGGCACCCCGAAGGGTTCTGGAGACAACTGGAGGTCCTCCGCCTGGTCAGAGGGGTGTAGAGAGTCAAGGGTAACCTCTGCTTCGGAGTACACTAGGTTGGACTCACTGGACGAAGCGAGCGAGGTATCAGGTACAGAGTATAGGAGAGTCTCTGTCCTTTCGCTACCAGGTAGCACCCCGAAGGGTTCTGGAGACAACTGGAGGTCCTCCGCCTGGTTGGAGGGGTGTAGAGACTCGGGGGTAACTACCACTTTGGGGTACCCATTGTCAGGCTCACAGGACGAAGCGGACAAAGTATCGAGTACCGAGTGTAGAGAAGTCTCTCTCCATTTGTCATCGAGTGGTATCCCGGAGGATTCAGGAGGCAACAGGGGGTCCTCCGCCAGGTAGTAGAGGTGCACAGACTCAGAGGTAACCACAGCTTTGGAGCATCCTTGGACATGCACACCGGTTAAAGTGGGTGAAGCATCTGATGCCGGGTGCAGGAAGTTCTCCTGTGTGGAGTCTGGATGGGCAGAAGTCTCTTCGGGCAGGAGAACCGGAGCACTACCCACGCACATTACCCGTTGGGGCTTCTCCGGGATACAGGGAGATGAAGCTTCAGTAGGGACTTCAAGGTTGGGGTCAGGAGGTCTCAGGGAGGACAGACCCTGGCGTGACGGCTTGCCTCTACGTCTAGCACGTCTGGACTGCCTCTTGAGGTTGGGAGAAGTATTCCGGAAAGCGTAGTCACCCTGTGAGGATTCTGGGTGGGCAGTAGTCTCATTGGGCTGGAGGACTATTGCGCTACCCACACACATTACCCATCGGGGCTGCTCCGGGATATTGGGAGGTGAAGCTTCAGCAGGAGCCTCCGGGTTAGGATCATCGAAGACCATTAGAAAGGCCACCAGGAAGGCCATTAGGTCCAGGAGGATCGGATCCTGTGTTTCATATAGGGGGTTGATCCATTCCAAGGCATCACCCGCCAGGTAAGACATAATGAATGCCACCTTAACCCGATCGGTGGGAAAACATAGTGGGTAGAACTTGAAGTGTAGCATGCATTGCTCCACAAATGCACGACTTTGTCTTGGATCCCCATAGTAACGTGGCGGATCCGCAGGAACGAGAGCAGATAGATCCATCTGGACGGGTGCGTAATTCGCCTGGAACTCAGCTGAGAAAAAAAAAAAATTATTTATTTATTTTTAATGCATGTATTCGGTGGAAAACTTCTCAGAGAGCGAAGGCCGTGGGGCTCAACGGGAACCATGGCCTGAGCATGCTGTTATGCACACGCCCGGACTGACTGGCGTGTGCGGGTGTTGTGGTTCCACTGGACCATGGACCGGAGAGTGCCTGGAGGGGCGTGACTAAGTATCTGGCCGATCCGACCAAGGTGGCACGACGGCATACGACGCCAGTGCACCAGGGAGAAACCGTGCAGAGGGACCAGGTGCTACTCCAGGTCAAACTCCGGACACGGGGGTTGACCCACGCTGGGATTACTGGAACAGGCAGGTTAGGCTGGCACAGACTGGTGGATGTAAGCAAACACAGCAGGTATGCAGATGGGTGGATACAGGCGAGTATGCAGGCAGGGAGGTACTGGCCGAAAGGACGGGCTGGAGCACAGAGAGGTTAAGACCCAGTACAGACTGGGTCACAGAACCGCAGATGCGGTAGACAACCACAGCAGAGAGGGAACGCCCGAAGCGGTGGGCAAGAACAGAGCAGGACGGGGCTGCAGGAGCAGCGAGCACAAGCAGGGCAGGACAGGACTGCCGGAGCAGCGGGCAGAAGCAGGGCAGGGCGGAAACCGCAGAAGCAGTAAGCAAGATAAGAGCAGAGCAGAAACCGCAGGAGCGGCAAGCAAGGCAGGAGCAGAGCGGACACCGCAGAGCGGTAAACAAGGCAGGAGCAGAGCAGAAACCGCAAGAGCGGCAAGCTAAGCAGGAGCAGAGCGGACACCGCAGAGCGGTAAACAAGGCAGGAGCAGAGCAGGAGCAGAGCGGACACCGCAGAGCGGTAAACAAGGCAGGAGCAGAGCAGAAACCGCAAGAGCGGCAAGCTAAGCAGGAGCAGAGCGGACACCGCAGAGCGGTAAACAAGGCAGGAGCAGAGCAGAAACCGCAAGAGCGGCAAGCTAAGCAGGAGCAGAGCGGACACCGCAGAGCGGTAAACAAGGCAGGAGCAGAGCAGAAACCGCAAGAACGGCAAGCTAAGCAGGAGCAGAGCGGACACCGCAGAGCGGTAAACAAGGCAGGAGCAGAGCTGAAACCGCAAGAGCGGCAAGCTAAGCAGGAGCAGAGCGGACACCGCAGAGCGGTAAACAAGGCAGGAGCAGAGCAGAAACCGCAAGAGCGGCAAGCTAAGCAGGAGCAGAGCGGACACCGCAGAGCGGTAAACAAGGCAAGGGGATAGGACTCTGTTCACAAAGAACAGACGGAAAAGGAAAGGCAGAACCAGAAACACGCACAGTACTTACATAGAAGTAGCGAGCGTACACTAAATTCACAACAGAGGTACAGAGACGACGAGAAGGAATTTAGGAGCGGGTTCAGACTCTGCAGAAAGACGCAGAAAACAGACATAGAGGGAAAAGGGAGACAAGGTTAAAGTAGAAACGAGGCACAGACAACAGGGAACAGAGGAACGGGAACAGAGACAGCAAGGCAGGAACACAAACAGGACTCTGTTCAGACGGGAACAGATACCGCAAGGCAGGAACACAAACAGGACTCTGTTCAGACGGGAACAGATACCGCAAGGCAGAGACACAAACAGGACTCTGTTCAGACGGGAACAGATACCGCAAGGCACAGACAGGCAGATCTAGGAAGACGGCCCCTAGAAGGCGAAAGAACAGGCAAGAAGCGTGTTCACAAGAACAGACCACAGTTCAGACACAGAACTGGAAAACAGGCAGGAAAACAGGATAGGACCTGGCATGTCAGAGACAAAAAGCCAACTGACAAGAAACAATGCTCAGGCGCCATCTTGAGGAAGAAGGTGGTATAAATACCCAAAGATGGACAGCAATAGGCTGAAGGTGCAACAGGGGCGTGTCCGCAGCAGGTACAAGAAACAGGAAGTTCAGCGGGCGTCGCCCTATGCAGCCAAAACAGACAAACAGACAGCAAGGAGGGAAGCCAGAGAGACATTCTGGACTGGAGATCAAGTGCGCGCTCTTGCACAGTGGGAGATGGACCACCATGCAAGGACGCCGCCAGGTATGTTACAACCTGCACTGATACATTGTAACAACCCCTCACCATGGACACCAAACTGATACATGTTACCTGCACTGATACATTGTAGCAACCCCTCACTCTGGACTCCAGACTGATACATGTTACCTGCACTGATACATTGTAACAACCCCTCACCCTGGACTCCAGACTGATACATGTTACCTGCACTGATACATTGTAACAACCCCTCACCATGGACACCAAACTGATACATGTTACCTGCACTGATACATTGTAGCAACCCCTCACTCTGGACTCCAGACTGATACATGTTACCTGCACTGATACATTGTAACAACCCCTCACCATGGACACCAAACTGATACATGTTACCTGCACTGATACATTGTAGCAACCCCTCACTCTGGACTCCAGACTGATACATGTTACCTGCACTGATACATTGTAGCAACCCCTCACTCTGGACTCCAGACTGATACATGTTACCTGCACTGATACATTGTAACAACCGTCATCCTGGACTCAAGACTGATACGTTACCTGCCCTGATACATTGTATCAACCTCTCACCCAGGACTCCAGACTGATACATGTTACCTGCACTGATACATTGTAACAACCCCTCACCCTGGACTCCAGACTGATACATGTTACCTGCACTGATACATTGTAACAACCCCTCACCCTGGACTCCAGACTGATACATGTTACTGGCACTGATACATTGTAACAACCCCTCACCATGGACACCAAACTGATACATGTTACCTGCACTGATACATTGTAACAACCCCTCACCCTGGACTCCAGACTGATACATGTTACCGGCACTGATACATTGTAACAACCCCTCACCCTGGACTCCAGACTCATACATGTTACCGGCACTGATACATTGTAACAACCTCTCACCATGGACACCAAACTGATATGTTACCGGCACTGATACATTGTAGCAACCCCTCACCCTGGACTCCAGACTGATACATGTTACCTGCACTGATACATTGTAACAACCCCTCACCCTGGACTCCAGATTGATATGTTACCTGCCCTGATACATTGTAACAACCCCTCACCCAGGACTCCAGACTGATACATGTTACCTGCACTGATACATTGTAGCAACTCCTCACCCTGGACTCCAGACTGATACATGTTACCTGCACTGATACATTGTAACAACCTCTCACCCTGGACTCCAGATTGATATGTTACCTGCACTGATACATTGTAACAACCTCTCACCCTGGACTCCAGATTGATATGTTACCTGCACTGATACATTGTAACAACCTCTCACCCTGGACTCCAGATTGATACGTTACCTGCCCTGATACATTGTAGCAACCCCTCACCCTGGAATCCAGACTGATACATGTTACCGGCACTGATACATTGTAACAACCCCTCACTCTGGACTCCAGACTGATACATGTTACCGGCACTGATACATTGTAGCAACCCCTCACCCTGGACTCCAGACTGATACATGTTACCGGCACTGATACATTGTAACAACCCCTCACTCTGGACTTCAGACTGATACATGTTACCTGCACTGATACATTGTAACAACCCCTCACCCTGGACTCCAGACTGATACAGTTGAAATCAGAAGTTTCCATCCACTATATAGAAAGACACATATGATGTTTTTCTCAATATCTGACATGAAATCAGAATAAACCTTTCCCTTTTTAGGACAATTAGGATTTTACCATAATGTTTAATATTTGCCAAATGCCGGAATAATGAGAGAGAGAGAATGTGTTAAGACATTTTTATTACTTACTGCAAAGTCAGAAGTTTCCATCCATTTCATTAGTATTTGGTGCCATCGCCCTTACACTGAATGACTTGGGTCACACGTTTGGGATCTCCTTCCACAGCTTCTCACTATAGTTGGTGAGAATTTGGGCCGATTCCTCCTGATGAAACTGGTGTAACTGATCCGGGTTTGTAGGTCGCTTTGCTCACAGCCTTTTCAGCTTTGCCCATAAATTTTCCATAGGATTGAGATCAGGGCTTTGTGATGGCCGCTCCAAAACATTGACTTTGTTATCCTGAAGCCACTTTGTTACCATTTTGGCAGTATGCTTCAGGTCATTGTCCATCTGGAAGACCCATTTCCGCCCAAGCTTTAACTTCCTGCTGATGTCTTGAGATGTTGCTTCAGTATTGCCACATAATCTTCTTTTCTCATGATGCCATCTATTTTGTGAAGTGCATCAGTCCCTCCTGCAGCAAAACAACCCCACAACATGATGCTGCCACCCCCGTGTTTCACAGTTGGGATGGTGTTCTTAGGCTTCCAAGCTTCTCCCTTTTTCCTCCTAACGTAACGATGGTCATTATGCCCAAAAAGTTCAATTTTAGTTTCATCAGATCACAGGACATGTCTCCAAAAATTAAGGTCTTTGTTCCTGTGTGCTTTTTATGTTTCTTTTGGAGTAATGGCTCCTTCCTGGCAGAGTGGCCTTTCAGCCCATGTTGATACAGTACTCGTTTCACTGTGGATATTGAGACAATCTTACCAGCTTCTGCCGTCATCTTCACAAGGTCTTTTGCTTTTGTCCTTCGGTTGATATGCACATGTCGGACCAAAGCACGTTCATCTCTGGGACACAGAACCCGTCTCCTTCCTGAGCAGTATGATGGCTGGACATTCCCATCTTGTTTGTACTTGCGTATAATTGTTTGTACAGATGAACGAGGCACCTTCAGGTATCTTGAAATTGTAGCCAAGGATGAGCCAGACTTGTGCAAGTCCACAATTCTCTTCCTGATATCTTGACTGATTTCTTTAGACTTTTCCATGATGCTACACAAAGAAGCAGTGTGTTTCATGTGTGCATTAAAATACATCCACAGGTGTGTTTCTAATTAACTCAGATGTTGCCAAAAAACCTATCAGAAGTTTCCAAACACATGACATCATCATATGGGCGGTCCAGAATTGTTTAAAGGCATAGTAACCTTAGTGTATGTAAACTTTTGACTTTGCAGTAAGTAATAAAAATGCCTTAAAACATTCTCTCTCTCTCATTATTCTGGCATTTGGCAAATGTTAAAAATTATGGTCTAATCCTAATTGTCCTAAAACGGGAAAGGTTTATTCTGATTTCATGTCAGATATTGAGAAAAACATGAATATGTGTCTTTTTATATAGTGATTGGAAACTTCTGGTTTCAACTGTACATGTTACCTGCACTGATACATTGTAGCAAACTGCCAAACCAGGGGAGATTTGTGCTGCTGCTGCGTTTTTCTCATGGAGGATTGTCTGGACTGGATATAATGTAACAAACGTCAGCTGTGAGAAGTAAGGCTATGTGCCCACGATGCAGAAATGCTCGGGATTTTTCCTGAGTGTTTCTGCATCTCCCTGGCAGAAAGAATGCATGCGGATTTTACATGCGTTTTTTCTGCAAGGTAGAAGCGTTTGTGAAGCGTTTTTTAATACGTGATTTCGCAAGCGGGTTGTCAATCGCTTTTCCAAGCGATTTTAGCATTACTTGGAAAAGTGCTTGACAACTTGGTCACACTATATAAATCCATGCAACCGGTATGGATTTATGTTGTGTGACCAAGTAACTATGCTGCAAATGCAGCATCAATAGTAAAAAAAAGAATAAAAATGTTGAAAAATAAAAAAAAAACATTATACTCACCTTCTGATGGCCCCCGGTCTCCTTCTCCGGTGCGTCCAGTGTCTTCGGCTGCTCGCGGTGGTGTAAGAGGACCTTCCATGACGTGATTTAGTCATGTGACAAGTCACGCGTCCGCCGACGTCAGCGGTTGCGTGACCTGTCACATGACTAAATGACGTCATGGAAGGTCCTTTTACACCACCGCGAGCAGCCGAAGAGCCAGCAGCACCACCGGGAGCAGACAGGGGGCGATCAGAAGGTAAGTATATGTTTTTTTTTTTATTTTAATTCTTTTTTAACTACAGGTACTATGGTACCCGGGTCTGGAGGAGAGTCTCCTCTTCTCCAGACCCGGGTACCATCTGTGCATTGAATCGCATAATATCCGCATGTGTACGTGTAATCATGCGGATGTTATGCGTTCCAATGCTAGTCAATGGCGGCGATTTTGCGGCGATTCCGCAAAATTAATGGACATGCTGCGGATTTTTCCGCAATGATAATCCGCAGCGGAAATTTCCACAGCATGTGCGGATTATCATTGGGGAACATGGCAGACAACTTAATAAGGCTAATTCAGCTGACTCCTGCTCTGAAATACTCTGTGCTGCTGCTGGGTAAATAATAATGTCCATGGGGGGACCCTATCATTTTAGTAATGTCATGTCTGCAGCTGCATGTGGTGAGACTACGGCCATGACATCCTGGTGGCCGGAGATGGCAGACCCCCAATGTGCTCTTCTTTATTCCCCCCCCCTCATTATGTGACAGCAGCCGTGCACAGTGAGGGGGTGCAGAGGGCCGAGCTCGGGGTCCCCCAGCTCACATCACTTTTCTCTGTGATTTAGGGACTGAAGAGAATTTGCTGAAAATATTAATGTTATTTTTCTTGTGTTTTATGGATCATATCCAGGATTATTTATGGACCTCGGTGGAGCTTGTGCAGCGCGGAGACATAATGGTGCAACTGTAACTCCATCACTTGTGCAGAAATTATGGATTATTCACGTCAAGAACAAAACGAACGACTCCGGTGCCAGGAGCGAAGCGTCACATTATTATTAATATGAGTACAAAATGGGCAAAATCTGCCGATAATGTATAATACTGTCCGGGGAGCCACTGTATCTAAGCCTATCATGTCTGCTGAGCTGTGTATCTAATCCTATCCTGTGTGATACTGTCTGCTGAGCCGTGTATCTAATCCTATCCTGTGTGATACTGTCTGCTGAGCTGTGTATCTAATCCTATCCTGTGTGATACTGTCTGCTGAGCTGTGTATCTAATCCTATCCTGTGTGATACTGTCTGCTGAGCTGTGTATCTAATCCTATCCTGTGTGATACTGACTGCTGAGCTGTGTATCTAATCCTATCCTGTGTGATACTGTCTGCTGAGCCGTGTATCTAATCCTATCCTGTGTGATACTGTCTGCTGAGCCGTGTATCTAATCCTATCCTGTGTGATACTGACTGCTGAGCTGTGTATCTAATCCTATCCTGTGTGATACTGTCTGCTGAGCCGTGTATCTAATCCTATCCTGTGTGATACTGACTGCTGAGCTGTGTATCTAATCCTATCCTGTGTGATACTGTCTGCTGAGCCGTGTATCTAATCCTATCCTGTGTGATACTGTCTGGTGAGCCGTGTATCTAATCCTATCCTGTGTGATACTATCTGCTGAGCTGTGTATCTAATCCTGTCCTGTGTGATACTGTCTGCTGAGCTGTGTATCTAATCCTATACATTGTGATACTGACTGCTGAGCCGTGTATCTAATCCTATCCTGTGTGATACTGTCTGCTGAGCTGTGTATCTAATCCTATCCTGTGTGATACTATCTGCTGAGCTGTGTATCTAATCCTGTCCTGTGTGATACTGTCTGCTGAGCTGTGTGTCTAATCCTATACATTGTGATACTGACTGCTGAGCCGTGTATCTAATCCTATCCTGTGTGATACTGACTGCTGAGCTGTGTATCTAATCCTATCCTGTGTGATACTATCTGCTGAGCTGTGTATCTAATCCTGTCCTGTGTGATACTGTCTGCTGAGCTGTGTATCTAATCCTATACATTGTGATACTGACTGCTGAGCCGTGTATCTAATCCTATCCTGTGTGATACTGACTGCTGAGCTGTGTATCTAAGCCTTAGATGTGTGATACTATCTGCTGAGCTGTGTATCTAATCCTATCCTGTGTGATACAGTGAGGAGTAACAGGATTGGAGCTGCCCTGGTCCTCGGTGTCCACATCTCAGGATCTCTCTGCAGTCAGCAGTGATGTCTCCGCAGTCAGCAGTGATGTCTCCGCAGTCAGCAGTGATGTCTCTGCAGTCAGCAGTGATGTCTCTGCAGTCAGCAGTGATGTCTCTGCAGTCAGCAGTGATGTCTCCGCAGTCAGCAGTGATGTCTCCGCAGTCAGCAGTGATGTCTCTGCAGTCAGCAGTGATGTCTCCGCAGTCAGCAGTGATGTCTCCGCAGTCAGCAGTGATGTCTCTGCAGTCAGCAGTGATGTCTCCGCAGTCAGCAGTGATGTCTCTGCAGTCAGCAGTGATGTCTCCGCAGTCAGCAGTGATGTCTCCGCAGTCAGCAGTGATGTCTCCGCAGTCAGCAGTGATGTCTCCGCAGTCAGCAGTGATGTCTCCGCAGTCAGCAGTGATGTCTCCGCAGTCAACAGTGATGTCTCCGCAGTCAGCAGTGATGTCTCTGCAGTCAGCAGTGATGTCTCTGCAGTCAGCAGTGATGTCTCCGCAGTCAGCAGTGATGTCTCCGCAGTCAGCAGTGATGTCTCTGCAGTCAGCAGTGATGTCTCTGCAGTCAGCAGTGATGTCTCCGCAGTCAGCAGTGATGTCTCTGCAGTCAGCAGTGATGTCTCTGCAGTCAGCAGTGATGTCTCTGCAGTCAGCAGTGATGTCTCTGCAGTCAGCAGTGATGTCTCCGCAGTCAGCAGTGATGTCTCCGCAGTCAGCAGTGATGTCTCTGCAGTCAGCAGTGATGTTTCCGCTCTGTGATCCTCATCCTCCCTTATCTTTTTGTAAACGCCCAGAAGGGAGGAGCCATAAGACACATGGAGCTGACCCCGCCCACATTTACAGCAGTCGTAAGGCGGCAAGTTAGTGGTACGCTAGGTTTTATGGCAAATTTCAGCAGCTTCTCCCACTAGTGATTAAAATTTGAAAACATCAAAACTTTTTAAACTATTTTTCCTATTTTATACTATAAACAAAAATAAAAAAATATATTTTAATTAAAACATTTTTTCAATTATTGAAAAATGTTTTTTTCTGATGACACATTCCCTATACGTCTCCTGTAAGTCTGTGTGACAATCAGGTAAACTGCCTGGTCTGACCTGCACTGTGAGCTGTGAGGTCTTATATAGACAGGTGTGTGCCTTTCCAAATCAAGTCCTGTCAGTTTAATTAAACACAGCTGGACTCCAATGAAGGCGTAGAACCATCTCAAGGAGGATCACAAGGAAATGGACCGCATGTGACTTAAATATGAGTGTCTGAGCAAAGGGTCTGAATACTTATGACCATGTGATATTTCAGTTTTTATTTTTTAATAAATTTGAAAAATTCCTACATTTCTGTTTTTCTCAGTGAAGATGAGGTGCAGAGTGTACTTTAATTAGGAAAAAATGAACTTTTTAGAATTTACCAAATGGCTGCAATGAAACAAAGAGTGAAAAATGTAAAGGGGTCTGAATACTTTCCGTACCCACTGTATATACTGCTTGCCTGTATACTACCTGCCTGTATACTGTCTGCCTGTATATTGCCTGTCTGTATACTGCCTGCATGTATAATTCCTTTCTGCATACTGCCTGCCTGTTTGTATACTACCTACCTGTATGCTTGTCAGTATATTTCCTGCCTGTATACTGCCTGAATGTATATTTCCTTTCTGTTTGCTACCTGTCTGTATACTGCCTGTCTGTATGCTACCTGTCTGTATACTGCCTGCCTGCTCCCTGCCTGTATATTGCCTATATGTATACTGCCTGACAGTGTACTGCCTGTTTGTATACTGCCTGCCTGTCTATATACTGCTTGTCTGTATACTGCCTGTCTGTATACTACTTGCCTGTATACTGCTTGTCTGTATACCACCTGCCTATATACTGCCTGCCTGTGTACTGACTGTCTGTATACTGTCTGCCTGTATACTGACTGTCTACTGTCTGTATACTGCCTGTTTACTGCCTGTCTGTATACTGCCTGCCTTTCTGTATACTGCCTGCCTGTGTACTGCCTGTCTATATACTACCTGCCTGTATACTGCCTGCCTGTCTAGATACTGCCTGCCTGTGTACTGCCTGGCTGCATACTGCCTGCCTGTGCACTACCTACCTGACGAAATACTGCCTGCCTGTATACTGCCTGCCTGTCTATATACTGCCTGCTTGTATATATACTGCCTGCCTGTGTACTGCCTGCCTGTCTATATACTGCCTGCCTATATACTGCCTGCGTGTGTACTGTCTGTATACTGCCTGCCTGTCTATATACTGCCTGCCTGTATGTGTACTGCCTGCCTGTATACTGCCTGCCTGTCTATATACTGCCTGCTTGTATATATACTGCCTGCCTATATACTGCCTGCATGTGTACTGTCTGTATACGGCCTGCCTGTCTATATACTACCTGTCTGTGTACTGCCTGTCTATCTATATACTGCCTGCCTGTATACTACCTGTCTGTGTACTGCCTGCCTGTCTATATACTGCCTGCCTGTATACTGCCTGCCTGTCTATATACTGTCTGCCTGTATCCTGATTGTTTTCCTGGGTGCTCGCTCCTTATCCCACAATCCCGGAGTTAGTGACCGTTCTACCACAAGGTCTATTAAAGGCTGCTGCCCCCTATATCGACCTATGTGATGGGGTTTGGCTCCATATATACCATCTCAGAGCCCAAACCCCATTACAGGCTGCAGAGGGTTAATAATTCGGCCTCCACGATTGGTGGCACCTGATGTGATGTAGATCCGCGCTGCCGCCACCCATGCGTCTTCATCATGTGTGATTGATGATGTGAGCGCCTGATGGATTGATAGATTAGTCAGATATTACAGATCAATGTAATTGGCGAGGGCGACATTTAGAGGAAACATTAGAGGCGAAACATAAAGGGCAGCACTCATTTATAATAGAGAGAGCGTGGACGTCGCAGATATCGCCCCCTGTGGTCCCAGCGTGGGGTTAGCAGCTTTATACTAGGGGATCCTCGTGGCTGATTCATCTTATAAACCCATCATCTGCCCGTCTCTGGGTTTAAACTTGGTGCAGGGGTTGGCACCATTGTACCCACACTGTGACCTTATTGTGAGACCGTCATGATTGATGCAGTAATATGGGCAATATCTACAATATGGATGATTACTGGCGCCCTGTAGTGGGGGGCGGTGTGCTGGCACAACAGTAAAGGCAGGATGATGGCTCAGTTGTATGGGCACTGATATGGCGAGGGTATTTACATGGGTGGTATATTTGGCTGTTATATTTAGACATGGTATGGCGGTGGGAGGTGGATAATGTCTCACTCAATAATTGTGGCGCTCTACCCTGCTATTATGCAGACACTGTATGGGGTTATTATGGGCACTATATCAGGTTATTATGAGCACTGTATGGGGTTATTATGGGCACTGTATCAGGTTATTATGAGCACTGTATGGGGTTATTATGGGCACTGTATCAGGTTATTATGAGCATTGTATGGGGTTATTATGAGCACTGTATGGGGTTATTATGGGCACTGTATCAGGTTATTATGAGCACTATATGGGGTTATTATGGGCACTGTATCAGGTTATTATGAGCACTGTATCGGGCTATTATGAGCATTGTATGGGGTTATTATGGGTACTATATCAGGTTATTATGAGCACTGTATGGAGTTATTATGGCCACTGTATGGAGTTATTATGGCCACTGTATGGATACATTACACGATGCAGCTACAATAAGATGCATTTGTATCCTATGCTTGCATTATGTGAGCACTGGATGGCAGCATTATTTTGTCACTGTATAGGTGAGCAAATCATTTTGTATAAAAACTGAATTAGTTACAAACTACATAAAAATTTCAGCTTTCCTGGAATCCAAAAATTTCCAGGCATTGATTCACACGTCAGCTGACATTTTTCAGAATTATTTTAGGAGCTGGGAAGGGGTTAAAGAAACAAGAAAGAATTACACTCCTCTGTCCTAGACTCGCCCCTCGCCTGTGCTACCATCGCAGTGCTCCGTGCACCAGGCCTCACACGGACATGTAGGGTGCGACGCGCGTCAGTGACAGACGTTTGGGGCACTTTCGATTTGGAGCAAATTTTATTTGGAGTGAATTTAAATCTTTCGGCTAATTTGGAGGCAGTCAAAACATTTTTTTACAATCCACCATACGGTTCCAAAAGATCTGTACCTTTTATATTTTAATGGTTATTTTTTGGTCTTCACACTTTGCATAGTTCACAAGATCCTCTGGGGTGTGCCTTTTAGGCTGCTCTGCATCATTACCCTGTGAGCCACACCCCTTTAGAAAAAGACCATAAAAGAATAGAATATGGAAGAAGATCTGACACTGAACAAGTAGGAGGAGCCAGGGTGACAAGTCCCGCAGCCCGAGCACCAACAACAGAAGCAGGATTCTGGAACTGAAGAGCAAAAGTTACATTTCGAAGGCTCAATCTGCTACAATGCACCTGACATATGAAAGAAAAAACGGATATTCTTAATTAAAACAGCTCCTACCGTTTTGTGTATACAGCTCTAATGCAGATCAATGTGTCTCCATGCAAGCGAACAGCTAACAAATCCTGTGTCCCTGGTCCCTGCATCACTGTGCGGCTCTGCACAATCCCGGCGCAGCGCTTCCCGCACGCTCGCTCACAGCCGCGCTCTCTACCTTTAATCTGAGTGACATTTTTAGAGCTCCCCTAACGATTTCTGCTTCATTATCTCCAGCTATCAGCGCTCGATATTCCTGGAACTTCCTGGAAACATTGAATCTTAAAAATTCTTATGCAAACATCAATAAAGTGTAATCAAAGCAGCGCTCGGCGATGGCGGCCAGATACCCGGAGCGAGCAGCTCAGGACTGAGAGTCCTCATCTAGAGCTCATCAGAAGGAGCTCAGGACGGGGGGGTGAGAGGAGGACACGGGCACAGAATGAGCCCTCACCTCCCCGCGAGAGGATGGCAGAGGGATCGCGACAGCTGGAGACACCCACTCGCCAATGGCGGCGTCTGACTTTTACCAGGCTTCGGCTGGATCTCGAACCATGGCGACTTGACGGATGAACGATGGGTAGGAAAATCGATCTTGTGCAGCCTAGATAGGTCCACCAGGGTCTTCTCCGCATTCTCAACTGGTTGCTGGTCTTCCTTTTCGCCTTGTTCCTTCCATTCTTCCCACCATGATGTCCTTCTCCACAAATTCCATAGACAAGAAAACTGCCCGGCACATAGACTTGGCCACCGACATACTTGGTCCAATTTTCTGCCGTGCATCTAAAGACTCTGGTGAAGATAAAGTGGCTTTTTTGGTGGCCTCTCCTACCAAGATATTACGCAGATGCCAACAGTTGCTGGTATCCACTGACAATCTCACGTCCATGATGGCTGGCAGGCAGATCGGATGGGTCAGAGATAAGCGGCGCCAAGGATGGACCAGGCTTCTGTGAGCCCTAGCACATCTTCTACACTCAATGATCCACCACCATTTATACTAAAGTGCCCCCAAGACTTTACACATCCCCCCCAAGGCCGACCACAGAGTCCCCTATAACAGCGTCAGCCACTCACAGCTTTGGTCTCTAGAGGGGTCCGTTCAGGAGTGGTGCAGCTATTGGGGTCTTCTTAGGCGTTTAGGGGGAGGTCCGGATATAGTATCTACTTATGTATAGTGTGGGTGCAATCCAGATTTATGTGCCACTCGGGCCCCCTAAAAAGCAGAGTGCGACCCCCCACTGTCACCATTTACAGACTTTCCGGGGCCCGTTTTTACTTTCTAATTTAAGCGAATTGGCTTTTGTAGCAGAGACTTGGAAGCGCTCACTTTTGGCTGCGCCCTTGGCCCACCATCAGGACACCAGGTGGTCTGCAGCCTGCTCCATACGCCGCAGTGAACGCTCCGCAACAACCAGAGCTACAAATCTTCATAAATCCTTCTAAAAAAAGAAACCCCCACGAGTCACGTATCGGCTCTATGACGCACCGCGTGGAGGCCGCTGCGGCACAGAACGGGTTAACAGGAATCCCCGCTTCTAATTGCACACTCTCTAACTGGGCTAGTGGCGGTACGACAGGGGATGGCAGGCCTATTGCGGGGGAGGCGGTTTCGTCAAACGACTGGTGATGACTCATGTGTTCTGGGGGTCCCCGCTGTGTCGCAGCAGTTAGAGGTGGGGTGTCATTAGGATGAATTTCACAACTCGGGGTCCTCGTTGCTTGCTTCAGGAGCCGCTACGTGGGGTAAAACCTGACACCATCGTCAGTCTGTGCCGCTGCCCCCTGCAGGGTGGGCACAGCTATGACACGTGAGGTCCTCCACTGCCTCCCACCCACGTACATTGAGGCGAAGGGGGCGACATTACTGAAAAAATCCCAGATTTTACTTTATGAAAAATGGAGTTAATGAGACGTGCGCTCGCCTGGATCTTTATCTTCACGTCATATCGGGGCTGCGCCGGCGGCGGGGGGAGGCGCTCGCTGAATGTCGGCCTTGCATCATGAGGATTTATAGTCTTATAATTACAGGTTCAATTCAATAGGAGACATCAACTGCAGAACACGAAAATCACCGGCGTTCATGGTTTGCATAAATACATATTTTATGGTCGTGACTTTTGTAAATGGAGGAAATGTAATATTTTTTACTCCAGAACACATTACACTCTCATATTAAAGGGATATTCCCATCTCCTGCGAGAGCATTAAAATGCCTGAAGGATGCAAAACCAATGCGGAGACGTCTTTATTTCTGACAGCACATGAAAGATGTAGGTACACTAAAATCACATGAAAACTCTTATCCATATTCCTATTAGGGTGTCCGTCTGTATCTCTGTATACCAGGAGCTCCCCCTAGTGGTGGCTGCAGACAGGATCCTATCATGTATGTCTGTATGCAGGGAGCTCCCCCTAGTGGTGGCTGCAGACAGAATCTTATCATGTATCTCTGTATACAGGGAGCTCCCCCTAGTGGTGGCTGCAGACAGAATCTTATCATGTATCTCTGTATACAGGGAGCTCCCCCTAGTGGTGGCTGCAGACAGTATCTTATCATGTATCTCTGTATACAGGGAGCTCCCCCTAGTGGTAGCTGCAGACAGAATCTTATCATGTATCTCTGTATACAGGGAGCTCCCCCTAGTGGTGGCTGCAGACAGAATCTTATCATGTATCTCTGTATACAGGGAGCTCCCCCTAGTGGTGGCTGCAGACAGTATCTTATCATGTATATCTGTATACAGGGAGTTACCCCTAGGGGTGGCTGCAGACAAAATCTTATCATATATCTCTGTATACAGGAAGCTCCCCCTAGTGGTGACTGCAGACAGGATCTTATCATGTATCTCTGTATACAGGGAGCTCCCCCTAGTGGTGACTGCAGACAGGATCTTATCATGTATCTCTGTATGCAGGGAGCTCCCCCTAGTGGTGACTGCAGACAGGATCTTATCATGTATCTCTGTATACAGGGAGCTCCCCCTAGTGGTGACTGCAGACAGGATCTTATCATGTATCTCTGTATACAGGGAGCTCCCCCTAGTGGTGGCTGCAGACAGAATCTTATCATGTATTTCTGTATACAGGGAGCTCTCCCTAGAGGTGACTGCAGACAGGATCTTATCATGTATCTCTGCATACAGGGAGCTCCCCCTTGTGGTGGCTGCAGACAGGATCTTACCATGTGTCTCTGTATAAAGGGAGCTCCCCCTAGTGGTGGCTGCAGACAGAATCTTATCATGTATCTCTGTATACAGGGAGCTCCCCCTAGTGGTGGCTGCAGACAGTATCTTATCATGTATATCTGTATACAGGGAGTTACCCCTAGGGATGGCTGCAGACAAAATCTTATCATATATCTCTGTATACAGGAAGCTCCCCCTAGTGGTGACTGCAGACAGGATCTTATCATGTATCTCTGTATACAGGGAGCTCCCCCTAGTGGTGACTGCAGACAGGATCTTATCATGTATCTCTGTATACAGGGAGCTCCCCCTAATGGTGACTGCAGACAGGATCTTATCATGTATCTCTGTATACAGGGAGCTCCCCCTAGTGGTGGCTGCAGACAGAATCTTATCATGTATCTCTGTATACAGGGAGCTCCCCCTAGTGGTGACTGCAGACAGAATCTTATCATGTATCTCTGTATACAGGGAGCTCCCCCTAGTGGTGGCTGCAGACAGAATCTTATCATGTATTTCTGTATACAGGGAGCTCTCCCTAGAGGTGACTGCAGACAGGATCTTATCATGTATCTCTGTATACAGGGAGCTCCCCCTAGTGGTGGCTGCAGACAGAATCTTATCATGTATCTCTGTATACAGGGAGCACCCTCTAGTGGAGGCTGCAGACAGAATCTTATCATGTATTTCTGCATACAGGGAGCTCCCCCTAGTGGAGGCTGCAGACAGAATCTTATCATGTATCTCTGTATACAGGGAGCTCCCCCTAGTGATGTCTACAGACAGAATCTTATCATGTATCTCTGTATACAGAGAGCTCCCCCTAGTGGTGGCTGCAGACAGAATCTTATCATGTATTTCTGTATACAGGGAGCTCTCCCTAGAGGTGACTGCAGACAGGATCTTATCATGTATCTCTGTATACAGGGAGCTCCCCCTAGTGGTGGCTGCAGACAGAATCTTATCATGTATCTCTGTATACAGGGAGCTCCCCCTAGTGGTGGCTGCAGACACAATCTTATCATGTATTTCTGCATACAGGGAGCTCCCTCTAGTGGAGGCTGCAGACACAATCTTATCATGTATTTCTGCATACAGGGAGCACCCTCTAGTGGAGGCTGCAGACAGAATCTTATCATGTATCTCTGTATACAGGGAGCTCCCCCTAGAGGTGGCTGCAGACAGAATCTTATCATGTATTTCTGTGTACAGGGAGCTCTCCCTAGAGGTGACTGCAGACAGGATCTTATCATGTATCTCTGTATACAGGGAGCTCCCCCTAGTGGTGGCTGCAGACAGTATCTTATCATGTATCTCTGTATACAGGGAGCTCCCCCTAGAGGTGGCTGCAGACAGAATCTTATCATGTATTTCTGTATACAGGGAGCTCTCCCTAGAGGTGACTGCAGACAGGATCTTATCATGTATCTCTGTATACAGGGAGCTCCCCCTAGTGGTGGCTGCAGACAGTATCTTATCATGTATCTCTGTATACAGGGAGCTCCCCCTACTGGTGGCTGCAGACAGTATCTTATCATGTATCTCTGTATACAGGGAGCACCCTCTAGTGGTGGCTGCAGACAGTATCTTATCATGTATCTCTGTATACAGGGAGCACCCTCTAGTGGTGGCTGCAGACAGGATCTTATCATGTATCTCTGTATACAGGGAGCTCCCCCTAGTGGTGGCTGCAGACAGAATCTTATGTATCTCTGTATACAGGGAGCTCCCCCTAGTGATGTCTACAGACAGAATCTTATCATGTATCTCTGTATACAGGGAGCTCCCCCTAGTGGTGGCTGTAGACAGGATCTTATCATGTATCTCTGTATACAGGGAGCTCCCCCTAGTGGTGGCTACAGACAGGATTTTATCATGTATCTATGTATACAGGGAGCTAACCGTAGTGGTGGCTGCAGACAGAATCTTATGTTTCTCTATACAGGGAGCTCCCGCTAGTGGTGGCTGCAGACAGAATCTTATCATGTATGTCTGTATACAGGGAGCTCCTCCTAGCGGCGGCTGCAGACAGAATCATATCATGTATCTCTGTATACAGGGAGCTCCCTCTAGTGGTGGCTGCAGACAGAATCTTATCATGTATCTCTGTATACAGGGAGCTCTCCCTAGTGGTGGCTGCAGACAGAATCTTATCATGTATCTCTGTATACAGGGAGCTCCCCCTAGTGGTGGCTGAAGACAGAATCTTATCATGTATCTCTGTATACAGGGAGCTCCCCCTAGTGGTGGGTGCAGACAGAATCTTATCATGTATCTCTGTATACAGGGAGCTCCCCCTAGTGGTGGCTGCAGACAGGATCTTATCATGTATTGCTGTATACAGGGAGCTCCCCCTAGTGGTGGCTGCAGACAGAATCTTATCATGTTTCTCTGTATACAGGGAGCTCCCCCTAGTGGTGGCTGCAGACAGAATCTTATCATGTTTCTCTATACAGGGAGCTCCCCCTAGTGGTTTCTCCAGGTAAGAATATTTTTTTTTACAATTTCATTATCATGAAATTAATTAGCGCAGGATTTTGGACCTAATGATATTCACTTTAGAGAAGTTCTCATTTACCTAATGAGCTTCAATGTGACAGGTTTAGATGAAGAGAGGGAAGGGGCCATAAAGCGCAGTCAGGCTTGAGATCCCAGAATAGGGCGTCTGTCTCGTCATTGCTGATGATGATGGAGTAAATCATAACTGTAGCAGATGTTCTAATACATTTACCTTGCAGTCTGACAACCAGTGAGTTACGATCTGCTTCATCTTCCTCTGCATACATTACGCGTTGTCACCGCTGCCTCCTCCGCCGCCGTATCCCGGGTTTTCCTCTATGAATTAATGTGACAGAATCGTTGGTATTTCAATAAATTACATATGAAGATGACATCACAGACGCCTCGTCCCATCCTCTCTGGAGGTCACCTGATGAGCAAGTTAATGGTGCTATGAAGTCATCCTACCCCAGATCCGTCCTTGTTACAGAAGAAAATTCTTATTATTGAAGATAAAGCCGCAGAGCGGCGCAGATATGTGATTCTTCCCACAGTCAGCGATGATGTGACGCACAATAATAAAGGTAAATGTAAAATATTGGGAAATATTGTATCAATATAATACAAACACTGCGCCCCCATCGGGGGGCTTCATGGCCGAGCAGCTGCAGCCGTACATCACCAAGCACAATGCCGAGCGTCGGATGGAGTGGTGTGAAGCTGCCACCACTGGACTCTGGAGGAGACGTGTTCTGTACAGTGACGGATCGCACTTCTCTATCTGATGGAGGAGTCTGGGTTTGGTGATTCCAGGAGGACGTTACCCCCTGACTGCATCGTGGCCCCTGTACAGATGGTGGAGGAGGATAATGCTCTGGGCTGTTATCAGGGAGCGGCTGCGGACCCTCAGCTCCAGTGATGGGAAATCTTCATCTTCAGCACAAGACAATTGTAGCCACCGTCCAGTGCTAATCACTGAGCCACCCTGCTGCCCGTACAGTGTGTTGCCTCTTCGTACAGCATGCTCCCTATATACATTCATTTTACACCTCCAGAACATTTCTCATCAATGTGTGATCTTCTGCCTCTGGGGAAGTTGTGAGAGTTTCGCTGTCACTGCGGCTTCTGCAGGTGTCAGTTTTTGCCTTCCTGTAATTATGGATGTGGAAGATCTGATATTCCAGACTTTACGCTTTATAATGGATAGGGAGAAATCTGCCATAAACCTGCCGGATTCAGGATCTGCAGTTAAATCTGCAATATAAATCTATGCACTACTACTCCATCAGGTGCATCAGACAAACCCTCATTTTTGGTCTTGCTGTCACAGAGTCCCTGCTGGTGGGAGGAGGGGGGACAATCGCACCTCGTGCCTTGTTGCACCAGATTCAATTATCGCTCTTTAATCCGCTTGAATCGCATTTTCCCGTTTCTCCTTCACAAAATCAATTCATCTTTCCTAATATTTAGATTGCCCTTCGTCCGCCATTCTCAGCTCGCTCCTATTTCATGGCTGCTTTCTATATATCAGTCAATTTGTTTTTCTCATTACTGCGGCGCGCTATCTGTTCATCGATATATTGAACGAGGTTTAGCCACTAACTCAACAATGTGGGAGCGAGGAAATAATAGTAAGTGATGAGCGGTGCCTGTATGTGAAGACCAATGTCTGCGTGTGATGAGCAGTGGCTGCACGTGATGAGTGGTTCTTGCATGTGATGAGCGGTGCCTGCACGTGATGAGTGGTTCCTGCGTGTGATGAACGGTGTCTACGTGTGATGAGCGGTTCCTGCATGTGATTATTGGTGCCTGCGTATGATGAGTGGTTCCTGTGTGTGATGAGTGGTGCCTGCGTGTGATGAGCGGTGCCTGCGTGTGATGAGCGGTGCCTGCGTGTGATGAGCGGTGCCTCCGTGTGATGAGCAGTGCCTGTGCCTACGTGTGATGAGCGGTTCCTGCGTGTTATGAGTGGTTCCTGCGTGTGATGAGCGGTGCCTGCACGTGATGAGTGGTTCCTGCGTGTGATTATTGGTGCCTGCGTATGATGAGTGGTTCCTGTGTGTGATGAGTGGTGCCTGCGTGTGATGAGCGGTGCCTGCGTGTGATGAGCGGTGCCTGCGTGTGATGAGCGGTGCCTCCGTGTGATGAGCAGTGCCTGTGCCTACGTGTGATGAGCGGTTCCTGCGTGTTATGAGTGGTTCCTGCGTGTGATGAGCGGTGCCTGCACGTGATGAGTGGTTCCTGCGTGTGATGAACGGTGTCTACGTGTGATGAGCGGTTCCTGCATGTGATTATTGGTGCCTGCGTATGATGAGTGGTTCCTGTGTGTGATAAGTGGTGCCTGCGTGTGATGAGCGGTGCCTGCGTGTGATGAGCGGTGCCTGCGTGTGATGAGCGGTGCCTCCGTGTGATGAGCAGTGCCTGTGCCTACGTGTGATGAGCGGTTCCTGCGTGTTATGAGTGGTGTCTGCGTGTGATGAACGGTGCCTGCACGTGATGAGTGGTTCCTGCGTGTGATGAGCGGTGCCTGCACGTGATGAGTGGTTCCTGCGTGTGATGAGCGGTGCCTGCACATGATGAGTGGTTCCTGCGTGTGATGAGCGGTGCCTGCACGTGATGAGTGGTTCCTGCGTGTGATGAGCGGTGCCTGCACGTGATGAGTGGTTCCTGCGTGTGATGAGCGGTGTCTGCACGTGATGAGTGGTTCCTGCGTGTGATGAGCGGTGTCTGCACGTGATGAGTGGTTCCTGCGTGTGATGAGCGGTGCCTGCACGTGATGAGTGGTTCCTGCGTGTGATGAGCGGTGCCTGCACGTGATGAGCGGTGTCTGCACGTGATGAGTGGTTCCTGCGTGTGATGAGCGGTGCCTGCACGTGATGAGTGGTTCCTGCGTGTGATGAGCGGTGTCTGCACGTGATGAGTGGTTCCTGCGTGTGATGAGCGGTGCCTGCACGTGATGAGTGGTTCCTGCGTGTAATGAGCGGTGTCTGCACGTGATGAGTGGTTCCTGTGTGTGATTATCGGTGCCTGCGGATTATGTGCGATGTCTGCATGTGATGAGCAAAGTCTGTGTGTGATGAGCGATGTCTGCGTGTGATGAGCGATTTCTGCGTGTGATGAGTGAGGTCAGCATGTGATGAGCGGTTCCTGTGTGTGATGAGCGGTGTGTACGTGTGATGAGTGGTGTGTGCATGTGATCAGCGAAGTCTGCGTGTGATGAGCGATGTATGTGTGTGATGATCGGTGCCTGTGTGTGATGAGTGGTTCCTGCCTGTGATGATCGGTGTCTACGTGTGATGAGCGGTTCCTGCATGTGATTATTGGTGCCTGCGTATGATGAGTGGTTCCTGTGTGTGATGAGTGGTGCCTGCGTGTGATGAGCGGTGCCTGCGTGTGATGAGCGGTGCCTCCTTGTGATGAGCAGTGCCTGTGCCTACGTGTGATGAGCGGTGCCTGTGTGTGATGAGTGGTGTCTGTGTGTGATGAGCGGTTCCTGCATGTGATGAGCAATTTTTGCATGTGATGAGCGGTTCCTGTGTGTGAGCGGTTCCTGCATGTGATGAGCAGTGCCTGCGTGTGATTAGCAGTGCCTGCGTGTGATGAGTGGTGCCTGTGTGTGATGAGCGGTGCCTGCGTGTGATGAGCGGTGCCTGCGTGTGATGAGCGGTTCCTCCTTGTGATGAGCAGTTCCTCCTTGTGATGAGCAGTGCCTGTGCCTACGTGTGATGAGCGGTGCCTGTGTGTGATGAGTGGTGTCTGTGTGTGATGAGCGGTTCCTGCATGTGATGAGCAATTTTTGCATGTGATGAGCGGTTCCTGTGTGTGAGCGGTTCCTGCATGTGATGAGCAGTGCCTGCGTGCGATTAGCAGTGCCTGGGTGTGATGAGCGGTTCCTGCGTGTGATGAGTGGTGCCTGTGTGTGATGAGCGGTGCCTGCGTGTGATGAGCAGTGCCTGCGTGTGATGAGTGGTGCCTGCGTGTGATGAGCGGTTCCTCCTTGTGATGAGCAGTTCCTCCTTGTGATGAGCAGTGCCTGTGCCTACGTGTGATGAGCGGTTCCTGCGTGTTATGAGTGGTGTCTGCGTGTGATGAGCGGTTCCAGCATGTGATGAGCAATTTTTGCATGTGATGAGCGGTTCCTGTGTGTGATGAGTGGTTCCTGCGTGTGATGAGTGGTGCCTGCATGTGATGAACAGTTCCTCCTTGTGATGAGCAGTGCCTGTGCCTACGTGTGATGAGCGGTGCCTGCGTGTTATGAGTGGTGTCTGCGTGTGATGAGCGGTTCCTGCATGTGATGAGCAGTGCCTGCGTGTGATGAGCGGTGCCTGCATGTGATGAGCGGGGTCTGCGTGTGATGAGCCATTCCTGCGTATGACGAGTGGTTCATGCGTGTGATGAACAATTCCTGCGTGTGATGAGCGGTTCCTCCTTGTGATGAACGGTGCCTGCGTGTGATGAGCAGTTCCTGCGTGTGATGAGCAGTTCCTGCATGTGATGAGCGGTTTCTGCGTGTGATGAGCGATTCCTGCGTGTGATGAGCGTTTCCTGCTTGTGATGAGTGGTTCCTGCGTGTGATAAGCGGTGCCTGCATGTGATGAGCGATGCCTGCGTGTGATGAGCGATGCCTGCGTGTGATGAGCGGTTCCTGCGTGTGATGAGCGGTTCCTGCGTGTGATGAGCGATTCCTGCGTGTGATGAGTGTTTCCAGTATCTGATACTATACAACGGTACTGATCATTTCCAGGGGCGTAATTATAATAGGTGCAGGGTTTGCAATTGCACCCGGGCCCTGTAGACTAGGGGGCCTCAAAGGTCCCTTTGTCCCATATGAAAAGACTATTACTTTTAAAGACTTGTGTTTGTTGGGGGCCCCATTTGAAACTCTGCATTGGTGCCCACAAGCTTCAGGTTACCCCACTGTTCCTGGCACTGCATCCAGAATGTACATGTTGCTGATTCTCCATTTATAGAGTGCCCCCCATTTAATGATCCATCTGGGGTCCTGACAGTCCCGGTTGGCCCTGATGTCATCCATCGATTTGTTCCAAGCTGTGTGCATCCCAAATATCACACCTCCTGGCCTCCATTGATCAGGGGCGGCGGTGGAGGCAGGAGGGCGCCGCTGTCCCTTTGTTTAATGTGGAGAAGGTGAGGTCGAGTGCCGGGAATAATTAATAGCATTTTCCCGGCCACTTTATTGCAGGGAAGTGAAATGTGGCCACACTTAGAATAATTATGGAATTATAATTTAATTGGATCCTAATGAGATATAATTGAAATGTTTATGGTTTGTTAGAGTCTAGAATGCAATTCACAGGAGAGGAAGCCGCGTGTCATTGAAAGCTGCGACCGCCGCCAATGGAGGAGAAGAAGGCAAAGGAGAAATTATCAGGATTACGGTAAATACATCAGGAGAGATGATATCCATTCAGCTGCTTCTGATCTGGGAAGGCTGGAGCCAGACATAATGGCATTGCATCTCCAAGAAAGGACTTTCATCTGCTTCTAAGGGTATGTGCCTGCGGCAGTTTCTGCTCTTTTTATGCAAATGAGCAGCACCATTTGCATGCGGACCCGCTGGAGAAATTGACATGCTGCGCTCTGGAATGTCAGTTTCTGCAGGTGAGCCGCAGACGCATAGTGGACATGGGATTTCTACAAATAACATCCACTATGATGTAACAGCTGGCTGCTGCGGGTTTGACGCTACATAACACACAGCTTCAAGCCCGCGGCGGCTCCTGATCGTCTGCACATACCCTAAGTGAGGCATATATGAGTATTATTACTGTGTGGGGCATTGAGAGGGCCACTAAAGGCAGCAGCAGTAAAGAGAAAAGCCATGGCTGGAAGAAGGCAAATGTGAATCACTGCAGTGAGCTCCCTCTAGTGGTGACCGTATAAATCAATATCTAATCAGGTCACCCTAGTGGTGACGGTATAAATCTGTATGTAGTGAGCTCCCTCTAGTGGTGGCTGTATAAGTCTGTATGTAGTGAGCTCCCTCTAGTGGGGACTGTATAAATCTGTATGTAGTGAGCTCCCTCTAGTGGTGCCTGTATAAATCTGTATGTAGTGAGCTCCCTCTTGTGCTGGCTGTATAAGTCTGTATGTAGTGAGCTCCCTCTAGTGGGGACTGTATAAATCTGTATGTAGTGAGCTCCCTCTAGTGGTGCCTGTATAAATCTGTATGTAGTGAGCTCCCTCTTGTGCTGGCTGTATAAGTCTGTATATGGTGAGCTCCCCCTAGTGGTGGCTGTATACATCTGTATGTAGTGAGCCCCCCCTAGTGGAGGCAGTACAAGTCTGTATGCAGTGAGCTCCCTCTTGTGATGGCTGTATAAATCTGTATGCAGTGAGCTCCCCCTAGTGGTGGCTGTATAAATCTGTATGTAGTGAGCTCCCTCTAGTGGTGGCTGTATAAATCTGTATGCAGTGAGCTCCCTCTAGTGGGGACTGTATAAATCTGTATGTAGTGAGCTCCCTCTAGTGGGGACTGTATAAATCTGTATGTAGTGAGCTCCCCCTAGTGGTGCCTGTATAAATCTGTATGTAGTGAGCTCCCTCTAGTGGGTACTGTATAAATCTGTATGTAGTGAGCTCCCCCTAGTGGTGCCTGTATAAATCTGTATGTAGTGAGCTCCCTCTAGTGGGTACTGTATAAATCTGTATGTAGTGAGCTTCCTCTAGTGGTGGCTGTATAAATCTGTATGTAGTGAACTCCCTCTAGTGGTGGCTGTATAAATCTGTATGTAGTGAGCTCCCTCTAGTGGTGACTGTATTAATCTGTATGTAGTGAGTTCCCCCTAGTGGTGGCTGTATAAATCTGTATGTAGTGAGCTCCCTCTAGTGGTGGCTGTATAAATCTGTATGTAGTGAGCTCCTTCTAGAGGTGGCTGTATAAATCTGTATGTAGTAAGCTCCCTCTAGTGGTGGCTGTATAAATCTGTATGCAGTAAACTCCCTCTAGTGGTGACTGTATATAGTGCCCCCCCTAGTGTTGCTGTATAATTCTGTATGCAATGAGCTCCCCCTAGTGGTGGCTGTATAAATCTGTATATAGTGAGCTCCTCCTAGTGGAGACTATAAAAATCTGTATGCTGTGAGCTTCGCCTAATGGTGACTGTATAAATCTGTATGTAGTGTGCTCGGCCAGTAGTGGCCGTATAAATCTGTATATAGTGAGCTCCCTCTAGTGGTGGCTGTATAAATCTGTATGTAGTGAGCTCCCTCTAGTGGTGGCTGTATAAATCTGTATGTAGTGAGCTCACTGTAGTGGTGACTGTATAAATCTGTATGTAGTGAGCTCCCTCTAGTGGTGGCTGTATAAATCTGTATGTAGTGAGCTCTCTCTAGTGATGACTGTATAAATCTGTATGTAGTGAGCTCCCTCTAGTGGTGGCTGTATAAATCTGTATATAGTGAGCTCCCTCTAGTGGTGGCTGTATAAATCTGTATACACTGTGTTCCAAATTATTAAAAATAATATTTTCTCAGATTTTCCCAAATTACCTATATGAATTGCAGTCATTGTAATTTTCCAGTGAAATAACTATTAGAGCACAATTGAAAGGTTTTTGTATAAACTGCCTATGATAACAGTATATTTTTAAAAAATAAAAAACTCAAACTGCACTCAAAATGCATGTTCCAAATTATTATGCACAGCAGAGTTTTCAACCTTTTCATTTTAATAAAGAACAAAAAAATGGTCATTTTTGAAACGATAAGCATTAGCAGGTTATTACACACTGAAATCAAACAGTTTTCAACTCAAAACTTTATTCTAGGTGATGTTACATTTGCACATAGGACCGCTTGTTGGAAAGGAGCTTCTGGACTCTCTCGTCCATTGAATTTGTCAGGTTTTGGATGGTTTCTGCTTCAATTGTTTTGCATGAGGACAGAATACCCTCCCAGAGCTGTTGCTTAGATGTGAACTGCCTCCCGCCATCATAGACAGTCCTTTTGATGATGCTCCAGAGGTTCTCAATGGGGTTGAAGTCAGGGGAGCATGGGGGCCACACCATAAGTTTGTCCCCTTTTATGCCCATAGCAGCCAGAGATGCAGATGTGTTATGTGCAGCATGAGACGGGGCATTATCATGCATGAAATGATCTCGATGGTCCAGATGGATGGAGTGGAGGATGGCTGGTTGATGGACACCCCATGCAAACACGGCTACGGCGCTAACAAGGAGGAGGTGGAGTAATGTTTTGGGCTGGAATCATGGGGAGAGAGATTGTCGGCCCTTTTAGGATCCCTGAAGGGGTAAAGATGAACTCCATAATGAATGTTGAGTTTCTCAAACAGCACTTCCTGCCATGGTTCAAGAAGAAGAACCGTGCATTCCACAGCAAGATCATTTCATGCATGATAATGCCCCGTCTCATGCTGCACATAACACATCTGCATCTCTGGCTGCTATGGGCATAAAAGGGGACAAACTTATGGTGTGGCCCCCATGCTCCCCTGACCTCAACCCCATTGAGAACCTCTGGAGCATCATCAAAAGGAGTGTCTATGATGGCGGGAGGCAGTTCACATCTAAGCAACAGCTCTGGGAGGGTATTCTGTCCTCATGCAAAACAATTGAAGCAGAAACCATCCAAAACCTGACAAATTCAATGGACGAGAGAGTTCAGAAGCTCCTTTCCAACAAGCGGTCCTATGTGCAAATGTAACATTACCTAGAATAAAGTTTTGAATTGAAAACTGTTTGATTTCAGTGTGTAATATCCTGCTAATGCTTATAATTTCAAAAATGACCATTTTTTTGTTCTTTATTAAAATGAAAAGGTTGAAAACTCTGCTGTGCATAATAATTTGGAACATGCATTTTGAGTGCAGTTTGAGTTTTTTATTTTTTAAAAAATATCCTGTTATCATAGGCAGTTTATACAAAAACCTTTCAATTGTACTCTAATAGTTATTTCACTGGAAAATTACAATGACTGCAATTCATATAGGTAATTTGGGAAAATCTGAGAAAATATTATTTGCATAATAATTTGGAACACAGTGTATAGTGAGCTCACTCTAGTGGTGACTGTATAAATCTGTATGTAGTGAGCTCCCTCTAGTGGTGGCTGTATAAATCTGTATGTAGTGAGCTCCCCCTAGTGGAGACTGTATAAATTCATATTACTTAAGCTATGAAATGACTTCACAAATTCCCTCTGCCACCTTATACTAGTGCAGTGTATCCATCACGTAAAAGGGTTTTCTGATACCTCAATTAACATTGATGACCTAGGGGTCCTTACATCCACGAGTCTGGGAAAGCTGAGTGACACCACATGGGAGTTGCAGTAGTGTCTTTATTGTAGAGGGCTGATATTCATTATAGTCCATACAAACAATATAATGCCCGTATCCCGGGTCATTAGGAGCGGCGTCGCGGTGACATGTGCCTCCTGTGACTGTACAGTGAGGAGCTCAGTCTTTCATCCCGGGATTTAATTAGCTCTCGCTCAGACCCCTGATCGATGGCACGAGGCGGCAGGTCTGTCTCTCCGGCTTGTTTTCTCTATCTTGAACTTGCCAAGACAGATTAGGCCGTTGTCAAGGTCGCTCAATATCGTGTGTGTGCAAACCCCTAGATAAGCCGCGCTCTTTATAGAAGGGCCAGAGAGTGTCCGTCTAGCGCCTCTCAGCCCTTCTGGAAAGCCGGTGACTCCCCCCAATGTCTAATTTTGACATAGGTGGGTGCATCAGAGATCCAGATAATGCATCGCGTAGCAGAGTCAATATTGTATCTTGGGACAATGCTATCTGCTCCTTGCAGCGGACAGGGGTCTCTATTAAGCAAGTAAACAGAGATATTCCTGGAGACCCCATCGATCGCAGCACCGGTCCTGCTCACATCTGCATCATGGTTTCCATTATTAAAAGTAACCAAACAAGACGCTGGAATACGAAACCGATGGGCAAGGGCAGCGCCAATTATAATGGGATGGTGCGTCCAGCTAATGCCCTCAACCGACTCCACTTTTGTGCCCATCAGGATCGGCGTCCTCCACGCAGGGTCGGCTCCTTATCTCCTTTGACAGCTAAGATCTCTAATTTTGTTTGTTCTTTTATTTTTATTTTTTAGATTTGAGATGAACGTAAATAATAAAAATATTAAACCGATTGACGAACTTGTCTCCTTTCGCAACGGCGTAGGACGTGACGCGATGACGGGACGCCGCCGAGCCGAGGAGCTTAATGGAACCGGGCAGAGACAAACGGCGGCGACGGATGCAAATCTCTTATAAGAAAGTTAGAGAACTCGCCGTACTCGAGATGTTTAATTAAATGACAAGACTAATTAACCAGAGCGAAGGCGACATCTCACTAATTGTAAGTAACCAAATAAAGAGACAAATAAGAGAGGATAATGAGAAGCCAGGAGAAAATCCTAATCCTCCGCCCGATCCTGGATCACTCTGGTTGATGCAAAAAGCACAAAATACAAAAATGTTTATGCATGGAATCACACATGATGCTTTTGGTGCAGTTTTTTTTTTTACATTTTAGATTCAAAAGGAAAAATAAGCAAAAAGAATGAGGACCCCCCCCAATTCACCAAGACTGGCATTTTGTAGGTCCGTTTTGATGAACAGGGCACTGGAGTAAGATGCGCCACATTCATCGCATCTCTGTCATGATTTGCATCCCCTCCCTGATAAACTTCACAAACTTTTGTAAAAAGTTAGAGCCGGCACAAAAAAGTCAAAAGTTTCATCCAGTTGTAAAATTTTTTGAGTTGAACAATCAATTTTGCAACATTTCAAACAGTTTTATTCTAGAATTTTGCCACAAGCTGTTTGAAGAATCAGGATTTCTTCTTCTTGGATCCACTTCTGACTTTGGATACAAAAGTTGCATAAAAAAAAAGTTTGAGACGGTTTCCTGCCTTAAAGGGTTATTTCCATTGTAGTAAGTGATGGCATATAGTTTGGAAACCACATCTGAGGTTCGAACCTCTGAGACCCCCATTGATGCTGTTTTCTTTTCACAGCGGCTCCCCAGTTACCTGATTGGGGCCGGCTGTAGGGCAATCACAATCAGTTGAAAAGATGCCATAAATGCCTTTATTATTATACAGCATTATCTTGCTGCCAAACCTGTCACGGTGTCAGTCTATTCTGCATTCTGGCATTATATTCATAAATGAGAAAGTACTTCAATGCGCTAATACAACAGAACTGAAGCAAATCTCCTTTGTTCTATTCCCTTTCTATAGGCATCGTAACCTTGACATGATATTTATTATTTCCTAAAAATTCCAGGAGATGCCTCTACCCCCCTCCTACATCTCCACCCCAGAGAATTAAAAAGTAAAGTTTTTTATTTCTCGATGAACCTGACGCCGCCGTTCTTCCGTGTCTGCCAGTATTTATGAGTCAAATATTTCTTTCAATGGGATTTTAATATCTGTCATTAATCATGGATTTTTTTTGGTTCTCTATCGTTTTTTTAATCAGTGACTGATACAAGGTAACATGTACCGAACGTGCAGGGGGTGTAAAAGAAGCCCCCAATTCTATGTATCAACCAACAGTTGTCCATCTCAGGGGTCACCCCCACACTACGTTGGGGGGATTCAATAACATTTTTGCTACATGAGCGTGAGTCACTGAAACCTATCAAGCGACTGGGAACCGCTTCTAATTCATTCATCTGTCCTTGTTAGACTTCTGCAGATTGCATCTTAATTTACTTACCCTCATCAGATAACACATTATCCTGCACCAGAATACAGGAAAATCCACTAAAATCAGCCAACATGCCTCAATGAGAAGATACTGCTAATCCATATAAAGACTGGTACTAAAAATACACAATATAAGATTGTGCTCAATACTGCCCCCTACAGTGAACAGTTCAGAGTGGGCGCAAAAAAGTAGCTGCAACTTCTCATGCCTCATATGAATAAGAATATAATACTATAATACTGCTCCTATGTACAAGAATATAACTACTATAATGCTGCCCACTATGTACAAGAATATAACTACTATAATACTGCCCCCTATGTACAAGAATATAACTACTATAATACTGCTCCTATGTACAAGAATATTACTACTATAATACTGCCCCCTATGTACAAGAATATATCTAATATAATACTGCCCCCTATGTACAAGAATATAACTACTATAATACTGCTCCTATGTACAAGAATATAACTACTATAATATTGCTCCTATGTACAAGAATATTACTACTATAATACTGCCCCCTATGTACAAGAATATAACTACTATAATACTGCCCCTATGTACAAGAATATAACTACTATAATACTGCTTCCTATGTACAAGAATATAACTACTATAATACTGCTCCTATGTACAAGAATATTACTACTATAATACTGCCCCCTATGTACAAGAATATAACTACTATAATACTGCCCCTATGTACAAGAATATAACTACTATAATACTGCTACTATGTACAAGTATATAACTACTATAATACTGCTCCTATGTACAAGAATATAACTACTATAATACTGCTCTTATGTTCAAGAATATAACTACTATAATGCTGCCTCCTATGTACAAGAATATAACTACTATGATACTGCCCCCTATGTACAAGTATATAACTACTATAATACTGCTCCTATGTACAAGAATATAACTACTATAATACTGCTCTTATGTTCAAGAATATAACTACTGTAATACTGCTCCCTATGTACAAGAATATAGCAACTATAATATTGCCCCTATATACAAGAATATAACTACTATAATACTGCTCCCTATGTACAAGAATATAGCAACTATAATATTGCCCCTATTTACAAGAATATAACTACTATAATACTGCTCCTATGTACAAGAATATATCTACTATAATACTGCCCCCTATGTGCAAGAATATAACTACTACAATACTGCTCCCTATGTGCAAGAATATAACTACTATAATACTGCTCCCTATGTACAAGAATATAACTACTATAATACTGCTCCCTATGTACAAGAATATAGTTACTATAATACTGCTCTCTATGTACAAGAATATAAATACTATAATACTGTCCCTATGTACAAGGCTAAAACTACTTTAATACTGCCCCTATGTACAAGGCTAAAACTACTTTAATACTGCCCCTATATGCAAGAATATAACTACTACAACACTGTCCTTATGTACAAGAATATAACTACTATAATACTTCCCCTATGTACAAGAATATAACTACTATAATACTGCTCCCTATGTACAAGAATATAACTATTATAATACTGCCCCCTATGAACAAGAATATAACTACTATAATACTGCCCCTATGTACAACGCTATAACTACTATAATACTGCCCCTATGTACAAGAATATAACTACTATAACACTGTCCTTATGTACAAGAATATAACTACTATAATACTGCCCACTATGTACAAGAATATAACTACTATAATACTGCCCCCTATGTACAAGAATATAACTACTATAATACTGATCCTATGTACAAGAATATAACTACTATAATACTGCCCCCTATGTACAAGAATATAACTACTATAATACTGCCCCCTATGTACAAGAATATTACTACTATAATACTGCGCCCTATGTACAAGAATATTACTACTATAATACTGCGCCCTATGTACAAGAATAAAACTACTATAATACTGCTCCTATGTACAAGAATATAACTACTATAGTACTGCTCCTATGTACAACGCTATAACTACTATAATACTGCCCCCTATGTACAAGAATATAACTACTATAATACTGCTCCCTATGTACAAGAATATAGTTACTATAATACTGCTCTCTATGTACAAGAATATAAATACTATAATACTGTCCCTATGTACAAGGCTAAAAGTACTTTAATACTGCCCCTATGTACAAGGCTAAAACTACTTTAATACTGCCCCTATATGCAAGAATATAACTACTACAACACTGTCCTTATGTACAAGAATATAACTACTATAATACTTCCCCTATGTACAAGAATATAACTACTATAATACTGCTCCCTATGTACAAGAATATAACTATTATAATACTGCCCCCTATGAACAAGAATATAACTACTATAATACTGCCCCTATGTACAACGCTATAACTACTATAATACTGCCCCTATGTACAAGAATATAACTACTATAACACTGTCCTTATGTACAAGAATATAACTACTATAATACTGCCCACTATGTACAAGAATATAACTACTATAATACTGCCCCCTATGTACAAGAATATAACTACTATAATACTGATCCTATGTACAAGAATATAACTACTATAATACTGCCCCCTATGTACAAGAATATAACTACTATAATACTGCCCCCTATGTACAAGAATATTACTACTATAATACTGCGCCCTATGTACAAGAATATTACTACTATAATACTGCGCCCTATGTACAAGAATAAAACTACTATAATACTGCTCCTATGTACAAGAATATAACTACTATAGTACTGCTCCTATGTACAACGCTATAACTACTATAATACTGCCCCTATGTACAAGAATATAACTACTATAACAATGTCCTTATGTACAAGAATATAACTACTATAATACTGCCCCCTATGTACAAGAATATACCTACTATAATACTGCCCCCTATCTACAAGAATATAACTACTATAATACTGCCCCCAATGTGCAAGAATATAACTACTATAATACTTCCCCTATGTACAAGAATATGACTACTATAATACTGCCCCCTATGTACAAGAATATATCTAATATAATACTGCCCCCTATGTACTAGAATATAACTACTATAATACTGCCCCCTATGTACAAGAATATAACTACTTTAATACTGCTCCTATGTACAAGAATATAACTACTATAATACTGCTCCTATGTAGAAGAATATAACTACTATAATACTGCTCCTATGTACAAGAATATAACTACTATAATACTGCTCCTATGTACAAGAATATAACTACTATAATACTGCTCCTATATATAAGAATATAACTACTATAATACTGCCCCTATGTACAAGAATATAACTACTATAATACTGCTTCTATGTACAAGAATATAACCAATATAATACTGCTCCTATATACAAGAATATAACTACTATAATACTGCCCCTATGTACAAGAATATAACTACTATAATACTGCTTCTATGTACAAGAATATAACTACTATAATACTGCTCCTATGTACAAGAATATAACTACTATAATACTGCTCCTATATACAAGAATATAATTACTATAATACTGCCCCTATGTACAAGAATATAACTACTATAATACTGCTTCTATGTACAAGAATATAACTACTATAATACTGCTCTTATATACAAGAATATAACTACTATAATACTGCCCCTATGTACAAGAATATACCTACTATAATACTGCCCCCTATGTACAAGAATATAACTACTATAATACTGCTCCTATGTAGAAGAATATAACTACTATAATACTGCTCCTATGTACAAGAATATAACTACTATAATACTGCTCCTATGTACAAGAATATAACTACTATAATACTGCTCCTATATACAAGAATATAACTACTATAATACTGCCCCTATGTACAAGAATATAGCTACTATAATACTGCTTCTATGTACAAGAATATAACCATTATAATACTGCTCCTATATACAAGAATGTAACTACTATAATACTGCCCCTATGTACAAGAATATAACTACTATAATACTGCTTCTATGTACAAGAATATAACTACTATAATACTGCTCCTATGTACAAGAATATAACTACTATAATACTGCTCCTATATACAAGAATATAACTACTATAATACTGCCCCTATGTACAAGAATATAACTACTATAATACTGCTTCTATGTACAAGAATATAACTACTATAATACTGCTCCTATATACAAGAATATAACTACTATAATACTGCTCCTATATACAAGAATATAACTACTATAATACTGCCCCTATGTACAAGAATATAACTACTATAATACTGCTTCTATGTACAAGAATATAACTACTATATTACTGCTCCTATGTACAAGAATATAACTACTATAATACTGCTCCTATATACAAGAATATAACTACTATAATACTGCCCCTATGTACAAGAATATAACTACTATAATACTACTTCTATGTACAAGAATATAACTACTATAATACTGCTCCTATATACAAGAATATAACTACTATAATACTGCCCCTATGTACAAGAATATAACTACTATAATACTGCCCCTATATACAAGAATATAACCATTATAATACTGCTCCTATGTACAAGAATATAATTACTATAATACTTCCCCTATGTACAAGAATATAACTACTATAATACTGCCCCCTATGTACAAGAATATAACTACTATAATACTGCTCCTATGTACAAGAATATAACTACTATAGTACTGCCCCCTATGTACAAGAATATAACTACTATAATACTGCTCCTATGTGCAAGAATATAACTACTATAATACTGCTCCTTTGTACAAGAATATAACTACTATAATACTTCCCCTATGTACAAGAATATAACTACTATAATACTGCCCCCTATGTACAAAAATATAACTACTATAATACTGCCCCCTATGTGCAAGAATATAACTACTATAATACTGCTCCTATATACAAGAATATAACTACTATAATACTGCTCCTATGTACAAGAATATAACTACTATAATACTGCACCTATGTACAAGAATATAACTATTATAATACTGCCCCATATGTACAAGAATGTAACTACTATAATACTGCCCCCTATGTGCAAGAATATAACTACTATAATACTGCTCCTATGTACAAGAATATAACTACTATAATACTGCACCTATGTACAAGAATATAACTACTATAATACTGCCCCCTGTGTACAAGAATATAACTACTATAATACTGCCCCCTATGTACAAGAATATAACTACTATAAAACTGCTCCCTATATACAAGAATATAACTACTATAATACTGTCCCCTATGTACAAGAATATAACTATTATAATACTGCACCTATGTACAAGAATATAACTACTATAATACTGCCCCCTATGTACAAGAATATAACTACTATAATACTGCTCCTATGTTCAAGAATATAACTACTATAATACTGCTCCTATGTACAAGAATATAACTACTAAAATACTGCCCCTATGTACATGAATATAACTACTATAATACTGCTCCTATGTACACGAATATAACTACTATAATACTACTTCTATGTACAAGAATATAACCATTATAATACTGCTCCTATGTACAAGAATATAACTACTATAATACTTCCCCTATGTACAAGAATATAACTACTATAATACTGCCCACTATGTGCAAGAATATAACTACTATAATACTGCCCCCTATGTACAAGAATATAACTACTATAATACTGCTCCTATGTACAAGAATATAACTACTATAATACTGCTCCTATGTACAAGAAAATAACTACTATAATACTGCCCCCTATGTACAAGAATATAACTACTTTAATACTGCTCCTATGTACAAGAATATAACTACTATAATACTGCTCCTATGTACAAGAATATAACTGCTATAATACTGCTCCTATGTACAATAATATAACTACTATAATACTGCCCCCTATGTACAAGAATATAACTACTGTAATACTGTTCCTATGTACAAGAATATAACTACTATAATACTTCCCTTATTATACAAGAATATAACTACTATAATACTGCCCCCTATGTACAAGAATATAACTACTATAATACTGCTCCTATGTACAAGAATATAACTACTATAATACTGCTCCTATGTACAAGAATATAACTACTATAATACTGCTCCTATATACAAGAATATAACTACTATAATACTGCCCCTATGTACAAGAATATAACTACTATAATACTGCTTCTATGTACAAGAATATAACCATTATAATACTGCTCCTATATACAAGAATATAACTACTATAATACTGCCCCTATGTACAAGAATATAACTACTATAATACTGCTTCTATGTACAAGAATATAACTACTATAATACTGCTCCTATGTACAAGAATATAACTACTATAATACTGCTCCTATATACAAGAATATAACTACTATAATACTGCCCCTATGTACAAGAATATAACTACTATAATACTGTTTCTATGTACAAGAATATAACTACTATAATACTGCTCCTATATACAAGAATATAACTACTATAATACTGCCCCTATGTACAAGAATATAACTATTATAATACTGCCCCCTATGTACAAGAATATAACTACTTTAATACTGCTCCTATGTACAAGAATTTAACTACTATAATACTGCTCCTATGTAGAAGAATATAACTACTATAATACTGCTCCTATGTACAAGAATATAACTACTATAATACTGCTCCTATGTACAAGAATATAACTACTATAATACTGCTCCTATATACAAGAATATAACTACTATAATACTGCCCCTATGTACAAGAATATAGCTACTATAATACTGCTTCTATGTACAAGAATATAACCATTATAATACTGCCACTATGTACAAGAATATAACTACTATAATACTGCTCCTATATACATGAATATAACTACTATAATACTGCCCCTATGTACAAGAATATAACTACTATAATACTGCTTCTATGTACAAGAATATAACTACTATAATACTGCTCCTATGTACAAGAATATAACTACTATAATACTGCTCCTATATACAAGAATATAACTACTATAATACTGCCCCTATGTACAAGAATATAACTACTATAATACTGCTTCTATGTACAAGAATATAACTACTATAATACTGCTCCTATATACAAGAATATAACTACTATAATACTGCTCCTATATACAAGAATATAACTACTATAATACTGCCCCTATGTACAAGAATATAACTACTATAATACTGCTTCTATGTACAAGAATATAACTACTATATTACTGCTCCTATGTACAAGAATATAACTACTATAATACTGCTCCTATATACAAGAATATTAACTACTATAATACTGCCCCTATGTACAAGAATATAACTACTATAATACTGCTTCTATGTACAAGAATATAACTACTATAATACTGCTCCTATATACAAGAATATAACTACTATAATACTGCCCCTATGTACAAGAATATAACTACTATAATACTGCCCCTATATACAAGAATATAAATACTATAATACTGCTTCTATGTACAAGAATATAACCATTATAATACTGCTCCTATGTACAAGAATATAATTACTATAATACTTCCCCTATGTACAAGAATATAACTACTATAATACTGCCCCCTATCTACAAGAATATAACTACTATAATACTGCCCTCTTTGTGCAAGAATATAACTACTATAATACTGCCCCCTATGTACAAGAATATAACTACTATAATACTGCTCCTATGTACAAGAATATAACTACTATAGTACTGCCCCCTATGTACAAGAATATAACTACTATAATACTGCTCCTATGTGCAAGAATATAACTACTATAATACTGCTCCTTTGTACAAGAATATAACTACGATAATACTTCCCCTATGTACAAGAATATAACTACTATAATACTGCCCCCTATGTACAAAAATATGACTACTATAATACTGCCCCCTATGTGCAAGAATATAACTACTATAATACTGCTCCTATATACAAGAATATAACTACTATAATACTGCTCCTATGTACAAGAATATAACTACTATAATACTGCACCTATGTACAAGAATATAACTATTATAATACTGCCCCATATGTACAAGAATGTAACTACTATAATACTGCCCCCTATGTGCAAGAATATAACTACTATAATACTGCTCCTATGTACAAGAATATAACTACTATAATACTGCACCTATGTACAAGAATATAACTACTATAATACTGCCCCCTGTGTACAAGAATATAACTACTATAATACTGCCCCCTATGTACAAGAATATAACTACTATAATACTGCTCCCTATATACAAGAATATAACTACTATAATACTGTCCCCTATGTACAAGAATATAACTATTATAATACTGCACCTATGTACAAGAATATAACTACTATAATACTGCCCCCTATGTACAAGAATATAACTACTATAATACTGCTCCTATGTTCAAGAATATAACTACTATAATACTGCTCCTATGTACAAGAATATAACTACTAAAATACAGCCCCTATGTACATGAATATAACTACTATAATACTGCTCCTATGTTCAAGAATATACCTACTATAATACTGCTCCTATGTACAAGAATATAACTACTATAATACTGCACCTATGTACAAGAATATAACTACTATAATACTGCCCCCTGTGTACAAGAATATAACTACTATAATACTGCTCCTATGTACAATAATATAACTACTATAATACTGCTCCTATGTACAAGAATATAACTACTATAATACTGCACCTATGTACAAGAATATAACTACTATAATACTGCCTCTATGTATAAGAATATAACTACTATAATACTGCCCCCTATGTGCAAGAATATAACTACTATAATACTGCTCCTATGTACAAGAATATAACTACTATAATACTGCCCTCTATGTACAAGAATATAAGTAGTATAACACTGCCCCCTATGTACAAGAATATAACTACTATAATACTGCTCCTATGTACAAGAATATAACTACTATAATAATGCCCTCTATGTACAAGAATATAACTGCTATAACACTGCCCCCTATGTACAAGAATATAACTACTATAATACTGCTCCTATGTTCAAGAATATAACTACTATAATACTGCTAATATGTACAAGAATATAACTACTATAATACTGCCCCTATGTACATGAATATAACTACTATAATACTGCTCCTATGTTCAAGAATATACCTACTATAATACTGCTCCTATGTACAAGAATATAACTACTATAATACTGCACCTATGTACAAGAATATAACTACTATAATACTGCCCCCTGTGTACAAGAATATAACTACTATAATACTGCTCCTATGTACAATAATATAACTACTATAATACTGCTCCTATGTACAAGAATATAACTACTATAATACTGCACCTATGTACAAGAATATAACTACTATAATACTGCCTCTATGTATAAGAATATAACTACTATAATACTGCCCCCTATGTGCAAGAATATAACTACTATAATACTGCTCCTATGTACAAGAATATAACTACTATAATACTGCCCTCTATGTACAAGAATATAAGTAGTATAACACTGCCCCCTATGTACAAGAATATAACTACTATAATACTGCTCCTATGTACAAGAATATAACTACTATAATAATGCCCTCTATGTACAAGAATATAACTGCTATAACACTGCCCCCTATGTACAAGAATATAACTACTATAATACTGCTCCTATGTTCAAGAATATAACTACTATAATACTGCTAATATGTACAAGAATATAACTACTATAATACTGCCCCTATGTACATGAATATAACTACTATAATACTGCTCCTATGTTCAAGAATATACCTACTATAATACTGCTCCTATGTACAAGAATATAACTACTATAATACTGCACCTATGTACAAGAATATAACTACTATAATACTGCCCCGTGTGTACAAGAATATAACTACTATAATACTGCTCCTATGTACAATAATATAACTACTATAATACTGCTCCTATGTACAAGAATATAACTACTATAATACTGCACCTATGTACAAGAATATAACTACTATAATACTGCCTCTATGTACAAGAATATAACTACTATAATACTGCCCCCTATGTGCAAGAATATAACTACTATAATACTGCTTCTATGTACAAGAATATAACTACTATAATACTGCACCTATGTGCAAGAATATAACTACTATAATACTGCCCCCAATGTGCAAGAATATAACTACTATAATACTTCCCCTATGTACAAGAATATGACTACTATAATACTGCCCCCTATGTACAAGAATATATCTACTATAATACTGCCCCCTATGTACAAGAATATAACTACTATAATACTGCCCCCTATGTACAAGAATATAACTACTTTAATACTGCTCCTATGTACAAGAATATAACTACTATAATACTGCTCCTACGTACACGAATATAACTACTATAATAGTGCTACTATGTACAAGAATATAATCATTATAATACTGCTCCTATGTACAAGAATATAACTACTATAATACTTCCCCTATGTACAAGAATATAACTACTTTAATACTGCCCCCTATGTACAAGAATATAACTACTATAATACTGCCCCCTATGTACAAGAATATAACTACTATAATACTGCTCCTATGTACAAGAATATAACTACTATAATAATGCCCTCTATGTACAAGAATATAACTACTATAACACTGCCCCCTATGTACAAGAATATAACTACTATAATACTGCTCCTATGTTCAAGAATATAACTACTATAATACTGCTCCTATGTACAAGAATATAACTACTATAATACTGCCCCTATGTACATGAATATAACTACTATAATACTGCTCCTATGTTCAAGAATATACCTACTATAATACTGCTCCAATGTACAAGAATATAACTACTATAATACTTCCCCTATGTACAAGAATATAACTACTTTAATACTGCCCCCTATGTACAAGAATATAACTACTATAATACTGCCCCCTATGTGCAAGAATATAACTACTATAATACTGCCCCCTATGTACAACAATATAACTACTATAATACTGCTCCTATGTACAAGAATATAACTACTATAATACTGCTCCTATGTACAAGAAAATAACTACTATAATACTGCCCCCTATGTACAAGAATATAACTACTTTAATACTGCTCCTATGTAAAGAATATAACTACTATAATACTGCTCCTATGTACAAGAATATAACTACTATAATACTGCTCCTATGTACAAGAATATAACTACTATAATACTGCCCCATATGTACAAGAATATAACTACTATAATACTGCTCCTATATACAAGAATATAACTACTATAATACTGCTCCTATGTACAAGAATATAACTACTATAATACTGCACCTATGTGCAAGAATATAACTACTATAATACTGCCCCCTATGTACAAGAATATATCTACTATAATACTGCCCCCTATGTACAAGAATATAACTACTATAATACTGCCCCCTATGTACAAGAATATAACTACTTTAATACTGCTCCTATGTACAAGAATATAACTACTATAATACTGCTCCTATGTACAAGAATATAACTACTATAATACTGCTCCTATGTACAAGAATATAGCTACTATAATACTGCTTCTATGTACAAGAATATAACCATTATAATACTGCTCCTATGTACAAGAATATAATTACTATAATACTTCCCCTATGTACAAGAATATAACTAATATAATACTGCCCCCTATGTACAAGAAAATAACTACTATAATACTGCCCCCTTTGTGCAAGAATATAACTACTATAATACTGCCCCCTATGTACAAGAATATAACTACTATAATACTGCTCCTATGTACAAGAATATAACTACTATAGTACTGCCCCCTATGTACAAGAATATAACTACTATAATACTGCACCTATGTACAAGAATATAACTACTATAATACTGCTCCTTTGTACAAGAATATAACTACTATAATACTGCCCCCTATTTACAAGAATATTACTACTATAATACTGTCCCCTATGTACAAGAATATAACTACTATAATACTGCCCCTATGTACAAAAATATAACTACTATAATACTGCCCCCTATGTGCAAGAATATAACTACTATAATACTGCCACCTAAGTACAAGAATATAACTACTATAATACTGCTCCTATATACAAGAATATAACTACTATAATACTGCTCCTATGTACAAGAATATAACTACTATAATACTGCTCCTATATACAAGAATATAACTACTATAATACTGCTCCTATATACAAGAATATAACTACTATAATACTGCCCCTATGTACAAGAATATAACTACTATAATACTGCTTCTATGTACAAGAATATAACTACTATATTACTGCTCCTATGTACAAGAATATAACTACTATAATACTGCTCCTATATACAAGAATATAACTACTATAATACTGCCCCTATGTACAAGAATATAACTACTATAATACTGCTTTTATGTACAAGAATATAACTACTATAATACTGCTCCTATATACAAGAATATAACTACTATAATACTGCCCCTATGTACAAGAATATAACTACTATAATACTGCCCCTATATACAAGAATATAACTACTATAATACTGTTTCTATGTACAAGAATATAACCATTATAATACTGCTCCTATGTACAAGAATATAATTACTATAATACTTCCCCTATGTACAAGAATATAACTACTATAATACTGCCCCCTATGTACAAGAATATAACTACTATAATACTGCCCTCTTTGTGCAAGAATATAACTACTATAATACTGCCCCCTATTTACAAGAATATAACTACTATAATACTGCTCCTATGTACAAGAATATAACTACTATAGTACTGCCCCCTATGTACAAGAATATAACTACTATAATACTGCTCCTATGTGTAAGAATATAACTACTATAATACTGCTCCTTTGTACAAGAATATAACTACTATAATACTTCCCATATGTACAAGAATATAACTACTATAATACTGCCCCCTATGTACAAAAATATAACTACTATAATACTGCCCCCTATGTGCAAGAATATAACTACTATAATACTGCTCCTATATACAAGAATATAACTACTATAATACTGCTCCTATGTACAAGAATATAACTACTATAATACTGCACCTATGTACAAGAATATAACTATTATAATACTGCCCCATATGTACAAGAATGTAACTACTATAATACTGCCCCCTATGTGCAAGAATATAACTACTATAATACTGCTCCTATGTACAAGAATATAACTACTATAATACTGCTCCTATGTACAAGAATATAACTACTATAATACTGCACCTATGTACAAGAATATAATTACTATAATACTGCCCCCTGTGTACAAGAATATAACTACTATAATACTGCCCCCTATGTACAAGAATATAACTACTATAATACTGCTCCCTATATACAAGAATATAACTACTATAATACTGTCCCCTATGTACAAGAATATAACTATTATAATACTGCACCTATGTACAAGAATATAACTACTATAATACTGCCCCCTATGTACAAGAATATAACTACTATAATACTGCTCCTATGTTCAAGAATATAACTACTATAATACTGCTCCTATGTACAAGAATATAACTACTAAAATACTGCCCCTATGTACATGAATATAACTACTATAATACTGCTCCTATGTTCAAGAATATAACTACTATAATACTGCTCCTATGTACAAGAATATAACTACTATAATACTGCACCTATGTACAACAATATAACTACTATAATACTGCCCCCTGTGTACAAGAATATAACTACTATAATACTGCTCCTATGTACAATAATATAACTACTATAATACTGCTCCTATGTACAAGAATATAGCTACTATAATACTGCACCTATGTACAAGAATATAACTACTATAATACTGCCTCTATGTACAAGAATATAACTACTATAATACTGCCCCCTATGTGCAAGAATATAACTACTATAATACTGCTCCTATGTACAAGAATATAACTACTATAATACTGCTCCTATATACAAGAATATAACTACTATAATACTGCCCCTATGTACAAGAATATAACTACTATAATACTGCTTTTATGTACAAGAATATAACTACTATAATACTGCTCCTATATACAAGAATATAACTACTATAATACTGCCCCTATGTACAAGAATATAACTACTATAATACTGCCCCTATATACAAGAATATAACTACTATAATACTGCTTCTATGTACAAGAATATAACCATTATAATACTGCTCCTATGTACAAGAATATAATTACTATAATACTTCCCCTATGTACAAGAATATAACTACTATAATACTGCCCCCTATGTACAAGAATATAACTACTATAATACTGCCCTCTTTGTGCAAGAATATAACTACTATAATACTGCCCCCTATTTACAAGAATATAACTACTATAATACTGCTCCTATGTACAAGAATATAACTACTATAGTACTGCCCCCTATGTACAAGAATATAACTACTATAATACTGCTCCTATGTGTAAGAATATAACTACTATAATACTGCTCCTTTGTACAAGAATATAACTACTATAATACTTCCCATATGTACAAGAATATAACTACTATAATACTGCCCCCTATGTACAAAAATATAACTACTATAATACTGCCCCCTATGTGCAAGAATATAACTACTATAATACTGCTCCTATATACAAGAATATAACTACTATAATACTGCTCCTATGTACAAGAATATAACTACTATAATACTGCACCTATGTACAAGAATATAACTATTATAATACTGCCCCATATGTACAAGAATGTAACTACTATAATACTGCCCCCTATGTGCAAGAATATAACTACTATAATACTGCTCCTATGTACAAGAATATAACTACTATAATACTGCACCTATGTACAAGAATATAATTACTATAATACTGCCCCCTGTGTACAAGAATATAACTACTATAATACTGCCCCCTATGTACAAGAATATAACTACTATAATACTGCTCCCTATATACAAGAATATAACTACTATAATACTGTCCCCTATGTACAAGAATATAACTATTATAATACTGCACCTATGTACAAGAATATAACTACTATAATACTGCCCCCTATGTACAAGAATATAACCACTATAATACTGCTCCTATGTTCAAGAATATAACTACTATAATACTGCTCCTATGTACAAGAATATAACTACTAAAATACTGCCCCTATGTACATGAATATAACTACTATAATACTGCTCCTATGTTCAAGAATATAACTACTATAATACTGCTCCTATGTACAAGAATATAACTACTATAATACTGCACCTATGTACAACAATATAACTACTATAATACTGCCCCCTGTGTACAAGAATATAACTACTATAATACTGCTCCTATGTACAATAATATAACTACTATAATACTGCTCCTATGTACAAGAATATAGCTACTATAATACTGCACCTATGTACAAGAATATAACTACTATAATACTGCCTCTATGTACAAGAATATAACTACTATAATACTGCCCCCTATGTGCAAGAATATAACTACTATAATACTGCTCCTATGTACAAGAATATAACTACTATAATACTGCCCTCTATGTACAAGAATATAACTACTATAACACTGCCCCCTATGTACAAGAATATAACTACTATAATACTTCTCCTATGTACAAGAATATAACTACTATAATAATGCCATCTATGTACAAGAATATAACTACTATAACACTGCCCCCTATGTACAAGAATATAACTACTATAATACTGCTCCTATGTTCAAGAATATAACTACTATAATACTGCTCCTATGTACAAGAATATAACTACTATAATACTGCCCCTATGTACATGAATATAACTACTATAATACTGCTCCCATGTTCAAGAATATACCTACGATAATACTGCTCCTATGTACAAGAATATAACTACTATAATACTGCACCTATGTACAAGAATATAACTACTATAATACTGCCCCCTGTGTACAGGAATATAACTACTATAATACTGCTCCTATGTACAATAATATAACTACTATAATACTGCTCCTATGTACAAGAATATAGCTACTATAATACTGCACCTATGTACAAGAATATAACTACTATAATACTGCCTCTATGTACAAGAATATAACTACTATAATACTGCCCCCTATGTGCAAGAATATAACTACTATAATACTGCTTCTATGTACAAGAATATAACTACTATAACACTGCACCTATGTGCAAGAATATAACTACTATAATACTGCCCCCAATGTGCAAGAATATAACTACTGTAATACTTCCCCTATGTACAAGAATATGACTACTATAATACTGCCCCCTATGTACAAGAATATATCTACTATAATACTGCCTCCTATGTACAAGAATATAACTACTATAATACTGCCCCCTATGTACAAGAATATAACTACTTTAATACTGCTCCTATGTACAAGAATATAACTACTATAATACTGCTCCTATGTACACGAATATAACTACTATAATACTGCTTCTATGTACAAGAATATAACCATTATAATACTGCTCCTATGTACAAGAATATAACTACTATAATACTTCCCCTATGTACAAGAATATAACTACTTTAATACTGCCCCCTATGTACAAGAATATAACTACTATAATACTGCCCCCTATGTGCAAGAATATAACTACTATAATACTGCCCCCTATGTACAACAATATAACTACTATAATACTGCTCCTATGTACAAGAATATAACTACTATAATACTGCTCCTATGTACAAGAAAATAACTACTATAATACTGCCCCCTATGTACAAGAATATAACTACTTTAATACTGCTCCTATATAAAGAATATAACTACTATAATACTGCTCCTATGTACAAGAATATAACTACTATAATACTGCTTCTATGTACAAGAATATAACTACTATAATACTGCCCCTATGTACAAGAATATAACTACTATAATACTGTTCCTATGTACAAGAATATAACTACTATAATACTTCCCTTATGTACAAGAATATAACTACTATAATACTGCCCCCTATGTACAAGAATATAACTACTATAATACTGCCCCTATGTACAAGAATATAACTACTATAATACTGCTCCTATATACAAGAATATAACTACTATAATACCGCTCCTATGTACAAGAATATAACTACTATAATACTGCACCTATGTGCAAGAATATAACTACTATAATACTGCCCCAAATTTGCAAAAATATAACTACTATAATACTTCCCCTATGTACAAGAATATGACTACTATAATACTGCCCCCTATGTACAAGAATATATCTACTATAATACTGCCCCCTATGTACAAGAATATAACTACTATAACACTGCCCCCTATCTACAAGCATATAACTACTTTAATACTGCTCCTATGTACAAGAATATAACTACTATAATACTGCTCCTATGTACAAGAAAATAACTACTATAATACTGCTCCTATGTACAAGAATATAGCTACTATAATACTGCTTCTATGTACAAGAATATAACCATTATAATACTGCTCCTATGTACAAGAACTATAATTACTATAATACTTCCCCTATGTACAAGAATATAACTACTATAATACTGCCCCCTATGTACAAGAAAATAACTACTATAATACTGCCCCCTTTGTGCAAGAATATAACTACTATAATACTGCCCCCTATGTACAAGAATATAACTACTATAATACTGCTCCTATGTACAAGAATATAACTACTATAGTACTGCCCCCTATGTACAAGAACATAACTACTATAATACTGCTCCTATGTACAAGAATATAACTACTATAATACTGCTCCTTTGTACAAGAATATAACTACTATAATACTGCCCCCTATGTACAAGAATATAACTACTATAATACTGTCCCCTATGTACAAGAATATAACTACTATAATACTGCCCCCTATGTACAAAAATATAACTACTATAATACTGCCCCCTATGTGCAAGAATATAACTACTATAATACTGCCACCTAAGTACAAGAATATAACTACTATAATACTGCTCCTATATACAAGAATATAACTACTATAATACTGCTCCTATGTACAAGAATATAACTACTATAATACTGCACCTATGTACAAGAATATAACTATTATAATACTGCCCCATATGTACAAGAATATAACTACTATAATACTGCCCCCTATGTGCAAGAATATAACTACTATAATACTGCTCCTATGTACAAGAATATAACTACTATAATACTGCACCTATGTACAAGAATATAACTACTATAATACTGCCCCCTGTGTACAAGAATATAACTACTATAATACTGCCCCCTATGTACAAGAATATAACTACTATAATACTGCTCCCTATATACAAGAATATAACTACTATAATACTGTCCCCTATGTACAAGAATATAACTATTATAATACTGCACCTATGTACAAGAATATAACTACTATAATACTGCTCCTATGTTCAAGAATATAACTACTATAATACTGCTCCTATGTACAAGAATATAACTACTATAATACTGCCCCTATGTACATGAATATAACTACTATAATACTGCTCCTATGTTCAAGAATATACCTACTATAATACTGCTCCTATGTACAAGAATATAACTACTATAATACTGCACCTGTGTACAAGAATATAACTACTATAATACTGCTCCTATGTACAATAATATAACTACTATAATACTGCTCCTATGTACAAGAATATAACTACTATAATACTGCACCTATGTACAAGAATATAACTACTATAATACTGACTCTATGTACAAGAATATAACTACTATAATACTGCCCCCTATGTGCAAGAATATAACTACTATAATACTGCTCCTATGTACAAGAATATAACTACTATAATACTGCCCTCTATGTACAAGAATATAACTACTATAACACTGCCCCCTATGTACAAGAATATAACTACTATAATACTGCTCCTATGTACAAGAATATAACTACTATAATAATGCCCTCTATGTACAAGAATATAACTACTATAACACTGCCCCCTATGTACAAGAATATAACTACTATAATACTGCTCCTATGTTCAAGAATATAACTACTATAATACTGCTCCTATGTACAAGAATATAACTTCTATAATACTGCCCCTATGTACATGAATATAACTACTATAATACTGCTCCTATGTTCAAGAATATACCTACTATAATACTGCTCCTATGTACAAGAATATAACTACTATAATACTGCCCCTATGTACATGAATATAACTACTATAATACTGCTCCTATGTTCAAGAATATACCTACTATAATACTGCTCCTATGTACAAGAATATAACTACTATAATACTGCACCTATGTACAAGAATATAACTACTATAATACTGCCCCCTGTGTACAAGAATATAACTACTATAATACTGCTCCTATGTACAATAATATAACTACTATAATACTGCTCCTATGTACAAGAATATAACTACTATAATACTGCACCTATGTACAAGAATATAACTACTATAATACTGCCTCTATGTACAAGAATATAACTACTATAATACTGCCCCCTATGTGCAAGAATATAACTACTATAATACTGCTCCTATGTACAAGAATATAACTACTATAATACTGCCCTCTATGTACAAGAATATAACTACTATAACACTGCCCCCTATGTACAAGAATATAACTACTATAATACTGCTCCTATGTACAAGAATATAACTACTATAATAATGCCCTCTATGTACAAGAATATAACTACTATAACACTGCCCCCTATGTACAAGAATATAACTACTATAATACTGCTCCTATGTTCAAGACTATAACTACTATAATACTGCTCCTATGTACAAGAATATAACTTCTATAATACTGCCCCTATGTACATGAATATAACTACTATAATACTGCTCCTATGTTCAAGAATATACCTACTATAATACTGCTCCTATGTACAAGAATATAACTACTATAATACTGCACCTATGTACAAGAATATAACTACTATAATACTGCCCCCTGTGTACAAGAATATAACTACTATAATACTGCTCCTATGTACAATAATATAACTACTATAATACTGCTCCTATGTACAAGAATATAACTACTATAATACTGCACCTATGTACAAGAATATAACTACTACAATACTGCCTCTATGTACAAGAATATAACTACTATAATACTGCCCCCTATGTGCAAGAATATAACTACTATAATACTGCTCCTATGTACAAGAATATAACTACTATAATACTGCCCTCTATGTACAAGAATATAACTACTATAACACTGCCCCCTATGTACAAGAATATAACTACTATAATACTGCTCCTATGTACAAGAATATAACTACTATAATAATGCCCTCTATGTACAAGAATATAACTACTATAACACTGCCCCCTATGTACAAGAATATAACTACTATAATACTGCTCCTATGTTCAAGAATATAACTACTATAATGCTGCTCCTATGTACAAGAATATAACTTCTATAATACTGCCCCTATGTACATGAATATAACTACTATAATACTGCTCCTATGTTCAAGAATATACCTACTATAATACTGCTCCTATGTACAAGAATATAACTACTATAATACTGCCCCTATGTACATGAATATAACTACTATAATACTGCTCCTATGTTCAAGAATATACCTACTATAATACTGCTCCTATGTACAAGAATATAACTACTATAATACTGCACCTATGTACAAGAATATAACTACTATAATACTGCTCCTATGTACAATAATATAACTACTATAATACTGCTCCTATGTACAAGAATATAACTACTATAATACTGCACCTATGTACAAGAATATAACTACTATAATACTGCCTCTATGTACAAGAATATAACTACTATAATACTGCCCCCTATGTGCAAGAATATAACTACTATAATACTGCTCCTATGTACAAGAATATAACTACTATAATACTGCCCTCTATGTACAAGAATATAACTACTATAACACTGCCCCCTATGTACAAGAATATAACTACTATAATACTGCTCCTATGTACAAGAATATAACTACTATAATAATGCCCTCTATGTACAAGAATATAACTACTATAACACTGCCCCCTATGTACAAGAATATAACTACTATAATACTGCTCCTATGTTCAAGAATATAACTACTATAATACTGCTCCTATGTACAAGAATATAACTACTATAATACTGCTCCTATGTACAAGAATATAACTACTATAATAATGCCCTCTATGTACAAGAATATAACTACTATAACACTGCCCCCTATGTACAAGAATATAACTACTATAATACTGCACCTATGTACAAGAATATAACTACTACAATACTGCCTCTATGTACAAGAATATAACTACTATAATACTGCCCCCTATGTGCAAGAATATAACTACTATAATACTGCTCCTATGTACAAGAATATAACTACTATAATACTGCCCTCTATGTACAAGAATATAACTACTATAACACTGCCCCCTATGTACAAGAATATAACTACTATAATACTGCTCCCTATGTACAAGAATATAACTACTATAATACTGCTCCTATGTTCAAGAATATACCTACTATAATACTGCTCCTATGTACAAGAATATAACTACTATAATACTGCACCTATGTACAAGAATATAACTACTATAATACTGCCCCCTGTGTACAAGAATATAACTACTATAATACTGCTCCTATGTACAATAATATAACTACTATAATACTGCTCCTATGTACAAGAATATAACTACTATAATACTGCACCTATGTACAAGAATATAACTACTATAATACTGCCTCTATGTACAAGAATATAACTACTATAATACTGCCCCCTATGTGCAAGAATATAACTACTATAATACTGCTCCTATGTACAAGAATATAACTACTATAATACTGCCCTCTATGTACAAGAATATAACTACTATAACACTGCCCCCTATGTACAAGAATATAACTACTATAATACTGCTCCCTATGTACAAGAATATAACTACTATAATACTGCTCCTATGTACAAGAATATAACTACTATAATACTGACTCCTATGTACAAGAATATAACTACTATAATACTGCCCCCTATGTGCAAGGATATAACTACTATAATACTGCCCCCTATGTACAAGAATATAACTACTATAACACTGCCCTCTATATACAAGAATATAACTACTATAATACTGCTCCCTATGTACAAGAATATAACTATTATAATACTGCTCCTATGTACAAGAATATAACTACTATAATACTGCTCCTATGTAAAGAATATAACTACTATAATACTGCCCCCCTGTGGACAAGAATATAACTACTATAATACTGCTCCTATGTACAAGAATATAACTACTATAATACTGCCCCTATGTACAAGAATATAACTACTATAATACTGCCCCCTATGTACAATAATATAACTACTATAATACTGCCCCTATGTACAGGACTATAACTACTATAATACTGCCCCTATGTACAAGAATATAGCTACTATAATACTGCCCCCTATGTACAAGAATATAACTACTATAATACTGCTCCTATGTACAAGAATATAACTGCTATAATCCTGCCCCTATGTACAAGAATATAACTACTATAATGCTGCCCCCTATGTACAAGAATGTAACTACTATAATACTGCCCCTATGTACAATAATATAACTACTATAATACTGCCCCCTATGTACAAGAATATAACTACTATAATACTGCTCTATGTACAAGAATATAACTACTATAATGCTGCCCCCTATGTACAAGAATATAACTACTATAATACTGCCCCCTATGTACAAGAATATAACTACTATAATACTGCCCCTATGTTCAAGAATATAACTACTATAATACTGCCCCTATGTACAAGAATATAACTACTATAATACTGCTCTATGTACAAGAATATAACTACTATAATGCTGGCCCCTATGTACAAGAATATAACTATTATAATACTGCCCCTGTGTACAAGAATAACAGGTGAGGTTCGCACAAATGATGGCTGTAGTCGCAGATGGCATTACTTCTTGCAGATGTCAGAAAACCACAGGTCCTACTTTAAAGCAGTTCATTTTATTAAAGGGACAAGCTACAGTCAACTCTTTAAATAAAGGGGCATCTCATCTGATGTAGGGGTCCTGGGTTGACAGCAGGGATTCTTTGATGTAGTTGTGAAACCTCAGCTGTATTTCTTTCAATGTCCTCTAGGGGGAGCTTTAGTATCTGCAATGAAACTCAATGGAAGCCCAAAGACAATGTTATGAATGTGGAGCAGTGGCCCCTTGCTCTGTGGATTTCTTTTCACTTTTCTCATTTGCAGAGTGTTTGTCTGTCATCTATCTACTATGTAATGTCATGAATGAGACTTGTATGTAAAGGTCCAGGGTTTATGTGTCCAGAGATGTGATTTTGCTCTGCGTCGCTTCTCTTCAAAGCCGCTGTTGCTTTTTTTCATTCTTTTTTGTGTGCACTATTTAAGGCATTTGTGTCCCCAGAAGTTGGGGTCTGTTTGCAGGTGAAACCTTTGCCCCCTCAATAGTGTCCTTGCTGGTAAAATACAAGTTGGTCACCGTCCTGTCCCTCGGATCCCTAAGGAACAGAATTGACCTCTGACTTGGCGAATGTAGTGATTTCTGGGGTCACCATCTGTGAGCTGAGGACCCCAGACTGATACATTGTAGCAATTATTCACCTGTGAGATGGATCAGCCTCTGGGATCTCTCCTGGTCACAGCACTGACAGTGTAACATGCTGGAGACATGTATTCCCTGACAGCAAGCAGAGATCTGGGAAGAAAGAAAGCAGGATGAGGGCAGATGGACAATACCTGAAGACTCCATGACACAACCTCAGATCAACCCGTCAGAGAAACCAGACTGCAAGCTCCTGGGCCGACCAATGCTGCTGGGAGGTGTGATGTATGGATGATTGGGAGTGATGCTGTATGGATGATGGGATGTGATGCTGTATGGATGATGGGACGCAATGCTGTATGGATGATGGGATGTGATGCTGTATGGATGATGGGGCGATGCTGTATGGATGATGGGGTGATGCTGTATGGATGATGGGATGTGATGCTGTATGGATGATGGGATGTGATGCTGTATGGATGATGGGGATGTGTTGCTGTATGGATGATGGGATGTGATGCTGTATGGATGATGGGGCGATGCTATATGGATGATGGGGTGATGCTGTATGGATGACCGGGTGATGCTGTATGGATGATGGGGTGATGCTGTATGGATGATGGGGTGAGATGCTGTATGGATGATGGGGTGCGATGCTGTATGGATGATGGGGCGATGCTGTATGGATGATGGGGATGTGATGCTGTATGGATTATGGGGTTATGCTGTATGGATGATGGAGTGTGATGCTGTATGGATGATGGGGCGATGCTGTATGGATGATGGGGATGTGATGCTGTATGGATGATGGTGTGTGATGCTGTATGGATGATGGGGTGATGCTGTATGGATGATGGGATGATGCTGTATGGATGACGTGGTGTGATGCTGTATGGATGATGGGGTGATGCTGTATGGATGATGGTGTGTGATGCTGTATGGATGAAGGGGTGATGCTGTATGGATGATGGGGATGTGATGCTGTATGGATGATGGGGTGCGATGCTGAATGGATGATGGGGATGTGATGTTGTATGGATGATGGGGTGCGATGCTGTATGAATGATGGGATGTGATGCTGTATGGATGATGGGGTGTGATGCTGTATGGATGATGGGGTGTTGCTGTATGGATGATGGGGTTATGCTGTATGGATGATGGGGTGTGATGCTGTATGGATGATGGGGTGTGATGCTGTATGGATGATGGTGTGTGATGCTGTATAGATGATAGGGTGCGATGCTGTATGGATGATGGGGTGCGATGCTGTATGGATGATGGTGTGTGATGCTGTATGGATGATGGTGTGTGATGCTGTATGGATGATGGGGTGATGCTGTATGGATGACCGGGTGATGCTGTATGGATGATGGGGTGATGCTGTATGGATGATGGGGTGAGATGCTGTATGGATGATGGGGTGCGATGCTGTATGGATGATGGGGCGATGCTGTATGGATGATGGGGATGTGATGCTGTATGGATTATGGGGTTATGCTGTATGGATGATGGAGTGTGATGCTGTATGGATGATGGGGCGATGCTGTATGGATGATGGGGATGTGATGCTGTATGGATGATGGTGTGTGATGCTGTATGGATGATGGGGTGATGCTGTATGGATGATGGGATGATGCTGTATGGATGACGTGGTGTGATGCTGTATGGATGATGGGGTGATGCTGTATGGATGATGGTGTGTGATGCTGTATGGATGAAGGGGTGATGCTGTATGGATGATGGGGATGTGATGCTGTATGGATGATTGGGTGATACTGTATGGGTGATGGGATGTGATGCTGTATGGATGATTGGGGTGTGATGCTGTATGGATGATGGGGATGTGATGCTGTATGGATGATGGTGTGTGATGCTGTATGGATGATGGGGTGATGCTGTATGGATGATGGGATGATGCTGTATGGATGACGTGGTGTGATGCTGTATGAATGATGGGGTGATGCTGTATGGATGATGGTGTGTGATGCTGTGTGGATGATGGGATGATGCTGTATGGATGATGGGGTGATGCTGTATGGATGATGGGGATGTGATGCTGTATGGATGACGGGGTGTGATGCTGTATGGATGATGGGGTGCGATGCTGTATGGATGATGGGGATGTGATGTTGTATGGATGATGGGGTGCGATGCTGTATGGATGATGGGGTGATGCTGTATGGATGATGGGGTTATGCTGTATGGATGATGGGGTGTAATGCTGTATAGATGATGGGGTGTGATGCTGTATGGATGATGGGGTGATGCTGTATGGATGATGGGGTTATGCTGTATGGATGATGGGGTGTGATGCTGTATGGATGATGGGGTGATGCTGTATGGGTGATGGGGTGTGATGCTGTATGGATGATTGGGGTGTGATGCTGTATGGATGATGGGGTGATGCTGTATGGGTGATGGGGTGTGATGCTGTATGGGTGATGGGGTGTGATGCTGTATGGATGATGGGGTGATGCTGTATGGATGATGGGGATGTGATGCTGTATGGATGATGGGGTGATGCTGTATGGGTGATGGGGTGTGATGCTGTATGGATGATGGAGTGATGCTGTATGGGTGATGGGGTGTGATGCTGTATGGGTGATGGGGTGTGATGCTGTATGGATGATGGGGATGTGATGCTGTATGGATGATGGGGATGTGATGCTGTATGGATGATGGGGTGCGATGCTGTATGGATGATAGGGTGCGATGCTGTATGGATGATGGGGTGAGATGCTGTATGGATGATGGGGTGTGATGCTGTATGGATGATGGGGTGTGATGCTGTATGGATGTTGGGGTGTGATGCTGTATGGATGATGGGGTGTGATGCTGTATGAATGATGGGGTGTGATGCTGTATGGATGATGGGGTTATGCTGTATGGATGATGGGGTGCGATGCTGTATGGATGACGGGGATGTGATGCTGTATGAATTATGGGGTGTGATGCTGTATGGATGATGGGGTGATGCTGTATGGATGACGGGGATGTGATGCTGTATGGATGATGGATTGATGCTGTATGGATGACGGGGATGTGATGCTGTATGGATGATGGGGATGTGATGCTGTATGGATGATGGGGATGTGATGCCGTATGGATGATGGGGATGTGATGCTGTATGGATGATGGGGTGTGATGCTGTATGGATTTTGGGGTGTGATGCTGTATGGATGACGGGGATGTGATGCTGTATGGATGATGGGGTGTGATGCTGTATGGATTATGGGGTGTGATGCTGTATGGATGACGGGGATGTGATGCTGTATGGATGATGGGGTGTGATGCTGTATGGATGATGGGGTGATGCTCTATGGATGACGGGGATGTGATGCTGTATGGATGATGGGGTGATGCTGTATGGATGACGGGGATGTGATGCTGTATGGATGATGGGGTGTGATGCTGTATGGATGATGGGGTGATGCTGCATGGATGACGGGGATGTGATGCTGTACGGATGATGGGGTGAGATGCTGTACGGATTATAGGGTGTGATGCTTTATGGATGATGGGGTGCGATGCTGTATGGATGATGGGGTGTGATGCTGTATGGATGATGGGACGCAATGCTGTATGGATGATGGGGTGCGATGCTGTATGGATGATGGGGTGTGATGCTGTATGGATGATGGGGTGTGATGCTGTATGGATAATGGGACGCAATGCTGTATGGATGATGGGGTGCGATGCTGTATGGATGACGGGATGTGATGCTGTATGGATGATGGGGTGATGCTGTATGGATGACGGGGATGTGATGCTGTATGGATGATGGGGTGATGCTGTATGGATGATGGGGTGTGATGCTGTATGGATGATGGGGTGATGCTCTATGGATGACGGGGATGTGATGCTGTATGGATGATGGGGTGATGCTGTATGGATGACGGGGATGTGATGCTGTATGGATGATGGGGTGTGATGCTGTATGGATGATGGGGTGATGCTGCATGGATGACGGGGATGTGATGCTGTACGGATGATGGGGTGAGATGCTGTACCGATGATGGGGTGTGATGCTTTATGGATGATGGGGTGCGATGCTGTATGGATGATGGGGTTATGCTGTATGGATGATGGGGTGTGATGCTGTATGGATGATGGGACGCAATGCTGTATGGATGATGGGGTGCGATGCTATATGGATGATGGGGTGATGCTGTATGGATGACGGGGATGTGATGCTGTATGGATGATGGGGCGCAATGCTGCATGGATGATGGGGTTATGCTGTATGTATGATGGGGTGCGATGGTGTATGGATGATGGGGTGTGATGCTGTATAGATGATGGGGTGTGATGCTGTATGGATGATGGGGTGATGCTGTATGGGTGATGGGGTGTGATGCTGTATGGATGATGGGGTGTGATGCTGTATGGATGATGGGGTGATGCTGTATGGGTGATGGGGTGTGATGCTGTATGGGTGATGGGGTGTGATGCTGTATGGATGATGGGGTGATGCTGTATGGATGGGGATGTGATGCTGTATGGATGATGGGGATGTGATGCTGTATGGATGATGGGGATGTGATGCTGTATGGATGATGGGGTGTGATGCTGTATGGATGATGGGGTGTGATGCTGTATGGATGATGGGGTGTGATGCTGTATGGATGATGGGGATGTGATGCTGTATGGATAATGGGGTGTGATGCTGTATGAATGATGGTGTGTGATGCTGTATGGATGATGGGGCACAATGCTGTATGGGTGATGGGGTGCGATGCTGTATGGATGATGGGGTGATGCTGTATGGATGATGGAGTGTGATGCTGTATAGGATGATGGGGTGATGCTGCATGGGTGATGGGGTGTGATGTTGTATGGATGATGGGGTGTGATGCTGTATGGATGATGGGGATGTGATGCTGTATGGATGATGGGGTGATGCTGCATGGATGATGGGGATGTGATGCTGTACGGATGATGGTGCGTAATGCTGTATGGATGATGGGGTGATGCTGTATGGATGATGGGGTGCGATGCTGTATGGATGATGGGGTGCGATGCAGTATGGATGATGGGGTGTGATGCTGTATGGATGACTTGGATGTGATGCTGTATGGATAATGGGGTGTGATGCTATAAGGATAATTGGGTGTGATGCTGTATGGATGATGGGGTGCGATGCTGTATGGATGATGGGGTGTGATGCTGTATGGATGATGGGACGCAATGCTGTATGGATGATGGGGTGCGATGCTGTATGGATGACGGGATGTGATGCTGTATGGATGATGGGGTGATGCTGTATGGATGACGGGGATGTGATGCTGTATGGATGATGGGGTGATGCTGTATGGATGACGGGGATGTGATGCTGTATGGATGATGGGGTGTGATGCTGTATGGATTATTGGGTGTGATGCTGTATGGATGACGGGGATGTGATGCTGTATGGATGATGGGGTGTGATGCTGTATGGATGATGGGGTGATGCTCTATGGATGACGGGGATGTGATGCTGTATGGATGATGGGGCGATGCTGTATGGATGATGGGGTGATGCTGTATGGATGACGGGGATGTGATGCTGTATGGATGATGGGGTGTGATGCTGCATGGATGATGGGGATGTGATGCTGTACGGATGATGGGGTGCGATGCTGTATGGATGATGGGGCGCGATGCTGTATGGATGATGGTGTGTGATGCTGTATGGATGATGGGGTGCAATGCTGTATGGATGATGGGTTGCGATGCTGCATGGATGATGGGTTGCGATGCAGTATGGATGATGGTGCGTAATGCTGTATGGATGATGGGGTGATGCTGTATGGATGATGGGGTGCGATGCAGTATGGATGATGGGATGTGATGCTGTATGGATGACTTGGATGTGATGCTGTATGGATAATGGGGTGTGATTCTGTATGGATGATGGGGTAATGCTGTATGGATGATGGGGTGTGATGCTATAAGGATAATTGGGTGTGATGCTGTATGGATGATGGGTTGCGATGCTGTATGGATGATGGTGCGTAATCCTGTATGGGTGATGGGGATGTGATGCTGTACGGATGATTGGGTGCGATGCTGTATAGATGATGGGGTTATGCTGTATGGATGATGGTGTGTGATGCTGTATGGATGATGGGGTGATGCTGTATGGATGATGTGGTGATGCTTTATGAATGATGGTGTGTGATGCCTTATGGATGACGGGGATATGATGCTGTATGGATGATGGGGTGATGCTGTATGGATGATGGGAATGTGATGCTGTATGGATGATGCAGATGTGATGCTGTATGGATGATGCGGATGTGATGCTGTATGGATGATGGGGATGTGATGCTGTATGGATGATGGGGCGATGCTGTATGGATGATGGGGTGATGCTGTATGGATGATGGGGTGCGATGCTGTATGGATTATGGGGATGTGATGCTGTATGGATGATGGGGTTGTGATGTTCTATTGATGATGGGGTGATGCTGTATGGATGATATGTAATGCTTTATGGATGACGGGATGTGATGCTGTATTGCTGATGTGGATGTGATGCTGGTTGAATAATGGGGTGCGATGCTGTATGGATGATGGGGTGTGATGCTGTATGGATGATGGGGTGATTCTGTATGGATGATGGGGTGTGATGCTGTATGAATGGTGGGGATGTGATGCTGTAAGGATGATGGGGTGAGATGCTGTATGGATGATGGAATGCAATGCTGTATGGATGATCGGGTGCGATGCTGTATGGATGACAGGGATGTGATGCTGTATGGATGATGGGGTGCGATGCTGTATGGATGATGGGGTGTGATGCTGTATGGATGTCTTGGATGTGATGCTGTATGGATAATGGGGTGTGATGCTGTATGGATGATGGGGTAATGCTGTATGGATGATGGGGTGTGATGCTATAAGGATAATTGGGTGTGATGCTGTATGGATGATTGGTTGCGATGCTGTATGGATGATGGTGCGTAATCCTGTATGGATGATGGGGATGTGATGCTATACGGATGATGGGGTGCGATGCTGTATGGATGATGGTATATGGATGATGGGGATGTGATGCTGTATGGATAATGGGGTGATGCTGTATGGATGATGTGGTGATGCTTTATGAATGATGGTGTGTGATGCCGTATGGATGATGGGAATGTGATGCTGTATGGATGATGGGGATGTGATGCTGTATGGATGATGGGGATGTGATGCTGTATGGATGATGGGGTGATGCTGTATGGATGATGGGGTGATGCTGTATGGGTGATGGGGTGCGATGCTGTATGGATGACGGGGATGTGATGCTGTATGGATGATGGGTATGTGATGCTGTATGGATGATGGGGTGATGCTGTATGGATGATGTGGTGATGATTTATGAATGGTGGTGTGTGATGCCTTATGGATGATGGGGATATGATGCTGTATGGATGATGGGGTGATGCTGTATAGATGATGGGGATGTGATGCTGTATGGATGATGCGGATGTGATGCTGTATGGATGATGGGGATGTGATGCTGTATGGATGATGGGGATGTGATGCTGTATGGATGATGGGGCGATGCTGTATGGATGATGGGATGATGCTGTATGGATGATGGGGTGCGATGCTGTATGGATTATGGGGATGTGATGCTGTATGGATGATGGGGTTGTGATGTTCTATTGATGATGGGGTGATGCTGTATGGATGATATGTAATGCTTTATGGATGACGGGATGTGATGCTGTATTGCTGATGTGGATGTGATGCTGGTTGAATAATGGGGTGCGATGTCGTATGGATGATGGGGTGTGATGGTGTATGGATGATGGGGTGATTCTGTATGGATGATGGGGTGTGATGCTGTATGAATGGTGGGGATGTGATGCTGTAAGGATGATGGGGTGAGATGCTGTATGGATGATGGGGTGCAATGCTGTATGGATGATCGGGTGCGATGCTGTATGGATGACAGGGATGTGATGCTGTATGGATGATGGGGTGCGATGCTGTATGGATGATGGGTTGCGATACTGTATGGATGATGGTGCTTAATGCTGTATGGATGATGGGTTGCGATGCTGTATGGATGATGGTGCGTAATGCTGTATGGATGATGGGGTGCGATGCTGTATGTATGATGGGGTGTGATGCTGTATGGATGATGGTGCGTAATGCTGCATGGATGATGGGGTGCTATGCTGTATGGATGACGGGGATGTGATGCTGTATGGATGATGGGGTGCGATGCTGTATGGATGATGGGGTGCGATGCTGTATGGATGATGGGGATGTGATGCTGTACGGATGATGGGGATGTGATGCTGTATGGATGACGGGGATGTGATGCTGTATGGATGATGGTGCGTAATGCTGTATGGATGATGGGTTGCGATGCTGTATGGATGATGGTGCGTAAAGCTGTATGGATGATGGTGATGTGATGCTGTATGGATGATGGGGTGCGATGCTGTGTGGATGATGGGGTGCGATGCTGTATGGATGATGGGGTGCGATGCTGTATGGATGATGGGTTGCGATGCTGTATGGATGATGGGCTGCGATACTGTATGGATGATGGGGATGTGATGCTGTATGGATAATGGGGTGTGATGCTGTATGGATGATGGGGATGTGATGCTGTATGGATAATGGGGTGTGATGCTGTATGGATGATGGGGTGATGCTGTATGGATGATGGGGATGTGATGCTGTATGGATGATGTGGTGATGCTGTATGGATGATGAGGTGATGCTGTATGGATGATGGGGTGATGTTTTATGAATGATGGTGTGTGGTGCTGTATGGATGATGGGGTGATGCTGTATGGATGATGGGGATGTGATGCTGTATGGATGATGGGGTGATGCTGTATGGATGATAGGGATGTGATGCTGTATGGATGATGGGGTGCGATGCTGTATGGATAATGGGGTGTGATGCTGTATGGATGATGGGGTGATGCTGTATGGATGATGGGGATGTGATGCTGTATGGATGATGGGGTGTGATGCTGTATGGATAATGGGGTGTGATGCTGTATGGATGATGGGGTGATGCTGTATGGATGATGGGGATGTGATGCTGTATGGATGATGGGGTGATGCTGTATGGATGATGTGGTGATGCTGTATGGATGATGGGATGATGAGGTGATGCTGTATGGATGATGGGGTGATGTTTTATGAATGATGGTGTGTGGTGCTGTATGGATGATGGGGTGATGTATGGATGATGGGGATGTGATGCTGTATGGATGATGGGGTGCAATGCTGTATGTATGATAGGGATGTGATGCTGTATGGATGATGGGGTGCGATGCTTTATGGATGATGGGGTGCGATGCTGTATGGATGATGGTGTGATGCTGTATGGATGATGGGGTGCGATGCTTTATGGATGATGGGGTGTGATGCTGTATGTATGATGGGGTGTGATGCTGTATGGATGATGGGTATGTGATGCTGTATGGATGCTGGGATGCGATGCTGTATGGATGACGGGGTGCAATTCTGTATGGATGATGGGGTGATGTATGGATGATGGTGATGTGATGCTGTATGGATGATGGGGTGCAATGCTTATGGGTGATGGGGTGATGTATGGATGATGGTGATGTGATGCTGTATGGATGATGGGGTTGTGATGCTCTATTGATGATTGGGTGTGATGCTGTATGGCTGATGGGGATGTGATGCTGGTTGAATAATGGGTTGTGATGCTGTATGAATGATGGGGGTATGATGCTGTATGGATGATGGGGGTGATGCTCTATGGATGCTGTTTTTTTTATTTATTACTTGGGATGAGTCCACTACATGTGGCAGTGACCATAGAGTCCATGTGGATCTGTGTTATAAGAACCTGGACGCAGACGCCACCATCATCTCGTCCATATTACTTGTCGGGATCCATGGAGAACATATGCGTCTCATAATCAGCCATTTATTGAGATTTTGTTATTTATTACAGATTAGAATGGATCTAAAATAATGTGGTGTAAAGAAGAAGAAGCACTACACCCCCCATCATGTACAGTCACTGAGACCTAGAATAAATGAATGGCCTCCCTAATTGCTGTATCTAAGCTTATTATGTAATATTGTCTATACTCTGCTGAGCTGCTGTGTACAATCCTATCATTTGCGGTACTCTCTGCTGAGCTGTGTATCTAAGCCTTTCATGTGCGGTACTCTCTGCTGAGCTGTGTATCTAAGCCTTTCATGTGCGGTACTCTCTGCTGAGCTGTGTATCTAAGCCTGTCATAGATTGTAGCTTGCGAGCACGGCCATCACTCCTCTTTACTGTTGAATTATGTGTTACTCTGTAATGTCTTTATTGTCTGTACACGTCTCCTCTGATTTGTACAGTACTGCGGAATATGTTGGCGCTATAGAAATAAATGCATTATCATATGTGGTACTCTCTGCTGAGCGGTGTATCTAAGCCTGCTAAATTACATAGTCTCAGGCAATCCACTGTACAAGATGATTTCTTGTGTAACCTGAGCAGATTGGCTGCAGCCAGTGAAGGGTTAATGATACCAATTTCCGAGGTCGCCCCGACGTGCTGAGGGCGGCAGGATCTGTAATGCGCGGAGTAAAGACGAGTGTTCATATAACAATGCCGGAGCTGCGCTCCCGGTGATGATGGATCTCAGTCAGATCAATATCCCATCAGTCGCCTTTGTTTGGACACCGTCACAATGTGTCTGGGGCCCCCGCAGTTCATGACAATACGCGGCCATCGACCTGCGCTCCCCCCACACTGCGGCTCTGTGGACCGCTGCGCTGCGTTTTATTGGTGAAGTGCTGTGTACAATTCTACACTGCAGCGAGGACCGGAAACCGCTAATCCGAGGACTACGCCGATCTCTATGATCTACGCTCATCTGCAATCCTACAATCAGCAACCGGATTCCTCTGAGCATCGCACGGACAGCACATCGAGTGCAATGAAAACTGTACAATGCTTCACTTCTCCTGTGGGGGAGCTGTAGGGAAATGAAACACTTGCTGCCTGGTTCCTCCACAGATTACAGTTAATCACTGGGGACCAGTGGGACTTCTTCTAATCAGTTTATTGTTAGAAGGACTGTCCAAAGTAAGCAATCCCTTTAAAGAAGTTGTCCGGTACTTTTTTTAAAATTGCCCAATGTATTCAGCATGTGGGCATAAGTATATTTGTAATTACCTTGTGTTGCAGTTACTGCCTGTGAGTGGCGCTATCGGTGGCCGCTCACAGGCATCACGTGACCCCGCGCTGATGTCACGACAAGTGAGGCGTGACTCAGCGCTGGGGTCCCCGCGGTGGCTGCAGGGTTGTGGGCGCGGTTATTCCCTGCGTCACACCCAGCATCCACCTTGAGCTTTCCCAAGGAATGGGGAGAGGGGAGAGCGCGCGGTGGATGCCGGGTGTGATGCATGGGGTAACCCCGCCCACAACCCAGCGGCCCACCGGTGGAACGCGGAAGAGAGACCCTCGGCTGCAGCCTGAACTTGTCGTGACGTCAGCAGATGTCAGCGTCGACTGCAGCCAGGGGTCATATGATGCCTGTGAGCGGCCAGTGATAGCGCCACTCACAGGCAGTAACTGCAACACAAGGTAATTACAGAGATACTTATGTCCACATGCTGAATACATTGGGCAACTTAAAAAAAAGTACTGGACAACCCTTTTAATGGTCCTACCTCCGACAATGGCTGATACAATCTTGGGCAAGTCCAATATTATACATGGAATAAAAGGGTAGATCTGCTCCACTAAACTTTGTGTGTCAATTTCCCACCATTTTCAAGACCTCTGCTTGCTGTCACCAATCCTTATCCAAATTTATTTCCAGAGACCGACTTCTGTTTTGATCTAATAATCTCCATGATCCTCTGTGGTATAATAAACAACTACTTCTCCTGTTTGTTACAATGTATCAGTGTGCGCTCGCAGATTGCCTACGCTGGATACATTTGTGACAAACTTGCAGATGTCAGATGGATCTAGGTGTTTAGTCTAAGTTCCCTGATAGCAATTACAGATCTTAAAAATGGGGAGAAACTGAAAAATAAAGAATTTTAAGAAGTTGGGAAATGATTTCTTCTTTATTTTATATCATTCGAGTTGTATTAACTATAACTTTCACCACCCATTGCCCTATAGGGGTCCGACTTTGTCCACCTCTTGTATTACAGGGGCCGGGCTTTGTCCAACCAGTTGCCCTATAGGGGCCGGGCTTTGTCCACCTCTTGTATTACAGGGGCCGGGCTTTGTCCAACCAGTTGCCCTATAGGGGCCGGGCTTTGTCCACCAGTTGCCCTATAGGGGCCGGGCTTTGTCCACCTGTTGCCCTATAGGGGTGAGGCTTTGTCCTCCTGTTGCCCTATAGGGGTGAGGTTTGGCCCCATCTGTTGCCCTATAGGGGTGGGGCTTTGTCCTCTTGTTGCCCTATAGGGGTGGGGCTTTGTCCACCAGTTGCCCTATAGGGGTGAGGCTTTGTCCTCCTGTTGCCCTATAGGGGTGAGGTTTGGCCCCATCTGTTGCCCTTTAGGGGTGGGGCTTTGTCCTCTTGTTGCCCTATAGGGGTGGGGCTTTGTCCACCAGTTGCCCTATAGGGGCCGGGCTTTGTCCTCCTGTTGCCCTATATGGGTCGGGCTTTGTCCTCCTGTTGCCCTATAGGGGTGAGGCTTTGTCCGCACCTGTTGCCCTATAGGGGTGGGGCTTTGTCCTCTTGTTGCCCTATAGGGGTGGGGCTTTGTAAACCTGTTGTTCTATATGGGCGGGGCTTTGTCCTCATGTTGTCCTATGGGGCGGGGCATTGTCTACCTGTTGTTCTAGAGGGGCCGGGCTTTGTCCACCTGTTGTCCTATAGGGGCGGGGCTTTGTCCACCTGTTGTCCTATGGTGGCGGGGCTTTGTCCACCTGTTGTCCTATAGGGGCCGGGCTTTGTCCACCTGTTGTCCTATAGGGGCGGGGCTTTTTACTCCTGTTGTCCTATAGGGGCGGGGCTTTGCCCACCTGATGTTCTAGAGAAGTGGAGCTTTCTTTGTCCACCTGTTGTCCTATAGGGGCGGGGCTTTTTACTCCTGTTGTCCTATAGGGGCGGGGCTTTTTACTCCTGTTGTCCTATAGGGGCCGGGCTTTTTACTCCTGTTGTCCTATAGGGGCGGGGCTTTTTACTCCTGTTGTCCTATAGGGGCGGGGCTTTTTACTCCTGTTGTCCTATAGGGGCGGGGCTTTTTACTCCTGTTGTCCTATAGGGGCCGGGCTTTGTCCTCCTGTTGCCCTATATGGGTCGGGCTTTGTCCTCCTGTTGCCCTATAGGGGTGAGGCTTTGTCCCCACCTGTTGCCCTATAGGGGTGGGGCTTTGTCCTCTTGTTGCCCTATAGGGGTGGGGCTTTGTAAACCTGTTGTTCTATATGGGCGGGGCTTTGTCCTCATGTTGTCCTATGGGGCGGGGCTTTGTCTACCTGTTGTTCTAGAGGTGCGGGGCTTTGTCCACCTGTTGTCCTATAGGGGCGGGGCTTTGCCCACCTGATGTTCTAGAGAAGTGGAGCTTTCTTTGTCCACCTGTTGCCCTATAGGGGCGGGGCTTTTTACTCCTGTTGTCCTATAGGGGCGGGGCTTTTTACTCCTGTTGCCCTATGGGGCGGGGCTTTGTCCACCTGTTGTCCTATAGTGGCGGGGCTTTGTCTACCTGTTGTCCTATAGGGGCGGGGCTTTGTCTACCTGTTGTCCTATAGGGGCGGGGCTTTTAGAACCTTCCAGTGTTTATTTATAAGAAGAATGTAACAATGTTGCCATTCTTTTTTCTTCTTCGCATTGGCCACAATGTCTATAGAAATGTTCTCCAATCTGTGGCACATACTGGGAGTTGTAGTTTTGCAGGTTATGGCACTGGTCTATATATACTACACCTTGCAGTTATTACCCTGTTTTACAGAATACGCCCTTGTCGGTCTCCAGACTTTTTATTATATATGATATTATTTTATATTATTATTGCTTCGTTCCTGCGGTTTATCAGGCACTAAAGAGTGCACACAGCAAGACAAGCACTTATCCCCCTGAAGCACTGATGATCCAGGGAGCGGTATGCAGCCCGTTACCATAGCAACAGCAAAGGAACCCTCCCGGATCCAGGCCTAAGATGAAGCCTGAATTGCAGACCATTGCAGGCTTCCTCATTTGCCAAGACTAATTCATTTTTAACCCTTTATTCTCAAGAGGAAGTCTGCATAGACAGCACTGTGGTTCTTCCTAAAGAGGAGGTGGGGGGGGGGGGGGGCAGATATTAAAGTCTGGGAACCATAGGCAACAGAAGGAGAATAATAATGCAGCAGTAAACAGACAGAATATGATCTCCTGCTCTGAGGCTGAGATGAGAGATAATGAGGCCCCAGGTTGGGCGCAGAGATGGGTAGTGTCAGGCAGGCTCCCTGCAATTATTTCCACTGTACTTTGCCGCTGCCTATGGTTTCCTCCCGCCGTCTATTATAAGGGCGAGGCGCTGATCAGACTCCGCGCTGGAGATGAAATGCAATGTATCCGCAGCGGCAACCAGCCGGGAACAAGTCGCACACAACTCGCTATAGACTGATGATATCTGGCACTTTACGTGACTCACTCGCCGGCTGCCGAAAAACATCGAGCTCCCGGATCTGACGCTGTTTGTTTTTCCAAACGTGGATTATTACAATCATTCATCTGTCTGTTTATTCCGCAGAGGGGAGGACGAGCGCGCTGTGCAATGTGGCGGATATGTAGATGTAGCAGAGCCGAGCACGTCCCCGAAGACTCACAGTGATCCGTCCTTCTAAGTGTCACTCTAAGGACAGGTGCAGACCCCCGTTTCCTCTCCATCCTTTTATCCTAATCAGACTCTGATCAGAGTGCATCCGATTTTCTCAGAGGTGGAGAGAAGAAAAAATAAGTTTCTCCACCTTCTCCATTGTGCCAGTCCATGAAAACCGGACTGCACTCGGATGTCATCCGATTTTTTTCCCATAGACTTGAATGAGTGAATGCTCTCCGATTCTCAGAGGCAAGACGTGCGTGCTGCGATTTTTTTTCCTTGTAGCGACTTGGTCCAAAGGAAAAAAAAAACTGGACATGTGCACAGCCCCATAGAATAACACGGGCACGAGTGCGATCCGTGAAAGCTACGGGTAGGACTCGTCCAACTTTAAACGGTCGTCTGCATGAGCTCAAGGGGCGAATGTATAAAATCTATCACTTCTTGGTGCAGCTATATCTATAAAATCTTCAGTTTGTGATGTTTCCTTAAACCCCAAATTTGGAAAAATGGTGATTTTTTTTTTATGTCATGAACCTGTTGGGTAGCCGCGCACATTTGTAAGACCCTGATGTTTGGCGCACAATGAGTTCCATATATACTTAGTGTATATTAGGCCGGCCACACACATTAGATAAGAGAACGATGCTGCGGCCGACAGCCATGTCAGCCAACTCTTCCATACACAGGAGTTTGGTAAGACCCGCTACACATTGGACTAATGGCGTCTGAACCCACTGATATTGACGGTGCAAGGAGGCGCCGGCCGACTGATGGTCGGGGAAATAGTTGATCGTCTATGTTCAATTTCAGAGCGCTGATTCCATTGTTCTCCCTGAGATCAGCCGAAGCATCATTCAGCCGACAGCGATCTAATCTGTATGGCAGCATTAGAGGAGATGCACAGGAATAGGGTCAACATCCCAACTCCAGTGCTATCAGATCAGGGCACCCATGGCCCACATGATGAGACCGGTCAGGGAATACCCTGCTCCCCATTGTTATCAGATACACCCAGGATGTCAGAGGAGCCCGGGTGATGGGATCCATTATGGCCCATGAGATTAAGGACATTGTAATAATTCCAGCATTATAGAAATGAGTCTCTGAATGTTTGTGGGATATCGGGGACATTTCGTTGTGGGATATTTGTGGGATATCAGAGGGCCATTTCTGTGGGATAATCATGGGGTATTTGTGCGATATCTCAGGGACATTTGTAGGATATTTATGCGATATCTCAGGGATATTTGTAGGATAATTGTGGGATTCTCGTAGCTTACTGCTAAGCAGATATACGGAATCCTGCATGTTGGGCTCTTCATGCTTTGCACTGCGCCGAGCTGAATCTAGGCCATAGCTCCAGGACCCTTCTGTCTGGGCTTAGCGAGTGTGACAGGGCGGTGGGCGCTGCGGCACACACGAGTGATGGGGGTGCAGGGCGCCTGTGGGTCTTGTCATCTCGCACTGTGGGACACATCTATGTACATATGTCTAGTGACATGAACACATGCTGGACACGGATCCACGTCGCGGAGGTCAAGTGTCTGCTCCGCTGGCGCTGCGACTGCACTCAGGAAAGAATTACATGAAGGGGGTCTCTAAATACTCTGCTCTCATCATGGCTTCCTGAACAGGTAACTGATAGTTTGCTACAATGTGTCATTGCAGGTAAAATGTATCAGTCCAGAAGACTGCCTGCACTAGATACAACTGTAACAAACCCTCAGCTGTGAGTAGTCACTGTTCAGAATGGGTTTTCAGCCTTTAGGATATAAAAATATTTTCATCCATTGACAGAAGATGGATATCTCGGAAAATGTAAAAATAAAATTGAAATGCAAATTCTGTTATAAAGTTGCAGAACTTCATTAGGCTTTGGTAACATAGCAGCAGACTTCCCCTTTAAGTATGCTCTGAGCGGGCGCCCTGACAGCGGTGGGTACGGTTTTACAGCAGAGGTGGGCATAGTTTATATTCTGCATGGTGACTCCAGGCTGATTCTCAGCTTCATTCTCCTGCTCGTAACCTTGAATTTTTCTCATTTCGCTTTTTTTGTTGTTTGTTTCCTTTCGATATTCCGAAACCTTCATCATAAAATATCGCAATTAACCCCTGCGGTGCCAACGCTTTGCTAAAAGCCCAGATCCCAGCAGAAAGCGACAGCTGGCTTGTCACAAGGAATTGTGGAGTCGCCTGCTTTCTGCCCTGAGCTATGTGGCCCTGTGACATTAAGGTCACCCGGCTTATGATGCCGCCATAAATTGGAATCACGGAGCCGGGCACCATTCATTCTAGTGGCAGCGGTGATAAAGTGAACCCCAAGTAGGGATAAATAATAACTTCATTAAACAGTTTATCTGCGCCGCTGCCTTCCTGCGGGCACCGACGCCATTTAGTGGAAGACATCGGGCAGGTTCCAGAGCGAAGATGAGAATAAATCATTCGCAGTTTTTGAAGGTTTTTTTGTTGCTTACACTTAGTTGCCGGTGATGCCGCTTGCGCCAAAAAATAAAAGGTGAACAGAAATAAACAATCTGCAACTTTCTAATATAATTTGCATTTCAATTCTCTGCCATTTTCAATCTCTCTGCTGTAAATGAATGGAAACATTCTGAGTTACAACCAGAGGTTGATATATAAGGCTTTTCGAACAGCTGAGGCTTTGCTCCAATGTAGCAAATCACATAAGCACAGAGCTCCCTACTGTCCTGATTGTTACAATGTATCAGTGCAGGTAAGGTATCATTCTGGAGTCTCCCAGAGGATTGTCCAGATTGGATACAATTGTAGCAAACTCTTGCCTGTGATTCATTTAAGGGAATCTGTCATCCTATTTGAGCCATTAGGGTACGTACCCACGATCAGTATTACTAGCGTTCAGGACGCTGCGTATTTTTGCTGCGTTCAAAACGCTGCGTTGTGCAGTACAATCACAGTGGATGGGATTAATAGAAATCTCATGCCCACCGTGCTGCTTTTTCACGCTCTGTAAAATCACCTGCGGTGCGGGTTTCAGAGCCACAGCATGCTAATTTCTCGCGTGGGAGCGCTCCATCTTCTGTGCAGAGTTTCCTCATAGACTTACATTAGATGCGGAAAATACACAGTTAAAAAAAAAGCACACGAGTTGTAAGTGCGTTTATGCAGGTGTTTTTTTAGCTGGGTTTAACCTAATAAATAAATAATTTTAACAAGTGACATAGGGTCCACCCTATATTTGATAACCAGCCAGCCAAGGTAAAGCAGACAGCTGTGAGCTGATGTTATCAGGCTGGGAAGGTCCCTGGTTATTGGACCCTTCTCAGCCTAAAAATACCAGCCCGCAGCAGGCCTAGAATTGGCGTTTTTTCATTTTCAGAGAGCTCGGCAGCTGCTTATAAGAACCCATGGCTGCTGGTTTTTGGTGTATATACACTACTCAAAAAAATAAAGGGAACACTCCAATAACACATCCTAGATCTGAATGAATGAAATCTTCTCATTGAATACTTTGTTCTGTATAAAGCTGAATGTGCTGACAACAAAACCACACAACAATCATCAATGGAAATCACATTTATTAACCAATGGAGGCCTGGATTTGGAGTCACCCCCAAAATTAAAGTGGAAAGACACACTACAGGCTGATCCAACTGTGATGTAATGTCCTTAAAACAAGTCAGAATGAGGCTGAGTATTGTGTGTGGCCTCCACGTGTCTGTATGACCTCCCTACAACGCCTGGGCATGCTCCTGATGAGGTTGAGTATTGTGTGTGGCCTGCACGTGCCTGTGTGACCTCCCTACAACGCCTGGGCATGCTCCTGATGAGGCTGAGTATTGTGTGTGGCCTCCACGTGCCTGTATGACCTCCCTACAACGCCTGGGCATGCTCCTGATGAGGTTGAGTATTGTGTGTGGCCTGCACGTGCCTGTGTGACCTCCCTACAACGCCTGGGCATGCTCCTGATGAGGCTGAGTATTGTGTGTGGCCTCCACGTGCCTGTATGACCTCCCTACAATGCCTGGGCATGCTCCTGATGAGGCTGAGTATTGTGTGTGGCCTCCACGTGCCTGTATGACCTCCCTACAATGCCTGGGCATGCTCCTGATGAGGCTGAGTATTGTGTGTGGCCTCCACGTGCCTGTATGGCCTCCCTACAACGCCTGGGCATGCTCCTGATGAGGCTGAGTATTGTGTGTGGCCTGCACGTGCCTGTGTGACCTCCCTACAACGCCTGGGCATGCTCCTGATAAGGCTGAGTATTGTGTGTGGCCTCCACGTGCCTGTATGACCTCCCTACAACGCCTGGGCATGCTCCTGATGAGGCTGAGTATTGTGTGTGGCCTCCACGTGCCTGTATGACCTCCCTACAACGCCTGGGCATGCTCCTGATGAGGCTGAGTATTGTGTGTGGCCTCCACGTGCCTGTATGACCTCCCTACAACGCCTGGGCATGCTCCTGATGAGGCTGAGTATTGTGTGTGGCCTCCACGTGCCTGTATGACCTCCCTACAATGCCTGGGCATGCTCCTGATGAGGCTGAGTATTGTGTGTGGCCTCCACGTGCCTGTATGACCTCCATACAACACCTGGGCATGCTCCTGATGAGGCTGAGTATTGTGTGTGGCCTCCACGTGCCTGTGTGACCTCCCTACAATGCCTGGGCATGCTCCTGATGAGGCTGAGTATTGTGTGTGGCCTCCACGTGCCTGTATGACCTCCCTACAATGCCTGGGCATGCTCCTGATGAGGCTGAGTATTGTGTGTGGCCTCCACGTGCCTGTATGACCTCCCTACAACGCCTGGGCATGCTCCTGATGAGGCTGAGTATTGTGTGTGGCCTCCACGTGCCTGTATGACCTCCCTACAACGCCTGGGCATGCTCCTGATGAGGCTGAGTATTGTGTGTGGCCTCCACGTGCCTGTATGACCACCCTACAACACCTGGGCATGCTCCTGATGAGGCTGAGTATTGTGTGTGGCCTCCACGTGTCTGTATGACCTCCCTACAACGCCTGGGCATGCTCCTGATGAGGCTGAGTATTGTGTGTGGCCTCCACGTGTCTGTATGACCTCCCTACAACGCCTGGGCATGCTCCTGATGAGGCTGAGTATTGTGTGTGGCCTCCACGTGCCTGTATGACCTCCCTACAACGCCTGGGCATGCTACTGATGAGGCTGAGTATTGTGTGTGGCCTCCACGTGCCTGTATGACCTCCCTACAACGCCTGGGCATGCTCCTGATGAGGCTGAGTATTGTGTGTGGCCTCCACGTGCCTGTATGACCTCCCTACAACGCCTGGGCATGCTCCTGATGAGGCTGAGTATTGTGTGTGGCCTCCCCGTGCCTGTATGACCTCCCTACAACGCCTGGGCATGCTCCTGATGAGGCTGAGTATTGTGTGTGGCCTCCACGTGCCTGTATGACCACCCTACAACACCTGGGCATGCTCCTGATGAGGCTGAGTATTGTGCGTGGCCTCCACGTGTCTGTATGACCTCCCTACAATGCCTGGGCATGCTCCTGATGAGGCTGAGTATTGTGTGTGGCCTCCACGTGTCTGTATGACCTCCCTACAACGCCTGGGCATGCTCCTGATGAGGCTGAGTATTGTGTGTGGCCTCCACGTGCCTGTATGACCTCCCTACAACGCCTGGGCATGCTCCTGATGAGGCTGAGTATTGTGTGTGGCCTCCACGTGCCTGTATGACCTCCCTACAACGCCTGGGCATGCTCCTGATGAGGCTGAGTATTGTGTGTGGCCTCCCCGTGCCTGTATGACCTCCCTACAACGCCTGGGCATGCTCCTGATGAGGCTGAGTATTGTGTGTGGCCTCCACGTGCCTGTATGACCACCCTACAATGTCTGGGCATGCTCCTGATGAGGCTGAGTATTGTGTGTGGCCTCCACGTGCCTGTATAACCTCCCTACAACGCCTGGGCATGCTCCTGATGAGGCTGAGTATTGTATGTGGCCTCCACGTGTCTGTATGACCTCCCTACAACGCCTGGGCATGCTCCTGATGAGGCTGAGTATTGTATGTGGCCTCTACGTGCCTGTACAACCTCCCTACAACGCCTGGGCATGCTCCTGATGAGGCTGAGCATTGTGTATGGCCTCCACGTGCCTGTATAACCTCCCTACAACGCCTGGGCATGCTCCTGATGAGGCTGAGTATTGTGTGTGGCCTCCACGTGCCTGTATGACCTCCCTACAACGCCTGGGCATGCTCCTGATGAGGCTGAGTATTGTGTGTGGCCTCCACGTACCTGTATGACCACCCTACAACACCTGGGCATGCTCCTGATGAGGCTGAGTATTGTGTGTGGCCTCCACGTGTCTGTATGACCTCCCTACAACGCCTGGGCATGCTCCTGATGAGGCTGAGTATTGTATGTGGCCTCCACGTGCCTGTATAACCTCCCTACAACGCCTGGGCATGCTCCTGATGAGGCTGAGTATTGTGTGTGGCCTCCACGTGCCTGTATGACCACCCTACAATGTCTGGGCATGCTCCTGATGAGGCTGAGTATTGTGTGTGGCCTCCACGTGCCTGTATAACCTCCCTACAACGCCTGGGCATGCTCCTGATGAGGCCGAGTATTGTGTGTGGCCTCCACGTGCCTGTATGACCTCCCTACAACGCCTGGGTGACGCGCCCCTGGGCCTGTGTCGCGCAGCGTTGCGCACGCGGGAGCTTACCCAGAGCCGGATCAGATGGGGGTAGTAGTCTCGTGGCGGTGACCCGGTCCGTGCCCAGGGAGTCAAACTGGACGGCAGTGTTCTTAATAGTAGATGTTGTATGACTACGCCACCCGTTGAATGCAGCTATGGAGCTGCCGCTGCAGGACAGTCCGCTGAGGCCGGTGGATGGATGGTGCAGCGTAGATGGTATAACCCCCAACGGGAGGGGTATGGCCTCAGGGCAGCAGATGTGGATGATGGGGGTAGCAGGAACCACTCGGAGACGGTACGGTGTAGTTCAGGGTCTTTACTGGTGACAACGATAGACCCTCCCGGAGTACTGGCTAGCGATTGGGGCCTGGTCAGTCCTTGAGCAGATGGGATCTCCCCTGGCCAGGCGGAGTTGTAGGCCTCCCAAACTAACGATACTCTTCTGGCTACCTTGCTAGAGGCGGGTATAAGTAGCCCACGTCCCTGAGTGTACCGTGTGGTGCTCACCCGTATGGCCGGTGACTCGGGGCCTTCTAGTAGCTTCCGCTCCACGACGGCGGTGCTGGTCCCATGCGTGTGACCGTGCCTTCGGGTTTCTTGGCCAGAGGACCTGAAATCCCCTGCCTGACGGATTCTGCTGCTGGGTAGGAGTTAGTCCCCACAGCCTCGGACTCCGGGTCCGGTAAGAAATCTTCTCAGTCAGGGCGAGCTCTGCAGCTGCCAGCCCCTGACTCCTTGTAACACTGCTCCCACAGAGCTCCTGTTGTTTCTTCCTATGCTGCTTCTCTTCTCTACTTCTGGCATGGCCCAGGAGCTGGGCCCAGCCGGAGCCACAGCTCCCTGTCAGCCCTCCTGGCTGAACTCTCCCTCTCCACTCTCTAACCCTGCCTCAGCCCCAGGTTTATACAGGGGAAGTTCTTCCCCTCCCAGGACTGGGCAGGAGGTGTGGCATGCATAGGATTCCTGACCAAGAGACCTCCCACCTGCTCTCAGACATAACATTGCTGTTACTGTGGAGACCAGACCCCTGGGGTGCCACATGGGCATGCTCCTGATGAGGCTGAGCATTGTGTATGGCCTCCACGTGCCTGTATAACCTCCCTACAACGCCTGGGCATGCTCCTGATGAGGCTCAGTATTGTGTGTGGCCTCCACGTGCCTGTATAACCTCCCTACAACGCCTGGGCATGCTCCTGATGACGCTGAGTATTGTGTGTGGCCTCCACGTGCCTGTATGACCTCCCTACAACGCCTGGGCATGCTCCTGATGAGGCTGAGTATTGTGTGTGGCCTCCACGTGTCTGTATGACCTCCCTACAACGCCTGGGCATGCTCCTGATGAGGCTGAGTATTGTGTGTGGCCTCCATGTGCCTGTATGACCTCCCTACAACGCCTGGGCATGCTCCTGATGAGTCTGAGTATTGTGTGTGGCCTCCACGTGCCTGTATAACCTCCCTACAACGCCTGGGCATGCTCCTGATGAGGCTGAGTATTGTGTGTGGCCTCCACGTGCCTGTATGACCTCCCTACAACGCCTGGGCATGCTCCTGATGAGGCTCAGTATTGTGTGTGGCCTCCACGTGCCTGTATGACCTCCCTACAACGCCTGGGCATGCTCCTGATGAGGCTGAGTATTGTGTATGGCCTCCACGTGCCTGTATAACCTTCCTACAACGCCTGGGCATGCTCCTGATGAGGCTGAGTATTGTGTATGGCCTCCACGTGCCTGTATGACCTCCCTACAACGCCTGGGCATGCTCCTGATGAGGCTGAGTATTGTGTATGGCCTCCACGTGCCTGTATAACCTCCCTACAACGCCTGGGCATGCTCCTGATGAGGCTCAGTATTGTGTGTGGCCTCCACGTGCCTGTATGACCTCCCTACAACGCCTGGGCATGCTCCTGATGAGGCTGAGTATTGTGTGTGGCCTCCACGTGTCTGTATGACCTCCCTACAACGCCTGGGCATGCTCCTGATGAGGCTGAGTATTGTGTGTGGCCTCCACGTGCCTGTATGACCTCCCTACAACGCCTGGGCATGCTCCTGATGAGGCTGAGTATTGTGTGTGGCCTCCACGTGCCTGTATGACCACCCTACAACACCTGGGCATGCTCCTGATGAGGCCGAGTATTGTGTGTGGCCTCCACGTACCTGTATGACCTCCCTACAATGCCTGGGCATGCTCCTGATGAGGCTGAGTATTGTGTGTGGCCTCCACGTGCCTGTATGACCTCCCTACAACGCCTGGGCATGCTCCTGATGAGGCTGAGTATTGTGTGTGGCCTCCACGTGCCTGTATGACCACCCTACAACACCTGGGCATGCTCCTGATGAGGCTGAGTATTGTGTGTGGCCTCCACGTGTCTGTATTACCTCCCTACAACGCCTGGGCATGCTCCTGATGAGGCTGAGTATTGTGTGTGGCCTCCACGTGTCTGTATGACCTCCCTACAACGCCTGGGCATGCTCCTGATGAGGCTGAGTATTGTGTGTGGCCTCCACGTGTCTGTATGACCTCCCTACAACGCCTGGGCATGCTCCTGATGAGGCTGAGTATTGTATGTGGCCTCCACGTGCCTGTATAACCTCCCTACAACGCCTGGGCATGCTCCTGATGAGGCTGAGTATTGTGTGTGGCCTCCACGTGCCTGTATGACCACCCTACAATGTCTGGGCATGCTCCTGATGAGGCTGAGTATTGTGTGTGGCCTCCACGTGCCTGTATAACCTCCCTACAACGCCTGGGCATGCTCCTGATGAGGCCGAGTATTGTGTGTGGCCTCCACGTGCCTGTATGACCTCCCTACAACGCCTGGGCATGCTCCTGATGAGGCTGAGCATTGTGTATGGCCTCCACGTGCCTGTATAACCTCCCTACAACGCCTGGGCATGCTCCTGATGAGGCTCAGTATTGTGTGTGGCCTCCACGTGCCTGTATGACCTCCATACAACGCCTGGGCATGCTCCTGATGACGCTGAGTATTGTGTGTGGCCTCCACGTGTCTGTATGACCTCCCTACAACGCCTGGGCATGCTCCTGATGAGTCTGAGTATTGTGTGTGTCCTCCACGTGCCTGTATAACCTCCCTACAACGCCTGGGCATGCTCCTGATGAGGCTCAGTATTGTGTGTGGCCTCCACGTGCCTGTATGACCTCCCTACAACGCCTGGGCATGCTCCTGATGAGGCTGAGTATTGTGTGTGGCCTCCACGTGCCTGTATGACCATCCTACAACGCCTGGGCATGCTCCTGATAAGGCTGAGTATTGTGTGTGGCCTCCACGTGCCTGTATAACCTCCCTACAACCCCTGGGCATGCTCCTGATGAGGCTGAGTATTGTGTGTGGCCTCCACATGCCTGTATGACCTCCCTACAACGCTGGACATGCTCCTGATGAGTCTCAGTATTGTGTGTGGCCTCCACGTGCCTGTATGACCTCCCTACAACGCCTGGGCATGCTCCTGATGAGGCTGAGTATTGTGTGTGGCCTCCACGTGCCTGTATGACCTCCCTACAACGCCTGGACATGCTCCTGATGAGGCTGAGTATTGTGTGTGGCCTCCACATGCCTGTATGACCTCCCTACAACGCCTGGGCATGCTCCTGATGAGGTTGCGGATGGACTCCTGTGGGATCTCCTCCCAGACCTGGACTAAAGCATCCGCCAACTCCTGGACAGTCTGTGGTGCAACGTGACGTTGGTGGATGGAGCGAGACATGATGTTGCTGATGTGCTCAATCGGATTCAGGTCTGGGGAAAGGACGGGCCAGTCCATAGCTTCAATGCCTTCATCTTGCAGGAACTGCTGACACACTCCAGCCACATGAGGTCTGGCATTGTCCTGCATTAGGAGGAACCCAGGGCCAACCGCACCAGCATATGGTCTCACAAGGGGTCTGAGGATCTCACCTCGGTATCTAATGGCAGTCAGGCTACCTCTGGCGAGCACATGGAGGACTGTGCGACCCTCCAAAGAAATGCCACCCCACACCATTACTGACCCACTGCCAAACCGGTCATGCTGAAGGATGTTGCAGGCAGCAGATCGCTCTCCACGGCGTCTCCAGACTCTGTCATGTCTGTCTCATGTGCTCAGTGTGAACCTGCTTTCATTTGTGAAGAGCACAGGGCGCCAGTGGCCACTTTGCCAATCCTGGTGTTCTGTGGCAAATGTCAAGCGTCCTGCACGGTGTTGGGCTGTGAGCACAACCCCCATCTGTGGACATAGGGCCCTCATACCACCCTCATGGAGTCGGTTTCTAACCGTTTGTGCAGACATATGCACATTTGTGGCCTGCTGGAGGTCATTTTCCAGGGCTCTGGCAGTGCTCCTCCTGTTCCTCCTTGCACAAAGGCGGAGGTAGCGGTCCTGCTGCTGGGTTGTTGCCTTCCTACGGCCCCCTCCATGTCTCCTGGTGTACTGGCCTGTCTCCTGATAGCGCCTCCATCCTCTGGACACTATGCTGACAGACACAGCAAACCTTCTTGCCACAGCTCGCATTGATGTGCCATCCTGGATGAGCTGCACTACCTGAGCAACTTCTGTGGGTTGTAGAGTCCGTCTCATGTTACCACGAGTGTGAAAGCACAACCAACATTCAAAAGTGACCAAAACATCAGCCAGAAAGCATTGGTACTGAGATGTGGTCTGTGGTCCCCACCTGCAGAACCACTCCTTTATTGAGGGTGTCTTGATAATTGCCAATAATTTCCATCTATTGTCTATTCCATTTACACAACAGCATGTGAAATTGATTGTCAATCAGTGTTGCTTCCTAAGTGGACGGTTTGATTTCACAGAAGTTTGATTTGCTTGGAGTTATATTCTGTTGTTTAAGTCTTCCCTTTATTTTTTTGAGCAGTGTATATATATATATATATTTTTTTTTTTGCCTAAAATACAAAGGAAGTGTGTCATCTTTAGCTTTAGCTTTCATCTTCAACATCATTTTCTGGTCACAATAACAGTGATTTTGCTAAGGGGTGCCCAAACTTTTACATGTCAGTAATTAGTTACTCGCGGTATCTTTAAAATTTCTGGAGATGTAGGAGGATAGTGAATCGGTGGAGAGGGAGCGCGGGGTTTAACCCCCAGAGATCCGGCATGCTGTTCACGGTTAACAATTTGATGTCCCAGGAAAGGAAATATAGCAAATTATTTATCGCTTACATGGCGGCGATTACAGTGATTCAGTGAATTATGCAGCGGCCGCAATCCACAACCCTGCCGAGAAGAGAATCAGAACGATTATTATTTATAACGCTCCAATATTTTCTGCCGCGCGGCACAACTGAGGCGTAATCAGACGATAATGCACATGATAATTGAGAGTAATAATAGAGCGCGGCGACGGTCAACACAAAAGGCGCATAATCTACTATGTATCTGGATAATGAGGGTTGTAGTCATTAACGAACAAAAACTGTGCAGACACTGAGAGCGATAAACCCTATAGAGGAACCATTTATCGTAATGTGAAGTGGAGCTACGCCCAGGAAATTATGTGCCCCCCCCCCAACTCCACTGCACACAGCAAACTTGCCCTAGATCCTGCGAAAACAAGTCCGAACATCACATCCATCCTGTGTGACTGCTCCGCTCCATCACCATCGCTCAGCGAGGCACAGGCGGATCACACAGGAGGCCGAACGCCTGGAAGAAAACCGTCACCGTCACCAGAAAGGAGAGCGAAGCTCATCACCAAATACAGCAGTGTCCAAACCTCATAGAATCCATGAAGAATAATCTCCGTACACTAGTTATACTCCTGTACATAGGAGCAGTATTATAGTAGTTATATTCTTGTACATAGGGGGCAGTATTATAGTAGTTATATTCTTGTACATAGAGGGCAGTATTATAGTAGTTATACTCCTGTACATAGGAGCAGTATTATAGTAGTTATATTCTTGTACATAGGGGGCAGTATTATAGTAGTTATATTCTTGTACATAGGAGCAGTATTATAGTAGCTATATTCTTGTATATAGGGGCAGTATTATAGTAGTTATATTCTTGTACATAGGGGGCAGTATTATAGTAGTTATATTCTTGTACACAGGGGACTGTATTATAGTAGTTATATTCTTGTACATAGGAGCAGTATTATAGTAGTTATATTCTTGTACATAGGGGCAGTATTATAGTAGTTATATTCTTGTACATAGGGGCAGTATTATAGTAGTTATACTCCTGTACATTGGAGCAGTATTATAGTAGTTATATTCTTGTACATAGGGGGCAGTATTATAGTAGTTATATTCTTGTACATAGAGGGCAGTATTATAGTAGTTATACTCCTGTACATAGGAGCAGTATTATAGTAGTTATATTCTTGTACATAGGGGGCAGTATTATAGTAGTTATATTCTTGTACATAGGAGCACTATTATAGTAGCTATATTCTTGTATATAGGGGCAGTATTATAGTAGTTATATTCTTGTACATAGGGGGCAGTATTATAGTAGTTATATTCTTGTACACAGGGGACTGTATTATAGTAGTTATATTCTTGTACATAGGAGCAGTATTATAGTAGTTATATTCTTGTACATAGGGGCAGTATTATAGTAGTTATATTCTTGTACATAGGAGCAGTATTATAGTAGTTATATTCTTGTACATAGGAGCAGTATTATAGTAGTTATATTCTTGTACATATGGGCAGTATTATAGTAGTTATATTCTTGTACATAGGAGCAGTATTATAGTAGTTATATTCTTGTATATAGGAGCAGTATTATAGTAGTTATATTCTTGTACACAGGGGGCAGTATTATAGTAGTTATATTCTTGTACATAGGGGGCAGTATTATAGTAGTTATATTCTTGTACATAGGGACAGTATTATAGTAGATATATTCCTGTACATAGGGGGCAGTATTACAGTAGTTATATTCCTGTACATAGAGGCAGTATTATAGTAGTTATATTCTTGTACATAGAGGAAGTATTATAGTAGTTATATTCTTGTACATAGGGGGCAGTATTATAGTACTTATATTCTTGTATATATGGGGCAGTATTATAGTAGTTATACTCCTGTACATAGGAGCAGTATTATAGTAGTTATATTCCTGTACATAGGAGCAGTATTATAGTAGTTATATTCTTGTACATAGGGGCAGTATTATAGTAGTTATATTCTTGTACATAAGGGCAGTATTATAGTAGTTATATTCTTGTACATAGGGAGCAGTATTATAGTAGTTATATTCTTGTACATAGGGGCAGTATTATAGTAGTTATATTCTTGTACATAGAAGCAGTATTATAGTAGTTATATTCTTGTACATAGAAGCAGTACTATAGTAGTTATATTCTTGTATATATGGGGCAGTATTATAGTAGTTATACTCCTGTACATAGAAGCAGTATTATAGTAGTTATATTCTTGTACATAGGAGCAGTATTATAGTAGTTATATTCTTGTATATAGGGGCAGTATTATAGTAGTTATATTCTTGTACATAGGGGGCAGTATTATAGTAGCTATATTCCTGCACATAGGGGGCAGTATTATAGTAGCTATATTCCTGTACATAGGGGGCAGTATTACAGTAGTTATATTCTTGCACATAGGGAGCAGTATTATAATAGTTATATTCTTGTACATAGGAGCAGTATTATAGTAGTTATATTCTTGTACATAGAAGCAGTATTATAGTAGTTATATTCTTGTACATAGAAGCAGTATTATAGTAGTTATATTCTTGTACATAGGGGCAGTATTATAGTAGTTATATTCTTGTACATAGGGAGCAGTATTATAGTAGTTATATTCTTGTACATAGGGAGCAGTATTATAGTAGTTATATTCTTGTACATAGGGGGCAGTATTATAGTAGTTATATTCTTGTACATAGGGGGCAGTATTATAGTAGTTATATTCCTGTACATAGGGGGCAGTATTATAGTAGCTATATTCCTGTACATAGGGGGCAGTATTATAGTAGTTATATTCTTGTACATAGGGAGCAGTATTATAGTAGTTATATTCTTGTACATAGGAGCAGTATTATAGTAGTTATATTCTAGTACATAGAAGCAGTATTATAGTAGTTATATTCTTGTACATAGAAGCAGTATTATAGTAGTTATATTCTTGTACATAGGGGCAGTATTATATTAGTTATATTCTTGTACATAGGGAGCAGTATTATAGTAGTTATATTCTTGTACATAGGGAGCAGTATTATAGTAGTTATATTCTTGTACATAGGGAGCAGTATTATAGAACTTATACTCTTGTACATAGAAGCAGTATTATAGTAGTTATATTCTTGTACATAGAAGCAGTATTATAGTAGTTATATTATTGTACATAGAAGCAGTATTATAGTAGTTATATTTTTGTACATAGGGGGCAGTATTATAATAGTTATATTCTTGTACAGAGGGAGCAGAATTATAGTAGTTATATTCTTGTACATAGGGGGCAGTATTATAGTAGTTATATTCTTGTACATAGGAGCAGTATTATAGTAGTTATATTCTTGTACATAGAAGCAGTATTATAGTAGTTATATTCTTGTACATAGAAGCAGTATTATAGTAGTTATATTCTTGTACATAGAAGCAGTATTATAGTAGTTATATTCTTGTACATAGGGGCAGTATTATAGTAATTATATTCTTGTACATAGGGAGCAGTATTATAGTAGTTATATTCTTGTACATAGAAGCAGTATTATAGTAGTTATATTCTTGTACATAGAAGCAGTATTATAGTAGTTATATTCTTGTACATAGAAGCAGTATTATAGTAGTTATATTCTTGTACATATAAGCAGTATTATACTAGTTATATTCTTGTACATAGGGGCAGTATTATAGTAGTTATATTCTTGAACATAGGGAGCAGTATTATAGTAGTTATATTCTTGTACATAGGTAGCAGAATTATAGTAGTTATATGCTTGTACATAGGGGCAGTATTATAGTAGTTATATTCTTGTGCATAGAAGCAGTATTATAGTAGTTATATTCTTGTACATAGGGGCAGTATTATAGTAGTTATATTCCTGCACATAGGAGCAGTATTATAGTAGTTATATTCTTGTACATGGGGGCAGTATTATAGTAGTTATATTCTTGTACATAGGAGCAGTATTATACTAGTTATATTCTGGTACATAGGGAGCAGTATTATAGTAGTTATATTCTTGTACATAGGAGCAGTATTATAGTAGTTATATTCTTGTACAAGGGAGCAGTATTATAGTAGTTATATTCTTGTACATAGAAGCAGTATTATAGTAGTTATGTTCTTGTACATAGAAGCAGTATTATAGTAGTTATATTCTTGCACATAGAAGCAGTATTATAGTAGTTATATTCTTGTACATAGAAGCAGTATTATAGTAGTTATATTCTTGTACATAGGGGCAGTATTATAGTAGTTATATTCTTGTACATAGAAGCAGTATTATAGTAGTTATATTCTTGTACATAGAAGCAGTATTATAGTAGTTATATTCTTGTACATAGAAGCAGTATTATAGTAGTTATATTCTTGTACATAGAAGCAGTATTATAGTAGTTATATTCTTGTACATAGAAGCAGTATTATAGTAGTTATATTCTTGTACATAGGGGCAGTATTATAGTAGTTATATTCTTGTACATAGGGAGCAGTATTATAGTAGTTATATTCTTGTACATAGGGAGCAGTATTATAGTAGTTATATGCTTGTACATAGGGGCAGTATTATAGTAGTTATATTCTTGTGCATAGAAGCAGTATTATAGTAGTTATATTCATGTACATAGGGGCAGTATTATAGTAGTTATATTCCTGTACATAGGAGCAGTATTATAGTAGTTATATTCTTGTACATAGAAGCAGTATTATAGTAGTTATATACTTGTACATAGGGGCAGTATTATAGTAGTTATATTCTTGTACATAGAAGCAGTATTATAGTAGTTATATACTTGTACATAGGGGCAGTATTATAGTAGTTATATTCCTGCACATAGGAGCAGTATTATAGTAGTTATATTCTTGTACATAGGGAGCAGTATTATAGTAGTTATATTCTTGTACATAGGGGCAGTGTTATAGTAGCTATATTCTTGTACATAGGGGCAGTATTATAGCAGTTATATTCTTGTACATAGGAGGCAGTATTATAGTAGTTATATTATTGTACATAGTGGACAGTATTATAGTAGTTATATTCTTGTACATAGGGGCAGTATTATAGTAGTTATATTCTTGTACATAGGAGCAGTATTATAGTAGTTATATTCTTGTACATAGGGGGCAATATTACAGTAGTTATATTCTTGTACATAGAAGCAGTATTATAGTAGATATATTCTTGCACATAGGGGGCGGTATTATAGTAGTTATGTTCTGGTTAATAGGGGGCAGTATTATAGTAGTTATATTCTTGTACATAGGGGGCAGTATTATAGTAGTTATATTCTTGTACATAGAGGCAGTATTATAGTAGATATATTCTTATATATAGGAGCAGAATTACAGTAGTTATATTCTTGAACATAGGGGGCAGTATTATAGTAGTTATTTTCTTGTACAAACGGGGCAGTATTATAGTAGATATATTCTTGTACATAGGGGCAGTATTATAGTAGTTATATTCCTGTACATAGGGAGCAGTATTATAGTAGTTATATTCTTGTACATAGGGGGCAGTATTATAGTAGTTATATTCTTGTACATAGGGGGCAGTATTATAGTAGTTATAATCTTGTACATAGGGGCAGTATTATAGTAGTTATATTCTTGTACATAGGAGCAGTATTATACTAGTTATATTCTTGTACATAAGGAGCAGTATTATAGTAGTTATATTCTTGTACATAGGAGCAGTATTATAGTAGTTATATTCTTGTACATAGGAGCAGTATTATAGTAGTTATATTCTTGTACATAGGGGCAGTATTATAGTAGTTATATTCTTGTACATAGGGGGCATTATTATAGTAGTTATATTCTTGTACATAAGAGCAGTATTATAGTAGTTATATTCTTGTAAATAGGAGCAGTATTATAGTAGTTATATTCTTGTACATAGGGAGCAGTATAATAGTAGTTATATTCTTGTACATAGGAGTAGTATTATAGTAGTTATATTCTTGTACATAGTAGCAGTATTATAGTAGTTATATTCTTGTACATAGTAGCAGTATTATAGTAGTTATATTCTTGTACATAGGGAGCAGTATTATAGTAGTTATATTCTTGTACATAGGAGCAGTATTATAGTAGTTATATTCTTGTACATAAGAGCAGTATTATAGTAGTTATATTCTTGTACATAGGGAGCAGTATTATAGTAGATATATTCTTATACATAGGGAGCAGTATTATAGTAGTTATATTCTTGTACATAGGGGCAGTATTACAGTAGATATATTCTTGTACATAGGGGGCAGTATTATTGTAGTTATATTCTTGTACATAGGGAGTAGTATTATAGTAGTTATATTCTTGTACATAGGAGCAGTATTATAGTAGTTATATTCTTGTACATAGGAGAAGTATTACAGTAGTTATATTCTTGTACATAGGGGGCAATATTATAGTAGTTATATTCTTGTACATAGGAGCAGTATTATAATAGTTATATTTTTGTACATTGGGGCAGTATTACAGTAGATATATTCTTGTACATAGGGGGCAGTATTATTGTAGTTATATTCTTGTACATAGGGAGTAGTATTATAGTAGTTATATTCTTGTACATAGGAGCAGTATTATAGTAGTTATATTCTTGTACATAGGAGAAGTATTACAGTAGTTATATTCTTGTACATACGGGGCAGTATTATAGTAGTTATATTCTTGTGCATAGAAGCAGTATTATAGTAGTTATATTCTTGTACATAGGAGCAGTATTATAGTAGTTATATTCTTGTACATAGAAGCAGTATTATAGTAGTTATATACTTGTACATAGTGGCAGTATTATAATAGTTATATTCTTGAACATAGAAGCAGTATTATAGTAGTTATATACTTGTACATAGGGGCAGTATTATAGTAGTTATATTCCTGTACATAGGAGCAGTATTATAGTAGTTATATTCTTGTACATAGGGAGCAGTATTATAGTAGTTATATTCTTGTACATAGGGGCAGTATTATAGTAGCTATATTCCTGTACATAGGGGCAGTATTATAGCAGTTATATTCTTGTACATAGGAGGCAGTATTATAGTAGTTATATTCTTGTACATAGTGGACAGTATTATAGTAGTTATATTCTTGTACATAGGGGCAGTATTATAGTAGTTATATTCTTGTACATAGGAGCAGTATTATAGTAGTTATATTCTTGTACATAGGGGGCAATATTACAGTAGTTATATTCTTGTACATAGAAACAGTATTATAGTAGATATATTCTTGCACATAGGGGGCGGTATTATAGTAGTTATGTTCTGGTTAATAGGGGGCAGTATTATTGTAGTTATATTCTTGTACATAGGGGGCAGTATTATAGTAGTTATATTCTTGTACATAGAGGCAGTATTATAGTAGATATATTCTTATATATAGGAGCAGTATTACAGTAGTTATATTCTTGAACATAGGGGGCAGTATTATAGTAATTATTTTCTTGTACAAACGGGGCAGTATTATAGTAGATACAGTTATATGAAAAAGTTTGGGCACCCCTATTAATCTTAAGCTTAATGTTTTATAAAAATTGGTGTTTTTGCAACAGCTATTTCAGTTTGATATATGTAATAACTGTTGGACACAGTAATGTTTCTGCCTTGAAATGAGGTTTATTGTACTAACAGAAAATGTGCAATCTGCATTCAAACAAAACTTGACAGGTGCATAAGTATGGGCACCCTTATCATTTTCTTGTTTTAAATGCTCCTACCGACTTTTTACTGACTTACTAAAGCACTTTTTTTTGTTTTGTAACCTCATTGAGCTTTGAACTTCAGAGCCAGGTGTATGCAATCATGAGAAAAGCTACTTAAAGTGGCCACTTGCAAGTTGTTCTCCTGTTTGAATCTCCTCTGAAGAGTGGCATCATGGGCTCATCAAAACAACTGTCAAATGATCTGAAAACAAAGCTTATTCAACATAGTTGTTCAGGTGAAGGATACAAAAAGCTGTCTCAGAGATTTAACCTGTCAGTTTCCACTGTGAGGAACATAGTATGGAAATGGAAGAACACAGGGACAATTCTTGTTAAGGCCAGAAGTGGCAGGCCAAGAAAAACATCAGAAAGGCAGAGAAGAAGAATGGTGAGATCAGTCAAGGACAATCCTCAGACCACCTCCAGAGAGCTGCAGCATCAACTTGCTGCAGATGGTGTCACTGTGCATCGGTCAACTATACAACGCACTTTGCACAAGGAGAAGCTGTATGGGAGAGTGATGCGAAAGAAGCCGTTTCTGCAAGCACGCCACAAACAGAGTCGGCTGAGGTATGCAAAAGCACATTTGGAGAAGCCAATTTCTTTTTGGAAGAAGGTCCTGTGGACTGATGAAACCAAGATTGAGTTGTTTGGTCATACAAAAAGGCGTTATGCATGGCGGCAAAAAACACAGCATTCCAAGAAAAACACTTGCTACCCACAGTAAAATTTGGTGGAGGTTCCATCATGCTTTGGGGCTGTGTGGCCAATGCCGGCACCGGGAATCTTGTTAAAGTTGAGGGACGCATGGATTCCACTCAGTATCAGCAGATTCTTGACAATAATGTTCAAGAAATAGTGATAAAGTTGAAGTTACGCAGGGGATGGATCTTTCAGCAAGACAATGATCCAAAACACCGCTCCAAATCTACTCAGGCATTCATGCAGAGGAACAATTACAATGTTCTGGAATGGCCATCCCAGTCCCCAGACCTGAATATCATTGACCATCTGTGGGATCATTTGAAGAGGGCTGTCCATGCTCGGCGACCATCAAACTTAACTGAACTGGAATTGTTTTGTAAAGAGGAATGGTCAAAAATACCTTCATCCAGGATCCAGGAACTCATTAAAAGCTACAGGAAGCGACTAGAGGCTGTTATTTTTGCAAAAGGAGGATCTACTAAATATTAATATCACTTTTCTGGTGAGGTGCCCATACTTATGCACCTGTCAAATTTTGTTTGAATGCAGATTGCACATTTTCTGTTAGTACAATAAACCTCATTTCAAGGCAGAAACATTACTGTGTCCAACAGTTATTACATATATCAAACTGAAATAGCTGTTGCAAAAACACCAATTTTTATAAAACAATAAGCTTAAGATTAATAGGGGTGCCCAAACTTTTTCATATAACTATATATTCTTGTACATAGGGGCAGTATTATAGTAGTTATATTCTTGTACATAGGGAGCAGTATTATAGTAGTTATATTCTTGTACATAGGGGGCAGTATTATAGTAGTTATATTCTTGTACATAGGGGGCAGTATTATAGTAGTTATATTCTTGTACATAGGGGCAGTATTATAGTAGTTATATTCTTGTACATAGGAGCAGTATTATACTAGTTATATTCTTGTACATAGGGAGCAGTATTATAGTAGTTATATTCTTGTACATAGGAGCAGTATTATAGTAGTTATATTCTTGTACATAGGAGCAGTATTATAGTAGTTATATTCTTGTACATAGAGGTCAGTATTATAGTAGTTATATTCTTGTACATAGGGGCAGTATTATAGTAGTTATATTCTTGTACATAGGAGCAGTATTATAGTAGTTATATTCTTGTACATAGGGGCAGTATTATAGTAGTTATATTCTTGTACATAGGGGGCATTATTATAGTAGTTATATTCTTGTACATAAGAGCAGTATTATAGTAGTTATATTCTTGTACATAGGAGCAGTATTATAGTAGTTATATTCTTGTACATAGAAGCAGTATTATAGTAGTTATATTCTTGTACATAGAAGCAGTATTATAGTAGTTATATTCTTGTACATAGAAGCAGTATTATAGTAGTTATATTCTTGTACATAGGGGCAGTATTATAGTAATTATATTCTTGTACATAGGGAGCAGTATTATAGTAGTTATATTCTTGTACATAGAAGCAGTATTATAGTAGTTATATTCTTGTACATAGAAGCAGTATTATAGTAGTTATATTCTTGTACATAGAAGCAGTATTATAGTAGTTATATTCTTGTACATATAAGCAGTATTATAGTAGTTATATTCTTGTACATAGGGGCAGTATTATAGTAGTTATATTCTTGAACATAGGGAGCAGTATTATAGTAGTTATATTCTTGTACATAGGGAGCAGAATTATAGTAGTTATATGCTTGTACATAGGGGCAGTATTATAGTAGTTACATTCTTGTGCATAGAAGCAGTATTATAGTAGTTATATTCTTGTACATAGGGGCAGTATTATAGTTATATTCCTGCACATAGGAGCAGTATTATAGTAGTTATATTCTTGTACATAGGGGCAGTATTATAGTAGTTATATTCTTGTACATAGGAGCAGTATTATACTAGTTATATTCTTGTACATAGGGAGCAGTATTATAGTAGTTATATTCTTGTACATAGGAGCAGTATTATAGTAGTTATATTCTTGTACAAGGGAGCAGTATTATAGTAGTTATATTCTTGTACATAGAAGCAGTATTATAGTAGTTATGTTCTTGTACATAGAAGCAGTATTATAGTAGTTATATTCTTGCACATAGAAGCAATATTATAGTAGTTATATTCTTGTACATAGAAGCAGTATTATAGTAGTTATATTCTTGTACATAGGGGCAGTATTATAGTAGTTATATTCTTGTACATAGAAGCAGTATTATAGTAGTTATATTCTTGTACATAGAAGCAGTATTATAGTAGTTATATTCTTGTACATAGAAGCAGTATTATAGTAGTTATATTCTTGTACATAGAAGCAGTATTATAGTAGTTATATTCTTGTACATAGGGGCAGTATTATAGTAGTTATATTCTTGTACATAGGGAGCAGTATTATAGTAGTTATATTCTTGTACATAGGGAGCAGTATTATAGTAGTTATATGCTTGTACATAGGGGCAGTATTATAGTAGTTATATTCTTGTGCATAGAAGCAGTATTATAGTAGTTATATTCATGTACATAGGGGCAGTATTATAGTAGTTATATTCCTGTACATAGGAGCAGTATTATAGTAGTTATATTCTTGTACATAGAAGCAGTATTATAGTAGTTATATACTTGTACATAGGGGCAGTATTATAGTAGTTATATTCTTGTACATAGAAGCAGTATTATAGTAGTTATATACTTGTACATAGGGGCAGTATTATAGTAGTTATATTCCTGCACATAGGAGCAGTATTATAGTAGTTATATTCTTGTACATAGGGAGCAGTATTATAGTAGTTATATTCTTGTACATAGGGGCAGTATTATAGTAGCTATATTCTTGTACATAGGGGCAGTTTTATAGCAGTTATATTCTTGTACATAGGAGGCAGTATTATAGTAGTTATATTCTTGTACATAGTGGACAGTATTATAGTAGTTATATTCTTGTACATAGGGGCAGTATTATAGTAGTTATATTCTTGTGCATAGAAGCAGTATTATAGTAGTTATATTCATGTACATAGGGGCAGTATTATAGTAGTTATATTCCTGTACATAGGAGCAGTATTATAGTAGTTATATTCTTGTACATAGAAGCAGTATTATAGTAGTTATATACTTGTACATAGGGGCAGTATTATAGTAGTTATATTCTTGTACATAGAAGCAGTATTATAGTAGTTATATACTTGTACATAGGGGCAGTATTATAGTAGTTATATTCCTGCACATAGGAGCAGTATTATAGTAGTTATATTCTTGTACATAGGGAGCAGTATTATAGTAGTTATATTCTTGTACATAGGGGCAGTATTATAGTAGCTATATTCTTGTACATAGGGGCAGTTTTATAGCAGTTATATTCTTGTACATAGGAGGCAGTATTATAGTAGTTATATTCTTGTACATAGTGGACAGTATTATAGTAGTTATATTCTTGTACATAGGGGCAGTATTATAGTAGTTATATTCTTGTACATAGGAGCAGTATTATAGTAGTTATATTCTTGTACATAGGGGGCAATATTACAGTAGTTATATTCTTGTACATAGAAGCAGTATTATAGTAGATATTTTCTTGCACATAGGGGGCGGTATTATAGTAGTTATGTTCTGGTTAATAGGGGGCAGTATTATAGTAGTTATATTCTTGTACATAGGGGGCAGTATTATAGTAGTTATATTCTTGTACATAGAGGCAGTATTATAGTAGATATATTCTTATATATAGGAGCAGAATTACAGTAGTTATATTCTTGAACTTAGGGGGCAGTATTATAGTAGTTATTTTCTTGTACAAACGGGGCAGTATTATAGTAGATATATTCTTGTACATAGGGGCAGTATTATAGTAGTTATATTCTTGTACATAGGGAGCAGTATTATAGTAGTTATATTCTTGTAGATAGGGGGCAGTATTATAGTAGTTATATTCTTGTACATAGGGGGCAGTATTATAGTAGTTATAATCTTGTACATAGGGGCAGTATTATAGTAGTTATATTCTTGTACATAGGAGCAGTATTATACTAGTTATATTCTTGTACATAAGGAGCAGTATTATAGTAGTTATATTCTTGTACATAGGAGCAGTATTATAGTAGTTATATTCTTGTACATAGGAGCAGTATTATAGTAGTTATATTCTTGTACATAGGGGCAGTATTATAGTAGTTATATTCTTGTACATAGGGGGCATTATTATAGTAGTTATATTCTTGTACATAAGAGCAGTATTATAGTAGTTATATTCTTGTAAATAGGAGCAGTATTATAGTAGTTATATTCTTGTACATAGGGAGCAGTATAATAGTAGTTATATTCTTGTACATAGGAGTAGTATTATAGTAGTTATATTCTTGTACATAGTAGCAGTATTATAGTAGTTATATTCTTGTACATAGTAGCAGTATTATAGTAGTTATATTCTTGTACATAGGGAGCAGTATTATAGTAGTTATATTCTTGTACATAGGAGCAGTATTATAGTAGTTATATTCTTGTACATAAGAGCAGTATTATAGTAGTTATATTCTTGTACATAGGGAGCAGTATTATAGTAGATATATTCTTATACATAGGGAGCAGTATTATAGTAGTTATATTCTTGTACATAGGGGCAGTATTACAGTAGATATATTCTTGTACATAGGGGGCAGTATTATTGTAGTTATATTCTTGTACATAGGGAGTAGTATTATAGTAGTTATATTCTTGTACATAGGAGCAGTATTATAGTAGTTATATTCTTGTACATAGGAGAAGTATTACAGTAGTTATATTCTTGTACATAGGGGGCAATATTATAGTAGTTATATTCTTGTACATAGGAGCAGTATTATAATAGTTATATTTTTGTACATTGGGGCAGTATTATAGTAGTTATATTCTTGTGCATAGAAGCAGTATTATAGTAGTTATATTCTTGTACATAGGAGCAGTATTATAGTAGTTATATTCTTGTACATAGAAGCAGTATTATAGTAGTTATATACTTGTACATAGTGGCAGTATTATAATAGTTATATTCTTGAACATAGAAGCAGTATTATAGTAGTTATATACTTGTACATAGGGGCAGTATTATAGTAGTTATATTCCTGTACATAGGAGCAGTATTATAGTAGTTATATTCTTGTACATAGGGAGCAGTATTATAGTAGTTATATTCTTGTACATAGGGGGCAATATTACAGTAGTTATATTCTTGTACATAGAAACAGTATTATAGTAGATATATTCTTGCACATAGGGGGCGGTATTATAGTAGTTATATTCTTGTACATAGAGGCAGTATTATAGTAGATATATTCTTATATATAGGAGCAGTATTACAGTAGTTATATTCTTGAACATAGGGGGCAGTATTATAGTAATTATTTTCTTGTACAAACGGGGCAGTATTATAGTAGATACAGTTATATGAAAAAGTTTGGGCACCCCTATTAATCTTAAGCTTAATGTTTTATAAAAATTGGTGTTTTTGCAACAGCTATTTCAGTTTGATATATGTAATAACTGTTGGACACAGTAATGTTTCTGCCTTGAAATGAGGTTTATTGTACTAACAGAAAATGTGCAATCTGCATTCAAACAAAACTTGACAGGTGCATAAGTATGGGCACCCTTATCATTTTCTTGTTTTAAATGCTCCTACCTACTTTTTACTGACTTACTAAAGCACTTTTTTTTGTTTTGTAACCTCATTGAGCTTTGAACTTCAGAGCCAGGTGTATGCAATCATGAGAAAAGCTACTTAAAGTGGCCACTTGCAAGTTGTTCTCCTGTTTGAATCTCCTCTGAAGAGTGGCATCATGGGCTCATCAAAACAACTGTCAAATGATCTGAAAACAAAGCTTATTCAACATAGTTGTTCAGGTGAAGGATACAAAAAGCTGTCTCAGAGATTTAACCTGTCAGTTTCCACTGTGAGGAACATAGTATGGAAATGGAAGAACACAGGGACAATTCTTGTTAAGGCCAGAAGTGGCAGGCCAAGAAAAACATCAGAAAGGCAGAGAAGAAGAATGGTGAGATCAGTCAAGGACAATCCTCAGACCACCTCCAGAGAGCTGCAGCATCAACTTGCTGCAGATGGTGTCACTGTGCATCGGTCAACTATACAACGCACTTTGCACAAGGAGAAGCTGTATGGGAGAGTGATGCGAAAGAAGCCGTTTCTGCAAGCACGCCACAAACAGAGTCGGCTGAGGTATGCAAAAGCACATTTGGAGAAGCCAATTTCTTTTTGGAAGAAGGTCCTGTGGACTGATGAAACCAAGATTGAGTTGTTTGGTCATACAAAAAGGCGTTATGCATGGCGGCAAAAAACACAGCATTCCAAGAAAAACACTTGCTACCCACAGTAAAATTTGGTGGAGGTTCCATCATGCTTTGGGGCTGTGTGGCCAATGCCGGCAACGGGAATCTTGTTAAAGTTGAGGGACGCATGGATTCCACTCAGTATCAGCAGATTCTTGACAATAATGTTCAAGAAATAGTGATAAAGTTGAAGTTACGCAGGGGATGGATCTTTCAGCAAGACAATGATCCAAAACACCGCTCCAAATCTACTCAGGCATTCATGCAGAGGAACAATTACAATGTTCTGGAATGGCCATCCCAGTCCCCAGACCTGAATATCATTGACCATCTGTGGGATCATTTGAAGAGGGCTGTCCATGCTCGGCGACCATCAAACTTAACTGAACTGGAATTGTTTTGTAAAGAGGAATGGTCAAAAATATCTTCATCCAGGATCCAGGAACTCATTAAAAGCTACAGGAAGCGACTAGAGGCTGTTATTTTTGCAAAAGGAGGATCTACTAAATATTAATATCACTTTTCTGGTGAGGTGCCCATACTTATGCACCTGTCAAATTTTGTTTGAATGCAGATTGCACATTTTCTGTTAGTACAATAAACCTCATTTCAAGGCAGAAACATTACTGTGTCCAACAGTTATTACATATATCAAACTGAAATAGCTGTTGCAAAAACACCAATTTTTATAAAACAATAAGCTTAAGATTAATAGGGGTGCCCAAACTTTTTCATATAACTATATATTCTTGTACATAGGGGCAGTATTATAGTAGTTATATTCTTGTACATAGGGAGCAGTATTATAGTAGTTATATTCTTGTACATAGGGGGCAGTATTATAGTAGTTATATTCTTGTACATAGGGGGCAGTATTATAGTAGTTATATTCTTGTACATAGGGGCAGTATTATAGTAGTTATATTCTTGTACATAGGAGCAGTATTATACTAGTTATATTCTTGTACATAGGGAGCAGTATTATAGTAGTTATATTCTTGTACATAGGAGCAGTATTATAGTAGTTATATTCTTGTACATAGGAGCAGTATTATAGTAGTTATATTCTTGTACATAGGGGGCAGTATTATAGTAGTTATATTCTTGTACATAGGGGCAGTATTATAGTAGTTATATTCTTGTACATAGGAGCAGTATTATAGTAGTTATATTCTTGTACATAGGGGCAGTATTATAGTAGTTATATTCTTGTACATAGGGGGCATTATTATAGTAGTTATATTCTTGTACATAAGAGCAGTATTATAGTAGTTATATTCTTGTAAATAGGAGCAGTATTATAGTAGTTATATTCTTGTACATAGGGAGCAGTATCATAGTAGTTATATTCTTGTACATAGGAGTAGTGTTATAGTAGTTATATTCTTGTACATAGTAGCAGTATTATAGTAGTTATATTCTTGTACATAGTAGCAGTATTATAGTAGTTATATTCTTGTACATAGGGAGCAGTATTATAGTAGTTATATTCTTGTACATAGGAGCAGTATTATAGTAGTTATATTCTTGTACATAAGAGCAGTATTATAGTAGTTATATTCTTGTACATAGAGAGCAGTATTATAGTAGATATATTCTTATACATAGGGAGCAGTATTATAGTAGTTATATTCTTGTACATAGGGGCAGTATTACAGTAGATATATTCTTGTACATAGGGGGCAGTATTATTGTAGTTATATTCTTGTACATAGGGAGTAGTATTATAGTAGTTATATTGTTGTACATAGGAGCAGTATTATAGTAGTTATATTCTTGTACATAGAAGTATTACAGTAGTTATATTCTTGTACATAGGGGGCAATATTATAGTAGTTATATTCTTGTACATAGGAGCAGTATTATAATAGTTATATTCTTGTACATAGGGGCAGTATTATAGCAGATATATTATTGTACATAGGATCAGTATTAAAGTAGTTATATTATTGTACACAGGATCAGTATTATAGTAGTTATATTCTTGTACATACGGGGCAGTATTATAGTAGTTATATTCTTGTACATAGGGGGCAGTATTATAGTAGTTATATTCTTGTACAAAGGGGGCAGTATTATAGTAGTTATATTGTTGTACATAGGAGCAGTATTATAGTAGTTATATTGTCTTACATAGGGGGCATTATTATAGTAGTTATATTCTTGTACATAACAGCAGTATTATAGTAGTTATATTCTTGTACATAGGGAGCAGTATTATAGTAGTTATATTCTTGTACATAGGGAGTAGTATTATAGTTGTTATATTCTTGTACATAGGAGCAGTATTATAGTAGTTATATTCTTGTACATAGGAGCAGTATTATAATAGTTATATTCTTGTACATAGGGGCAGTATTAGAGCAGATATATTATTGTACATAGGATCAGTATTAAAGTAGTTATATTATTGTACACAAGTTCAGTATTATAGTAGTTATATTCTTGTACATACGGGGCAGTATTATTGTAGTTATATTCTTGTACATAAGGGGCAGTATTATAGTAGTTATGTTCTTGTACATAGGAGCAGTATTATAGTAGTTATATTGTCTTACATAGGGGGCATTATTATAGTAGTTATATTCTTGTACATAGGGGGCAGTATTATAGTAGTTATATTCTTCTACATAGGGGCAGGATTATAGTAGTTATATTCTTGTACATAGGGGGCAGTATTATAGTAATTATATTCTTGTACATAGGGGGCAGTATTATAGTAGTTATATTCTTGTACATAGGGGAGCCGCATTATACTAGTTATATTCTTGTACATAGGGGCAGTATTATATTAGTTATATTCTTGTACATAGGAGGCATTATTATAGTAGTTATGTTCATGTACATAGGAGCAGTATTATAGTAGTTATATTCTTGTACATAGGGGGCAGTATTATAGTAGTTATATTCTTGTACATAGAAGCAGTATTATAGTAGTTATATTCTTGTACATAGGGGCAGTATTATAGTAGTTATATTCTTGTACATAGGGAGCAGTATTATAGTAGTTATATTCTTGTACATAGGGAGCAGTATTATAGTAGTTAAATTCTTGTACATAGGGGGCAGTATAATAGTAGTTATATTCTTGTACATAGAAGCAGTATTATAGTAGTTATATTCTTGTACATAGGGGCAGTATTATAGTAGTTATATTATTGTACATAGGGAGCTGTATTATAGTAGTTATATTCTTGTACATAGTGAGCAGTATTATAGTAGTCATATTCTTGTACATAGGGGCAGTATTATAGTAGTTATATTCTTGTACATAGAAGCAGTATTATAGTATTTATATTCTTGTACATAGGGGCAGTATTATAGTAGTTATATTCTTGTACATAGGGAGCAGTATTATAGTAGTTATATTCTTGTACATAGGGAGCAGTATTATAGTAGTTATATTCTTGTACATAGGAGCAGTATTATAGTAGTTATATTCTTGTACATAAGAGCAGTATTATAGTAGTTATATTCTTGTACATAGGGAGCAGTATTATAGTAGATATATTCTTATACATAGGGAGCAGTATTATAGTAGTTATATTCTTGTACATAGGGGCAGTATTACAGTAGATATATTCTTGTACATAGGGGGCAGTATTATTGTAGTTATATTCTTGTACATAGGGAGTAGTATTATAGTAGTTATATTCTTGTACATAGGAGCAGTATTATTGTAGTTATATTCTTGTACATAGGAGAAGTATTACAGTAGTTATATTCTTGTACATAGGGGGCAATATTATAGTAGTTATATTCTTGTACATAGGAGCAGTATTATAATAGTTATATTTTTGTACATAGGGGCAGTATTATAGCAGATATATTATTGTACATAGGATCAGTATTAAAGTAGTTATATTATTGTACACAGGATCAGTATTATAGTAGTTATATTCTTGTACATACGGGGCAGTATTATAGTAGTTATATTCTTGTGCATAGAAGCAGTATTATAGTAGTTATATTCTTGTACATAGGAGCAGTATTATAGTAGTTATATTCTTGTACATAGAAGCAGTATTATAGTAGTTATATGCTTGTACATAGGGGCAGTATTATAGTAGTTATATTCCTGTACATAGGAGCAGTATTATAGTAGTTATATTCTTGTACATAGGGAGCAGTATTATAGTAGTTATATTCTTCTACATAGGGGCAGTATTATAGTAGCTATATTCTTGTACATAGGGGCAGTATTATAGCAGTTATATTCTTGTACATAGGAGGCAGTATTATAGTAGTTATATTCTGGTACATAGTGGACAGTATTATAGTAGTTATATTCTTGTACATAGGGGCAGTATTATAGTAGTTATATTCTTGTACATAGGAGCAGTATTATAGTAGTTATATTCTTGTACATAGGGGACAATATTACAGTAGTTATATTCTTGTACATAGGAGCAGTATTATAGTAGTTATATTCTTGTACATAGTGTGCAGTATTATAGTAGATATATTCTTGCACATAGGGGGCGGTATTATAGTAGTTATGTTCTGGTTAATAGGGGGCAGTATTATAGTAGTTATATTCTTGTACATAGGAGCAGTATTATAGTAGTTATATTCTTGTACATAAGAGCAGTATTATAGTAGTTATATTCTTGTACATAGGGAGCAGTATTATAGTAGATATATTCTTATACCTAGGGAGCAGTATTATAGTAGCTATATTCTTGTACATAGGGGGCAGTATTATTGTAGTTATATTCTTGTACATAGGGAGTAGTATTATAGTTGTTATATTCTTGTACATAGGAGCAGTATTATAGTAGTTATATTCTTGAACATAGGAGCAGTATTATAGTAGTTATATTCTTGTACATAGGGGCAGTATTAGAGCAGATATATTATTGTACATAGGATCAGTATTAAAGTAGTTATATTATTGTACACAGGTTCAGTATTATAGTAGTTATATTCTTGTACATAGGGGCAGTATTATAGTAGTTATATTCTTGTACATAGGGGCAGTATTAGAGCAGATATATTATTGTACATAGGATCAGTATTAAAGTAGTTATATTATTGTACACAGGTTCAGTATTATAGTAGTTATATTCTTGTACATACGGGGCAGTATTATTGTAGTTATATTCTTGTACATAAGGGGCAGTATTATAGTAGTTATGTTCTTGTACATAGGAGCAGTATTATAGTAGTTATATTGTCTTACATAGGGGGCATTATTATAGTAGTTATATTCTTGTACATAGGGGGCAGTATTATAGTAGTTATATTCTTGTACATAGGGGCAGTATTATAGTAGTTATATTCTTGTACATAGGGGGCAGTATTATAGTAATTATATTCTTGTACATAGGGGGCAGTATTATAGTAGTTATATTCTTGTACATAGGGGAGCCGCATTATACTAGTTATATTCTTGTACATAGGGGCAGTATTATATTAGTTATATTCTTGTACATAGGAGGCATTATTATAGTAGTTATGTTCATGTACATAGGAGCAGTATTATAGTAGTTATATTCTTGTACATAGTGGGCAGTATTATAGTAGTTATATTCTTGTACATAGAAGCAGTATTATAGTAGTTATATTCTTGTACATAGGGGCAGTATTATAGTAGTTATATTCTTGTACATAGGGGCAGTATTATAGCAGATATATTATTCTACATAGGATCAGTATTAAAGTAGTTATATTATTGTACACAGGATCAGTATTATAGTAGTTATATTCTTGTACATACGGGGCAGTATTATAGTAGTTATATTCTTGTACATAGGGGGCAGTATTATAGTAGTTATATTCTTGTACATAGGGGGCAGTATTATAATAGTTATATTCTTGTACATAGGAGCAGTATTATAGTAGTTATATTGTCTTGCATAGGGGGCATTATTATAGTAGTTATATTATTGTACATATGGAGCAGTATTACAGTAGTTATATTCTTGTACATAGAAGCAGTATTATAGTAGATATATTCTTGCACATAGGGGTCGGTATTATAGTAGTTATATTCTTGTACATAGAAGCAGTATTATAGTAGTTATATTCTTGTACATAGGGAGCAGTATTATAGTAGTTATATTCTTGTACATAGGGGTCGGTATTATAGTAGTTATATTCTTGTACATAGGGGGCAGTATTATAGTAGTTATATTCTTGTACTTAGGGGGCAGTATTATAGTAGTTATATTCTTGTACATAGGGGAGCAGTATTATAGTAGTTATATTCTTGTACATAGGGGCAGTATTATAGTAGTTATATTCTTGCACATAGGGGCAGTATTATAGTAGGCATATTCTTGCACATAGGGGTCGGTATTATAGTATTTATATTCTTGTACATAGGGGGCAGTATTATTGTAGTTATATTCTTGTACATAGGGAGTAGTATTATAGTTGTTATATTCTTGTACATAGGAGCAGTATTATAGTAGTTATATTCTTGTACATAGGAGCAGTATTATAGTAGTTATATTCTTGTACATAGGGGCAGTATTAGAGCAGATATATTATTGTACATAGGATCAGTATTAAAGTAGTTATATTATTGTACACAGGTTCAGTATTATAGTAGTTATATTCTTGTACATAGGGGCAGTATTATAGTAGTTATATTCTTGTACATAGGGGCAGTATTAGAGCAGATATATTATTGTACATAGGATCAGTATTAAAGTAGTTATATTATTGTACACAGGTTCAGTATTATAGTAGTTATATTCTTGTACATACGGGGCAGTATTATTGTAGTTATATTCTTGTACATAAGGGGCAGTATTATAGTAGTTATGTTCTTGTACATAGGAGCAGTATTATAGTAGTTATATTGTCTTACATAGGGGGCATTATTATAGTAGTTATATTCTTGTACATAGGGGGCAGTATTATAGTAGTTATATTCTTGTACATAGGGGCAGTATTATAGTAGTTATATTCTTGTACATAGGGGGCAGTATTATAGTAATTATATTCTTGTACATAGGGGGCAGTATTATAGTAGTTATATTCTTGTACATAGGGGAGCCGCATTATACTAGTTATATTCTTGTACATAGGGGCAGTATTATATTAGTTATATTCTTGTACATAGGAGGCATTATTATAGTAGTTATGTTCATGTACATAGGAGCAGTATTATAGTAGTTATATTCTTGTACATAGTGAGCAGTATTATAGTAGTTATATTCTTGTACATAGAAGCAGTATTATAGTAGTTATATTCTTGTACATAGGGGCAGTATTATAGTAGTTATATTCTTGTACATAGGGGCAGTATTATAGCAGATATATTATTCTACATAGGATCAGTATTAAAGTAGTTATATTATTGTACACAGGATCAGTATTATAGTAGTTATATTCTTGTACATACGGGGCAGTATTATAGTAGTTATATTCTTGTACATAGGGGGCAGTATTATAGTAGTTATATTCTTGTACATAGGGGGCAGTATTATAATAGTTATATTCTTGTACATAGGAGCAGTATTATAGTAGTTATATTGTCTTGCATAGGGGGCATTATTATAGTAGTTATATTATTGTACATATGGAGCAGTATTACAGTAGTTATATTCTTGTACATAGAAGCAGTATTATAGTAGATATATTCTTGCACATAGGGGTCGGTATTATAGTAGTTATATTCTTGTACATAGAAGCAGTATTATAGTAGTTATATTCTTGTACATAGGGAGCAGTATTATAGTAGTTATATTCTTGTACATAGGGGTCGGTATTATAGTAGTTATATTCTTGTACATAGGGGGCAGTATTATAGTAGTTATATTCTTGTACTTAGGGGGCAGTATTATAGTAGTTATATTCTTGTACATAGGGGAGCAGTATTATAGTAGTTATATTCTTGTACATAGGGGCAGTATTATAGTAGTTATATTCTTGCACATAGGGGCAGTATTATAGTAGGCATATTCTTGCACATAGGGGTCGGTATTATAGTATTTATATTCTTGTACATAGGGGGCAGTATTATAGTAGTTATATTCTTGTACATAGGGGCAGTATTATAGTAGTTATATTCTTGTACATAGGGGAGCAGTATTATAGTAGTTATATTCTTGTACATAGGGGCAGTATTATAGTAGTTATATTCTTGTACATAGGAGGCATTATTATAGTAGTTATGTTCATGTACATAGGAGCAGTATTATAGTAGATATATTCTTGCACATAGGGGGCAGTATTATAGTAGTTATGTTCTGGTTAATAGGGGGCAGTATTATAGTAGTTATATTCTTGTACATAGGGAGTAGTATTATAGTAGTTATATTCTTGTACATAGAGGCAGTATTATAGTAGATAAATTCTTTTAAATAGGAGAAGTATTATATTAGTTATATTCTTGTACATAGAAGCTGTATTATAGTAGCTATATTCTTGTACATAGGAGCAGTATTATAGAAGTTATATTCTTGTACATAGGGGGCAGTATTATAGTAGTTATATTGTTGTACATAGGAGCAGTATTATAGTAGTTATATTCTTGTACATAGGGGCAGTATTATACTAGTTATATTCTTGTACATAGGGGCAGTATTATAGTAGTTATATTCTTGTACATAGAAGCAGTATTATAGTAGTTATATTCTTGTACATAGGGGGCAGTATTATAGTAGTTATATTCTTGTACATAGGAGCAGTATTATAGTAGTTATATTCTTGTACATAGGAGCAGTATTATAGTAGTTATATTCTTGTACATAGGGGCAGTATTATACTAGTTATATTCTTGTACATAGGGGCGGTATTATAGTAGTTATATTCATGTACATAGGGGCGGTATTATAGTAGTTATATTCATGTACATAGGGGGCAGTATTATAGTAGTTATATTCTTGTACATAGAAGCAGTATTATAGTAGTTATATTCTTGTACATAGGGGGCAGTATTATAGTAGTTATATTCTTGTACATAGGAGCAGTATTATAGTAGTTATATTCTTGTACATAGGAGCAGTATGATAGTAGTTATATTCTTGTACATAGGGGCAGTATTATACTAGTTATATTCTTGTACATAGGGGCGGTATTATAGTAGTTATATTCATGTACATAGGGGCGGTATTATAGTAGTTATATTAATGTACATAGGGGGCAGTATTATAGTAGTTATATTCTTGTACATAGAAGCAGTATTATAGTAGTTATATTCTTGTACATAGGGGGCAGTATTATAGTAGTTATATTCTTGTACATGGGAGAAGTATTATAATAGTTATATTCTTGTACATAGGAGCAGTATTATAGTAGTTATATTATTGTACATAGAGGCAGTATTATAGTAGTTATATTCTTGCACATAGGGGGCAGTATTATAATAGTTATATTCGTGTACATAGGAGCAGTATTTTAGTAGTTATATTCTTTTACATAGGAGCAGTATTATAGTAGTTATATTCTTGTATATAGGAGCAGTATTATAGAAGTTATATTCTTGTACAGTACAGATCCAAAAGTTTGGACACACCTTCTCATTTAAAGATTTTTCTGTATTTTCATGAGTATTAAAATTGTACATTCACACTGAAGGCATCAAAACTATGAATTAACACATGTGGAATTATATACTTAACAAAAAAGTGTGAAACAACTGAAAATATGTCTTATATTCTAGGTTCTTCACAGTAGCCACCTTTTGCTTTGATGACTGCTTTGCACACTCTTGGCATTCTCTTGATGAGCTTCAAGAGGTAGTCACCGGAAATGGTCTTCCAACAATCTTGAAGGAGTTCCCAGAGATGCTTAGCACTTGTTGGCCCTTTTGCCTTCACTCTGCGGTCCAGCTCACCCCAAACCATCTCGATTGGGTTCAGGTCTGGTGACTGTGGAGGCCAGGTCATCTGGCGTAGCACCCCATCATTCTCCTTCTTGGTCAAATAGCCCTTACACAGCCTGGAGGTGTGTTTGGGGTCATTGTCCTGTTGAAAAATAAATGATGGTCCAACTAAACGCAAACCGGATGGAATAGCATGCCGCTGCAAGATGCTGTGGTAGCCATGCTGGTTCAGTATGCCTTCAATTATGAATAAATCCCCAACAGTGTCACCAGCAAAGCCCCCCCACACCATCACACCTCCTCCTCCATGCTTCACGGTGGGAACCAGGCATGTAGAGTCCATCCGTTCACCTTTTCTGCGTCGCACAAAGACACGGTGGTTGGAACCAAAGATCTCAAATTTGGACTCATCAGACCAAAGCACAGATTTCCACTGGTCTAATGTCCATTCCTTGTGTTCTTCAGCCCAAACAAGTCTCTTCTGCTTGTTGCCTGTCCTTAGCAGTGGTTTCCTAGCAGCTATTTTACCATGAAGGCCTGCTGCACAAAGTCTCCTCTTAGCAGTTGTTGTAGAGATGTGTCTGCTGCTAGAACTCTGTGTGGCATTGATCTGGTCTCTAATCTGAGCTGCAGTTAACCTGCGATTTCTGAGGCTAGTGACTCGGATAAACTTATCCTCAGAAGCAGAGGTGACTCTTGGTCTTCCTTTCCTGGGGCGGTCCTCATGTGAGCCAGTTTCTTTGTAGCGCTTGATGGTTTTTGCAACTGCACTTGGGGACACTTTCAAAGTTTTCCCAATTTTTCAGACTGACTGACCTTCATTTCTTAAAGTAATGATGGCCACGCGTTTTTCTTTACTTAGCTGCTTTTTTATTGCCATAATACAAATTCTAACAGTCTATTCAGTAGGACTATCAGCTGTGTATCCACCAGACTTCTGCACAACACAACTGATGGTCCCAACCCCATTTATAAGGCAAGAAATCCCACTTATTAAACCTGACAGGGCACACCTGTGAAGTGAAGACCATGTCCAGTGACTGCCTCCTGAAGCTCATCAAGAGAATGCCAAGAGTGTGCAAAGCAGTCATCAAAGCAAAAGGTGGCTACTTTGAAGAACCTAGAATATAAGACATAGTTTCAGTTGTTTCACACTTTTTTGTTAAGTATATAATTCCACATGTGGTAATTCATAGTTTTGATGCCTTCAGTGTGAATGTACAATTTTCATAGTTATGAAAATACAGAAAAATCTTTAAATGAGAATGTGTGTCCAAACTTTTGGTCTGTACTGTACATAGGAGCAGTATTTTCTTGTACATAGGAGAAGTATTATAGTAGTTATAATCTTGTACATAGGAACAGTATTATAGTAGTTATATTCTTGTACATAGGTGACAGTATTATAGTAGTTATATTCTTGTACATAGGGGGCAGTATTATAGTAGTTATATTCTTGTACATAGGGGGCAGTATTATAGTAGTTATACTCTTGTACATAGGGGCAGTATTATAGTAGTTATATTCTTGTACATAGAAGCAGTATTATAGTAGATATATTCTTGCACATAGGGGGCGGTATTATATTTGTTATGTTCTTGTAAATAGGGGGCAGTATTATAATAGTTATATTCTTGTACATAGGGGGCAGTAATATAGTAGTTATATTCTTGTACATAGGGGCAGTATTATAGTAGTTATATTCTTGTACATAGAGGCAGTATTATAATAGATATATTCTTGTACATAGGGGGCAGTATTATAGTAGTTATATTCCTGTACATAGGAGTAGTATTATAGTAGTTATATTCTTGTATATAGGAGCAGTATTATAGTAGTTATATTCTTGTACATAGGGGGCAGCATTATAGTAGTTATATTGTACATAGGAGCTGTATTATAGTAGCTATACTCTTGTACATTGGAGCAGTATTATATTAGTTATATCCTTGTACATATGGGGTAGTATTATAGTAGTTATATTCTTGTACATAGGGTCAGTATTATAGTAGTTATATTCTTGTACATAGGGGCGGTATTATAGTACTTATATTCATGTACATAGGGGGCAGTATTATAGTAGTTATATTCTTGTACATAGAAGCAGTATTATAGTAGATATATTCTTGTATATAGGGAGCAGTATTATAAGAGTTATATTCCTGTACATAGGGGGCAGTATTATAGTTATATTCTTGTACATAGGAGAAGTATTACAGTAGTTATATTCCTGTACATAGGGGGCAGTATTATAGTAGTTATATTCTTGTACATAGGAGCAGTATTATAATAGTTATATTCTTGTACATAGGGGCTGTATTATAGCAGATATATTACTGTACATAGGAGCTGTATTAAAGCAGTTATATTTTTGTACACAGAATCAGTATTATAGTAGTTATATTTTTGTACATAGGGGGCAGTATTATAGTAATTATATTGTTATACATAGAAAGCAGTATTATAGTAGTTATATTCTTGTACATAGGGGTAGTATTATAGTAGTTATATTCTTGTACATAGGGAGCAGTATTATAGTAGTTATATTCTTGTACATAGGGGCAGTATTATAGTAGTTATATTCTTGTACATAGGGGCAGTATTATAGTAGTTATATTCTTGTATATAGGAGCAGTATTATAGTAGATATATTCTTGTACATAGGGGCATTATTATAGGAGTTATATTCTTGTACATAGGGGGCAGTATTATTGTAGTTATATTCTTGTACAGAGGGGGCAGTATTATAGTAGTTATATTCTTGTATATACGAGCAGTATTATAGTAGTCATATTCTTGTACATAGGGTGCAGTATTATAGTAGTTATATTTCTTGTATATAGGAGCAGTATTATAGTAGTTATATTCTTGTACATAGGGGCAGTATCATAGTAGTCATATTCTTGTACATAGGGGGCAGTATTATAGTAGTTATATTCTTGTATATAGGAGCAGTATTATAGTAGTCATATTCTTGTACATAGGGGGCAGTATTATAGTAGTTATATTTCTTGTATATAGGAGCAGTATTATAGTAGTTATATTCTTCTACATAGGGGCAGTATCATAGTAGTCATATTCTTGTACATAGGGGGCAGTATTATAGTAGTGATATTCTTGTACATAGGAGCAGTATTATAGTAGTTATATTCTTGTACACAAGGGCAGTATTATAACAGTTATATTCTTAAACATAGGGGGCAGTATTATAGTAGTTATTTTCTTGCACATAGAGGCAGTATTATAGTAGATATATTCTTGTACACAGGGGCAGTATTATTGTAGTTATATTCTTTTACATATGGGGCAGTATTATACTAGTTATATTCTTGTACATAGGGGGCAGTGTTACAGTAGCTATATTCTTGTACATAGGAGCAGTATTATAGTAGTTATATTCTTGTACATAGGGGCAGTATTATAGTAGTTATATTCTTGCATATAGGAGCAGTATTATAGTAGTTATATTCTTATACACAGGGGCAGTCTTATACTAGTTATATTCTTGTACATAGGGGCAGTATTATAGTAGTTATCTTCTTGTACATAAGGTCAGTATTATAGTAGTTATATTCTTGTACATAGGGGCAGTATTATAGTAGATATATTCTTGTATATAGGAGCAGTATTATAGTAGTTATATTCTTGTACATAGGGGGCAGCATTATAGTAGCTATACTCTTGTACATAGGGGCGGTATTATAGTAGTTATATTCATGTACATAGGAGCAGTATAATAGTAGTTATATTCTTGTACATAGAGGCAGTATTATAGCAGTTATATTCTTGTACATAGGAGCAGTATTATAGTAGATATATTCTTGTACATAGGAGCAGTATTATAGTAGTTATATTCTTGTACATAGGGGGCAGTATTATAGTAGTTATATTCTTGTACATAGGAGCAGTATTATAGTAGTTATATTCTTGTACATAGGAGCAGTATTATAGTAGATATATTCTTGTACATAGGAGCAGTAGTATAGTAGTTATATTCTTGTACATAGGAGCAGTAGTATAGTAGTTATATTCTTGTACATAGGAGCAGTATTATAGTAGATATATTCTTGTACATAGGAGCAGTAGTATAGTAGTTATATTCTTGTACATAGGAGGCAGTATTATAGTAGTTATATTCTTGTACATAGGGGCAGTATTATTGTAGTTATATTCTTGTACATAAGGGCAGTATTATAGTAGTTATATTCTTGTACATAGGAGCAGTATTATAGTAGTTACAGTTCTATGAAAAAGTTTGGGCACCCCTATTAATCTTAAGCTTAATGTTTTATAAAAATTGGTGTTTTTGCAACAGCTATTTCAGTTTGATATATGTAATAACTGTTGGACACGGTAATGTTTCTGCCTTGAAATGAGGTTTATTGTACTAACAGAAAATGTGCAATCTGCATTCAAACAAAATTTGACAGGTGCATAAGTATGGGCACCTCACCAGAAAAGTGACATTAATATTTAGTAGATCCTCCTTTTGCCTCTAGTCGCTTCCTGTAGCTTTTAATGATTTCCTGGATCCTGGATGAAGCTATTTTTGACCATTCCTCTTTACAAAACAATTCTAGTTCAGTTAAGTTTGATGGTCGCTGAGCATGGACAGCCCTCTTCAAATGATCCCACAGATGTTCAATGATATTCAGGTCTGGGGACTGGGATGGCCATTCCAGAACATTGTAATTGTTCCTCTGCATGAATGCCTGAGTAGATTTGGAGCGGTGTTTTGGATCATTGTCTTGCTGAAAGATCCATCCCCTGCGTAACTTCAACTTTATCACTGATTCTTGAACATTATTGTCAAGAATCTGCTGATACTGAGTGGAATCCATGCGTCCCTCAACTTTAACAAGATTCCCGGTGCCGGCATTGGCCACACAGCCCCAAAGCATGATGGAACCTCCACCAAATTTTACTGTGGGTAGCAAGTGTTTTTCTCGGAATGCTGTGTTTTTTTTTGCCGCCATGCATAACGCCTTTTTGTATGACCAAACAACTCAATCTTGGTTTCATCAGTCCACAGGACCTTCTTCCAAAAAGAAATTGGCTTCTCCAAATGTGCTTTTGCATACCTCAGCCGACTCTGTTTGTGGCGTGCTTGCAGAAACGGCTTCTTTCGCATCACTCTCCCATACAGCTTCTCCTTGTGCAAAGTGCGTTGTATAGTTGACCGATGCACAGTGACACCATCTGCAGCAAGTTGATGCTGCAGCTCTCTGGAGGTGGTCTGAGGATTGTCCTTGACTGATCTCACCATTCTTCTTCTCTGCCTTTCTGATGTTTTTCTTGGCCTGCCACTTCTGGCATTAACAAGAACTGTCCCTGTGTTCTTCCATTTCCTTACTATGTTCCTCACAGTGGAAACTGACAGGTTAAATCTCTGAGACAGCTTTTTGTATCCTTCCCCTGAACAACTATGTTGAATAATCTTTGTTTTCAGATCATTTGACAGTTGTTTTGAGGAGCCCATGATGCCACTCTTCAGAGGAGATTCAAACAGGAGAACAACTTGCAAGTGGCCACTTTAAGTAGCTTTTCTCATGAATGCATACACCTGGCTATGAAGTTCAAAGCTTAATGAGGTTACAAAACCAAAAAAAGTGCTTTAGGAAGTCAGTAAAAAGTAGGTAGGAGTATTTAAAACAAGAAAATGATAAGGGTGCTCACACTTATGCACCTGTCAAATTTTGTTTGAATGCAGATTGCACATTTTCTGTTAGTACAATAAACCTCATTTCAAGGATATATTCTTGCACATAGGGGGCGGTATTATATTAGTTATGTTCTTCTAAATAGGGGGCAGTATTATAGTAGTTATATTCTTGTACATAGGGGGCAGTATTATAGTAGTTATATTCTTGTACATAGAGGCAGTATTATAGTAGATATATTCTTGTAAGTAGGAGCAGTATTATTGTAGTTATATTCTTGTACATAGGGGGCAGCATTATAGTAGTTATATTCTTGTACATAGGGGGCAGTATTATAGTAGTTATATTCTTGTACAAAGAAGTAGTATTATAGTAGATATATTCTTGTATATAGGGAGCAGTATTATAATAGTTATATTCTTGTACATAGGGGGCAGTATTATAGTTATGTTCTTGTACATAGGAGAGGCATTACAGTACTTATATTCTTGTATAGGGGGCAGTATTATAGTAGTTATATTCTTGTACATAGGAGCAGTATTATTGTAGTTATATTCTTGTACATAGGAGCAGTATTATAGTAGTTATATTCTTGTACATAGGGGGCAGTATTATAATAGTTATATTCTTGTACATAGTGGCTGTATTATAGCAGATATATTATTGTACATAGGAGCTGTATTAAAGTAGTTATATTTTTGTACACCGTATCAGTATTATATTAGTTATATTATTGTACATAGGGGGCAGTATTATAGTAATTATATTGTTATACATAGGGGGCAGTATTATAGTAGATATATTCTTGTACATAGGGGGCAGTATTATAGTAGTTATATTCTTGTACAGAGGGGGCAGTATTATAGTAGTTATATTCTTGTACATAGGAGCAATATTATAGTAGTTATATTTTTGTACATAGGGGGCAGTATTATAGTAGTTATATTCTTGTACAGAGGGGGCAGTATTATAGTAGTGATATTCTTGTACATAGGAGCAGTATTATAGTAGTTATATTCTTGTACAGAGGGGTCAGTATTATAGTAGTTATATTCTTGTATATAGGAGCAGTATTATAGTAGTTATATTCTTGTAGATAGGGGGCAGTATTGTAGTAGTTATATTCTTGTACATAGGAGCAGTATTATAGTAGTCATATTCTTGTATATAGGAGCAGCATTATAGTAGTTATATTTTGTACATAGGAGCAGTATTATCGTAGTTATATTCTTGTACATAGGGGAATTATTATAGTAGTTATATTCTTGTACATAGGAGCAGTATTATAGTAGTTATATTCTTGTACATAGGAGCAGTATTATAGTAGTTATATTCTTGTACACAGGGGCAGTATTATAGTAGTTATATTCTTGTATATAGGAGCAGTATTATAGTAGTCATATTCTTTTACATAGGGGGCAGTATTATAGTAGTTATATTCTTGTATATAGGAGCAGTATTATAGTAGTTATATTCTTGTACATAGGGGCAGTATTATAGTAGTCATATTCTTGTACATAGGGAGCAGTATTATAGTAGTTATATTCTTGTTTATAGGAGCAGTATTATAGTAGTTATATTCTTGTACATAGGGGCAGTATTATAGTAGTTATATTCTTGTACATAGGTGTCATGAAAACAACACCCACTCTTGGGTCAGACCTTGCAGCTCTCTGGCGCCCCCTTATCCTGCTGGTCAAACACGGTATTGACAGAGGATAAGCACGGGTGCAGCTGCTCTAATTTATGTCGACTATTGTGGCACGTGATGTGACAGGACGTATATATACCACCAGTTCCTTCCAGGAACGTATATATACCTCCGACCAGCCACCCTCAAACCACAATATCACATAAATACTGGTATACTGCCACCACCGATCGCTTAACAGGTGGATCGGGTACCTGGTAGGTAACGTGAATTAGCGAGTGAGGAACGTGTTTGCTCGACATAGGACAAGAAGAAAGAAACTGGTAAATAATTAATGATTTACTCCCAAAATGTGGGCAGTGTTTACAAAATATATACAAGATATTATAAAGGAGACAATTTACATGTATGCATAAACAGTTATTAAAATAAAAGGGATAAGTAATAGCAAAACCTGCTTCACAAGGTGATGGTCTCAGATTCTGTGGGGGGGACGGCTCCCCGGAAATTAGACTTGATTCCTTCACGCAGCGTGTAGTGCATGCGTCTGCGTCCCTGGTTGGAATGGCTTGAAAAATGGCCGATCTGGTTTTTAGCAAGCAGCCAAAACTCTGGGGAACACCCCTTATTTACCTTACAAGGGGGCTCGGCTTTGCGAGCCCACCCAGCTGCAGAAGACCTAAAAAATCCTTCAGATTCCATATCTTGGTGTGGGGGGGTCCCACATCCAAGAGGGAGACATCATCTTGACCGTCACCAATATTCATGAAGATAGATATTAAATATGAAACCTCTATGACGCTCAGAATCTCAGAATCCATTATCTCAGTTCCCGGTTATTCCTCAGTTATGCAAGCTATACTATTGTAATGGGAAAAAGGTAAGCATTCAAAAAACGTGGTTCCGATGTTTCTGTCAGACCTGTGCGTGATTAAAATTGGCATAAAACGTTTGTACAATTAAACAATGGGATTTTTTTGGAGGGATTTTCCGGTTTGTACCAGCGCTTGCCCTGGACTGAGGTTTTATGGCGGGTCATAAAAATTCCTGGTTTGGGGAAAAGGAAAAGTGAGTTCTATGTCTTCACTTACAAACAGATAGGGGGTGGTTTTTTTTTCCTTTTTAAAACATCTCTCATTTTTAAAAACTCGGGCAAAAATACCTTTTGCCTGACAATAGGGGGCAGTATTATAGTAGTTATATTCTTGTACATAGGAGCAGTATTATAGTAGTTATATTCTTGTACATAAGAGCAGTATTGTAGAAGTTATATTCTTGTACACAAGGGCAGTGTAGCATCGGTGTCTCTACCTCCTGCTAGGCAGAGACGCCTTCCCTGTCACCTTCCTGTTCAGCGCGCGGCGTTCTCCAGCGCTCCTTCCCTCGCTGCTGCCGGCGCGCGCTCCTCCCCGGGCACTGTGCTTAGTGCGCGCGCGCTCCCCCTCTCTTAAAGGGACCGCGCGCGCCGTCCTAAGGAGTCCCCGGCCAATAGCCGGAGGACTTCCCATATATAAGGCACCTCCTCCAAAATGGAGGTGCCCGAGCAAAGTTGTTGCAAAGCATACTCACCTCTGCTTCAGCCCTCAGGTCCCTTTGCCAGCCTAACGTCCAGTCCTGTCTGCCTGCTTGTCTTCCCTTCAGCCCGACAGTCTGTCTCCTGCATCCGCCAGTCTGTCTATGGGCAAGTCCACCTGCGGCACAGGAAGCACCTGCCAGTTATCTGCCTGCTACCTGCCGTACCTGCTAACCCGCTCACCTGGGAGCGCTCACCTGCTACCCGCCTGCTAGCCTACCTGGAGGCTCCGCCGTCACTTGCCGTGACCACCTGCCTGCCAGCCAAGAGACTCTTACCCGCTCAGCCGTCACTTGACGTGACCGCCTGCCTGCCAGCCAAGAGACTCTTACCTGCTCTTCCGTCACTTCCCGTGATCATCCGCCTACTCACCCAGAGACAGCTACCTACCAGCTGTGTCCACCCGCTACTCCGGTCTGTCCCAGCTATCTGACCCGTGGGAGCCACCTGCTCTATTACAAGGTCGTCCCCAGTATAACATCTGCCCCTCGAGGTTCCGCCTTGTTACTGGGCACAGAGGTTCCACCACCCGGCCCCATTACAGGCAGTATTATACTAGTTATATTCTTAAACATAGGGGGCAGTATTATAACAGTTATATTCTTGTACATAGGGGCAGTATTATAATAGTTATATTCTTGTACATAGGGGGCAGTATTATAGTAGTTATATTCTTGTACATAGGGGGCAGTATTATACTAGTTATATTCTTAAACATAGGGGGCAGTATTATAGTAGTTATTTTCTTGCACATAGAGGCATTATTATAGTAGATATATTCTTGGACACAGGGGCAGTATTATTGTAGTTATATTCTTGTATATCGGAGCAGTATTATAGTAGTTATATTCTTGTATATCGGAGCAGTATTATAGTAGTTATATTCTTGTACATAGGGGGCAGTATTATAGTAGTTATATTCTTGTACATAGGGGGCAGTATTATAGTAGATATATTCTTGTACATAGGGGGCAGTATTATAGTAGTTATATTCTTGTACATAGGGGGCAGTATTATAGTAGTTATATTCTTGTACACAGGGGCAGTATTATATGAGTTATATTCTTGTACATAGGAGCAGTATTATAGTAGTTATATTCTTGTACATAGGGGCAGTATTATAGTAGATATATATAGTCTTTAACAAGTGAAGTGCATGCTCAATTGGGTTGAGATCAGGTGACTGACTTGGCCATTCAAGAATATTCCACTTCTTTGCTTTAATAAACTCCTGGGTTGCTTTGGCTTTATGTTTTGGGTCATTGTCCATCTGTAGTATGAATTCTTATACATAGAAGCATTATTATAGAAGATATATTCTTGCACATAGGGGGCAGTATTATAGTAGTTATATTCTTGTAAATAGGGGGCAGTATTATAGTAGTTATATTCTTGTACATAGGAGCAGTATTATAGTAGTTATATTCTTGTACATAGGAGCAGTATTATAGTAGTTATATTCTTGTACATAGGGGACAGTATTATAGTAGTTATATTCTTGTACATAGGGGCAGTATTACAGCAGTTATATTCTTGTACAAAGGAGGAGTATTATAGTAGTTATATTCTTGCACATAGGAGCAGTATTATAGTAGTTATATTCTTGTACATAGGAGCAGTATTATAGTAGTTATATTATTGTACATAGGGGGCAGTATTATAGTAGTTATATTCTTGTACATAGGGGGCTGTATTATAGTAGTTATATTCTTGTACATAGGAGCAGTATTATAGTAGTTATATTCTTGTATATAGGGGGCAGTATTATAGTAGTTATATTCTTGTACATAGGGGGCAGTATTATAGTAGTTATATTCTTGTACATAGGAGCAGTATTATAGTAGTTATATTCTTGTACATAGGGGGCAGTATTATAGTAGTTATATTCTTGTACATAGGAGCAGTATTATAGTAGTTATATTCTTGTACATAGGAGCAGTATTATAGTAGTTATATTCTTGTATATAGGAGTAGTATTATAGTGGTTATATTCTTGTACATAGGAGCAGTATTATAGTAGTTATATTCTTGTACATGGGGGCAGTATTATAGTAGTTATAGTCTTGTACATATGGGGCTGTATTATAGTAGTTATATTCCTGTACATAGGAGCAGTATTACAGTAGTTATATTCTTGTACATAGGGGCAGTATTATAGTAGTTATATTCTTGTACATAGGAGCAGTATTATAGTAGTTATATTCCTGTATATAGGGGAAGTATTATAGTAGTTATATTCTTGTAAACAGGGGGCAGTATTATAGTAGTTATATTCTTGTACATAGGAGCAGTATTATAGTAGTTATATTCCTGTATATAGGGGAAGGATTATAGTAGTTATATTCTTGTACATAGGGGGCAGTATTATAGTAGTTATATTCCTGTACATAGAAGCAGTATTATAGTAGTTATATTCTTGTACATAGGAGCAGTATTATAGTAGTTATATTCTTGTATATAGGAGCAGTATTATAGTAGTTATATTCTTGTACATAGGAGCAGTATTATAGTAGTTATATTCCTGTATATAGGGGAAGTATTATAGTAGTTATATTCTTGTACACAGGGGGCAGTATTATAGTAGTTACTAGATGGTGGCCCGATTCTAACACATCGGGTATTCTAGAATAGGTATGCGGCCGACCGGACGCAATCAGCAGAACGTTGTTTAAATTTGGCGCCAAAATCGCTGATTGGTAACGGTCGCCGGCGGCCGCGACCAATCAGCAGAGCGTTGTTTAAGTTTGGCGCCAATCTCGCTGATTGGTCGCGGCTGGCGGCCGCGACCAATCAGCACAGCGGTGTTTACATTTGGCACCATTCTCGCTGATTGGTCACGGTCGGCCGGCTGCCGCGACCAATCAGCAGAGCGGTGTTTAAATTTAGCGCCAAAATCGCTGATTGGTAGCGGTCGCCAGCGGCCGCGACCAATCAGCAGAGCGTTGTTTAAGTTTGGCGCCAATCTCGCTGATTGGTCATGGTGGCCGGCCGCGATTAATCATCAGAGCGGCGTTTAAATTTGCCGCCCATCTCGCTGATTGGTCGCGGCCGGCCACCGCGACCAATCAGCGTCGTATTAGTGTGGGCCCGGGAGCGGCGCTGCTTGTGCGGCTCCGTATTAGCGAGGACCGGGGAGCGGCGCTGCCTGTGCGGCTCCTTCTGCTGCGAGAAGCCGGGAGATGAGCGGCAGCTCCCAGCAGAAGCATCCCAACCGGCGGCGCCGCTCCCCTGTCCTCCGTTCACACTTGCTGATCTTCCGACGTTAGCCGCATGGAGGTCAGCGGCGCCGGTCGGGGTAGTTGTGCTGCTAGCGCCGCTTATCTCCCCGCTGCATCGCCGCTGACCTCCGTCCGCCAGATGAGCCGCTAACGGCCGCCATCTTTTTTCAGAAATCCCGCGGCGCTGATTGGCCGCTGCCGGACCAATGAGCGACGTGGGATTTCCAGGACAGACAGACAGACAGAAATACAGACAGACAGACAGACAGACAGACGGGATAAGACAATATTAGTTATTATTATTATATTAGTTATATTCTTATTCATAGGAGCAGTATTATAGCAGTTATATTCTTGTACATAGGGGACAGTATTATAGTAGTTATATTCTTGTACATAGGGGGCAGTATTATAGTAGTTATATTCTTGTACATAGGAGCAGTGTTATAGTAGTTATATTCTTGTACATAGAGTGCAGTATTATAATAGATATATTCTTGTACATAGGGGCAGTATTATATTAGTTATATTCTTGTACATAGGGGCAGTATTATAGTAGTTATATTCTTGTACACAGGTGGCAGTATTATAGTAGTTATATTCTTGTACATAGGGGGCAGTATTATAGTAGTTATATTCTTGTACATAGGGGGCAGTATTATAGTAGTTATATTCTTGTACATAGGGGGCAGTATTATAGTAGTTATATTCTTGTACATAGGGGCAGTATTATAGTAGTTATATTCTTGTACATAGGAGCAGTATTATAGTGGTTATATTCTTGTACATAGGAGCAGTATTATAGTAGTTATATTCTTGTACATAGGGGGCAGTATTATAGTAATTATATTCTTGTACATAGGAGCAGTATTATAGTAGTTATATTCTTGTACATAGGGGGCAGTATTATAGTAGTTATATTCTTGTACATAGGAGCAGTATTATAGTAGTTATATTCTTGTACATAGGAGCAGTATTATAGTAGTTATATTCTTGTACATAGGGGGCAGTATTATAGTAGTTATATTCTTGTACATAGGAGCAGTATTATAGTAGTTATATTCTTGTACATAGGAGCAGTATTATAGTAGTTATATTCTTGTACATAGGAGTAGTATTATAGTGGTTATATTCTTGTACATAGGAGCAGTATTATAGTAGTTATATTCTTGTACATAGGGGGCAGTATTATAGTAGTTATATTCTTGTACATAGGAGCAGTATTATAGTAGTTATATTCTTGTACATAGGAGCAGTATTATAGTAGTTATATTCTTGTACATAGGAGCAGTATTATAGTAGTTATATTCTTGTACATAGGGAGCAGTATTATAGTAGTTATATTCTTGTACATAGGGACAGTATTATAGTAGTTATATTCTTGTACATAGGGGCAGTATTATAGTAGTTATATTCTTGTACATAGGAGCAGTATTATAGTAGTTATATTATTGTACATAGGAGCAGTATTATAGTAGTTATATTCTTGTACATAGGAGCAGTATTATAGTAGTTATATTATTGTACATAGGAGCAGTATTATAGTAGTTATATTCTTGTACATAGGGGGCAGTATTATAGTAGTTATATTCTTGTACATAGGGGCAGTATTACAGTAGTTATATTCTTGTACATAGGGGCAGTATTATAGTAGTTATATTCTTGTACATAGGAGCAGTATTATAGTAGTTATATTCTTGTACATAGGGGGCAGTATTATAGTAGTTATATTCTTGTACATAGGGGGCAGTATTATAGCAGTTATATTCTTGTACATAGGGGGCAGTATTATATTATTTACATTCTTGTTTACTTATTTCATGACTGATTGGATCATGTTTCGGAGCCTTATGCGTTATTATGATGTAATGACAGTGCGCTCGGTTTGTGCTCAGATTGAGTTCTCCACATTCCTGGACTCTCTGAAAACCAAGCTTTTATTTGAAAGGTGACAAACCCCTAAATCACAGCTATTTCTATGGAAACATTTGACAGTTTCTTTAGCTTGGAGCAAAACAAGGAGCAGGACAGTGATGGATCCTTCTGTGTGTGCGGCGCCTTGCTATGATAAAATGCTCAGCTGTGGCAGAACATATCAAGAAATTCTAATAAACCAAGCCCGAGAGATATCCTGGGATCTGCGCTGGTGCTTTGAGGGGCTGCTGTGCCCCCAAGTCACATGTAATCTAATGTAGATCATGACTTTTGCTTGCAGATATGTTGAGTTATTGTCTTGACCATCTGCGCAGAGGGAGAGTCAAACATGAAGAAGTATGATGGAGCAACGTCACTGTGCGGGGTAAGTCAATGTGAACTCATCTCTACGGGGACCCCCTGGGTTAGACGCAGAGTTGCGAAGGAGACATATGACTCATAGAGTGGACTGTCCTCTAGACCTGCGGGTTGTAAGGTGGAAGCCGAAATATCGTGTATCATTAACCTCTTCTTTGCTATCTCCTGTGTTATTAATATAATATAATACAAATAATACTGCACAAACTTAAGGAGTAAACCTCAAAGAGTCCGGAGGTTCAGTGTAGGGATATTCATATAGCAGAGTTGAGTAAACGGCTTAGCACGGAAAATGTAGCGATGAGGCAGAGTTGAGAATATCAGGAGACCTGCTGTAGAGTTGTAGCAGATTTGAGTAGATCGTATGACTCACAGTAACAATGTAGCAGAGCCCAGGAATGTAGCAGATGAATAGGTGATAATTAGTGTTGAGCGAGCATGCTCGACACTGCTCGGTACTCGCCCGAGCATCACGCTACTCGGGATGTTCGGCGAGCACCGAGCATTTCCATCTTACTCGGGCGGGAGCTCGGGTCTCCTCCCTGCATGTTTGGCACTCTTTACAGAGCCAATGAACATGCAGGGATTGCCAGCCAGTCACTGTAATGCTGCAGCCATGTTGGTTGTGGGCATTACAGTGATTGGCTGGCCGCACAGCGTCACCTCGAGTATTTAAAACCAGGCGCCGCCTTCTTGGACACAGTCGCTCCGTATCAGACAGTGTAGGGAGAGTGCTGCTGAGCTAGGGAGAGATATATAGTGCGAAATAGTTAGTGTAGGGTCTGTAAAGGCTGCCAGATCAAACAAACAGTCCTTCTCAGGACTAATATCCATCCCAAAAATCAGGCAGGCAGGCTGTATAGGAGACACAGTGGTTATACCAGCAAACACTGCATTACAGTCCTGTGTGCTCCTGAAATTTCTGGACTTAGCTGAAGGTGTCAGGGGCCAGGAAAAATCTTTTTTTTTTAATCTAAATCCTCTTTTTTTTTCCTCCTTCACACTGTACAAATACCCATCTTATTAGCCTTTTGGTGTCCCCCCTCCCACTCCCCCCCCAAAATAAAAGTGTGTCTCTGATTTTTCAGACACAAATATATCTGTTGAAAATAGTCTGGTGTAGACCACAGAAACAGAAGTGTGGTTTTGCAGTTCAATGGGCCATTTGTATCTAAAAAAAACAGTTTGAGTGTGTCGCTCACTGTTCAGCCGCAAATATATATATATTTAAAAAGTCTGGTATACACCATTAAATTATAACTGCGGTTTTGCTGTTCCACGGTAAAAAATTTCTATTATCCTGCTTTTGGCATTTTTTGCCGTAAAAAATAAATAGTGTCTCCTGATTGTTCAGACACAAATATATCTGTTGAAAATAGTCTGGTGTAGGCCCGAGAAATACAAGTGTGGTTTTGCAGTTCCACGGTTCAAACCTCTGTATTATCCACTTTTGGGCCATTTGTATCTAAAAAAAACAGTTTGAGTGTGTTGCTCACTGTTCAGCCGCAAATATATATATTTAAAAAAGTCTGGTATACCCCAGTAAACAATAACTGAGGTTTTGCTCTTCCCCGGTAAGAAATCTCTTTTATTCAGCTTTTGGTATATTTTCCGTAAAGAAAAACAGTAATTGTCAGGCAAAATGTATTTTTGGTCCTAGCTTTAAAAAAATCAGAGCTGTCTCAAATTTCCACCCCCCTGTCCATTTGTAAGACATAGAGCTGCAGTGCTTGCCCCCCACCCTAAGAATTTTTATTACCGTCGTAAACCCTCAGCGCAGAGCAGCTTCTAGTTCAAAATAGTTATTCCCTACAAAATTCCCATTGTTTAAAAGCTTGTACAGTTAATGTAGAATTTAAAAACGCACATGATGGTCACAAACACAGGGACCACATTTTTGGAATGCTCACCTTTTTCCCATTATAATAGTATATCTTGCATAACTGAGAAACGACCGGGAACTGGGATAATGGATTCTGAGCTTCTGAGCGTCATAGCAATTTCATATTTGATATCAATCTTCATGAATAGTGGTGACGGCCAACATGATGTCTCCATCTTGGATGTGGGACCCCCCACACCAAGATATGAAATCTGAAGGGTTTTATGTTCTATGCAGCTGGGTGGTTTCACAAAACCGAGCCCCCGTGTGAGGTAAACAATATGGGTGTCTCCTAATCGTTTGGCCCCTTTAGTAAAAACCAGAACGGCCATTTTCCAAGTCATTCCAACCAGGAACGTCAGACGCATGCCCTACCCGCTGCGTGAATGAATCACATCTACAGTCATGGCCAAAAGTTTTGAGAATGACACCAAAATTATATTTTCACATGATCTGCTGGCCTCTGGTTTTTATTAGTGTTTGTCTGATGTTTATATCACATACAGAAATATAATTGAAATCATTTTATGAGTACCAATAGGTTATATTGACAGTTAGAATGAGTTAATGCAGCAAGTCAATATTTGCAGTGTTGCCCCTTCTTCTTCAAGACCTCTGTAATTCTCCCTGGCATGCTCTCAATCAACTTTTGGACCAAATCCTGACTGATAGCAGTCCATTCTTGCATAATCAATGCTTGCATTTTGCCAGAATTTGTTGGTTTTTGTTTGTCCACCCGTCTCTTGATGATTGACCACAAGTTCTCAATGGGATTAAGATCTGGGGAGTTTCTAGGCCATGGACCCAAAATCTCTATGTTTTGTTCCATGAGCCATTTAGTTATCACCTTTGCTTTATGGCAAGGTGCTCCATCATGCTGGAAAAGGCATTGTTGGGCGCCAAACTGCTCTTGGACGGTTGGGAGAAGTTGCTCTTAGAGGACATTCTGGTACCATTCTTTATTCATGGCTGTGTTTTTAGGCAAGACTGTGAGTGAGCCGATTCCCTTGGCTGAGAAGCAACCCCACACATGAATGGTTTCAGGATGCTTTACAGTTGGCATGAGACAAGACTGGTGGTAGCGCTCACCTCTTCTTCTCCGAATAAGCTGTTTTCCAGATGTCCCAAACAATCGAAAAGGGGATTCATCAGAGAAAATGACTTTGCCCCAGTCCTCAGCAGTCCACTCCCTGTACCTTTTGCAGAATATCAGTCGGTCCCTGATGTTTTTTCTGGAGAGAAGTGGCTTCTTTGCTGCCCTCCTTGAAACCAGCCCTTGCTCAAAGAGTCTCCGCCTCATAGTGCGTGCAGAAGCACTCACACCAGCCTGCTGCCATTCCGGAGCAAGCTCGGCACTGCTGGTAGTCCGATCCCGCAGCTGAAACAGTTTTAAGATACGGTCCTAGCGCTTGCTGGTCTTTCTTGGGCGCCCTGGAGCCTTTTTGACAACAATGGAAGCTCTTTCCTTGAAGTTCTTGATGATGCGATGGATTGTTGACTGAGGTGCAATCTTTGTAGCTGCGATACTCTTCCCTGTTAGGCCATTTTTGTGCAGTGCAATGATGGCTGCACGTGTTTCTTTAGAGATAACCATGGTTAACTGAAGAGAAACAATGATACCAAGAACCAGCCTCCTTTTAAAGTGTCCAGTGATGTCATTCTTACTTAATCATGACTGATTGATCGCCAGCCCTGTCCTCATCAACACCCACACCTGTGTTAATGGATCAATCACTAAAACGATGTTAGCTGCTCCTTTTAAGGCAGGACTGCAATGATGTTGAAATGTGTTTTGGGGGTTAAAGTTCATTTTCTGGGCAAATATTGACTTTGCAAGTACAGTAATTGCTGTTAAGCTGATCACTCTTTGACATTCAGGAGTATATGCAAATTGCCATTACAAAAAATGAAGCAGTAAACTTTGGAAAAATTACTATTTGTCTCATTCTCAATACTTTTGGCCATGACTGTACTTTCCGGGGAGCCGTCCCCCCCACAGAATCTGAGACCATCACCACGTGGCGCAGGTTTTGCTATCACTTATCCCATTTATTTTAATAACTGTTTATGCATATATCTAAATTGTCTCTTTTGTAATATCTTGTATATCTTTTGTAAACACTGCCCCCTTTTGGGAGTAAATCATTATTATTTACCAGTTTCGTTCTTCTTGTCCTATGTCGAGCAAACACGTTCCTCACCCGCTAATTCACGTTACCTAACGGGTACCCGATCCACCTGTTAAGCGATCGGTGGTGGCAGTATACCAGTATTTATGTGATATTGTGGTTTGAGGGTGGCTAGTCGGAGGTATATATACGTTCCTGGAAGGAACTGGTGGTATATATACGTCCTGTCACATCACGTGCCGCAATAGTCGACAGAAAATAGAGCAGCTGCACCCGTGCTTATCCTCGGTTAATACCGTGTGTGACCAGCAGGATAAGGGGGCGCCAGAGAGCTACAAGGTCTGACCCAAAAGTGGGTGCTGTTTCATGACAGTAATATTTTCTCCCTGATTGTTCAGATTGTTTAAAAGAGTCGGGTGTAGGCCAGAGAAATAGAACTGTGGTTTTCTTCTTCCACGGTTCTAATCTACTTTTTATTACCCTTTTTCCATTGATAGTGCGAGTGTAAGCTATTTTACTTTCTTTACAATGGGCAAGGCGCGTGGCAAGGGACGTGGAACTGGACGTTCTGGTGATGGCGCGTGCAGAGGACGGGGCCGTGGCCAAGGTGAAAATGTGCCACATCCAACAGCCACATCTTTTCGCTTCCAGTTCTTGACCGAATTACTAGGGAAGCACAGAACAACACCAGTATTGCCAACTGATCCGTGTGAACAGGTTATTAATTGGATAGCAGACAATACTTCCAGTTACCTGGGCACCACCATCTCCGGCCTGTCTTCCACACGGTCGACTCTTAGTAGCCGTGAGTCTCGACCGCATACTCCTCCTCACCCTGATGCTCCTTCCTCCCACCATGCCGAGTGTCGTCAGACAGCAACTGATCCCACAGCTGGACACTCTGAAGAGTTGGTCACTGGTCCATTTCCAGATTTGTGCCCCTCGCCTGCTCCGCTTGAAGTGGTGGAAGAGGAGATCCCATGTAGCGATGCCCAAATATTTGAACAGCCACGGCCACAGGAAGTCGACGCTGGCAATTTGTCACAAGAGGTGGACGATGACAAGACACAATTTCCAGGAAGTGAGGAGGAGGATCGTGGTGCGCAAGTGGAAGAGGAGGAGGATGTGGTTGATCTAGTAACTGACCCAACGTGGCAAGAGGACATGCAGAGTGAGGCCAGCAGCACACAGGGGGAGGGAGGCAGAGTACCCCAACAGGCAGGAAGAAGCAGTGTGGTGGCCGCAGACAGAAGGCGGGCAACCGTTCCACGTAACACCAACACGAGCGACGTTGCCAGTACAACCGGTAGGTCTTCCAGAGCCTGGAAATTTTTTAAAGACTCTGCTGATAACCCCAAAAAGGCCATTTGTACCACCTGCCAAGCCAGCATCAGCAGGGGTGACAAAACTACCAGCCTGACCACCACCAGCATGATCAGGCACATGGCAGCAAAGCACCCGACTTTGTGGGGCGAACCCCAGGATCCACGACCAGTGTCAGCGGGTGTCACCACTGCTTCTTCCACTGTTGTGCGTGCAATAGAATCCCCTGTTGTGTGTGCAAGGCAATCCCCTGTCCATACTGCATGCAAAGATGCCCCCTCCTCTCAGTCTTCACTTGTTATGCCAGTTTCTCAAGAAACAGCATCAACGTCCAGGTCCACGTCCCACCGCAGCGTTCAATTGTCCATATCCCAGACCTTTGAATGAAAGCGGAAATTCGCAGCTAACGCCCCACAGGCCACAGTCCTAAATTCGCACATTTCACGATTGCTTGCGTAGGAAATTCTGCCTTTTAGGCTGGTGGAGACCGAATCCTTCCGCAACCTTATGGCGGTGGCCGTCCCTCGGTACTCGGTCCCCAGCCGACACTATTTTGCCCGGTGTGCCATCCCCGCACTGCACAAGCACGTGTCCCAAAACATCTGCCGTGCCCTCAACAACGCAGTTACTGGGAGAGTCCACCGGACAACGGACACGTGGACAAGTGCTTGTGGCCAGGGACGGTACATCTCCCTAACGGCACACTGGGTAAACATAGTGGAAGCCGGGACCCAGTCGGACCTTGGGACGGAACACATCCTCCCCACACCGAGGATTGCGGGCCCTCCTCCTCCTCCTCATGTTCAGCCTCCGTCTCAGATATCACCACATCAGTTACAAGCTGGAAGCACTGCAGTACTGCCTCTGCCAAGCGGCAACAGGCTGTGCTGAAACTCCTAAGCTTAGGTGATAAACCTCAAACTGCTTGTGAGTTGTGGACAGCTGTGAAAGAGCAGGCAGATCTGTGGCTGAGACCGCTGAACCTACATCCCGGCATGGTCGTGTGTGACAATGGCCGTAACCTGGTGGCGGCTCTGAGGCGAGGTGAGATCACACACGTACCATGCCTGGCTCATGTGCTTAACCTCGTGATTCAGCGGTTTCTTAAATTGTACCCCGAGTTGCCAGATCTGCTCGTCAAAGTATGCTGCCTGTCAGCTCATTTTCACAAGTCGGCTGCAGTTTCCGCCGCCCTTGCTGAGTTACAGCAGCGTTTGCAGCTTCCGGCACACCGACTGGTGTGTGATGTCCCCACACGTTGGAACTCTACCCTCCACATGTTGCAAAGGATTTGTGAGCAGAAGAGAGCAATTGTGGAGTACCAGCTGCAACAAGGCTGTCGATATTCAGGTCAGACTCCACACATAAGACCTCAGGAGTGGACCTGGATGTCTGACATATGTACCATCTTGACAAACTTTGAGGAGTCCACCCAGATGGTGAGTGACGATGACGCCATCATTAGCGTCAGCATTCCACTTGTCTGTCTTTTGCAACGCTCTCTGCAGAGAATTAAAGAGGAGGCATTGCAGCCAGAGTATGATGAGATGGATCAAGAAGCCATAGCGGTCGATTACACACAGCCCAGCCTCATCTCATCCCAACGTGCATTGGGGGACAATGAGGGAGAGGAGGAGGAGGAGAAGGAGGAAGAACAGGAGCTTGTATCATGCGCTGTAGACGGTAGTACCTGTACAACTGTCATACCATCGGTTCAGCGTGGGTGGCCTGAGGACAGGGGGGAGGAGGGAGAGGAGGAGGAGGAGGAGAGCATGGTCAGTCGTCATCTTGGTGAGGACACGGAAGTCTTGCCCGTTACCAGTCTGGCACGCATGGCTGACTTTATGTTACGCTGCCTTAACCGTGACCCTCGCGTTGTCAAAATGTTGGGTGACAGTCATTACTGGTTGGTGACACTTTTAGACCCCCGCTACAAGGAGAACTTTCACTCTCTTATTCCTGAGGTGGAGAGGTCTACAAAAATGGGACAGTACCAGAAGGCCCTTGCTGCAGAACTGTTAAAAAAGTTCCTATCTGAACACGCTAGCGGCAGAGGTCACAGTTCGTTGACCAACCAAGGCATACAGGCGAGAGAGACGCAACTCCAATCCAGCAGAGGCAGGGGAACACTGTCAACGTTCTGGGACTGTTTTCTGAGACCCGCCCAGCTTACAGGCCCTGAGGCGCGGGGTACTCTCACAAGGAGTGGAAAGTTTCAAAAGATGGTGAGGGAGTAACTTGCCGACCGTACCAGCATCCTCCGTGATTCCTCTCTGCCTTTTAATTATTGGGTATCCAAGCTGGAAACTTGGAATGAACTCGCTCTGTACGCCTTGGAGGTCCTAGCCTGCCCTGCCGCTAGCGTGTTATCAGAGCGTGTTTTTAGTGCCGTTGGGGGAATTATAACTGATAAGCGCACTCGCCTGTCCACTGACAATGCTGACAAGCTGACCCTTATCAAAATAAACAAGGGCTGGATTGGGCCAGACTTCTCATCACCACCAAATGACAGCAGAGTAACATAAAGTCAAATCCACTGTGTTATTTTGGGAGGTGTATTCACATGCACCGCTTCACACCCACAAATGGGTATACGCTTCCTCATTTCGGCTGTTTTATGTTCTTCTCCTTATCCTCAGCCTTCACCACCACTATACCACCAGGGTGACCGTGGTCCATGTTGCCATTATTGAAAGTTCCTCCGTCCTTATTTTTGTCAGCTTTTGCTTGGAAGGCATGAGCAAAGACTGTGGGAGACCCACTTCCCAATAATGGGAATAATATTTTTAAGATGCTGTACTGCATGGCTCTTGTAAGGGGCTTTGCAAGTTCCTCCGTCCTAATTTTTGGCAGCTTTTGCTTGGAAGGCATAAGCAAATACTATGGGAGACCCACTCCCCAATCATGGAAATAATGTTTGTAATATGCTGTACTGCATGGCTCTTGTAAGGGGCATTGCAAGTTCCTCCGTCCTAATTTTTGGCAGATTTTGCTTGGAAGGCATAAGCAAAGACTATGGGAGACCCACTCCCCAATAATGGAAATAATGTTTGTAATATGCTGTACTGCATGGCTCTTGTAAGGGACATTGCAAGTTACTCCGTCCTAATTTTTGGCAGCTTTTGCTTGGAAGGCATAAGCAAATACTATGGGAGACACACTCCCCAATAATGGGAATAATGTTTTTAAGATGCTGTATGGTATGGCTCTTGTAAGGGGCATTAAAAGCGTCTTGTTAAGCTACTGCGACCTCCACCACTTTTCCGAGGGGCATTAAAAATGTCTTGTTAAGCTACTGGGACCCCCACATCTCTTCTGAGGGGCATTAAAAGAGTCTTGTTAAGCTACTGGGACCTCCACGTCTCTTCTGAGGGCCATTAAAAGCGTCTTGTTAAGCTACTGCGACCTCTACGTCTCTTCTGAGGGGCATTAAAAGCATCTTGTTAAGCTACTATGACCTCCACCACTTTTCCAAGGGGCATTAAAAGCATCTTGTTAAGCTACTGGGACCTCCACGTCTCTTCTGAGGGGCATTAAAAGCGTCTTGTTAAGCTACTGGGACCTCCACGTCTCTTCTGAGGGGCATTAAAAGCATCTTGTTAAGCTACCGGGACCTCCACGTCTCTTCTGAGGGGCATTAAAAGTGTCTTGTTAAGCTACTGTGACCTCCACCACTTTTCCGAGGGGCATTAAAAGCGTCTTGTTAAGCTACTGGGACCTCCACGTCTCTTCTGAGGGGCATTAAAAGCGTCTTGTTAAGCTACTGGGACCTCCACGTCTCTTCTGAGGGGCATTAAAAGTGTCTTGTTGAGCTACTGGGACCTCCACGTCTCTTCTGAGGGGCATTAAAAGCGTCTTGTTAAGCTACTGTGTCCTCCACCACTTTTCCGAGGGGCATTAAAAGCGTCTTGTTAAGCTACTGGGACCTCCACGTCTCTTCTGAGCGGCATTAAAAGCATCTTGTTAAGCTACTGGGACCTCCACGTCTTTTCTGAGGGGCATTAAAAGCGTCTTGTTAAGCTACTGTAACCTCCACCACTTTTCCGAGGGGCATTAAAAGCATCTTGTTAAGCTACTGGGACCTCCATGTCTCTTCTGAGGGGCATTAAAAGCATCTTGTTAAGCTACTGGGACCTCCACGTCTCTTCTGAGGGGCATTAAAAGCATCTTGTTAAGCTACTGGGACCTCCACCACTTTTCCGAGGGGCATTAAAACCATCTTGTTAAGCTACTGGGACCTCCACGTCTCTTCTGAGGGGCATTAAAAGCGTCTTGTTAAGCTACTGGGACCTCCACCACTTTTCCGAGGGGCATTAAAACGGTCTTGTTAAGCTACTGGGACCTCCATGTATCTTCTGAAGGGCATTAAAAGCGTCTTGTTAAGCTACTGCGACCTCCACCACTTTTCCGAGGGGCATTAAAAGCGCCTTGTTAAGCTACTGGGACCTCCACGTCTCTTCTGAGGGGCATTAAAAGTGTCTTGTTAAGCTACTGGCACCTCCACGTCTCTTCTGAGGGGCATTAAAAGCGTCTTGTTAAGCTACTGGGACCTCCACGTCTCTTCTGAGGGGCATTAAAAGCGCCTTGTTAAGCTACTGGGACCTCCACGTCTCTTCTGAGGGGCATTAAAAGCGTCTTGTTAAGATACTGCGACCTCCACCACTTTTCCGAGGGGCATTAAAAGCATCTTGTTAAGCTACTGGGACCTCCACGTCTCTTCTGAGGGGCATTAAAAGCGTCTTGTTAAGCTACTGGGACCTCCACGTCTCTTCTGAGGGGCATTAAAAGCGTCTTGTTAAGCTACTGGGACCTCCACCACTTTTCCGAGGGGCATTAAAAGCGTCTTGTTAAGGTACTGGGACCTCCACGTCTCTTCCAAGGGGCATTCAAACTGTCTTGTTAAGCTACTGGGACCTCCATGTCTTTTCCAAGGGGCATTAAAACCGTCTTGTTAAGCTACTGTGACCTCCATGTCTCTTCAAAGGGGCATTAAAAGCGTCTTCTTAAGCCACTCTGAACTCCACAGCTCTTCCAAGGGGCATTGAAATGTTGTTTTTAATTACCTCTAACCTCCACGACTCTTTCAACGGGCATTGCATTTCCTCCTAATTTTAGTCAGCTTTTGCTTTTCAATGAAAAGGCGAAAACTAAGGGAGACCCACTCCCCAATAATGGGTAGAAGGTTTTTAGTACGCTGTAATCCACATCTGTTTCAAGGGGCATTGCAGTTCCTCATAATTTTTGGAAAGCCTTCCATTCACTGCTTAGGCCAACAGTGTACAGGAGACCCAGTTGCTATAAATGGAAAAAACGGTTTAGTTAAGGCCCTCTGACCTCCATGTAATTTCCAAGGGGCATTGGAGAGCCTCAAAATTTTTGGTAGGCATTGCACTCACAGTATGCCCTATAACTGTGTAGCCGAACCACTGATTTTGTTACAGAAACATATCCTACTAGACTTGTGTGGTTGACTGGCCTGATATTGATTGAATGGTCCCTGTTCCTCCTGCTCTTTCTCCTTTGCCACTACCTCATCCATCATTCATCACCTGAAGCTTTGTTTTAACGGGAGTCATAGAACTGGGATAGTAGCAAGAAAACATCCAGCAATCCTCGGAGGAGGTAGGATATGCGCCAAAACGCTGACCACCTCAGGCCTAGCCGCTACTACATACATGCGCTTGCATTCCAAGAAAACAAAGCAGATGCTAACTTGTATCATCATCATCATGCTCCTCACCTTGGCACTCTCAACTCCCCTGATGGAGAAGCCAGGGCCCACTGGAGGAGTCTGGTTCTCTGGTGGGCTCGTCCAATGCTGCCCTAAAGCAGGCCGGGCTAAGAAAAGTGTGTGGGGGGATGTTCCAAGGAGAAATAGGGTCTGGGGACCGTTTATGGACACCCGGCTGCCCCCAGGCAGCTGGGGACCGTGTGTGGACACCCGGCCGCGGGGCGGCTGGGGACCGAGTATTGACACCCGGCCGCCCCCTGGCGGCTGGGGACCGAGTGTGGACACCCGGCCGCCCCCTGGCGGCTGGGGACCGAGTGTGGACACCCGGCCGCCGGGCGGCTGGGGACTGAGTATGGATTCCAGGCCGCCAACGCAGCCATGACGTGGTGGCCAGATTCCGCCTCCACATGCCTTAAAGGTCCAATTTCAAGTGCAAGGAAGCTAGCAGTATAGTATTGCAGCCTGGGGGTGGGTGGGTGGTTGGCTGCATATTTGCGCTTGCATTGCAAGGAATGGGGGAGGTACAATTGAACACTGCCCTGGGACAAGGACTTGCACGGGGATAGTTGCAAGTCTGCATCTTCTGATGCGGCAAGGATGACTTCTGAAGGGCACACTTTTAGGCAGTGACCTGGGTGTCAGAGATGCTTCCATGGGTCTTCTCCATGCTGTTCCCATGTCTTTTCAGCACTGTAAGCATGTGTCACACATCACATGGCCAGATAAGGTTGTAAAATGTTAAAATGACATTTCCCGGTGAATGCATTTGTCACGGTTGAAAGCAATACAAAAGTGCAAAAACGCATAAAAAATGCTACTTGTGAACATAGCCCAAGGTGTGGAGGAGTATTTTTGTTTTTACTTATTTATTTTGCCTTATACACAAGTCTTTACCCTGGAAAGGATGTTCCTTAACATATTTCACAGGAAAGTCGTTTCAGTTTCGTTTTTGAACGTTTTATTGTGAGCCCGTAAAAGTGGCTTAATACCTCTGACCACGTTGTTGACAGCAGTGACCTGGGGGTCAGAAATGCTTCCTGGGGCGATCCCCATGCTGTCCCCATGTCATTTGAGCACTTTAACTATCTTTTTGGGCACTTGTTAGGCTTTTAAAAGACTGCCGGGGGTGCCGCCGCAAAAATGCTCCGGTCTCCCATAGACTAACATTGGGCTCATTGCTCGGGTCGAGCACCCGAGTATCACGGCGAGCTCGGCCCGAGCTTCGAGCACCCGAGCATTTTAGTGCTCGCTCAACACTAGTGATAATAAGACTCTTGGTAATGATTTAGCAAAACCAGGAAGTTTAGCAGAGTTTAGTATGTCAGATGATTCACAATAATCATGTATCAGAGCCTGGTAGTGTAGTAGAGTTGAATATGCTAGGAGATCGTCTGTAGCAAAGTAGCAGAGCCAAGCAATGTAGCAGAGCTTGAGATGTCAGGAGGCAAACTGTAGGAACATAATAGAGCGGAACAATGGTATAACAAACCAGTGGTTAGCATGCAAACTATCTGAACACTCAGGTAGCGTGCTTATGTGGGGTCTTCTGCACCCCCTATTTTTCCTTTACTATGTATGGGCAAAGTTGTGTTATGCCTAGATCACGGCTCAAGGGGGAGAACATGGCACAAGAATTACCATTTTGGGGTGCCATGTGTCAATCCCTCGGAATCTGCATGTATCAGTTTTGTGTGGAATGTTCCATTAAAGTGATATCACTGCAATAAAGGGACAACAAACAGGAATTTTGGCAACTATGGAGCTAAATAGATTGCCCCAAACAAGTCTTGCTTAGTCAGGATTGATCTTCAGATCGTCTTAGTTTCCTCTTTCCATCTCTAGGGAGGAGAGGGGCCAGAAGCAAAATCATAACAGGCCCCCATTACAGGGCACTTCCTCTTGCTTCTCTCCAGAAGACCCCTTTACGGTCGCTAGATTTTTCATACGCCACCCGAATGCGTATAAACATGGCCCCTGTCAGTGTTATATCTCCCCGCCACCTCGCCCCTTTTGGTGTTCAGCTCCCTCCTTCGGTGCATTCCTAGTGCACCGCGCCATCTGCAGCCGTTAACCGTTAATATTATTCCATAATATTTGCATAACGAGAAAACATTATTGCAGCCGGTTTTACTGAGGTTGTAAAATCCACAGTCAGCAGCAGGTCACAAAGTTGTCAGAACTCGTCCTTCCCACTCTGCGCAAACCCAGATTAAAGGATCCCGTCAGCGTGTGATAACAGAGGAGACACGGATTGTTAACCTGTTCTTGGGTCCACTGGTGGACACGGACAGAAGAGGCCCCTGTGCAGGAGCAGTATATGGCCCCTGTGCAGGAACAGTATATGGCCCCCTGTGCAGGAACAGTATATGGTCCCCTGTGCAGGAACAGTATATGGCCCCTGTGCAGGAACAGTATATGGGCCCCTGTGCAGGAACAGTATATGGGCCCCTGTGCAGGAACAGTATATGGCCCCTGTGCAGGAACAGTATATGGGCCATTGTGCAGGAACAGTATATGGACCCCTGTGCAGGAACAGTATATGGGCCCCTGTGCAGGAACAGTATATGGTCCCCTGTGCAGGAACAGTATATGGGCCACTGTGCAGGAACAGTATATGGGCCCCTGTGCAGGAACAGTATATGGCCCCTGTGCAGGAACAGTATATGGGCCATTGTGCAGGAACAGTATATGGACCCCTGTGCAGGAACAGTATATGGGCCCCATGTGCAGGAAGTATATGGGCCCCTGTGCAGGAACAGTATATGGCCCCTGTGTAAGAACAGTACATGGGCTCCTATGCAGGAACAGTATATGGTCCCCTGTGCAGGAACAGTATATGGACCCCTGTGCAGGAACAGTATATGGACCCCTGTGCAGGAACAGTATATGGGCCTCTGTGCAGGAACAGTATATGGACCCCTGTGCAGGAACAGTATATGGGCCTCTGTGCAGGAACAGTATATGGACCCCTGTGCAGGAACAGTATATGGCCCCTGTGCAGGAACAGTATGTGGGCCCCTGTGCAGGAGAAATATATGGACCCCTGTGCAGGAACAGTATATAGACCCCTGTGCAGGAAGAGTATATGGACCCCTGTGCAGGAACAGTATATGGGCCCCTGTGCAGGAGCAATATATGGGCCCCTGTGTAGGAACAGTATATGGACCCCTGTGCAGGAACAGTATATGGACCCCTGTGCAGGAACAGTATATGGACCCCTGTGCAGGAACAGTATATGGGCCCCTGTGCAGGAACAGTATATGGCCCCTGTGCATGAACAGTATATGGCCCCTGTGCAGGAACAGTATATGGACCCCTGTGCAGGAACAGTATATGGACCCCTGTGCAGGAACAGTATATGGGCCCCTGTGCAGGAACAGTATATGGCCCCTGTGCATGAACAGTATATGGCCCCTGTGCAGGAGAAATATATGGACCCCTGTGCAGGAACAGTATATGGGCCCCTGTGCAGGAACAGTATATGGCCCCTGTGCATGAACAGTATATGGCCCCTGTGCAGGAGAAATATATGGACCCCTGTGCAGGAGCAATATATGGGCCCCTGTGCAGGAACAGTATATGGACCCCTGTGCAGGAGCAATATATGGGCTCCTGTGCAGGAACAGTATATGGGCCCCTGTGCAGGAACAGTATATGGGCCACTGTGCAGGAGAAATATATGGACCCCTGTGCAGGAGCAATATATGGGCTCCTGTGCAGGAACAGTATATGGGCTCCTGTGCAGGAACAGTATATGGACCCCTGTGCAGGAACAGTATATGGGCCCCTGTGCAGGAGAAATATATGGACCCCTGTGCAGGAGCAATATATGGGCCCCTGTGCAGGAACAGTATATGGGATCCTGTGCAGGAACAGTATATGGACCCCTGTGCAGGAACAGTATATGGGCCCCTGTGCAGGAGAAATATATGGACCCCTGTGCAGGAGCAATATATGGGCCCCTGTGCAAGAACAGTATATGGCCCCTGTGCAGGAACAGTATGTGGGCCCCTGTGCAGGAGAAATATATGGAACCTTGTGCAGGAACAGTATATGGGCCCCTGTGCAGGAACAGTATATGGGCTCCTGTGCAGGAACAGTATATGGGCCCCTGTGCAGGAACAGTATATGGTCCCCTGTGCAGGAACAGTATATGGACCCTGTGGAGGAACAGTATATGGACCCCTGTGCAGGAACAGTATATGGCCCCTGTGCAGGAACAGTATATGGACCCCTGTGCAGGAACAGTATATGGACCCCTGTGCAGGAACAGTATATGGTCCCTGTGCAGGAACAGTATATGGACCCCTGTGCAGGAACAGTATATGGCCCCTGTGCAGGAACAGTATATGGACCCCTGTGCAGGAACAGTATATGGCCCCTGTGCAGGAACAGTATATGGACCCCTGTGCAGGAACAGTATATGGCCCCTGTGCAGGAACAGTATATGGACTCCTGTGCAGGAACAGTATATGGCCCCTGTGCAGGAACAGTATATGGACCCTGTGGAGGAACAGTATATGGGCTCCTGTGCAGGAACAGTATATGGATCCCTGTGCAGGAACAGTATATGGCCCCTGTGCAGGAACAGTATATGGCCCCTGTGCAGGAACAGTATATGGACCCCTGTGCAGGAACAGTATGTGGGCCCCTGTGCAGGAACAGTATATGGCCCCTGTGCAGGAACAGTATATGGCCCCTGTGCAGGAGAAATATATGGACCCCTGTGCAGGAACAGTATATGGACCCCTGTGCAGGAACAGTATATGGCCCCTGTGCAGGAGAAATATATGGACCCCTGTGCAGAAGCAATATATGGGCCCCTGTGCAGGAACAGTATATGGGCCCCTGTGCAGGAACAGTATATGGGCTCCTGTGCAGGAACAGTATATGGGACCCTGTGCAGGAACAGTATATGGCCCCTGTGCAGGAACAGTATATGGCCCCTGTGCAGGAACAGTATATGGACCCCTGTGCAGGAACAGTATATGGGCCCCTGTGCAGGAGAAATATATGGACCCCTGTGCAGGAGCAGTATATGGACCCCTGTGCAAGAACAGTATATGGGCCCCTGTGCAGGAACAGTATATGGGCCCCTGTGCAGGAACAGTATATGGGCTCCTGTGCAGGAACAGTATATGGACCCCTGTGCAGGAACAGTATATGGGCCCCTGTGCAGGAGCAGTATATGGGCCCCTGTGCAGGAGCAGTATATGGGCCCCTGTGCAGGAACAGTATATGGCCCCTGTGCAGGAACAGTATATGGGCCCTGTGCAGGAACAGTATATGGCCCCTGTGCAGGAACAGTATATGGACCCCTGTGCAGGAACAGTATATGGACTCCTGTGCAGGAACAGTATATGGCCCCTGTGCAGGAACAGTATATGGCCCCTGTGCAGGAACAGTATATGGGCCCCTGTGCAGGAGCACTATATGGGCCCCTGTGCAGGAACAGTATATGGACTCCTGTGCAGGAACAGTATATGGTCCCCTGTGCAGGAACAGTATATGGGCCCCTGTGCAGGAACAGTATATGGGCCCCTGTGCAGGAACAGTATATGGTCCCTGTGCAGGAACAGTGTATGGACCCCTGTGCAGGAACAGTATATGGCCCCTGTGCAGGAACTGTATATGGGCCCCTGTGCAGGAACAGTATATGGCCCCTGTGCAGGAACAGTATATGGACCCTGTGCAGGAACAGTATATGGGCCCCTGTGCAGGAACAGTATATGGGCCCCTGTGCAGGAACAGTATATGGGCCCCTGTGCAGGAACAGTATATGGACTCCTGTGCAGGAACAGTATATGGCCCCTGTGCAGGAACAGTATATGGGCCCCTGTGCGGGAACAGTATATGGGCCCCTGTGCAGGAACAGTATATGGGCCCCTGTGCGGGAACAGTATATGGGCCCCTGTGCGGGAACAGTATATGGGCCCCTGTGCGGGATCAGTATATGGACCCCTGTGCGGGAACAGTATATGGGCCCCTGTGCGGGAACAGTATATGGGCCCCTGTGCGGGAACAGTATATGGGCCCCTGTGCGGGAACAGTATATGGGCCCCTGTGCAGGAACAGTATATGGGCCCCTGTGCAGGAACAGTATATGGGCCCCTGTGCAGGAACAGCATATGGGCCCCTGTGCAGGAACAGTATATGGACCCCTGTGCAGGAACAGTATATGGGCTCCTGTGCAGGAACAGTATATGGGCCCCTGTGCAGGAACAGTATATGGGCCCCTTTGCAGGAACAGTATATGGCCCCTGTGCAGGAACAGTATATGGTCCCCTGTGCAGGAACAGTATATGGCCCCTGTGCAGGAACAGTATATGGCCCATGTGCAAGAACAGTATATGGGCCCCTGTGCAGGAACAGTATATGGGCCCCTGTGCAGGAACAGTATACGGGCCCCTGTGCAGGAACAGTATATGGGCCTCTGTGCAGGAACAGTATATGGGTCCCTGTGCATGAACAGTACATGGACCCCTGTGCGGGAACAGTATATGGGCCCCTGTGCAGGAGCACTATATGGGCCCCTGTGCAGGAACAGTATATGGCCCCTGTGCAGGAACAGTATATGGGCTCCTGTGCAGGAACAGTATATGGGCCCCTGTGCAGGAACAGTATATGGACCCCTGTGCAGGAACAGTATATGGGCCCCTGTGCAGGAACAGTATATGGGCCCCTGTGCAGGAACAGTATACGGGCCCCTGTGCAGGAACTGTATATGGGCCCCTGTGCAGGAACAGTATATGGCCCCTGTGCAGGAACAGTATATGTGCCCCTGTGCAGGAACAGTATATGGGCCCCTGTGCAGGAACAGTATATGGGCCCCTGTGCAGGAACAGTATATGGCCCCTGTGCAGGAACAGTATATGGGCCCCTGTGCAGGAACAGTATATGGACCCCTGTGCAGGAACAGTATATGGCCCCTGTGCAAGAACAGTATATGGGCCCCTGTGCAGGAACAGTATATGGGCCCCTGTGCAGGAACAGTATATGGTCCCCTGTGCAGGAACAGTATATGGGCCCCTGTGCAGGAACAGTATATGGGCCCCTGTGCAGGAACAGTATATGGGCCCCTGTGCAGGAACAGTATATGGACCCCTGTGCAGGAACAGTATATGGCCCCTGTGCAGGAACAGTATATGGCCCCTGTGCAGGAACAGTATATGGGCCCCTGTGCAGGAACAGTATATGGGCCCCTGTGCAGGAACAGTATATGGCCCCTGTGCAGGAACAGTATATGGGCCCCTGTGCAGGAACAGTATATGGACCCATGTGCAGGAACAGTATATTGACCCTTGTGCAGGAACAGTATATGGCCCCTGTGCAGGAACAGTATATGGGCACTGTGCAGGAACAGTATATGGGCCCCTGTGCAGGAACAGTATATGGGCCCCTGTGCAGGAACAGTATATGGACCCCTGTGCAGGAACAGTATATGGGCCCCTGTGCAGGAACAGTATATGGGTCCCTGTGCAGGAACAGTATATGGGCCCCTGTGCAGGAACAGTATATGCACCCCTGTGCAGGAACAGTATATGGGTCCCTGTGCAGGAACAGTATATGGACCCCTGTGCAGGAACAGTATATGGACCCTGTGCAGGAACAGTATATGGGTCCCTGTGCAGGAACAGTATATGGACCCCTGTGCAGGAACAGTATATGGGCCCCTGTACAGGAACAGTATATGGACCCTGTGCAGGAACAGTATATGCGCCCCTGTGCAGGAACAGTATATGGACCCCTGTGCAGGAACAGTATATGGGCCCCTGTGCAGGAACAGTATATGGGCCCCTGTGCAGGAACAGTATATGGACCCCTGTGCAGGAACAGTATATGGACCCTTGTGCAGGAACAGTATATGGACCCTTGTGCAGGAACAGTATATGGCCCCTGTGCAGGAACAGTATATGGACCCCTGTGCAGGAACAGTATATGGACCCTTGTGCAGGAACAGTATATGCACCCTTGTGCAGGAACAGTATATGGTCCCCTGTGCAGGAACAGTATATGGACCCCTGTGCAGGAACAGTATATGGGCCCCTGTGCAGGAACAGTATATGGGCCCCTGTGCAGGAACAGTATATGGACCCTTGTGCAGGAACAGTATATGGACCCTTGTGCAGGAACAGTATATGGCCCCTGTGCAGGAACAGTATATGGACCCCTGTGCAGGAACAGTATATGGACCCCTGTGCAGGAACAGTATATGGACCCTTGTGCAGGAACAGTATATGCACCCTTGTGCAGGAACAGTATATGGCCCCTGTGCAGGAACAGTATATGGGCCCCTGTGCAGGAACAGTATATGGACCCCTGTGCAGGAACAGTATATGGGCTCCTGTGCAGGAACAGTATATGGACCCCTGTGCAGGAACAGTATATGGGCTCCTGTGCAGTAACAGTATATGGACCCCTGTGCAGGAACAGTATATGGTCCCCTGTGCAGGAACAGTATATGGGCCCCTGTGCAGGAACAGTATATGGTCCCCTGTGCAGGAACAGTATATGGGCCCCTGTGCAGGAACAGTATATGGGTCCCTGTGCAGGAACAGTATATGGGCCCCTGTGCAGGAACAGTATATGCACCCCTGTGCAGGAACAGTATATGGGTCCCTGTGCAGGAACAGTATATGGACCCCTGTGCAGGAACAGTATATGGACCCTGTGCAGGAACAGTATATGGGTCCCTGTGCAGGAACAGTATATGGACCCCTGTGCAGGAACAGTATATGGGCCCCTGTACAGGAACAGTATATGGACCCTGTGCAGGAACAGTATATGCGCCCCTGTGCAGGAACAGTATATGGTCCCCTGTGCAGGAACAGTATATGGACCCCTGTGCAGGAACAGTATATGGGCCCCTGTGCAGGAACAGTATATGGGCCCCTGTGCAGGAACAGTATATGGACCCCTGTGCAGGAACAGTATATGGACCCTTGTGCAGGAACAGTATATGGACCCTTGTGCAGGAACAGTATATGGCCCCTGTGCAGGAACAGTATATGGACCCCTGTGCAGGAACAGTATATGGACCCTTGTGCAGGAACAGTATATGCACCCTTGTGCAGGAACAGTATATGGCCCCTGTGCAGGAACAGTATATGGGCCCCTGTGCAGGAACAGTATATGGACCCCTGTGCAGGAACAGTATATGGGCTCCTGTGCAGGAACAGTATATGGACCCCTGTGCAGGAACAGTATATGGGCTCCTGTGCAGTAACAGTATATGGACCCCTGTGCAGGAACAGTATATGGTCCCCTGTGCAGGAACAGTATATGGGCCCCTGTGCAGGAACAGTATATGGTCCCCTGTGCAGGAACAGTATATGGGCCCCTGTGCAGGAACAGTATATGGGCCCCTGTGCAGGAACAGTATATGGACCCCTGTGCAGGAACAGTATATGGACCCCTGTGCAAGAACGGTATATGGGCCCCTGTGCAGGAACAGTATATGGGCCCCTGTGCAGGAACAGTATATGGACCCTGTGCAGGAACAGTATATGGGCCCCTGTGCAGGAACTGTATATGGACCCATGTGCAGGAGCAGTATATGGACCCTGTGCAAGAACAATAGCTCCTCATAGAGCATGTGAAGACCCGGGGTCTTCCGTGGGCGTAATACTACTCAGACCACACAGGGTGAGGGTAAAACAGCGTGGCAATACTTTACTGAACCACAAAGCGGACAATAAACATATAGAACAGTCCCAGCAAATACCCAAGATGGTGCAACATTACACAGTCTCACCCTTCCTCTGGTCTGATGAGAATAGAGCAGCTGCGACTTTGGGACTTCCAGGACCAACTACCTCAACCAATGGCCACCGCTTCAGGCCATTGGTTGAGGTAGCAGCAAGCTTAGGAAGATAACAGTCCATCGAGGTACAAGACCAGGAAACCTGAGGGTCTCACCCTGGCTTCTCCGAGAGTTTCCATCGGGCCAGATGACCGGCTGGTCATGATCTGGCTTCTCCGAATGTCTCCATGGGTTCCAGACGACCGGAGGGTCCCACCTGGCAACTCCAAACAACATATCCATGGGGCCAGGTGACCTCATCGTCCCAATCTAGTCTCTCCAAATGCATCCATGGGTTCTCTGATGGTCAATGGTGCAGATCCGTATCCTTCCAGTGAGGGCCATGTACCCTTAGGCCAGAATCATGTAGAATCCAAATCTGTGTCTCTCTGGATCAAGCCATGCTACAAAGCTGATGTTCTGAAGAGTCTGTCTGATATTTGATTCTCTTTGTAAAGTCCGCCTGCTACATAGGCCTTGTTCCTTAGATCATTCCCAATTGTTCTTTCAAGCACACATCCACAGGTCAAGAATTAGGGAGGGCATTATTCCACAGGGCTCAGGTCTCATTGTTTGAGCATTTAATCAATTTACATAGTTGGTATAGCTAGGAGGCTCTTTTAAATCAAAATCTAGCTGGCTTTAGTACAATTTGCAATTAGCATATTAACAAACATTATTGTTTCCAGACTAAGAGACATCAACATTCAGGTTTATACACATTATAGTATGTCCTTCTTGACCAGCCACAAATAAACACATACATTCACAAATCAACACAAACACAATGGTGTATTTCTCTTCGCTTAACAAATCTAAATGTCTGGCTGATTAAGATTAGAAGCTGTTTCGTCACAATGCACAATTCCAACTGCTTTGAAGGCAGTAGTGACCCTTGAACTCTTGGGCCCCTGTGCTGTTGCATGTCCGCCCCTGAATGGGTCAGTAGAACTCGGAATTGCTTTTCGTCTTGCATAGTTATGTATGCATACTATTGCTCCCTTTTATCAGCCATTTCATACTGGGGAGAAGCTGACTGTACTTTTGGCCGATCTTGAAAATCCTATACAAATACATGATCCAACAGTCTGTGTTATCATGGAAATCAGCTTCCCATGTAATAATGTTACGCTACGCTCGTGTTTCACATAAGGCGACTAATATAAAATAGGCAGTGCTGCAGTGTAAAGCATTGAGGAAAGACAGTGCAACGGTGCTGGGATGTTTTGGAAGCTTTTCAGAGCAGATCTGAGACCAGGTGGAGAGGTGTTACGCACATGGGGATGCAAATATTGGGAGGTATGAATATGGAGTCACTGGTCCAGATGAATTACACCCCAGAGTACTGAAGGAGATCGATCGTAGAAGAAATTTTAGAACCACTCTCCATAATCTTTGAAAATTCTTGGAGAACAGGAGAAGTCCCAGAAGACTGGAGAAGAGCAAATGTTGTTCCTATCTTCAAAAAGGGGAAGAAGGTGGACCCAGGGAACTATAGGCCGGTGAGTCTGACTTCTATACCAGGAAAGATCTTTGAACAAATTATTAAACAACATGTATGTAAGTACATGGATAAGAATGAAGTGATTAACCAGAGTCAGCATGGGTTTGTAACTAACAAGTCATATCAGACTAACTTAATTTCCTTCTATGACAGAATCACTGACTGGGTGGATCAGGGAAATGCTGTAGATATAGTATATCTTGACTTCAGCAAAGCATTTGACAAAGTATCTCACACCATCCTTATTGAAAAAATGACCAAGTATGCAATGGACCAGGCAACTGTTAGGTGGATTCATAACTGGCTTAGTGATCGGACTCAAAGGGTGGTTGTAAATGGCTTCACATCCAGCTGGATGAATGTCTCAAGTGGGGTACCACAGGGCTCCGTCCTGGGACCTGTATTGTTCAACATCTTTATCAATGATTTAGATGAAGGAATTGAGGGTAAGCTGATTAAATTTGCTGATGACACAAAGCTAGGAGGGATAGCTAATACTAGAGAAGAGAGAGAGAGGATTCAAAAAGACCTAAATAAACTGGAGCAGTGGGCAGCAACCAACAGAATGGTTTTTAACAGGGAAAAATGCAAAGTACTACATCTGGGCAATAAAAATGAAAAAAGCATATACAGAATGGGAGGAATAGAGCTAAGCAACAGTACATGTGAAAAAGACTTAGGTATACTAATAGATCATAGACTGAACATGAGTCAACAGTGTGATGCAGCAGCAAAAAAGGCAAATACAATTCTGGGATGTATTAACAGAAGCATACAGTCTAGATCACGTGAAGTCATTATCGGTCTTTACTCCTCTTTGGTCAGACCTCATCTGGAATACTGTGTACAGTTTTGGGCACCACATTTTAAAAAAGACATCGACAAACTGGAGCAAGTTCAGAGAAGAGCGACCAGAATGGTGACTGGTCTGCAAACCATGTCCTATGAGGAACGGTTGCAGGATTTGGGAATGTTTAGCTTGCAAAAAAGAAGACTGAGAGGAGACTTAATAGCTGTCTACAAATATGTCAAGGGCTGTCACATTGTAGAAGGATCATCTTTATTCTCATTTGCACAAGGAAAAACTAGAAGCAATGGGATGAAACTAAATGGGAGGAGACACAGATTAGATATTAGAAAAAACTTTTTGACAGTTAGGGTGATTAATGAGTGGAACAGGCTGCCACGAGAGGTGGTGAGTTCCCCTTCAATGGACGTCTTCAAACAGAGGCTGGACAGACATCTGTCTGAGATGATTTAGTGAATCCTGCTTTGAGCAGGGGGTTGGACCAGATGACCCAGGAGGTCCCTTCCAACTCTACCATTCTATGATTCTATGATTCTGTGATCACAGCTGTAGTGTAAAGCATGGGGAAGGATGGATAAGATGCCAGAGACTGGAGGTGGTATTCAGGTGACTTCAAATGGCAATAATCTGCACCATTTGTATTGAAGAGCTTACTCATAGCTATTTCTAAATGGAGCAGAGCTGAGGTGTAAAGCATGGGGGATGTACTGAGTATCATATCAGACAGAGATGTCAATGGAAATAGCTTTCTGCCCTGCTTGTCAAGGAGCAGAATCTCTGCAGTAGCATTGCTGTATAGCTGAGGAGACGGCCTATGAGGATGTCATTATATGCAAGGTGCAAATATTCTCTGTCGGCAGTCGCACTCACTATATTTACAGCTGCCAGAGGGGAAAGGAGACTGACCGGTGAACTCACTGGGTATTATTATTTACAGCTGCCAGAGGGAAAAGGAGACTGACCAGTGAACTCACTGGGTATTATTATTTACAGCTGCCAGAGGGGAAAGGAGACTGACCAGTGAACTTACTGGGTATTATTATTTACAGCTGCCATAGGGAAAAGGAGACTGACCAGTGAACTCACTGGGTATTATTATTTACAGCTGCCATAGGGAAAAGGAGACTGACCAGTGAACTCACTGGATATTATTATTTATAGCTGCCAGAGGGAAAAGGAGACTGACCAGTGAACTCACTGGGTATTATTATTTACAGCTGCCAGAGGGAAAAGGAGACTGACCAGTGAACTCACTGGGTATTATTATTTACAGCTGCCAGAGGGGAAAGGAGACTGACCAGTGAACTTACTGGGTATTATTATTTACAGCTGCCATAGGGAAAAGGAGACTGACCAGTGAACTCACTGGGTATTATTATTTACAGTTGCCATAGGGAAAAGGAGACTGACCAGTGAACTCACTGGGTATTATTATTTACAGCTGCCATAGGGAAAAGGAGACTGACCAGTGAACTCACTGGATATTATTATTTATAGCTGCCAGAGGGAAAAGGAGACTGACCAGTGAACTCACTGGGTATTATTATTTACAGCTGCCAGAGGGGAAAGGAGACTGACCAGTGAACTCACTGGGTATTATTATTTATAGCTGCCATAGGGAAAAGGAGACTGACCAGTGAACTCACTGGGTATTATTATTTACAGCTGCCATAGGGAAAAGGAGACTGACCAGTGAACTCACTGGGTATTATTATTTATAGCTGCCAGAGGGAAAAGGAGACTGACCAGTGAACTCACTGGGTATTATTATTTACAGCAGCCAGAGGGGAAAGGAGACTGATCAGTGAACTCACTGGCTATTATTATTTACAGCTGCCAGAGGGGAAAGGAGACTGATCAGTGAACTCACTGGGTATTATTATTTACAGCTGCCAGAGGGGAAAGGAGACTGACCAGTGAACTCACTGGCTATTATTATTTACAGCTGCTAGAGGGGAAAGGAGACTGATCAGTGAACTCACTGGCTATTATTATTTACAGCTGCCAGAGGGGAAAGGAGACTGATCAGTGAACTCACTGGCTATTATTATTTACAGCTGCCAGAGGGGAAAGGAGACTGACCAGTGAACTTACTGAGGACTATATTTGCAGTTGCTGGAGGCGAAAGGAGACTGTCAGGGGAACTTATTGGGGGGACTATATTTACAGCTGCCAGAGAGAAAAAAAAGGAGACTGACAGGGGAACTTACTGAGACTATCTTTGCAGCTGTCATAGAGAGCAAAAGATACATCTTGGGGAATTTACTTGGGACTTTATTTACTACTAGTAGAGGGTGAGAGAGAAGACTGGGAACTTACTGAGGACTATATCTCTTGCTTTCAGAAGGGGGAGGACACTGATTGAGAAATACACTTTCAACTGCTAGAGGGAGGAGAAGACTGCTGGTAAAAATTACTGGGCACTATATCTACAACTAACAGAGGGGAATGATAAGTTACTGGGGGCTTTATTTACAGCTGCCAGAAGGGGAAGGAGATTAATTGTGATGTGGAGGAGGGAGTGAAAGATATATTAAGAGCACTTGATCTTTAGCACCACCTATTGGAAGTAGCAATCCTAAAAGTCAATATCGACACTTTAACGAGCCTTGTCGAATAACTTAGGATAAAAGCAAAACCAGAATCTCCAGATTCAGACGTGTTTTGGGCAATTATCCCTCCTCAGTGCAAAGCAAGAGCTCTGATTTGGCCTCTGACTGGGGCCTAAGGGGTAAGGTTCCTCCTTATGGAGAGTGACATGCCTAACATGTCAGGGTAAGGAGGCTTATCCTAAGTCACATGGCAAGATTAGTTCAAGGGACGATATTGACTTTTAGGATTGTTACTTCCAATAGGTGGCGCTAGAGTTCAAGTCCTCTTAAGAGGCAATTTGCGTTTTTAATTTCCCAGTAGAGCATGCATGGCCTTTAAGTCTCCTTACATGTCGGGCCAAGCATGTCACTCTCCACAAGCAGAAACGTTACCCCTTATAAATATATAAAGGGCGTGAAATCGAAGCTGATAAGTGCTCATCGCTGGATGGAAACAGTGTAACGTCACTTTCAATAGTGATCAGTCGACTTTTATATGATCGGGGGGGCGGTATTATAGGGGTGACAGCGGATGCGGAGACATCACCGTTCCTGAACTCTCCATGTAATTACCCTCCAGGCTCATCCCGCGTCACCTTTCTCCGCTCGTTAACCTGTTCCCTGCCGGCTTCCCTTTGTGCGCACCCATGATTGAGCGCAATCTCTTGATAAAGACTCTAATTTCTGCGATTGCTCATCCCGCTGAAGTGCTGCGGTGATTATATACCCGCTCTTCCCATTATCTCCATGTGGCACAGATTGTGCTGGATTACAGAGCGGGTTTATTAATGCTGTGATATGGCGGTGTCATTTCTACACTGTATGGCTCGCTGCTGTTAAATGCCGGGTTACACTTCAGTGCAGACATTGGGTAAGATACAGCGCTCTGCTGGAATCTGCCGGAAACATCATCATTCCTTAAAGGGGAAGTAACCAAGCGTGTTACATTCAGTAACATTGTATCACAGCTCTCTGTGGTTGTATCAGCAGGACAAGATCTGACAGCAAGCAGAGGCATTGAAAATGATTAACTGAAACATATTAGAAAGGTGTAGGACTTATAACTTATTAATTAAAGGGATGGTTCAGAACTGAAAACAACATGGCAGCTTTTTACCGAAAGTGCAATATATGTCAATAGGAACTAAGCTCCATCACTGCTGCAATACCAGACGCAACCATCAGACAAGGGTGGTGCTGTCATGGAGGAAAACGGCCAACCTATAAAAGTTGAATTTATATAAACTGGATATGGCATTAATGTCTGTTATAAGAATACCCCTTTAAGCAGGCCCCATGTTGGTCAGACTACCCATCTCCTGAGATATAGGGTCATTGGCGGCGGCCCCTGCATCTATCGCAGTGATTCCGGATAGGAGCACATTGGGCTCTGCTACATCTCTTCATGGTGCAGACAGTAATATAATGAATAAAGATGAATCAATGACGCCTCATCCCATCCCCCGGCGGATTCCTGTGACCACAAGACTAAACGTGTGATGCAAAGAGCTTTTATTAGAAGCATTTATGAGATCATTATTCACTGGCAAGCGAGAGCCGTTATCACACTCCATTTATTGCTACTGTCCCTACGTGTATTGCAAGCCCCATAATCACCACAATGATCATATAATGCCTGGACGGGGTAGGAATAACTCAGTGGCTTTACGGACAGTGTGTGTCTCTTTTGTGTGTTTTTTTTTTTACATTGTTGCAGTTTTATGTTTTGCATTCATTTGATACATTTTTACTGTCGCTACAAAATAGCATTTGCAGGTAATGAGCGGTCTGGGCGCGGCGTTGGTTTTTGGTTTCTTCTTTCAAAAACCTAAATGTTTGCATCTGAAAGATGTGCAATTATCAAGAATTAATGTCAGGCCCCTCCAAGTGTCTGGGTAGGTGCTTGGGCGCTAGTGTTGTGTGTTCCCCTTTAAGAATATCTACATGATATAGACTGCACCCTATGGATCCCAGATACTGTGAATTGCAGGAGATCTTCTAATGTATAGCATCGATTCTATGGGAGAACTAGAGGGGTTGTCTTATTATAAAGAGCAAAAGGGGTCATAGTGGGGTTGGTGGGGGGCTGTAACAATGTCTGGTGGTACAAGGATTTCACTCCAAGACGATCAGCTAGTCCTTAGGCCAGCTCCTTTCCAGGGTATGTAATCTGTGGAAACAAATAGGTTTGCATTAGAGCTGCGTACACAAAACGGTATAACTTTTTAAATCAAGACCATTTGCAAATTTTCTTCGTGTGAGACGTGATTTACTTATAGGTAACTTCACAAAGTTTTATCTGCTAATCAGTGATGAGCGAGTGTGTTCTGTTAACCCTTTCGGCGAGCATGCTCGGGTGCTCACCGAGTATTTGCAGCGTACTCGAATGTTATGTTTGAGTCACCCCGTGTGCATGATTTGCGACTGTTTAACAGCTTTAATACATGTGAGGAATGCCTAACAAACAGGCGTTCCTCGCAAGTATTAAAGATGTCAAACAGTTGCAAATCATTCACACGGAGTGACTCAAACATAACATTCGAGCACGCCAAAAATACTCGGAAAACACCCGAGCATGCTTGTAAATCTCGAGTAACGAGCATGCTTGCTCATCACTACTGCTAAGCCATTGATACTAAAGGGTGGGCCATCTATATGGATACACCTAAATTAAATGGGAATGGTTGGTGATATCTACTTCCTGTTTGTGGCACATTAGTATATGGGAGGGGAAAAACTTTTCCAGATGGGTGGGGACCATGGCGGCCATTTTGAAGTCGGCCATTTTGGATCCAACTTTATTTTTTTCAATGGGAAGAGGGTCATGTGACACATCAAACTTATTGAGAATGTCATAAGAAAAACAACGGTGTGTTTGATATTTCAGATGCTGCACATCTCGTATCTTGATGGTATGGTGCGGTATATGGGATACAAAGATAGTGGGGCCATTCTTCATCAATAGACTTGCATTGAGAAATGACCTCTGGCTCGTTCCAGCAAACACTGGAGCGATCCGGCAGGTCACAAACTGCTGGAGACCGACGGGCGCTGCACTGGGATGAGCTGAAGACGGCGGCGAGTAAGTATAAGACTGGGGTCAGGGACATTAGGTTAGACGCCACTCCAGCATTGCAAAAAAGAAAACCCGCTGGAGTGGTGCTTTAAAATATTTGCAAATTTGCACTAATTCTTATTTCAGAAGCATTTTACCTACAAACAGTAACAAAGTTCTGTCCACCGGACTTTAATAGAGGGGGTCAGCGTGACCCCTGACTGTTGTATCAGCTACAAATCCGGTGTTTGCATGGGGGGCTGCGAACACACAGTGGAACAAGATTTTGCATCACAGATTATTTGCAAAGATTCAAAAGTGAATAAACTTTAATAAGCAAAAATATAAAATTGCATTTGTTACAAAAAAAGAAAACCAAAATGTATCATCTTCTGTAGTCCTGGTCTTCTCCCCCCGCGCACAGTATCCCCCTACAGCGTGAGCTCTTTGCAGTGTTATAATCGAGTTACAGACGCTGTTTTTTTACCTGTGTTTTCTTTATTCCGTTCATGTTCTTTTTTTTTTTGAGGTTTTTTTTTCTTAAAAGAGCTGGAACCACGAGCGAGCAAAGATTAATAAAGCTTGTTTAGGAGGAGCGCGGGCTTTCTTCCTTCACCTTACCGCGTTCAGTCCGGGCTCTTCTGTTTGTTTTGAGCATATTATTATTATTATGTCTTTTGCAGCGAGATGAAATGTCCGCACGCCTTAGCCGGCCCCTCGCCTCCGACGCCTCTACTCTCAGCCATTCATAAATTATTTATTGGGGGGAAAAAAAAAAAAAACACTCCGAAATAAAATAACTTCTCCACACAGGCGTAATAAATCTCCTGGATGTAAAAAAAAGTGTTTATCAGAAGCAAAAGTGCTCAAAAAAGAGCCTAAAACAGAAAAGGAATTCATAAAACTGGAGACATTTTCCCTATGAAGTTTGTTCGGGGAGCGTTGCCGTGGAAACCGCCGCAGAAACTCTTTCGGGGTTGGAGTAATGTTTTTTTTTTTTGCAGAAGTGCTCGCTAATGCGCGCCTGGTTTATCCGGGGGTCCGGGGAGTGATTTGGTTACGGCTTGTAATAATATTGACATTGCCGCCCAATATTACGGCTTGTGAGCGATCAGCACTGGGATGATATAATTAGGGAGAAGATGGCAGCTAATGGTGCAATCCTGCGCTAATGAAAGCCGGGGCTGCCTGCGCCCCGCCGGATCACTTACTGGCTGCTAACAATCCGGGGAGATGGTGCATGGAGCAGGAGGGGGGACGCAGGGGGTCTCACACGCTCCGCGCGGTGGATGGATGACCAGGGTTGGCCTTAGGGGTAAGATGATGAAAATGGCTGAGATAATGAGAGGCCGCTTATAGATCTGCAGGGGCTGCTGGCAAAACACCGCATGGAGGATTTCTTTTTTTCTTTCTTAGATGAAGAAAAGCAACGAATACGGCAGCGGAGAAAATTAAGACTATTAATATTGCCACGTTGTGCTAAAGTAATGCCAGACAGAACCCGCAGCACCCAGGAGATACTGCAATGTCCGAATCCGCTCCAACCAACACCCAGTGCCCAAATACCAGCACAAAAAATACTCAAGCAATAGTCACATATACAAATAATACCCCATACAATGCCGGGCCCATATAGTCCCCAAACAACAACCCCATACAGTGTAAAAAAACTAGCCCCATATGATACCATGCTGATACTACATACAATGCCCGAAATCCACGCCAACCAATATTCACCCGTAGCCAAACACCAGCTCCAATTATAAGTCCAGAAACAGCCTCATACAGGGCCAAGATACTAACATTATATAGCACCATACAGCACCAAAATACAAATTATATGTACAGCACAGACCAAAAGTTTGGACACACCTTCTCATTTAAAGATTTTTCTGTATTTTCTTGACTATGAAAATTGTACATTCACACTGAAGGCATCAAAACTATGAATTAACACATGTGGAATTATATACTTAACAAAAAAGTGTGAAACCACTGAAAATATGTCTTATATTCTAGGTTCTTCACAGTAGCCACCTTTTGCTTTGATGACTGCTTTGCACACTCTTGGCATTCTCCTGATGAGCTTCAAGAGGTAGTCACCGGAAATGGTTTTCACTTCACAGGTGTGCCCTGTCAGGTTTAATAAGTGGGATTTCTTGCCTTATAAATGGGGTTGGGACCATCAGTTGTGTTGTGCAGAAGTCTGGTGGATACACAGCTGATAGTCCTACTGAATAGACTATTAGAATTTGTATTATGGCAAGAAAAAAGCAGCGAAGTAAAGAAAAACCAGTGGCCATCATTACTTTAAGAAATGAAGGTCAGTCAGTGCGAAAAATTGGGCAGACTTTGAAAGTGTCCCCAAGTGCAGATGCAAAAACCATCAAGCGCTACAAAGAAACTGGCTCACATGAGGACCGCCCCAGGAAAGGAAGACCAAGAGTCACCTCTGCTTCTGAGGATAAGTTTATCCGAGTCACTAGCCTCAGAAATCGCAGGTTAACAGCAGCTCAGATTAGAGACCAGGTCAATGCCACACAGAGTTCTAGCAGCAGACACATCTCTACAACAACTGTTAAGAGGAGACTTTGTGCAGCAGGCCTTCATGGTAAAATAGCTGCTAGGAAACCACTGCTAAGGACAGGCAACAAGCAGAAGAGACTTGTTTGGGCTAAAGAACCCAAGGAATGGACATTAGACCAGTGGAAATCTGTGCTTTGGTCTGATGAGTCCAAATTTGAGATCTTTGGTTCCAACCACCGTGTCTTTGTGCGACGCAGAAAAGGTGAACGGATGGACGCTACATGCCTGGTTCCCACCGTGAAGCATGGAGGAGGAGGTGTGATGGTGTGGGGGGCTTTGCTGGTGATACTGTTGGGGATTTATTCAAAATTGAAGGCATACTGAACCAGCATGGCTACCACAGCATCTTGCAGCGGCATGCTATTCCATCCAGTTTGCGTTTAGTTGGACTATCATTTATTTTTCAACAGGACAATGACCCCAAACACCTCCAGGCTGTGTAAGGGCTATTTGACCAAGGAAGGGAGTGATGGGGGGCTACGCCAGATGACCTGGCCTCTACAGTCACCAGACCTGAACCCAATCGAGATGGTTTGGGGTGAGCTGGACCGCAGAGTGAAGGCAAAAGGGCCAACAAGTGCTAAGCATCTCTGGGAACTCCTTCAAGATTGTTGGAAGACCATTTCCGGTGACTACCTCTTGAAGCTCATCAAGAGAATGCCAAGAGTGTGCAAAGCAGTCATCAAAGCAAAAGGTGGCTACTTTGAAGAACCTAGAATATAAGACATATTTTCAGTTGTTTCACACTTTTTTGTTAAGTATATCATTCCACATGTGGTAATTCATAGTTTTGATGCCTTCAGTGTGAATGTACAATTTTCATAGTTATGAAAATACAGAAAAATCTTTAAATGAGGTGGTGTGTCCAAACTTTTGGTCTGTACTGTATACAACCAATACCACAAAAGTTCCATAAAGTACTCGAGCAATTGTCCATCACAGTACCAAAATACTAGCCCCATATAGTCCTCATGGGATACCCCATACAGTACCAAAATACTAGCCCCATATAGCCCCCATGGGATACCCCATACAGTACCCTAATACTAGCCCCATATAGCCCCCATGGGATACCCCATATAGTACCCTAATACTAGCCCCATATAGCCCCCATGGGATACCCCATACAGTACCCTAATACTAGCCCCATATAGCCCCCATGTGATACCCCATACAGTACCCTAATACTAGCCCCATATAGCCCCATGGGATACCCCATACAGTACCCTAATACTAGCCCAATATAGCCCCCATGGGATACCCCATACAGTACCCTAATACTAGCCCCATATAGCCCCCATGGGATACCCCATACAGTACCCTAATACTAGCCCCATATAGCCCCATGGGATACCCCATACAGTACCAAAATACTAGCCCCATGGGATACCCCATACAGTACCAAAATACTAGCCCCATATAGCCCCCATTGGATACCCCATACAGTACCCTAATACTAGCCCCATATAGCCCCCATGTGATACCCCATACAGTACCCCAATACTAGCCCCATATAGCCCCCATGGGATACCCCATACAATACACTAATACTAGCCCCATATAGCCCCCATGGGATGCCCCATACAGTACCCTGATACTAGCCCCATATAGCCCCCATGTGATACCCCATACAGTACCAAAATACTAGCCCCATATATCCCCCATGGGATACCTCATACAGTACCAAAATATTAGCCCCATATAGCCTCCATGTGATACCCATACAGTCAAAAATACTTGCCCCATAGTGCACCCATGCAATACCCCATACAGTACCAAAATACTAGCCCCATTCAGCCCCCATGGGATACCCCATACAGAACCAAAATACTGGCCCCACATAGTCCCCATGTGAAACCCCATACTGTACCAAAATAGTAGCCCCATATAGCCCCTATGGGATACCCCATACAGCACCAATCACAATTTCAATATACAGGGTGGGCCATTTATATGGATACACCTAAATTAAATGGGAATGGTAAGCGATATATACTTTCCCAGATGGGTGGTGACCATGGCGGCCATTTTGAAGTTGGCCATTTTGGATCCAACTTTACTTTTTTCAATGGGAAGAGGGTCATGTGACACACATGAGAATTTCATAAGAAAAACAATGGTGTGTTTGGTTTTAACATAACTTTATTCTTTCATGAGTTTTTTACAAGTTTATGACCACTTATAAAATGTGTTCAAAGTGCTGCCTATTGTGTTGGATTGTCAATGCCGCCCTCTTCTACCCACTCTTCACACACTGATAGCAACACCGCAGAAGAAATGCTAGCACAGGCTTCCAGTATCCGTTGTTTCAGATGCAAACTCCCAGGCATCTCAGGAGTACACAGCGGGACCCCATTCTGTGTGCCTTCCTCGGTCGTCTTCCTGCGCTGACTCTCACCCTCCTGCCCTGCGCCTCGCAAGCAGTGTCCCAAGCCAGTGACCTCAGATTTTGGCGGGCAACCTGCAGTCCCCTGAATCCTGTGTGGCTACCTTTTCGGCGATTTAGTTGCGGCAATCAGCAACTACACCCTGAAAGTGCTGAAGCCTCCGGTTTCTAGCTGAGCCTTGTAGTTCTCCACTAGTTTAGGGGCCGGTCCCCTCTGCGGCCTGATCCCTCCACGTCCTGGTAGATTCGGGCGCACGGGTGGCATCTGCACTTCCCGTGCCCCTGGGATCACCTCACTCCTGGAGCCTTCCTCTGCTCCCTTCCTCTTCAGCTTTTCCTCCTGGGCCTCTCAACTCAGGCCCGCTCCTCCTGAGCAGAGCTCCTACAGAGCTCCTGCTCCACACACTCTCTCCTCACTGTTCTGACCACTCCCAATATGGATCCCTTTTTTATACTACAGCTGAAGTGCTCCCCTGTCTTCTTCCTCCACCCACACCCACTACATGGTTCCACCCTCCAGCTAGGGACCAGGGACTGTGCTCTCCTTTAGGAGCAATCTCGCCCTTCCCTCCTGAAGTGTAATGGATGCAAATGTGTGGGTCCTGGGCAGTACTCCATCCTTACCTGAGATTGGGATAACACACCTCTGGGTGAGATGCAGTACCTCTGTGGCAACTGAACCCGCAGGGGTGCCACATCAGCGACACCTAATCCCATAAACACTAATCCCATTAGCCCTAATTCCATTCATGTAATTTCTTGGGCAGCTGAGAGCTGGTATTTTTAGCCTAGGAAGAGGCCATTAGGCCAACATGTTCCCGGGCTATTAATAACAGCACACAGCTGTTTGGTTAGCCGCTAAGTCCCCATGATCAGCAACCAGCAACGCTTTGGACGCAGCGTATTTTCACTGAGTCCAAAACGCTGTGTTCTAATGCTGCACTTGTGTTGTCAGTACATGCGGATCCACCACATGTAATGACATTTCAATTGGTCAAAATCCGCAGCACGGCTTGATAGTGTCCCACACAATACCGTACGCATTATATATACTGCCCCCTATAGAGGAGCACTACATACAGTCACATCGGACACACAATGCTCCAGTGTCACGTGTTGCCCAAATGATAGCGGCTCGGAAGTGACAGCCCCAAGCAATAGTCACATACTAATAAATGATGACTAATATGTCACAGGAGGTCACTAAGTAAATCGATAAGCCACTGGAGATCTGCCGCAAACATACCAAACAGATGAAGAAAAGTCGGCAGCAGCGCTGGATATCTCCCCAAAAGTGCACTTATTATAATATAGAAGATTAAAAATGGATTTACACAGGAAAAAGCATCTTAAAAAGGACTGAAAGCAGCAAGAGGATAAAGTCAGTAAAGAAGCTAAATAAGATGGAGCTAAAAAGGAGCTATTTTCTTATGGATGTCAGTTTAGTCTGAAGGACGGGAGAGTAAAGCGGCCCATTAGTGGCCAATGATTGTCTGCAGGGCTCACGTGACACAAAAATGTCATGCAAGCCACGGTGCCAAAATTACTAGGATTGTGCCAGCACTGTAGTGGAGTATAGACTATTTTTATTTTACATGGTGGTATATGGGAATTGAAAAGGGATTGACTGAGTAGTGGAGAACCCCTTTAAATATCCTTTGTGATTATTACTGTTTGGGATGCGTTATTTCCCTCCCTTAGCTAGTTCCTTTTCAGCTACATTTTATTTAGCATTGTCTTTATACACTGCTCAAAAAAATTAAGGGAACACTGAAATACCACAGTAGAGTCCGTCTCATGCTACCACGAGTGTGAAAGCACAACCAACATTCAAAAGTGACCAAAACATCAGCCAGAAAGCATTGGTACTGAGATGTGGTCTGTGGTCCCCACCTGCAGAACCACTCCTTTATTGAGGGTGTCTTGATAATTGCCAATAATTTCCATCTATTGTCTATTCCATTTGCACAGCAGCATGTGAAATTGATTGTCAATCAGTGTTGCTTCCTAAGTGGACAGTTTGATTTCACAGACGTTTGATTTACTCGGAATTATATTCTGTTGTTTAAGTCTTCCCTGTATTTTTTTGAGCAGTGTTTTTAGCAGTTTTGAGCAGTGTATTTAGCTTCTATACTTACTTTATCCACTATTGCTCCTTTCAATCTTTTTTTTTTTTTTGTTAGATGGTCTAAAAAACAAACAAAAATAATAATAATAATAAACCAGCTCCCCGGGTATAGATAGGATTATTCCTGGGCGCGGACCAGGCTCCTGTATAGCATTCTAATGAGAATCCAAAAATGCACCTTTAGTCCGGCCACATAAAATCTTCTTTATTTGAATAAAAACATATTGTGACGGAGTAACTTCATGAAGACTGGGTACAGAGCCAACACGTTTCGAGCAGCTTGCCCGTCTTAATCATGGCATACAATGTTCACCTGTTTTATGACATTGTGTGCAATGATTAAGAGCGGACACGCCACCGGCTCTGTACCCCGTCTCTATGAAGTTACTCCATCACAGTTACTCCAGTTTATTTTGACTGTTTGATAAGTTGGTCTTCCCTCAGCAGCTTAATATCAGTCATGTCCTCCGCCCCATGAAACTTGGTCATAAAACAAGAATGTATTGACCCTATATTCCCGTAAGCAGCGGCCGCTCGCTGTCACTGCCCCATCATTAGTCCTATTATCCACCTCCACCTTCCAGGAACCTTCTAAGCTTCTCCCTCTGACAGCGATGTGACTACATCTGATCCACCATTCACATTACCGGTGACAAGAACATATCACGGGGACCATCATTAGTGCTGAAGGCCAGGACTGGCTGTCACCAGGGATGAGACCTCTGCAGGTGGAGCGCGGGACAAGGGGGCAGCGGACATTTCTGTGCCCCCCCAGACCCGTTATTAGCGCTGTATCCTGCTATGTTACTAGAAAGGACGTCGAGGAAATAGAAGCTTCTGAGTTCAGTTTTTGTGCTGAATTTACTTGTTATACTAGTCATGTTCTTCTGATATTTACATTGCAATAAACCAATGAAATAAGAACAAACAGCAGAAAGTTTGTAACTTTTTACTAATAAACAGAACTTGCATTGTGGGAGAATGAATAGTTTTGATTGTAACTGTAAAGTCCACACACACCCAAGTCCAACCATAACTTTCCTAATCTGATTGTGTTTTAGTAGCAATTTGTTTACAGAAAAAAAAAAAGAAGATACAAAGTTGCAACAATGTAACAGGTAACTATCCAGTCTTGGCTGCCTGCCAGGATGTGAATACTCTTGATTTCTTTCCATATTTATTGCAAAATATAATAAATTGAAGAGATCATCTAAATTTTCAATCAAAGGTTCATTTCAAATTGTAATTAGTCAGGAGTTCCCCTTTAAATATTGTAAGCTTCTTATCACTTCTTGTAATTTTTTTCGGACACTTCGCTGATTTTTCTGGATTTTTATACGATATCCAAGAGCCGACCGGTGTTCAGCGGAGGCGTGATGATGATGATGAGGATACTTCCTAGATAAGAAACTTGTAGGTTTGATAGATTCAGTCATCCCCGGTCATTGTCACTATAAAATCCATCAACTAAACCGAGAGCGAGTGCGCCCGCGGAGCTCCAGCCGACTTCTAAACTTTTTTTTTGTTGGGCACAAGGGAGTGAAATCTGCATTCTGACACATAAGCAAAACCTTGGGAAGAGGAAAGAAAATGTCAGCACATCCCAGCTGAAGAAAAAGAGATCAAAGAGAAGAAAAAAGTCAGAACAAATCATAGGGAACAGCTCCGCGCCCGATTTAATCTCCCGGGGTAACAAAAAAAAAAAAAAGAGGATTTTCAGTCTTTTTTTTTTTTTTTTTGCAAGTGAACGTGGCAGTAATCATCTATTGATAGCAATAGGGGGACTAATAAGTGCAATAAAATTGTCTTAAAGGAGACCTCCGCTCTAACTATATGCACTAGAGAATAATGTCAGTCTTTACATACTGCCCCCTTGTGGCAAGGAGATGAAGTAACAGCTCTGCATACAAGAAGAAACCATTCCCCACTCCCCCACTTCTGGGGGTCTCACTCTTGGAAGCCCCTTTAATGAGGTGATACAGGACCATATGTAGTGGTGCAGCAGGACGCATGATCATTGGCAGCCACGGCAGGTGTCTACACCAAAATAGGTAAAAGCAATGTGCTCTGACTATTGTATTTTATTTGGGTTTTCCTTTTTGGGTGCAGATTTGAAGGGTTTTTAATGCTTTTTTTTTTAAGTAAAGAAAAGTTTTGACTTTGCATTTAAGAACACAACTCAATTTTTTACGTCCTATTTTTGAGGCTCCACCTAGAAGCCTATAGACGGATCAGAAATACATCTGCACCATAATTTTGCACTTAAGTGAATAAGACCTAGAAAACTGTGCTGTAGTCACTAATACTTGATGTGTTATAAATGAGAAAAGCTGCAGTGTAAAGCAAAGAAAACGGGCATTGCAGCAGTCTGAGACTATAGTGAGAGGTTGTGGATTTCAGACCACCTCAGACTCCAATAGACGATGCATGTGAGCTGGAGTCACTGATCATAGCTGATCACCCCCAGGCAGGGACCGGACTGTGAGGACACGGGCAGGTAACGGACCCCAGAACAGTCTGGAGTGTGGGCCACATGTGCACGGCTCAGTACCTTTCATCAGATTCTTTACAGGCCACATGCAGATAAATTATTCATTATGAAACCATTCAGAGCAGAAATAAGATTTCCCCGCTCCCCAGCACTGCGCAGCCACCGTCTCCGCCAGCTCCTCTGCTTAGGGTTTAATTGACATTAATTTGGAAAATAATGAAATCATTGATTTCTCCTGGCAGACAGCGAGGGTCTCACATGGCGGCTGCGTCTTCACGCACTGCGGACCTTCCAGAAGACTTCACATTCTCACATTTGCGTGGATTTGGAGACGTGAGAAATCACAAAGGGAAAGTTGTTTTCTTTTTTTTTTTTTAAATTCTAGTCTTTTACATGACTGAGAAATGTAGAAACGACTGAAAACGAATCCGGGGCAACGTTGTATCACGACTCCAGGGCAACGTTGTATCACGACTCCGGGGCAACGTTGTATCACGACTCCGGGGCAACGTTGTATCATGACTCCGGGGCTACACTGTATCACGACTTCGGGGCAACGTTGTATCACGACTCCGGGGCAACGTTGTATCACGACTCCGGGGCAACGTTGTATCACGACTCCGGGGCAACGTTGTATCTCGACTCCGGGGCAACGTTGTATCACGACTTCGGGGCAACATTGTATCATGACTCCGAGGCAACCTTGTATCACGACTCCGGGGCAACATTGTATCACGACTCCGGGGCAACATTGTATCACGACTCCAGGGCTACACTGTATCACGACTCCGGGGCTACATTGTATCACTACTCCGGGGCAAGTTGCATCACGACTCCGGGGCAACGTTGCATCACGACTCCGGGGCTACATTGTACCACTACTCCGGGGCTACATTGCACCACTACTCCGGGGCAACGTTTTATCACTGCTCCAGGGCAACATTGTATCACGACTCCAAAGATTGTCGAAGATTATAAAGACATGCCTGCCTTCCACTAGAAGCAGCACCAATCTGGTATTGCAGCTCAGCTCTATTACTTGCAATACCACACATGTCCTGCAGAGGGGTGTGGTGCTGTTTTTGGAAGCTGCCATGTTTCTGTAATCCTGTGCCCCCCCAGGATACCATGCTGCAGTGCGATGCTTCTCCTATATCCTTCAGCTGTTTCATCCTGAGCTGACAGCACCGAGTACGGGGGTCACAAGAGTGACAACCTGGGGTCTCCCTTACAATCTGTCTCATATTAGGACGGCAAGAACCCCAGCCGCCTCTGATCAAATTGATTTTCCTGCGCCGTCTGCAGGTCTGAACTTTATATATCACAACAGTGAGAGCCGGAGATCCAAGAAAGAAATGATCGCCCATCGCCTCTCACCCACCCATCAGGGAAAGAAATTGGAGCGGCCTAAAAAGTGGCAGTGGTAAATAGAGGCTGCCCGGGTAATAATGGAGAGAAGATAGAAATTACTCCATCTCTAGAGGATCCGAGACAACTGGATACAAAGTGACCGACATCACCATGTGCCGCAGGGTGCTTACCTTCTAGCATGATGAAAAACAGAGGATGCCCAGGTTATACCAGCTGTACATATATTTACAGAGCCTTGAAAAAGTCTTCAAACCCCGTGAACTTTTCCACATTCCACCCACAAACTTAAATGTATTTTATGTGATACAACACAAAGTAGCGAGTATTTGTGACGTGTAAAGGAAATGATACAAGATTTCCTAATTATTTTACAAATATAAATCTGAATATTGTTTCGCGCATTTGTATTCAGCCCCCTGAGTCTATACTTTATAGGACCACCTTTCTCTGCAATTACTGCTTCAGTCTTTTGGGGTCTGTCTCTCCAGCTTTGCACATTTAGAAGTGACATTTTGCCCCTTCTTCTTTGCCCCCTCGCTTCTCGCTCAGTGATTGGATGGCGACGTCCGTGATCAGTAATTTTCACAGATTCTCTGGGATTTTGGTCTGGACTGTGACTGCGCCGTTCACACGCAGGAATATGCTTTGATCTAAACCCTCCATTGTAGCTCTGGCAGGATGTTTAGGGTTGTTGTCCTGCTGGAAGATGAACCTACACCCCAGTCTCAGGTCTTTTGCATCCTCTAACAGGTTTTCCTCCAGGATTGCCTTGTATTTATCTCCATCCATCTTCCCATCATTTCTGACCAGCTTCCCTGCCCCTGCTGAAGAAAAACCTTCCCACAGTAGGATGCTGCCACCACCATGTGTGACGGTGGGGATGGTGTTTTCAGGGTGATGTGCAGTTAGTTTTCTGCCACGCATAGCATTTTGCATTTAGTGCAAAAAAGTTCCACTTTGGTCTCATCTGAGCAGAGCCCCCTCCTCCACATACTCACTGTGTCCCTACATGGTTTGCAAACTGCAAATGGGACTTCTTCGATTTGCTTTCGAAGCTGGCTTTCTTCTTGCCACTCTTCCATAAAGGCTAGATTTGTGGAGTACACGACTAAGGGTTCACTCATATCTGCTTATAAAATCGGCGAGTGCAATGTGAGAAAAAAAATCACATTGAACTCGCAGCAATGTTATTTATGCGTGTGCCCTGCGATTTTTACGCACCCGTCTCATAGAAAACCAAACATTTCATCAGCCGATTACAGTAAATTCACAGCAGGAACCATCAGAATAGGATAGATAGAATAGATATGCATAGATAGAAAGATGTAATTGATATATATATATAATTAGTGCAGTATGTGTGTAGTTTTCTGTACATGTATTTAGCTAATAATTCAATAAATAAAAGAAAAAAATGGTGTGGGGTCCCTCTTATTTTTATTAACCAGTTGAGGGAAAGTAGACTTCTGAGAGCTGGTCTTAATAGACTGGGAAGTGGGCAATAACATGGAGCTTCCTAGGCTATTAATATCACCTCACAGCTGTCTACTTAGCTTTTACTGGTTATTAAAAAGGGGGATCTCAAAAAAATTGAAGTGGGGTCCCCCCTATATTTAATAACCAGTAAAGGCTAGCAGACAGCTGTGGGCTGATATTAATATATATAAATATTAACAGAAATTTCTCACTCTGCGTGTGCTGACGTCAGTAAGGTTACCACAGTTCATAGCAGATGAACTCCGTCGCCACTTGTCACTGCAGGCAAATTCTCACACTACTGTCAGTGTGTTTCGGCTGGTGTGCTGAGCGGTCGCATTACTCCTATCACCGCTCAACACACCATCCGGATGTAGCAGAGTTAGGGACCGCCATGGGATCGATTTATAGCAGACCCTTTTGGAATATTTGATTTTTTTCAAGGTAATAAATGGGTAAAAAAGGGTCGGGAAGTGCTTTGTACAAATGAAGGACTTTTCTTTGTGTGTGTCTTTTGCTTTAAACTTACGGGGTTGAGGTGTCTTTTAGACGCCTCTCCATTACTAACACATGGGCTTGATGTTAACTGACATTCAAAAGCTGAGAACCCCAAAACCATTATCCCATTTGCCAACGCACCAGGGCCAGTGAGAAGAGCTGAGGCTAAGCGCCAGAATTAGTGCATCTAATGCGCTATTTCTGGGGCACCTGAGGGCTGGTGTTATTAATCTGGGAGGGGGCCAATATCCATGGCCCCTTCCCAGGCTATTAATATCAGCCCACAGCTGTTTGCTTAGCCTTTGCTGGTAATTAAAAATAGGAGGGACCCCACGTCATTTTTTTGGGTCCCCCTTTTTAATAACCAGTAAAGGCTAAGTAGACAGCTATGAACTGATATTAAATAGCCTGGGAAGCTCTATGTTTATTGCTCCCTTCCCTGGCTATTAAGATCAGCTCTCAGCTTTCCCTCAGCTGGTTAATAAAAAGAAGTATAAAAAAAATGTAGTTGTGCTGAGGACATTAGACCAAGGCATTGATTAGAAAGGAGACCATTGACTTGAGCAGAGTCAAATCTGCTTTGAATTTCACATAAAAAATTGGATTCTCCATAACCTGCATTTTTGTTAGATGTGATTCACTTGAAGCAAGCAAAATAGTGTAGACCTGCTCGCTGCCGTGTTGCTAGATTCTTTTTAGGGTCGGTAAGTGGTTTTAAAAAAAACTTAAAACATTACGTTCACCTCGCCCCTTATCTGTCCTGGTGCCGCAGCCATGATGTGCATCACCTTGCCATCTCCTGATTTCACTTGAGGCTCGGTTAGCGCGGGACGAGCCAAAGTGTGTGCAAAGCAGTCATCAAAGCAAAAGGTGGTTACTTTGAAGAACCTAGAATATAAGACATATTTTCAGTTGTTTCACACTTTTTTGTTAAGTATATAATTCCACATGTGGTAATTCATAGTTTTGATGCCTTCAGTGTGAATGTACAATTTTCAAAGTCATGAAAATACAGAAAAATCTTTAAATGAGAAGGTGTGTCCAAACTTTTGGTCTGTACTGTAAGTGGGGAGGAGAAGGAGGTCTTGGGAGGTCCGGAGGTTGCATGTTGGAAGATATCGGCAGATTAGTTCGGAGATATACAGAGGAGACAGATTATGGACGGCTTTGTAGGTCAGTGTTAATAGTTTGAACTGGATAAATTGGGAGCCAATGAAGGAATTTGCAGAGGAGACAAGTGGAAAAATAGCGAGGAGAGAGGTGGATTAGTCGGGCAGCAGAGTTAAGGACGGACTCGAGAGGTGCGAGAGTGTTAGCAGGGAGGCCACAGAGGAGGATGTTGCAGTAGTCGAGGCGGGAGATGATGAGGATGGCACTGACATTTTAGTACATTCAGGACTGATTCCAGCAAATGTTTTTGAGTTGGAGGCATCAGGAGGTGGCGAGAGCTTAGATGTGCGGTTTGAAGGACAGGGCTGAGTAAAGGGATATTCCGAGCCAGTGGACTTCCGGTACAGGGGAAAGCGGCGCTATTAGTTCTCGGTCATTCAGGCAATGCTCTATTCCTATCAGCCTCCTCTGACGCAGTATCGGGGTCCCCCTCACCTCCAGGTTATGGACGTGTGACACCTGCACAGTGCAGTAAGGGCTCATGATCTGTAGCCCCGTCATCTCTTAATGCTGCATTTCTCTCCTTCTCCTCTGTCCGTTCTCATGTCAATTATGAGTCTGACGGAAACCTTCCCAGTTAATCCATTACTTAAGTCGTTTGAAAACTATGAAGGCAAATTGTGCACCTTCCTCTCTGTGGAGTTTGCAGATTGCTGTCAGCCTGAAATGGAACCAGTAAAAAGAGCGAACGCAGAATCATTAAACATTTAATGTTCACAATCCATTGGCAAAATGATAGATGGGGACGTGTCAGGAGAGCCGGGGAAAAGCACGGCCACCGTTCATTCATTGTTGTCAGCCACAAGATGTAATACTGAAACAAAGAAATCCCCAAGACTCCATGTCATCGCGGCGAGGGCGGCCCGAATATAATGGGGTGATGCGGTAATAAGACCTTGGAGCGATCCCGGCTTTCATGCCAATTGTCTTGCGGTCGGGGTGACATATTGCATTTTCCGTCTGATGCATGATTGGAAGCGATCGTCGTTGAGTGTCTTGACGTACAGGGTATCCCCGAGGCAGGTGACATTTCTCAGGACTGGAAGAAGAAAGCGAAGTCTTGATGGAGATCGTCTTGGGGGGCTCAGTAACTGCACATTTTGGTGTCTCCCCCTTTTATATGAAAGTAGTTTATTGGATTGAAGGTCTGGAACATTTTGTAACAAAAGTCGTTTTAAGGTTGAGTAAGCGAAAAAAGAAAGATGGGACTGGTATGTATGTATCCCTGCGGAGCGGCGCTCGTGTCAGAAGAACACGGAGCTCAAATGGGGTAGTAAAAGTGACTGCCCACAGATTATTGGTGACCTCCGGGATAGAGAAGTGTAGGGAAAATGAAGAACAATAAATCAGACGCCATAATTGGCGCTATCACTTTCTTGGACACATTTATTAGTCTCAGTCTGATAACGCATTTCTTCCTAGCGGCCCCTTCTTCAAACTGAGATACAATACGGAAGGGGCTTCTCATAGATAAGCATCAAGGCTTGCAAAATCTATTTTCTTTTTTTTTCCTTTTAATAATTTCGTTTACAACATGGTGGCTGCGCCCAACAGAGTCAAGCAAAAAGAGTAACAGGACCCTGGTCCAGTGGCCAGATCGGTAGTCAATGGCCGTCGTGCAGGAGCCCTGACAACCCCCTCCTCCCTGCCGGCATCCCCCGTGCCTCTTCGGATTATCAGGCTCGGTGTCTTGTATATTTCAGGATACGGCGATGACCTCCCTCCGGACCTATGAATCAGAAGAGATGCCAGGGGTACCGGTAGGAAGGAGGGGGTTCGCAGGGCTCTGGTCTGGCGGCCACAGACTAGTAACATGACTACCAGACCAGGGTCCTGTCCATCTTTTTGCTCAACTCTCGTGTCCATACGACTGTGGCCATTGTCATATTTTTTACTTTTTGTCGAGCACTGAGCAAACAAAAAGGGCAAATTGCAACTTTGTTATGCCCCAAAACTGTGTAAACGATCAATAAATGTTTAACAAAAAGTTTATTTTCAATTGTTCAATATTTATAATAAAGTAAAATTCACTGACACAAAGTTGCAAGAGAGTTTTTATAGAGTTCAATACACACGAGCGGATATTCACCCATATCTTCCGAGCAGCGGGACATTATGTAGAGATGAAAGCGAATGTAGAGGATTTGGGGAAGAGGAAGCTTCTCAAAAGAAAAATGCAAGCGTTAAAAAGTGGAAAGTCTCCCCAAAAACTTTGCCAGAATGATCACTCACTCACTTTCCTCCTGCGGCCTCTTCATGTGATTTCCAGCTGCTTTGGGAATGGATTATTGCAAAACTGTCATTATATGTAGGAGACAATGACGACCATCATCTGTTAATGGACTTTATTAAAGCTGTTTGGAACTTTGTATCGGTGATGTTTACTTGTAGAAATATTGAAACGTTTGTGTCCCGCACAATGCTTCTATCTGACTGGTAGGAACAACTAACACCTCAAAGGGTAGACTGCTAAATAAAGGGGTAACAGACCAGAATCACCAGTGAAGACACAGAACCATAATATTCCAAAACGTCCGTCCGTCTGACGTTACCTTGAGTCGTCCGCCTCGGACAGACTTCACATATCTCTAAGACACTCGTAGTCTTTAAGAATCTGAGCCGGTGAAGGGGTCAATGCCCTCTGATTGTGATGGTTTCCATTCTGTAGGAATATGGGTTTACATCTTACAAGATTTTGCCACAAGTATATAGTAGAGATAAACGATTCGATGTGAATCAAACTCGTGTTGAATTGTAGGAACTTTGCTGTACCAGGTAAACTTGAAAAAATTGTGATTCGATTCAGGGCAAAAAAAAAATTCCTGCTGCCATTTTACACAAAGCAGAAGATTGCAGGAGACATAGAAATGATCTGAGACGTCCTCATAATGTCTACCACATCACATGGTATAGTGTATTCAGGCAGGAGGGACTATCAGCCTGTAAAAAAGCCAAGGCAGGAATGCAGCAGACATTTTTACGGTAAATCTGGATAGTTAGATAACGTCACATCTCATCAATAGGGACAGAAAGCCATAAAACACTGAATAAACCTTATAGACAGTGTGTGACAGCATTAATGCTTACCATCTGTTTACCCATACATGTGGAGGTCACTATGATATTTATTTTACTCACTTATATAGCACCATTAATTCCACAGCACTTTACAGACATTATCGTGCCGTTATCGAGCCCATTGGGGTTCACAATCTACATTCCCTATCAGTCTTTGGAGTGTGAGAGGAAACCGGAGAAACCAGAGGAAACCCACGCAAACACGGGGAGAACATACAAACTCCTTCCAGATGTTGTCCTTGGTGGGATGATTTGAATCCAGGACCCCAGAGCTGCAAGACTGCAATGCTAACAACTGAGCCACCATACAGTGCTAACCAATGAGCCACCGTGCTGTCATATTAAGGCTGTGTTTGCATTAAAGAACTTGAAAAGGGTTGGATACAGTCCTAGGAGACTTCAGAGTGTTACACACGCTTTTTTCATGCATTTGGAGGCATTGCAATACTTACTACTTTTTTTTAGGAAAAATTAGACAAAACTGGCAAAAATGAATTGAAAAATAATTGCTCATCTGAAAAGTAAAAGGATCTAAGGACGGCATGATGTCTCATCACCCACCATCGTCTTCCACTTATAAATGGCCGCCCCGAGAAGCAAAAACAGGGGTTCGTCATAAAAGTCTCCACGCCCTGACCTTCTACTTTAGTAGGAACGTACATTAGCAGTATAGTCACAAGCTTTCAGGTTTGAGAATTAGGAAAGGAACAGACGTCAATAACTGTTTAATTGACACAATGTTACACTGCGACACTTAAATACTCTGCGCTGCTTCCATTATGTGTCTCCTTGGTTCACCGGCATAAAGGAAGGAGTGGTTGTCTGAGCTGACGGAGTGCGTGTGTTCTCTGTACATTGCTATTTTGTGTAATGTTCCCCACGCCCCTTCCCCATTGTCGTCTTGTAAAGTGCACAGCAGAGAGCGAGCTCCCGGGGGCGCCGCGCTCCGCTCATATCACATAATGATACCTTGTGCCATATAACGATAATTTGAGAATAAAGCACTGACCCCCGGCTGAGCCGCTATTTGCACAGAATCATATAGTGAACATAAAACAGCAGATTAGACGCCATAATTCCCACCAGGGGAACAAAAAACACTGCGAGCTCCTGTCAGGTGGATCTATCCGGAAACCCGGCAAAAGTGGAAATATTCCGGAGTAAAAAGTACTGAAATATTCAGGAGAAACAGTAAAATATCAAGTGAAAAAGCTCATTCTGTAGAGAATATTACTATGTATCACATATTACTCCCACAGTTACTATGAGCAGAGTCTGCGGAGGAGAGAGGGGCATGAAGGCGAAGTATTAGAGCAAGGAGGGAAGAAGAATCCAGAGACAGGGATACCTAGAGGACAATGACACTCGGGGTACAGGATAATGACACTGACACTCGGGGTGCAGGATAATGACACTGACACTCAGGGTACATTATAATGACACATGGGGTACAGGAGAATGACACTGACACTCGGGGTGCAGGATAATAACGCTGACACTGGGGGTGCAGGATAATGACACTGACACTCGGGGTGCAGGATAATGACGCTGACACTCGGGGTACAGGATAATGACACTGACACTCGGGGTACAGGATAATGACACTGACACTCGGGGAACAGGATAATGAAGCTGACACTCGGGGTACAGGATAATGACACTGACACTCGGGGTACAGGATAATGATGCTGACACTAGGGGTACATTATAATGACACATGGGGTACAGGAGAATGACACTGACACTCGGAGTGCAGGAGAATGACACTGACACTCGGGGTGCAGGATAATGACACTGACACTCGGGGTGGAGGATAATGACACTCGGGGTACAGGATAATGACGCTGACACTCGGGTACAGGATAATGACACTCTGGGTACAGGATAATGACGCTGACACTCGAGGTGCAGGATAATGACGCTGACACTTGGGGTGCAGGATAATGACGCTGACACTCGGGGTACATTATAATGACACATGGGGTACAGGAGAATGACACTGACACTCGGGGTGCAGGATAATGACACTGACACTTGGGGTGCAGGAAAATGACACTGACACTTGGGGTACTGGATAATGACGCTGACATTCGGGGTGCAGGAAAATGACACTGACACTCGGTACAGGATAATGATGCTGACACTCGGGGTGCAGGATAATGATGCTGACACTCGGGGTGCAGGATAATGACACTGACACTTGGGGTACAGGATAATGACACTGGGGGTACAGGAGAATGACACTGACACTCGGGGTGCAGGATAATGACACTGACACTTGGGGTGCAGGAAAATGACACTGATACTCGGGGTACAGGATAATGACGCTGACACTCGGGGTGCAGGAAAATGACACTGACACTCGGTACAGGATAATGATGCTGACGCTCGGGGTACAGGATAATGACACTGACACTCGGGGTACAGGATAATGACGCTGACACTCGGGGTACAGGATAATGACACTCGGGGTACAGGATAATGATGCTGACACTCGGGGTACAGGATAATGACTCTGACACTCGGGGGTACAGGATAATGACGCTGACCCTCAGGGTACAGGATAATGACACTGACACTCGGGGTACAGGATAATGACACTGACACTCGGGGTACAGGATAATGACGCTGACACTCGGGGTACAGGATAATGACACTCGGGGTACAGGATAATGACACTGACACTCGGGGTACAGGATAATGACACTCGGGGTACAGGATAATGCCACTGACACTCGGGGTACAGGATAATGACACTCGGGGTACAGGATAATGACACTGACACTCGGGGTACAGGATAATGACACTGACACTCGGGATACAGGATAATGACACTGACACTCGAGGTAAAGGATAATGACACTAGGGGTACAGGATAATGAGTCTGACACTCGGGGTACAGGATAAGGACCCTGACACTCGGGGTACAGGATAATGACACTGACACTCGGGGTACAGGATAATGACACTCGGGGTGCAGGATAATGACACTGACACTCGGGGTACAGGATAATGAGTCTGACACTCGGGGTACAGGATAATGATGCTGACATTCGGGGTACAGAATAATGACCCTGACACTCGAGGTAAAGGATAATGACACTCGGGGTGCAGGATAATGACACTGACACTCGGGGTACAGGATAATGACACTGACACTTGGGGTACAGGATAATGACTCTGACACTCGGGGTACAGGATAATGACACTGACACTCGGGGTACAGGATAATGACACTGACACTCGAGGTACAGGATAATGACACTGACACTCGGGGTACAGGATAATGACACTCAGGGTACAGGATAATGACACTGACACTGGGGGAACAGAATAATGACACTCGGGGTACAGGATAATGACGATGACACTCGGGGTACAGGATAATCACACTGACACTTGGGGTACAGGATAATGACGCTGACACTCGGGGTACATTATAATGACACATGGGGTACAGGATAATGACACTGACACTCAGGGTACAAGATAATGACGCTGACACTCGGGGTCCAGGATAATGACACTGACACTCGAGGTAAAGGATAATGACACTAGGGGTACAGGATAATGACACTGACACTCGAGGTAAAGGATAATGACACTCGGGGTACAGGATAATGACACTGACACTCGAGGTAAAGGATAATGACACTAGGGGTACAGGATAATGAGTCTGACACTCGGGGTACAGGATAAGGACGCTGACACTCGGGGTACAGGATAATGACACTGACACTCGGGGTACAGGATAATGACACTCGGGGTGCAGGATAATGACACTGACACTCGGGGTACAGGATAATCAGTCTGACACTCGGGGTACAGGATAATGACACTGACACTCGGGGTACAGGATTAAGACACTGATACTGGGGGTGCAGGATAATGACACTGACACTCGGGGAACAGGATAATGACACTGACACTCGGGGTACATTATAATGACACATGCAGTACAGGAGAATGACACTGACACTCGGGGTGCAGGATAATGACACTGACACTCGGGGTGCAGGAAAATGACACTGACACTCGGGGTGCAGGATAATGACTCTCGGGGTACAGGATAATGACGCTGACATTCGGGGTACAGGATAATGACGCTGATACTCGGGGTACAGGATAATGACACTGACACACGGGGGTACAGGATAATGATGCTGACACTCGGGGTACAGGATAATGACACTGACACTCGGGGTACAGGATAATGACACTCGGGGTACAGAATAATGACACTGACACTCGGGGTACAGGATAATGACACTGACACTCAGGGTACAGGATAATGACGCTGACACTCGGGGTACAGGATAATGACACTCGGGGTACAGGATAATGATGCTGACACTCGGGGTACAGGATAATGACTCTGACACTCGGGGGTACAGGATAATGACGCTGACACTCAGGGTACAGGATAATGACACTGACACTCGGGGTACAGGATAATGACGCTGACACTCGGGGTACAGGATAATGACACTCGGGGTACAGGATAATGACACTGACACTCTGGGTACAGGATAATGACACTGACACTCGGGGTACAGGATAATGACGCTGACACTCGGGGTACAGGATAATGACACTCGGGGTACAGGATAATGACGCTGACACTCAAGGTACAGGATAATGACACTGACACTCGGGGTACAGGATAATGACGCTGACACTCGGGGTACAGGATAATGACACTGACTCGGGATACAGGATATTGACGCTGACACTCGGGATACAGGATAATGACGCTGACACTCGGGGTACAGGATAATGACATTGACACTCGAGGTAAAGGATAATGACACTAGGGGTACAGGATAATGAGTCTGACACTCGGGGTACAGGATAATGACACTGACACTCGGGGTACAGGATAATGACACTCGGGGTGCAGGATAATGACACTGACACTCGGGGTACAGGATAATGAGTCTGACACTCGGGGTACAGGATAATGACGCTGACATTCGGGGTACAGAATAATGACACTGACACTCGAGGTAAAGGATAATGACACTCGGGGTGCAGGATAATGACACTGACACTCGGGGTACAGGATAATGACACTGACACTCGAGGTAAAGGATAATGACACTCGGGGTGCAGGATAATGACACTGACACTCGAGGTAAAGGATAATGACACTCAGGGTGCAGGATAATGACACTGACACTCGGGGTACAGGATAATGACACTGACACTTGGGGTACAGGATAATGACTCTGACACTCGGGGTACAGGATAATGACGCTGACACTCGGGGTACAGGATAATGACACTGACACTCGGGGTACAGGATAATGAAGCTGACACTCGGGATACACGATAATGACACTGACACTCGGGGTACAGGATAATGACACTGACACTCGAGGTACAAGATAATGACACTGACACTCGGGGTACAGGATAATGACGCTGACACTCGGGGTACAGGATAATGACACTGACATTCGGGGTACAGGATAACGACTCTGACACTCGGGATACAGGATAATGACACTGACACTCGGGGTACAGGATAATGACGCTGACACTCGGGGTACAAGATAATGACGCTGACACTCAGGGTACAGGATAACACTAACACTCGGGGTACAGGATAATGACGCTGACACTCGGGGTACAGGATAATGACACTGACACTCGGGGTACAGGATAATTACACTGACACTCGGGTACAGGATAATGATGCTGACACTCGGGGTACAGGATAATGACACTGACACTCGGGGTACAGGATAATGACACTGACACTCGGGATACACGATAATGACACTGACACTCGGGGTACAGGATAATGACACTGACACTCGAGGTACAGGATAATGACACTGACACTCGGGGTACAGGATAATGACACTCAGGGTACAGGATAATGACACTGACACTCGGGGCACAGGATAATGACACTCGGGGTACAGGATAATGACGCTGACACTCGGGGTACAGGATAATCACACTGACACTCGGGGTACAGGATAATGACGCTGACACTCGGGGTACATTATAATGACACATGGCGTACAGGATAATGACACTGACACTCGGGGTACAAGATAATGACGCTGACACTCGGGGTACAGGATAATGACACTGACACTCGGGGTAAAGGATTAAGACACTGATACTGGGGGTGCAGGATAATGACACTGACACTCAGGGTACAGGATAATGACACTGACACTCGGGGTACAGGATAAAGACACTGATACTGGGGGTGCAGGATAATGACACTGACACTCGGGATACAGGATAATGACACTGACACTCGGGGTACAGGAAAATGAAGCTGACCCTCGGGGTACAGGATAATGACACTGACACTCGGGGTACAGGATAATGAGTCTGACACTCGGGGTACAGGATAATGACACTGACACTCGAGGTAAAGGATAATGACACTCGGGGTGCAGGATAACGACTCTGACACTCGGTGTACAGGATAACGACTCTGACACTGGGGATACAGGATAATGACACTGACACTCGGGGTACAGGATAAAGACACTGATACTGGGGGTGCAGGATAATGACACTGACACTCGGGGTACAGGATAATGACGCTGACACTTGGGATACAGGATAATGACACTGACACTCGGGATACAGGATAATGACACTCGGGGTACAGGATAATGACGCTGACACTCGGGGTACAGGATAATGAAACTGACACTCGGGGTACAGGATAATGACACTGATACTGGAGGTGCAGGATAATGACACTGACACTCGGGGTACAGGATAATGACACTGACACTCGGGGTGCAGGATAATGACACTGATACTGGAGGTGCAGGATAATGACACTGACACTTGGGGTACAGGATAATGATGCTGACACTCGGGGTACAGGATAATGAGTCTGACACTCGGGGTACAGGATAATGATGCTGACATTCGGGGTACAGAATAATGACCCTGACACTCGAGGTAAAGGATAATGACACTCGGGGTGCAGGATAATGACACTGACACTCGGGGTACAGGATAATGACACTGACACTTGGGGTACAGGATAATGACTCTGACACTCGGGGCACAGGATAATGACACTGACACTCGGGGTACAGGATAATGACACTGACACTCGAGGTACAGGATAATGACACTGACACTCGGGGTACAGGATAATGACACTCAGGGTACAGGATAATGACACTGACACTCGGGGCACAGGATAATGACACTCGGGGTACAGGATAATGTCGCTGACACTCGGGGTACAGGATAATCACACTGACAGTTGGGGTACAGGATAATGACGCTGACACTCGGGGTACATTATAATGACACATGGGGTACAGGATAATGACACTGACACTCGGGGTACAAGATAATGACGCTGACACTCGGGGTCCAGGATAATGACACGGACACTCGGGGTACAGGATAATGACACTGACACTCGAGGTAAAGGATAATGACACTAGGGGTACAGGATAATGAGTCTGACACTCGGGGTACAGGATAAGGACGCTGACACTCGGGGTACAGGATAATGACACTGACACTCGGGGAACAGGATAATGACACTCGGGGTGCAGGATAATGACACTGACACTCGGGGTACAGGATAATGAGTCTGACACTCGGGGTACAGGATAATGACACTGACACTCGGGGTACAGGATTAAGACACTGATACTGGGGGTGCAGGATAATGACACTGACACTCGGGGAACAGGATAATGACACTGACACTCGGGGTACATTATAATGACACATGGAGTACAGGAGAATGACACTGACACTCGGGGTGCAGGATAATGACACTGACACTCGGGGTGCAGGATAATGACGCTGACATTCGGGGTACAGGATAATGACGCTGACACTCGGGGTACAGGATAATGACACTGACACACGGGGGTACAGGATAATGATGCTGACACTCGGGGTACATGATAATGACACTGACACTCGGGGTACAGGATAATGACACTCGGGGTACAGAATAATGACACTGACACTCGGGGTACAGGATAATGACACTGACACTCGGGGTACAGGATAATGACGCTGACACTCGGGGTACAGGATAATGACACTCGGGGTACAGGATAATGATGCTGACACTCGGGGTACAGGATAATGACTCTGACACTCGGGGGTACAGGATAATGATGCTGACACTCAGGGTACAGGATAATGACACTGACACTCGGGGTACAGGATAATGACGCTGACACTCGGGGTACAGGATAATGACACTCGGGGTACAGGATAATGACACTGACACTCGGGGTACAGGATAATGACACTCGGGGTACAGGATAATGCCACTGGCACTCGGGGTACAGGATAATGACACTCAAGGTACAGCATAATGACACTGACACTCGGGGTACAGGATAATGACGCTGACACTCGGGGTACAGGATAATGACACTGACTCGGGATACAGGATAATGACGCTGACACTCGGGGTACAGGATAATGACGCTGACACTCGGGGTACAGGATAATGACACTGACACTCGAGGTAAAGGATAATGACACTAGGGGTACAGGATAATGAGTCTGACACTCGGGGTACAGGATAATGACACTCGGGGTGCAGGATAATGACACTGACACTCGGGGTACAGGATAATGAGTCTGACACTCGGGGTACAGGATAATGACGCTGACATTCGGGGTGCAGAATAATGACACTGACACTCGAGGTAAAGGATAATGACACTCGGGGTGCAGGATAATGACACTGACACTCGGGGTACAGGATAATGACACTGACACTCGAGGTAAAGGATAATGACACTCGGGGTGCAGGATAATGACACTGACACTCGAGGTAAAGGATAATGACACTCAGGGTGCAGGATAATGACACTGACATTTGGGGTACAGGATAATGACACTGACACTTGGGGTACAGGATAATGACTCTGACACTCGGGGTACAGGATAATGACGCTGACACTCGGGGTACAGGATAATGACACTGACACTCGGGGTACAGGATAATGACGCTGACACTCGGGGTACAGGATAATGACGCTGACACTCGGGGTACAGGATGACACTAACACTCGGGGTACAGGATAATGACGCTGACACTCGGGGTACAGGATAATGACACTGACACTCGGGGTACAGGATAATGACGCTGACACTCGGGATACACGATAATGACACTGACACTCGGGGTACAGGATAATGACACTGACACTCGAGGTACAGGATAATGACGCTGACACTCGGGGTACAGGATAATGACGCTGACACTCGGGATACACGATAATGACACTGACACTCGGGGTACAGGATAATGACACTGACACTCGAGGTACAGGATAATGACACTGACACTCGGGGTACAGGATAATGACACTCAGGGTACAGGATAATGACACTGACACTCGGGGCACAGGATAATGACACTCGGGGTACAGGATAATGACGCTGACACTCGGGGTACAGGATAATCACACTGACACTCGGGGTACAGGATAATGACGCTGACACTCGGGGTACATTATAATGACACATGGCGTACAGGATAATGACACTGACACTCGGGGTACAAGATAATGACGCTGACACTCGGGGTACAGGATAATGACACTGACACTCGGGGTAAAGGATTAAGACACTGATACTGGGGGTGCAGGATAATGACACTGACACTCGGGGTACAGGATAATGACACTGACACTCGGGGTACAGGATAAAGACACTGATACTGGGGGTGCAGGATAATGACACTGACACTCGGGATACAGGATAATGACACTGACACTCGGGGTACAGGAAAATGAAGCTGACCCTCGGGGTACAGGATAATGACACTGACACTCGGGGTACAGGATAATGAGTCTGACACTCGGGGTACAGGATAATGACACTGACACTCGAGGTAAAGGATAATGACACTCGGGGTGCAGGATAAGGACTCTGACACTCGGGGTGCAGGATAACGACTCTGACACTCGGTGTACAGGATAACGACTCTGACACTGGGGATACAGGATAATGACACTGACACTCGGGGTACAGGATAAAGACACTGATACTGGGGGTGCAGGATAATGACACTGACACTCGGGATACAGGATAATGACGCTGACACTTGGGATACAGGATAATGACACTGACACTCGGGATACAGGATAATGACACTCGGGGTACAGGATAATGACGCTGACACTCGGGGTACAGGATAATGAAACTGACACTCGGGGTACAGGATAATGACACTGATACTGGAGGTGCAGGATAATGACACTGACACTCGGGGTACAGGATAATGACACTGACACTCGGGGTGCAGGATAATGACACTGATACTGGAGGTGCAGGATAATGACACTGACACTTGGGGTACAGGATAATGATGCTGACACTCGGGGTACAGGATAATGAGTCTGACACTCGGGGTACAGGATAATGATGCTGACATTCGGGGTACAGAATAATGACCCTGACACTCGAGGTAAAGGATAATGACACTCGGGGTGCAGGATAATGACACTGACACTCGGGGTACAGGATAATGACACTGACACTTGGGGTACAGGATAATGACTCTGACACTCGGGGCACAGGATAATGACACTGACACTCGGGGTACAGGATAATGACACTGACACTCGAGGTACAGGATAATGACACTGACACTCGGGGTACAGGATAATGACACTCAGGGTACAGGATAATGACACTGACACTCGGGGCACAGGATAATGACACTCGGGGTACAGGATAATGTCGCTGACACTCGGGGTACAGGATAATCACACTGACAGTAGGGGTACAGGATAATGACGCTGACACTCGGGGTACATTATAATGACACATGGGGTACAGGATAATGACACTGACACTCGGGGTACAAGATAATGACGCTGACACTCGGGGTCCAGGATAATGACACGGACACTCGGGGTACAGGATAATGACACTGACACTCGAGGTAAAGGATAATGACACTAGGGGTACAGGATAATGAGTCTGACACTCGGGGTACAGGATAAGGACGCTGACACTCGGGGTACAGGATAATGACACTGACACTCGGGGAACAGGATAATGACACTCGGGGTGCAGGATAATGACACTGACACTCGGGGTACAGGATAATGAGTCTGACACTCGGGGTACAGGATAATGACACTGACACTCGGGGTACAGGATTAAGACACTGATACTGGGGGTGCAGGATAATGACACTGACACTCGGGGAACAGGATAATGACACTGACACTCGGGGTACATTATAATGACACATGGAGTACAGGAGAATGACACTGACACTCGGGGTGCAGGATAATGACACTGACACTCGGGGTGCAGGAAAATGACACTGACACTCGGGGTGCAGGATAATGACACTCGGGGTACAGGATAATGACGCTGACATTCGGGGTACAGGATAATGACGCTGACACTCGGGGTACAGGATAATGACACTGACACACGGGGGTACAGGATAATGATGCTGACACTCGGGGTACATGATAATGACACTGACACTCGGGGTACAGGATAATGACACTCGGGGTACAGAATAATGACACTGACACTCGGGGTACAGGATAATGACACTGACACTCGGGGTACAGGATAATGACGCTGACACTCGGGGTACAGGATAATGACACTCGGGGTACAGGATAATGATGCTGACACTCGGGGTACAGGATAATGACTCTGACACTCGGGGGTACAGGATAATGATGCTGACACTCAGGGTACAGGATAATGACACTGACACTCGGGGTACAGGATAACGACGCTGACACTCGGGGTACAGGATAATGACACTCGGGGTACAGGATAATGACACTGACACTCGGGGTACAGGATAATGACACTCGGGGTACAGGATAATGCCACTGGCATTCGGGGTACAGGATAATGACACTCAAGGTACAGCATAATGACACTGACACTCGGGGTACAGGATAATGACGCTGACACTCGGGGTACAGGATAATGACACTGACTCGGGATACAGGATAATGACGCTGACACTCGGGGTACAGGATAATGACGCTGACACTCGGGGTACAGGATAATGACACTGACACTCGAGGTAAAGGATAATGACACTAGGGGTACAGGATAATGAGTCTGACACTCGGGGTACAGGATAATGACACTCGGGGTGCAGGATAATGACACTGACACTCGGGGTACAGGATAATGAGTCTGACACTCGGGGTACAGGATAATGACGCTGACATTCGGGGTGCAGAATAATGACACTGACACTCGAGGTAAAGGATAATGACACTCGGGGTGCAGGATAATGACACTGACACTCGGGGTACAGGATAATGACACTGACACTCGAGGTAAAGGATAATGACACTCGGGGTGCAGGATAATGACACTGACACTCGAGGTAAAGGATAATGACACTCAGGGTGCAGGATAATGACACTGACATTCGGGGTACAGGATAATGACACTGACACTTGGGGTACAGGATAATGACTCTGACACTCGGGGTACAGGATAATGACGCTGACACTCGGGGTACAGGATAATGACACTGACACTCGGGGTACAGGATAATGACGCTGACACTCGGGGTACAGGATAATGACGCTGACACTCGGGGTACAGGATGACACTAACACTCGGGGTACAGGATAATGACACTGACACTCGGGGTACAGGATAATGACGCTGACACTCGGGATACACGATAATGACACTGACACTCGGGGTACAGGATAATGACACTGACACTCGGGGTACAGGATAATGACGCTGACACTCGGGGTACAGGATAATGACGCTGACACTCGGGGTACAGGATGACGCTGACACTCGGGGTACAGGATAATGACACTGACACTCGGGGTACAGGATAATGACGCTGACACTCGGGATACACGATAATGACACTGACACTCGGGGTACAGGATAATGACACTGACACTCGAGGTACAGGATAATGACACTGACACTCGGGGTACAGGATAATGACGCTGACACTCGGGATACACGATAATGACATTGACACTCGGGGTACAGGATAATGACACTGACACTCGAGGTACAGGATAATGACACTGACACTCGGGGTACAGGATAATGACGCTGACACTCGGGGTACAGGATAATGACACTGACATTCGGGGAACAGGATAACGACTCTGACACTCGGGATACAGGATAATGACACTGACACTCGGGGTACAGGATAATGACGCTGACACTCGGGGTACAGGATAATGACGCTGACACTCGGGGTACAGGATGACACTAACACTCGGGGTACAAGATAATGACGCTGACACTCGGGGTACAGGATAATGACACTGACACTCGGGGTACAGGATAATTACACTAACACTCGGGTACAGGATAATGACGCTGACACTCGGGGTACAGGATAATGACACTGACACTCGGGGTACAGGATAATGACACTGACACTCGGGATACACGATAATGACACTGACACTCGGGGTACAGGATAATGACACTGACAGTCGAGGTACAGGATAATGACACTGACACTCGGGGTACAGGATAATGACACTCAGGGTACAGGATAATGACATTGACACTCGGGGCACAGGATAATGACACTCGGGGTACAGGATAATGACACTGACACTCGGGGTACAGGATTAAGACACTGATACTGGGGGTGCAGGATAATGACACTGACACTCGGGGAACAGGATAATGACACTGACACTCGGGGTACATTATAATGACACATGGAGTACAGGAGAATGACACTGACACTCGGGGTGCAGGATAATGACACTGACACTCGGGGTGCAGGAAAATGACACTGACACTCGGGGTGCAGGATAATGACACTCGGGGTACAGGATAATGACGCTGACATTCGGGGTACAGGATAATGACGCTGACACTCGGGGTACAGGATAATGACACTGACACACGGGGGTACAGGATAATGATGCTGACACTCGGGGTACATGATAATGACACTGACACTCGGGGTACAGGATAATGACACTCGGGGTACAGAATAATGACACTGACACTCGGGGTACAGGATAATGACACTGACACTCGGGGTACAGGATAATGACGCTGACACTCGGGGTACAGGATAATGACACTCGGGGTACAGGATAATGATGCTGACACTCGGGGTACAGGATAATGACTCTGACACTCGGGGGTACAGGATAATGATGCTGACACTCAGGGTACAGGATAATGACACTGACACTCGGGGTACAGGATAACGACGCTGACACTCGGGGTACAGGATAATGACACTCGGGGTACAGGATAATGACACTGACACTCGGGGTACAGGATAATGACACTCGGGGTACAGGATAATGCCACTGGCATTCGGGGTACAGGATAATGACACTCAAGGTACAGCATAATGACACTGACACTCGGGGTACAGGATAATGACGCTGACACTCGGGGTACAGGATAATGACACTGACTCGGGATACAGGATAATGACGCTGACACTCGGGGTACAGGATAATGACGCTGACACTCGGGGTACAGGATAATGACACTGACACTCGAGGTAAAGGATAATGACACTAGGGGTACAGGATAATGAGTCTGACACTCGGGGTACAGGATAATGACACTCGGGGTGCAGGATAATGACACTGACACTCGGGGTACAGGATAATGAGTCTGACACTCGGGGTACAGGATAATGACGCTGACATTCGGGGTGCAGAATAATGACACTGACACTCGAGGTAAAGGATAATGACACTCGGGGTGCAGGATAATGACACTGACACTCGGGGTACAGGATAATGACACTGACACTCGAGGTAAAGGATAATGACACTCGGGGTGCAGGATAATGACACTGACACTCGAGGTAAAGGATAATGACACTCAGGGTGCAGGATAATGACACTGACATTCGGGGTACAGGATAATGACACTGACACTTGGGGTACAGGATAATGACTCTGACACTCGGGGTACAGGATAATGACGCTGACACTCGGGGTACAGGATAATGACACTGACACTCGGGGTACAGGATAATGACGCTGACACTCGGGGTACAGGATAATGACGCTGACACTCGGGGTACAGGATGACACTAACACTCGGGGTACAGGATAATGACACTGACACTCGGGGTACAGGATAATGACGCTGACACTCGGGATACACGATAATGACACTGACACTCGGGGTACAGGATAATGACACTGACACTCGGGGTACAGGATAATGACGCTGACACTCGGGGTACAGGATAATGACGCTGACACTCGGGGTACAGGATGACGCTGACACTCGGGGTACAGGATAATGACACTGACACTCGGGGTACAGGATAATGACGCTGACACTCGGGATACACGATAATGACACTGACACTCGGGGTACAGGATAATGACACTGACACTCGAGGTACAGGATAATGACACTGACACTCGGGGTACAGGATAATGACGCTGACACTCGGGATACACGATAATGACATTGACACTCGGGGTACAGGATAATGACACTGACACTCGAGGTACAGGATAATGACACTGACACTCGGGGTACAGGATAATGACGCTGACACTCGGGGTACAGGATAATGACACTGACATTCGGGGAACAGGATAACGACTCTGACACTCGGGATACAGGATAATGACACTGACACTCGGGGTACAGGATAATGACGCTGACACTCGGGGTACAGGATAATGACGCTGACACTCGGGGTACAGGATGACACTAACACTCGGGGTACAAGATAATGACGCTGACACTCGGGGTACAGGATAATGACACTGACACTCGGGGTACAGGATAATTACACTAACACTCGGGTACAGGATAATGACGCTGACACTCGGGGTACAGGATAATGACACTGACACTCGGGGTACAGGATAATGACACTGACACTCGGGATACACGATAATGACACTGACACTCGGGGTACAGGATAATGACACTGACAGTCGAGGTACAGGATAATGACACTGACACTCGGGGTACAGGATAATGACACTCAGGGTACAGGATAATGACATTGACACTCGGGGCACAGGATAATGACACTCGGGGTACAGGATAATGACACTGACACTCGGGGTACAGGATAATCACACTGACACTCGGGGTACAGGATAATGACGCTGACACTCGGGGTACAGGATAATGACGCTGACACTCGGGGTACATTATAATGACACATGGGGTACAGGATAATGACACTGACACTCGGGGTACAAGATAATGACGCTGACACTCGGGGTACAGGATAATGACACTGACACTCGGGGTACAGGATTAAGACACTGATACTGGGGGTGCAGGATAATGACACTGACACTCGGGGTACAGGATAATGACACTGACACTCGGGGTACAGGATAAAGACACTGATACTGGGGGTGCAGGATAATGACACTGACACTCGGGATACAGGATAATGACACTGACACTCGGGGTACAGGAAAATGAAGCTGACCCTCGGGGTACAGGATAATGACACTGACACTCGGGGTACAGGATAATGAGTCTGACACTCGGGGTACAGGATAATGACACTGACACTCGAGGTAAAGGATAATGACACTCGGGGTGCAGGATAATGACTCTGACACTCGGGGTGCAGGATAACGACTCTGACACTCGGTGTACAGGATAACGACTCTGACACTGGGGATACAGGATAATGACACTGACACTCGGGGTACAGGATAAAGACACTGATACTGGGGGTGCAGGACAATGACACTGACACTCGGGGTACAGGATAATGACGCTGACACTTGGGATACAGGATAATGACACTGACACTCGGGATACAGGATAATGACACTCGGGGTACAGGATAATGACGCTGACACTCGGGGTACAGGATAATGAAACTGACACTCGGGGTACAGGATAAAGACACTGATACTGGGGGTGCAGGATAATGACACTGACACTCGGGGTACAGGATAATGACACTGACACTCGGGGTGCAGGATAATGACACTGATACTGGAGGTGCAGGATAATGACACTGACACTTGGGGTACAGGATAATGATGCTGACACTCGGGGTACAGGATAATGATGCTGACACTCGGGGTACAGGATAATGACACTGACACTCGGGGTACAGGATAATGACACTGACACTCGGGGTACAGGATAAAGACACTGATACTGGGGGTGCAGGATAATGACACTGACAGTCGGGGTACAGGATAATGACGCTGACACTTGGGGCACAGGATAATGACACATGGGGTACAGGATAATGACACTGACACTCGGGGTACAAGATAATGATGCTGACACTCGGGTACAGGATAATGACACTGACACTCGGGGTACAGGATAATGACACTGACACACTCGGTACAGGATAATGACACATGGGGTACAGGATAATGACACTGACACTCGGGGTACAGGATAATGACACTGACACTCGGGGTACAGGATAATGACACTGACACACTCGGTACAGGATAATGACACTCACACTCGGGGTACAGGATAATGACACTGACACTCGGGGTACAGGATAATGAAGCTGACACTCGGGGTACAGGATAATGACGCTGACACACTCGGTACAGGATAATGACACTGACACTCGGGGTACAGGATAATGACGCTGACACTCGGGGTATAGGATAATGACACTGACAATCGGGGTACAGGATAATGACACTGACACACTCGGTACAGGATAAAGACACTGACACTGAGGGTACAGGATAATGACGCTGACACTCGGGGTACAGGATAATGACACTGACACTCGGGGTACAGGATAATGATGCTGACACTCGGGGTACAGGATAATGACGCTGACACTCGGGGTATAGGATAATGACACTTAGAATCGGGGTACAGGATAATGACACTGACACACTCGGTACAGGATAAAGACACTGATACTGGGTGTGCAGGATAAAGACACTGATACTCGGGGTACAGGATCTCGATATCTCATTTCCATTGGGACAGCACAGTGGTTACACTGTATATAGGGGTCCAGGACACCTCTCATCATTGGTTACATTGCTGTTTGCTATTGTTCCTCGCTCTTCTTCTTCTCAGCTTCTCTGGTTTTCACGCGGCGTCGATGTCTTCGTGTCGCTGGTGACTCATTGCCATTAATCTATAACGGGCAGAAGTTCTTTGTAGCAGCCGGTGAATCAGGACATGAACTTCTGATCATCTTCTTCCCGCTCAGGATCTTGTTCTGACTTTACATCAATGGTCAATAAGAAGATCACAGTGAGGCCATTAATGTGCGGCCACAGATGTTCAGGAAAATAGAGACGATTCCTTTCACTACTGCCGAAAAGGACTTCACAACTGATGGCATATCTATATAATGGGCATTTATATTACTGGGGGCTCAGAATCTCTGCTCCCATCAATCTGCAGTTTGGCATCTTCTTTATAAGGTGCAGATCTGTTCCACTGAACATGAATGACACTGAAGTGTAACACCATAGACCTACTGTATACTACTAATCACTAATCCTGTACTGATCCTGAGCTACATCCTGTATTATACTCCAGAGCTGCACTCACTATTCTGCTGGTGCAGTCACTGTGTACATACATTACATTACTGATCCTGAGTTACATCCTGCATTATACTCCAGAGCTGCACTCACTATTCTGCTGGTGCAGTCACTGTGTACATACATTACATTACTGATCCTGAGTTACATCCTGCATTATACTCCAGAGCTGCACTCACTATTCTGCTGGTGTAGTCAATGTGTACATACATTACATTACTGATCCTGAGTTACCTCCTGTATTATACTCCAGAGCTGCACTCACTATTCTGCTGGTGCAGTCACTGTGTACATACATTACATTACTGATCCTGAGTTACATCCTGTATTATACTACAGAGCTGCACTCCCTATTCTGCTGGTGCAATCACTGTGTACATACATTACATTACTGATCCTGAGTTACATCCTGTATTATGCTCCAGAGCTGCACTCACTATTCTGCTGGTGCAGTCACTGTGTACATACATTACATTACTGATCCTGAGTTACATCCTGTATTATGCTCCAGAGCTGCACTCACTATTCTGCTGGTGCAGTCACTGTGTACATACATTACATTACTGATCCTGAGATACATCCTGTATTATACTCCAGAGCTGCACTCACTATTCTGCTGGTGCAGTCACTGTGTACATACATTACATTACAGATCCTGAGTTACATCCTGTATTATACTCCAGAGCTGCACTCACTATTCTACTGGTGCAGTCACTGTATACAGACATTACATTACTGATCCTGAGTTACATCCTGTATTATACTCCAGAGCTGCACTCACTATTCTGCTGGTGCAGTCACTGTGTACATACATTACATTACTGATCCTCAGTTACCTCCTGTATTATACTCCAGAGCTGCACTCACTATTCTGCTGGTGCAGTCACTGTGTACATACATTACATTACTGATCCTGAGTTACATCCTGTATTATGCTCCAGAGCTACACTCACTATTCTGCTGGTGCAGTCACTGTGTACATACATTACATTACTGATCCTGAGTTACATCCTGTATTATACTCCAGAGCTGCACTCACTATTCTGCTGGTGCAGTCACTGTGTACATACATTACATTACTGATCCTGAGTTACATCCTATATTATACTCCAGAGCTGCACTCACTATTCTGCTGGTGCAGTCACTGTGTACATACATTACATTACTGATCCTGAGTTACCTCCTGTATTATACCACAGAGCTGCACTCACTATTCTACTGGTGCAGTCACTGTGTACATACATTACATTACTGATCCTGAGTTACATCCTGTATTATACTCCAGAGCTGCACTCACTATTCTGCTGGTGCAGTCACTGTGTACATACATTACATTACTGATCCTGAGTTACCTCCTGTATTATACTCCAGAGCTGCAGTCACTATTCTGCTGGTGCAGTCACTGTGTACATACATTACATTACTGATCCTGAGTTACATCCTGTATTATACTCCAGAGCTGCAGTCACTATTCTGCTGGTGCAGTCACTGTGTACATACATTACATTACTGATCCTGAGTTACCTCCTGTATTATACCCCAGAGCTGCACTCACTATTCTGCTGGTGCAGTCACTGTGTACATACATTACATTACTGATCCTGAGTTACATCCTGTATTATACTCCAGAGCTGTACTCACTATTCTGCTGGTGCAGTCACTGTGTACATACATTACATTACTGATCCTGAGTTACCTCCTGTATTATACTCCAGAGCTGTACTCACTATTCTGCTGGTGCAGTCACTGTGTACATACATTACATTACTGATACGGAGTTACATCCTATATTATACTCCAGAGCTGCACTCACTATTCTGCTGGTGCAGTCACTGTGTACATACATTACATTACTGATCCTGAGTTACCTCCTGTATTATACTCCAGAGCTGCAGTCACTATTCTGCTGGTGCAGTCACTGTGTACATACATTACATTACTGATCCTCAGTTACCTCCTGTATTATACTCCAGAGCTGCACTCACTATTCTGCTGGTGCAGTCACTGTGTACATACATTACATTACTGATCCTGAGTTACATCCTGTATTATGCTCCAGAGCTGCACTCACTATTCTGCTGGTGCAGTCACTGTGTACATACATTACATTACTGATCCTGAGTGACATCCTGTATTATACTCCAGAGCTGCACTCACTATTCTGCTGGTGCAGTCACTGTGTACATACATTACATTACTGATCCTGAGTTACATCCTATATTATACCCCAGAGCTGCACTCACTATTCTGCTCGTGCAGTCACTGTGTACATACATTACATTACTGATCCTGAGTTACCTCCTGTATTATACCCCAGAGCTGCACTCACTATTCTACTGGTGCAGTCACTGTGTACATACATTACATTACTGATCCTGAGTTACATCCTGTATTATACTCCAGAGCTGCACTCACTATTCTGCTGGTGCAGTCACTGTGTACATACATTACATTACTGATCCTGAGTTACCTCCTGTATTATACTCCAGAGCTGCAGTCACTATTCTGCTGGTGCAGTCACTGTGTACATACATTACATTACTGATCCTGAGTTACATCCTGTATTATACTCCAGAGCTGCAGTCACTATTCTGCTGGTGCAGTCACTGTGTACATACATTACATTACTGATCCTGAGTTACATCCTGTATTATACTCCAGAGCTGTACTCACTATTCTGCTGGTGCAGTCACTGTGTACATACATTACATTACTGATCCTGAGTTACCTCCTGTATTATACTCCAGAGCTGCACTCACTATTCTGCTGGTGCAGTCACTGTGTACATACATTACATTACTGATACGGAGTTACACCCTGTATTATACTCCAGAGCTGCAGTCACTATTCTGCTGGTGCAGTCACTGTGTACATACATTACATTACTGATCCTGAGTTACATCCTGTATTATACTCCAGAGCTGCACTTACTATTCTGCTGGTGCAGTCACTGTGTACATACATTAGATTACTGATCCTGAGTTACATTCTGTATTATACCCCAGAGCTGCACTCACTATTCTGCTGGTGCAGTCACTGTGTACATACATTACATTACTGATCCTGAGTTACCTCCTGTATTATACTCCAGAGCTGCAGTCACTATTCTGCTGGTGCAGTCACTGTGTACATACATTACATTACTGATACTGAGTTACATCCTGTATTATACCCCAGAGCTGCACTCACTATTCTGCTGGTGCAGTCACTGTGTACATACATTATTGATCCTGAGTTACATCCTGTATTATACTCCAGAGCTGCACTCACTATTCTGCTGGTGCAGTCACTGTGTACATACATTACATTACTGATCCTGAGTTACCTCCTGTATTATACTCCAGAGCTGCAGTCACTATTCTGCTGGTGCAGTCACTGTGTACATACATTACATTACTGATCCTGAGTTACCTCCTGTATTATACTCCAGAGCTGCAGTCACTATTCTGCTGGTGCAGTCACTGTGTACATACATTACATTACTGATCCTGAGTTACATCCTGTATTATACCCCAGAGCTGCACTCACTATTCTGCTGGTGCAGTCACTGTGTACATACATTACTGATCCTGAGTTACATCCTGTATTATACTCCAGAGCTACACTCACTATTCTGCTGGTGCAGTCACTGTGTACATACATTACATTACTGATCCTGAGTTACATCCTGTATTATACTCCAGAGCTACACTCACTATTCTGCTGGTGCAGTCACTGTGTACATACATTACATTACTGATCCTGAGTTACATCCTGTATTATACTCCAGAGCTACACTCACTATTCTGCTGGTGCAGTCACTGTGTACATACATTACATTACTGATCCTGAGTTACATCCTGTATTATACTCCAGAGCTGCACTCACTATTCTGCTGGTTCAGACACTGTGTACATACATTACATTACTTATCCTGTACTGATCCTGAGTTACCTCCTGTATTATACTCCAGAGCTGCACTCACTATTCTGCTGGTGCAGTCACTCTGTACATACATTACATTACTGATCCTCAGTTACATCCTGTATTATACCCCAGAGCTGCACTCACTATTCTGCTGGTGCAGTCACTGTGAACATACATTACATTACTGATCCTGAGTTACATCCTGTATTATACTCCAGAGCTGCACGCACTATTCTGCTGGTGCAGTCACTGTGTACATACATTACATTACTGATCCTGAGTTACATCCTGTATTATACTCCAGAGCTGCACGCACTATTCTGCTGGTGCAGTCACTCTGTACATACATTACATTACTGATCCTCAGTTACATCCTGTATTATACCCCAGAGCTGCACTCACTATTCTGCTGGTGCAGTCACTGTGAACATACATTACATTACTGATCCTGAGTTACATCCTGTATTATACTCCAGAGCTGCACTCACTATTCTGCTGGTGCAGTCACTGTGTACATACATTACATTACTGATCCTCAGTTACATCCTGTATTATACCCCAGAGCTGCACTCACTATTCTGCTGGTGCAGTCACTGTGTACATACATTACATTACTGATCCTGAGTTACATCCTGTATTATACTCCAGAGCTGCACTCACTATTCTGCTGGTGCAGTCACTGTGTACATACATTACATTACTGATCCTGAGTTACATCCTGTATTATACTCCAGAGCAGCACTCACTGTTCTGCTGGTGCAGTCACTTTGTACATACATTACATTACTGATCCTGAGTTACCTCCTGTATTATACTCCAGAGCTGCAGTCACTATTCTGCTCGTGCAGTCACTGTGTACATACATTACATTACTGATCCAATACTGATCCTGAGTTACATCCTGTATTATACTCCAGAGCTGCACTCACTATTCTGCTGGTGGAGTCACTGTGTACATACATTACATTACTGATCCTGTACTGATCCTCAGTTACATCCTGTATTATACTCCAGAGCTGCACTCACTATTCTGCTGGTGCAGTCACTGTGTACATACATTACATTACTGATCCTGAGTTACATCCTGTATTATACCCCAGAGCTGCACTCACTATTCTGCTGGTGCAGTCACTGTGTACATACATTACTGATCCTGAGTTACATCCTGTATTATACTCCAGAGCTGCACTCACTATTCTGCTGGTGCAGTCACTGTGTACATACATTACATTACTGATCCTGAGTTACATCCTGTATGATACTCCAGAGCTGCACTCACTATTCTGCTGGTGCAGTCACTGTGTACATACATTACATTACTGATCCTGAGTTACATCCTGTATTATACTCCAGAGCTGCACTCACTATTCTGCTGGTGCAGTCATTGTGTACATACATTACATTACTGATCTTGAGTTACAACCTGTATTATACTGCAGAGCTGCACTCACTATTCTGCTGGTGCAGTCACTGTGGACATACATTACATTACTGATCCAATACTGATCCTGAGTTACATCCTGTATTATACTCCAGAGCTGCACTCACTATTCTGCTGGTGGAGTCACTGTGTACATACATTACATTACTGATCCTGTACTGATCCTCAGTTACATCCTGTATTATACTCCAGAGCTGCACTCACTATTCAGCTGGTGCAGTCACTGTTTACATACATTACATTACTGATCCAATACTGATCCTGAGTTACATCCTGTATTATACTCCAGAGCTGCACTCACTATTCTGCTGGTGGAGTCACTGTGTACATACATTACATTACTGATCCTGTACTGATCCTCAGTTACATCCTGTATTATACTCCAGAGCTGCACTCACTATTCTGCTGGCGCAGTCACTGTGTATATACATTACATTACTGATCCTGAGTTACCTCCCCCATTATACTCCAGAGCTGCACTCACTATTCTGCTGGTGCAGTCACTGTGTACATACATTACTGATCCTGAGTTACAACCTGTATTATACTGCAGAGCTGCACTCATTATTCTGCTGGTGCAGTCACTGTGGACATACATTACATTACTGATCCTGAGTTACATCCTGTATTATACTCCAGAGCTGCACTCACTATTCTGCTGGTGCAGTCACTGTGTACGTACATTACATTACATATCCTGAGTTACATCCTGTATTATACTCCAGAGCTGCACTCTCTATTCTGCTGGTGCAGTCACGGTGTACATACATTACATTACTGATCCTGAGTTACATCCTGTATGATACTCCAGAGCTGCACTCACTATTCTGCTGGTAAAGTCACTGTGTACATACATTACATTACTGATCCTGAGTTACATCCTGTATTATACTCCAGAGCTGCACTCACTATTCTGCTGGTGCAGTCACTGTGTACATACATTACATTACTGATCCTGAGTTACATCCTGTATTATACTCCAGAGCTGCACTCACTATTCTGCTGGTGGAGTCACTGTGTACATACATTACATTACTGATCCTCAGTTACCTCCTGTATTATACTCCAGAGCTGCACTCACTATTCTGCTGGTGCAGTCATTGTGTACATACATTACATTACTGATCCTGAGTTACATCCTGTATTATCCTCCAGAGCTGCACTCACTATTCTGCTGGTGCAGTCACTGTATACAGACATTACATTACTGATCCTGAGTTACATCCTGTATTATACTCCAGAGCTGCAGTCACTATTCTGCTGGTGCAGTCACTGTGTACATACATTACATTACTGATCCTGAGTTACATGCTGTATTATACTCCAGAGCTGCACTCACTATTCTGCTGGTGCAGTCACTGTGTACATACATTACATTACTGATCCTGAGTTACATCCTGTATTATACTCCAGAGCTGCACTCACTATTCTGCTGGTGCAGTCACTGTGTAGATACATTACATTACTGATCCTGAGTTACATCCTATATTATACTCCAGAGCTGCACTCACTATTCTGCTGGTGCAGTCACTGTGTACATACATTACATTACTGATCCTGAGTTACCTCCTGTATTATACCCCAGAGCTGCACTCACTATTCTGCTGGTGCAGTCACTGTGTACATACATTACATTACTGATCCTGAGTTACATCCTGTATTATACTCCACAGCTGCACTCACTGTTCTGCTGGTGCAGTCACTTTGTACATACATTACATTACTGATCCTGTACTGATCCTGAGTTACCTCCTGTATTATACTCCAGAGCTGTACTCACTATTCTGCTGGTGGAGTCACTGTGTACATACATTACATTACTGATCCTGAGTCACATCCTGTATTATACTCCAGAGCTGCGCTCACTATTCTGCTGGTGCAGTCACTGTGTACATACATTACATTACTGATCCTGAGTTACATCCTGTATTATACTCCAGAGCTGCACTCACTATTCTGCTGGTGCAGTCACTGTGTACATACATTATATTACTGATCCTGAGTTACATCCTGTATTATACTCCAGAGCTGCACTCACTATTCTGCTGGTGCAGTCACTGTGTACATACATTACATTACTGATCCGGAGTTACATCCTGTATTATACTCCAGAGCTGCACTCACTATTCTGCTGGTGCAGTCACTGTGTACATACATTACATTACTGACCCTGAGTTACATCCTGTATTATACTCCAGAGCTGCACTCACTATTCTGCTGGTGCAGTCACTGTGTACATACATTACATACTGATCTTGAGTTACATCCTGTATTATACTCCAGAGCTGCACTCACTATTCTGCTGGTGCAGTCACTGTGTACATACATTATATTACTGATCCTGAGTTACATCCTGTATTATACCCCAGAGCTGCACTCACTATTCTGCTGGTGCAGTCACTGTGTACATACATTACATTACTGATCCTGAGTTACATCCTGCATTATACTCCAGAGCTGCACTCACTATTCTGCTGGTGCAGTCACTGTGTACATACATTACATACTGATCTTGAGTTACATCCTGTATTATACTCCAGAGCTGCACTCACTATTCTGCTGGTGCAGTCACTGTGTACATACATTATATTACTGATCCTGAGTTACATCCTGTATTATACTCCAGAGCTGCACTCACTATTCTGCTGGTGCAGTCACTGTGTACATACATTACATTACTGATCCTGAGTGACCTCCTGTATTATACTCTAGAGCTGCACTCACTATTCTGCTGGTGCAGTCACTGTGTACATACATTACATTACTGATCCTGAGTTACATCCTGTATTATACTCCAGAGCTGCACTCACTATTCTGCTGGTGCAGTCACTGTGTACATACATTATATTACTGATCCTGAGTTACATCCTGTATTATACTCCAGAGCTGCACTCACTATTCTGCTGGTGCAGTGACTGTGTACATACATTACATTACTGATCTTGAGTTACATCCTGTATTATACTCCAGAGCTGCACTCACTATTCTGATGGTGCAGTCACTGTGTACATACATGATATTACTGATTCTGAGTTACATCCTGTATTATACTCCAGAGCTGCACTCACTATTCTGCTGGTGCAGTCACTGTGTACAGACATTACATTACTGATCCTGAGTTACATCCTGTATTATACTCCAGAGCTGCACTCACTATTCTGCTGGTGCAGTCACTGTGTACATACATTACATTACTGATCCTGAGTTACATCCTGTATTATACTCCAGAGCTGCACTCACTATTCTGCTGGTGCAGTCACTGTGTACATACATTATATTACTGATCCTGAGTTACATCCTGTATTATACTCCAGAGCTGCACTCACTATTCTGCTGGTGCAGTCACTGTGTACATACATTACATTACTGATCCTGAGTTACATCCTGTATTATACTCCAGAGCTGCACTCACTATTCTGCTGGTGCAGTCACTGTGTACATACATTACATTACTGATCCTGAGTTACATCCTGTATTATACTCCAGAGCTGCACTCACTATTCTGCTGGTGCAGTCACTGTGTACATACATTACATTACTGATCCTGAGTTACATCCTGTATTATACTCCAGAGCTGCACTCACTATTCTGCTGGTGCAGTCACTGTGTACATACATTACATTACTGATACTGAGTTACATCCTGTATTATACTCCAGAGCTGCACTCACTATTCTGCTGGTGCAGTCACTGTGTACATACATTATATTACTGATCCTGAGTTACATCCTGTATTATACTCCAGAGCTGCACTCACTATTCTGCTGGTGCAGTCACTGTGTACATACATTACATTACTGATCCTGAGTTACATCCTGTATTATACTCCAGAGCTGCACTCACTATTCTGCTGGTGCAGTCACTGTGTACATACATTACATTACTGATCCTGAGTTACATCCTGTATTATACTCCAGAGCTGCACTCACTATTCTGCTGGTGCAGTCACTGTGTACATACATTACATTACTGATCCTGAGTTACATCCTGTATTATACTCCAGAGCTGCACTCACTATTCTGCTGGTGCAGTCACTGTGTACATACATTACATTACTGATCCTGAGTTACCTCCTGTATTATACCCCAGAGCTGCACTCACTATTCTGCTGGTGCAGTCACTGTGTACATACATTACATTACTGATCCTGTACTGATCCTGAGTTACATCCTGTATTATAGTCCAGAGCTGCACTCACTATTCTGCTGGTGCAGTCACTGTGTACATACATTACATTACTGATCCTGAGTTACATCCTGTATTATCCTCCAGAGCTGCGCTCACTATTCTGCTGGTGCAGTCACTGTGTACATACATTACATTACTGATCCTGAGTTACACCCTGTATTATACTCCAGAGCTGCACTCACTATTCTGCTGGTGCAGTCACTGTGTACATACATTACTTGTCCGGCATTATCCCCCGGAGCGGTGTGGCCGCCTGCACGCCTCTTTGCCTCCTGAACCCTGTATCTCTGGCTGCTCCTGACATCTCTGTCGCTGTCTCTGTCCCCGGTGTGCTGTGTCTCTGTGCGTGGAGCAGGAACGTGCAGCTTCCTGATGAGTATAATGGCTGTGTTCTAACTGGAGGTAATTACACGGTTATCACACAGTAATTCTCCTCTTATGACACTCAAATATAGAAGTGACAAGTGAAAGAAAAAAAAATAAATTGTCAGAGTCGGGAGCGAGTAGATTAAAGTAAAAGGATAAACAGGCAGAACGTGAGCGCCGGCTGAGAAGGTTATTACACGACGGCTAAAAAATCCTATCAGAAATCAGGAGCCGGCTCCTCGGCTGCCGCTCGTAGTCACAGACAATTTCAAGCTGCGACATTCAGAGGAAATAAAAATGACCCCAGAATCGAGTCTTAATTTATATTTATGAAGCTTCAGTGAATTATTTACTGTGAATGTAACAAGTGGGCGACATCTGACGCCGCCGGAGCCGCACATTCTGCGCTGGTCGATGACCACATCCAAGAACAGTCTGATATCAGCCGAAAACTGGTGCCCTGACCGATGATACGGAAAATAAAAAAGGACCAATCCTTGTGCTCCCATGGGGGCGGATTACTGAATGCTTCCCAGTTTTTCTTTGAATTTCAATCTTTCAAAATGGGCAAATAAGTTTATATATTGCAACATATGAATGGCAAATTCTGGAATATTTATTCTCCACTCCCTGTTCCTTCCATGAACCCCCCCCCCTTAATTTCCTGGATTCTCCCTTTAAGCAAAACTGCTGCCCTTCTGCTTCCTCTTGGTCTCAGTCCCTTGATAAAAGCAAATACATACAGTGGTGGCCAAAAGTATTGGCACCCCTTCAATTCTGTCAGAGAATACTCAGTTTCTTCCTGAAAATGATTGCAATCACAGATTCTTTGGTATTATTATCTTCATTTAATTTGCTTGCAAGGAAAAAACACAAAAGAGAATGAAGCAAAAATCAAATCATTGATCATTTCACACAAAACTCCAAAAATGGGCCAGACAAAAGTATTGGCACCCTCAGCCTAATACTTGGTTGCACAACCTTTAGCCAAAATAACTGGGAACAACCGCTTCCGGTAACCATCAATGAGTTTCTTACAATGCTCTGCTGGAATTGTAGACCGTTCTTCTTTGGCAAACTGCTCCAGGTCCCTGATATTTGAAGGGTGCCTTCTCCAAACTGCCATTTTGAGATCTCTCCACAGGTGTTCTATGGGATTCAGGTCTGGACTCATTGCTGGCCACCTTAGAAGTCTCCAGTGCTTTCTCTCATACCATTTTATAGTGCTTTTGGAAGTGTGTTTTGGGTCATTGTCCTGCTGGAAGACCCATGACCTCTGAGGGAGACCCAGCTTTCTCACAATGGGCCCTACATTATGCTACAAAATATGTTGGTAGTCTTCAGACTTCATAATGCCATGCACACGGTCAAGCAGTCCAGTGCCAGAGGCAGCAAAGCAACCCCAAAACATCAGGGAACCTCCGCCATGTTTGACTGTAGGGACCATGTTCTTTTCTTTGAATGCCTCTTTTTTTTTCCTGTACATTCTATGTTGATGCTTTTTCCCAAAAAGCTCTACTTTTGTCTCATCTGACCAGAGAACATTCTTCCAAAACGTTTTAGGCTTTCTCGGGTAAGTTTTGGCAAACTCCAGCCTGGCTTTTTTATGTCTCGGGGTAAGAAGTGGGGTCTTCCTGGGTATCCTACCATACAGTCCCTTTTCATTCAGACGCCGACGGATAGTACGGGTTGACACTGTTGTACCCTCGGACTGCAGGGCAGCTTGAACTTGTTTGGATGTTAGTCGAGGTTCTTTATCCACCATCCGCACAATCTTGCGTTGAAATCTCTCGTCAGTTTTTCTTTTCCGTCCACATCTAGGGAGGTTAGCCACAGTGCCATGGGCTTTACACTTCTTGATGACACTGCGCACGGAAGACACAGGAACATTCAGGTCTTTGGAGATGGACTTGTAGCCTTGAGATTGCTCATGCTTCCTCACAATTTGGTTTCTCAAGTCCTCAGACAGTTCTTTGGTCTTCTTTCTTTTCTCCATGCTCAATGTGGTCCACACAAGGACACAGGACAGAGGTTGAGTCAACTTCAATCCATGTTAACTGGCTGCAAGTGTGATTTAGTTATTGCCAACACCTGTTAGGTGCCACAGGTAAGTTACAGGTGCTGTTAATTACACCAATTACAGAAGCATCACAGGATTTTTCAAACAGTGCCAATACTTTTGTCCACCCCCTTTTTTAGGTTTGGTGTGGAATTATATCCAATTTGGCTTTAGGACAATTCTTTTTGTGTTTTTTCATTGAAGACAAATTAAATGAAGATAATAAGACCAAAGAATTTGTGATTGCAATCATTTTCAGGAAGAAACTGAGTATTATCTGACAGAATTGCAGGGGTGCCAATACTTTTGGCCACCACTGTATATTTGGGAGGTTTTCTGCCACATTTGTATTGACTCTCCAGCGTATGACGATGGAAGCAGGTAGCGACTGCCGCCATATAGTTTGGTCATTTGTTGATCCCTCGATGAATTGTGGAAGTCGGAAGTATTTTTTCTACTTTTCGATCTTTACGCGTTTAGCCCCCAATGTGAATTGCTACCTTTTTAGACCACAAATCAATTCCACATCAAAGCTGAGATTGGGAATTTGAAGGACTCCAACACAATGGAATTTCTAGACTATTGAATACTAAACTAATGGAAATGTTACAAATGCAACAAAAGTCACAGAAGTGATAGTACCCACACCAAGTGTGCTGGCAAGATGGCATGTGATTGATTACAAGCAGCTGGGAGAATTGTGGCACCATCTGGATCAGCAGATGATGGGCATTCTGCAGCCAGAGATGCTTTTTTAAATTTTTTATAGAAGCTCGATAACCCCGGGATAAGATGGGAATCCTCTACACTGCAAATGGTTGGATACTGGCTAGACTGGGATGTGGAGTCTAAAGAAATCGCCAGGATTACCACCCTTGTCTCCAGCAAGAAAGCTTAGACATTGCCAGTGGGATTCCCGGGTCTTCATCCCCAGAGTGGCCTCCATCCGGCTTCAGGAACTGTAAGGCTACGTTCACACATTAAGCTTTTTAATGTTGCAGATTTTCTGCACCTATTACTTGCACTGTTTCAAAAATACGCAGCGACAAAAATTCACCAAAAGCTCATCGAGCGAATGTAGCCTAACGTCTTCAGGAATGGAGCTGAGAGTCATCACCAGCAAAGCAACAGTCTACGATAAGCCAGAGGATGGGACCGGGACGTAGTCAGAGGACCAAAGCCACGAGTACAGCCACAGGAACGAGGAATCCAAGGAGAGAGACAGACGTAGCCCCGGCATAAAAGCCAAAAGCAAAGTCAGGAATAGGAATCAGGATCCGGAGCCACAGAGGCTGTACGTGGTCTGCTGGCGAAACGTCCACGGCAGCTACGCTTGACGTCATTAATGGTAGAAAGCTGCATCCGTCGGACCGGGGGGAGGGGAGTCAGGTTGCCAACCGGAGCCGTGGCTACTTGCAGGAACAGGAAGGGTGGGCTAAATGGAAATTTACTATATTGTCATAAAAAGTTCTAAGAAAAGGTCCATTATAAAAGACGGCACAGGAGACGTGGCACCAACTGTGGCTTACATGCGGCACGGTGTACTCGATGTGATGTTTTAGCGGGTCTTAAATCCTAGGATGAAGGTCCATATACACATCAGACTGACGTCAGCTGAATATTGGTGGGCTAAAGTGCCTGACAGACGGCGTTGGGGATCCGGCCTTTCTGATTTCGGATTCCCGATCCTTTTGTCCATGGTGTGAACAGCTGCTGCCGAAGGAGCCTGACGGTGATTGAACACCAAGCCGATCATGGCCAATCTCCATCGACTCGGGACCCCGCGGCTTATCTCTACCCCCGGGGGGAGAGGAACATACATGGGGCGTGAAGGTGATATTAAACCGAGCCTTTGCTCCCCAAATATCCTCTGTGGAGTCTGCAGCGTCCTCTATCGCCACAGGATGACCTGCAACAAAAGAACAAGAAAAAAAAGTTACAAACCCTTCTATGGAACCAGCTCCGTGTAATACATGGATACATTGTAGATGTCATGGCTCCACGTCCGAGAGCTCATCACCTCTACTCAACCATGAAGTGGAAACCCGGCCTGGGCACAAAATCCTGAAATGTACACGACCCAGTGAGAAATCATCCGAGCGCAAATCCCAGAATGAGCCCAACAATTGCTTTTGCTCTCCCTGTCTCAGATTGGCCGCGTTCAGACTTGTAGCAATAAATAAAAGTGCGCTGGGAGCTGCGGACGAAGATGGAGGAGCTGGGGATGGACAGCTCTGGAGGCCACGTGGTCATCTGCGGCCGTCTGAAGCCAGTCCCCCTCATTGGATTCCCGTCATGTTGAAGCATGGTCCTTCGGTCCTCCACCATCGTCTGCAGCACCGTCCCCGATCTCGCCACCTCCGGCCCCAGTAATGAACTCTCTCCCTGATCTTTCCTCTTGGTAGCCGGGGGGGCACCTAAGACGAATGCCAAGTAATTGACTCCTTGTGATAACTGGTTCTCGGTGTCACTGATCTAATTCTCAGCCCCCCGCTCTTTCCTATTTCTTCTGTGGGGGGTCTCCGGAGACGTTGGGCAGTGAAGGCCAATACCTGCAGCAGATTAATTGGCGTTGCATCTTCTGGAGGAACCTCCATTAATCTCCTGTCCCAAGAGCCTGCAAGGAAATGAGCAGCATCACAAGATCATCTCTACTCGGCCCAAATTAAAAGCATCGGGAGCCGAGATCGATCCTGATCAGTCAATAGCGGGCGTGTGTGCCGCCTGCCCGCGCTGATGGGTGTACTGGGGCGGCATTACAGTGGTGGCCCCAATAATGGCCACTATTACACAGCACCGAAGGCAATGAGTGCTCAGAAACCTGCAGCACTCCACCAGTTGTGGAACTACAACTCCCAGCATGCACAGGAGTCTCACAGCAGTGGGAGCCACAGGTTGCTGACTCCAGTCCTAAGGGCCGTCACTCGTCTTTCTGCACAGCCTAACCGCCTTATAAAGCTGCTCGGCTATACTTTATAAAGCTGCAGGGGCATGCTGGGATTTGTAGTCCCACAACAGCTCGAGTGGTGCAGGTTGCTGATCATGTGTCAAACAGGTTGTTAATCACCTTTTTCTAGATAATAATTGGTTCAGAAATCTGCTTTAAAGGCTGCCAGGAAATCCTGGGAGTTGTAGTTCCCCAACACCTTGGTGCTACAGGTTGCTGACCCCCAGCCCTTGGATTCGTCACTCAGCTTTTCACAGACCCCGATCTGCCGTAGAGGTAAAGGTTGTCAGGGCATGCTGGGAGTAGTAGTTCCACAAGAGCTGGAGTGAAGCAGGTTGCTACCCCCTGCTATGCGGAGAGCCTGATTGGTATATAATTATAATCTGCTGTTATACCTGTCAGGGTATGCTGGGAGTAGTAGTTCCACAGCAGCTGGAATGCTGCAGGTCGCCAGCTCTTGCGCTAGTATAAACTTCTATCAGGGCACAGGCTATCTGAGCATGCTGGGAGTTGTAGTTCCACTGGAGTGTTGCAGGTCTGCATTTTCACAGACCCCAATTGCACATTTCTGAACTGCAACCTCACACTGTGTTCTTGCCTGTGTCAGTCATTACTGCACGTCTAATGTTCTATTCATGAAGCAGAAGGCTCAGGATGAACGGGGCTTTAGATCCCGGACAGACAGCAGCGGTTTGGCACCTGCATCTGTAGCTGCGCAGGGAGCGGCTCCGTGACTGGAAGCTTTCTGCCAGGATACGGACGGACGGGTCGCTTCATTTTATGGCTCCCTCGTTAAGTGTCGGCATCTACTGACGCTTTATGTGTCTCTCTATCCCCCGCTGGTGCTACAGGCTGCGGAGAACAGACACAAGTGGGGATATAATATTTAATCGGGCTTCATAAATGTTGTCTCAGCACATCGCGGTGTAAATGCCGCCATTACCTTCTGCGCTCTGCCGCTCCCTCCAGAATTAAAAGCCCAATTCTACATAACCCAGTAGAGCGGGGTCCACAGTGAGGACCCCCCCCCCATTGATTATAGCACCTCTCACTGTCAAGGACCTGGCATGCTGGTTCATTACATAGACATCCAAGTGATTTTAATGGGAAGGGTGTAATACTCCATTCTCCCAGTGGGGGGCACTGAAGAGAAATGAACCACTTCATGGCGGGCTCCCTCTTGAGTTTACAGCTGATTGCATTGATCGATCACACTATGATCAGGTTATCGGGTGCAAAAGCGAAACTGAGGATCAGTAATCCAAACAAGCAGTACTGCAGTGTAAAGCATGGAGGAGAGAAAAAAGTAACACAGAGAACCAGGCAATAATCAAGAGTAAGAAGTGCAGCACTGTAAAACATGGGGGAAAGAAAGATCAGCACCTTGATTTCCATCTACTTCAGACTCCAATACACAATGCAGCCAAGCTATACCTGGTCATAGCTAATAGAGCAGAGCTGCAGAGTAAAGCATGGTGGAAGAACTGAGATGAAGATGGATCTTCAGATTTTTGGGTGCTATGTTTTTTGTGCAGCGCCGTTATCAGGGAAAGGCCACGGCCCCACTATCAGTATTGGGTCAGTATTGGGTCAGTATTTTTTCTCAGGAGTGGGAGCCAAAACCAGGAGTGGGTGATAAATGCAGAATTGGTGACTTGTTTCTATTCTACCCTTTCTCTGATTGTTCCTCACCTGGTTTTGGCTCCTGAGAAAAAAAAACTGACCGAATACTGATAGTGGGGCCGTGGCCTGAGAGTTATCGACACACGGTGATATTCCCTTTGGAGGTCATTGAATGTGATTGATATTGATTGCACAATTAATTCTGGGTTATGTTATAATAGCGTCCAATGACACAGAGCGCCCCCTGCTGCGCCAGCACCCGAAGACGCCCTGCTGGAGTCCGGGGAGCGAGTGCGGCTGATTATCCAGTGCATACACCGGCTTTATGATAATTACAAACTTTCCCAGACAATTTACTCTTCTAATTGGCTTCTGTCTCTTTGGAGGAAACTGACAGCGCTGGGAACGGTGAACTCTCCGGCAGAGATCAGAGGGAAGCGCTAATCAGGAGGACTACAACAACCAGCATAACCACTGGAAACAGTTGTACCACGAATATAGACTGATGCACTGTATCCAAGCCAGAGTGATACTGTCTGCCGAACCATGTATCTAATCCTGTCATGTGTGATGCTGTCTGCTGAGCCATGTATCTAATCCTACCATGTGTGATACTGACTGCTGAGCTGTGTATCTAATCCTATCATGTGTGATACTGTCTGGTGAGCCGTGTATCTAATCCTATCATGTGTGATACTGTCTGCTGAGCCGTGTATCTAATCCTATCCTGTGTGATACTGTCTGGTGAGCCGTGTATCTAATCCTATCCTGTGTGATACTGTCTGCTGAGCCGTGTATCTAATTCAGTCCTGCGTGATACTGACTGCTGAGCCGTGTATCTAATCCTATCCTGTGTGATACTGACTGCTGAGCTGTGTATCTAATCCTATCCTGTGTGATACTGTCTGCTGAGCTGTGTATCTAATCCTATCCTGTGATACTGTCTGCTGAGCCGTGTATCTAATCCTGTCATGTGTGATACTGTCTGCTGAGCCATGTATCTAATCCTACCATGTGTGATACTGACTGCTGAGCCATGTATCTAATCCTATCCTGTGTGATACTGCTGATTTGTGTATCTAATCCTATCCTGTGTGATACTGTCTGCTGAGCTGTGTATCTAATCCTATCCTGTGTGATACTGACTGCTGAGCCGTGTATCTAATCCTCTCCTATGTGATACTGACTGCTGAGCTGTGTATCTAATCCTATCCTGTGTGATACTGTCTGCTGAGCCGTGTATCTAATCCTATCCTGTGTGATACTGTCTGCTGAGCCGTGCATCTAATTCTATACTGTGTAATACTGTCTGCTGAGCCGTGTATCTAATCCTATCCTGTGTAATACCGTCTGCTGAGCCCTGTATCTAATCCTATCCTGTGCGATACTGACTGCTGAGCCGTGTATCTAATCCTCTCCTGTGTGATACAGTCTGCTGAGCTGTGTATCTAATCCTATCCTGTGTGATACTGTCTGCTGAGCCGTGTATCTAATCCTATCCTGTGTAATACCGTCTGCTGAGCTGTGTATCTAATCCTATCCTGTGTGATACTGTCTGCTGAGCCGTGCATCTAATTCTATACTGTGTAATACTGTCTGCTGAGCCGTGTATCTAATCCTATCCTGTGTAATACCGTCTGCTGAGCCCTGTATCTAATCCTATCCTGTGTGATACTGTCTGCTGAGCTGTGTATCTAATCCCATCCTGTGTGATACTGACTGCTGAGCTGTGTATCTAATCCTATCCTGTGTGATACTGTCTGCTGAGCTGTGTATCTAATCCTATCCTGTGTGATACTGTCTGCTGAGCTGTGTATCTAATCCTCTCCTGTGTGATACTGTCTGCTGAGCCGTGTATCTAATCCCATCCTGTGTGATACTGTCTGCTGAGCCGTGTATCTAATCCTCTCCTGTGTGATACTGTCTGCTGAGCTGTGTATCTAATCCTATCCTGTGTGATACTGTCTGCTGAGCTGTGTATCTAATCCTATCCTGTGTGATACTGTCTGCTGAGCTGTGTATCTAATCCTATCCTGTGTAATACCGTCTGCTGAGCCCTGTATCTAATCCTATCCTGTGTGATACTGTCTGCTGAGCTGTGTATCTAATCCCATCCTGTGTGATACTGTCTGCTGAGCTGTGTATCTAATCCTATCCTGTGTGATACTGTCTGCTGAGCCGTGTATCTAATCCTATCCTGTGAGATACTGTCTGCTGAGCCCTGTATCTAATCCTATCCTGTGAGATACTGTCTGCTGAGCCCTGTATCTAATCCTATCCTGTGTGATACTGTCTGCTGAGCCGTGTATCTAATCCTCTCCTGTGTGATACTGTCTGCTGAGGTGTGTATCCAATCCTCTCCTGTGTGATACTGTCTGCTGAGCCGTGTATCTAATCCTATCCTGTGAGATACTGTCTGCTGAGCCGTGTATCTAATCCTATCCTGTGTGATACTGTCTGCTGAGCCGTGTATCTAATTCTATACTGTGTAATACTGTGAGCTGAGCTGTGTACCTAAGCCGTGTAGCTGGGATACACCGCCCGTCTCCGGAGTTCTGCATTATATAATGTGATGTCGGGCACTCGTCTAATCTTCTTCTCCTTCTTCGTATTTATTTCGTCTCTGTCTTTTCGAGATGATCCCGCGCAGGAGACGGCGCTATCTGCTGAGAGACAGAGTAATGGGACTGTCTAATACAAGCCATCACTCTTCTCTGTCAATTAAGGGTTAATTGCGATCTCTGAGCGGCGGACGGTCAATATGGCAGAGACTTCTCGGGAGATTTGTGGACTCATTTGCTGGTGTAAATCTCCCCAGTCCGGGGCAGTACCCGCTGTGGACGGTCCGCTGCCCTCCTGGGCATCGCACAACTCTTCTTCCTTCCATTGCACGCGCCTCTCTTTTGCAGTTGCCATGGCGACTGTCTCCGGCGCCGGCTTCTGGGTACCGCTCGCTTCCAACCTGAACAATACACCCACCATAATGATACAAAGTGAGAAGTGAAAGCCGTGCGTGGGATCCGTACACGGCAACAAACGGGATATTTAGGTGACTTCTCCGAGGGAAATGGGGGGAAGCAGGGGCCTTTGATAATTTGCGCTATAACTCAGTTTAAGAGTAGGAAATGATCGGGCGGTAATTAACCCTGTGCCTGCTGAGGACCCAATTGCAAAAATTATTCTGAGATGTGCGCTGCAGACGAATGTCAAAAATAGCAGCGCACAGCCTGCCAGACGAAGAGGAGCGGCGGGCACGTGCACACCGGCTCCGAAATTATTGCAGAGATGCTGATGTTCGTCTGATTTTCCCGGACACAGATGTCTCGTACCATGTCCAATCATCGACCGTCAGAGGATAACTCACGTTTATTGCACAAATCTCCCAATGAAAACAGGATCATTTTGAAAACTAAAAAAAAAACTCAGAAAGCAGCAAATTCTTCTGCAGAACAAGAGTCCGAACATTTTCTAGGTTGTAAAGATCTGAGAACGGTGATTTGTGGGATCTGCAGCATTAAGACGTCACATCAGAAACCTCCTCACAGGCCGAGGTCCATGTAACATCGGAGCTTCTGGGATTTCACCTCCACAATTCTCCTCCATTGATCTTGGGAGTTTTTGGAGAGTTTCTGCTTGAATTTCTTTGCCGGGTGTCAGAATTGCCTCCAGAGCTGCAGTTCTGATGTGATCGGCCTCCCTCCCTCATAGATCTTCTGTTGAGGACACTCCAAAGGTTCTCACTAGGGCTGAGGTCAGGGGAGGGTGGTGGCCGCACCATGAGTTTCTCTTCTTTATGCTCATAGCAGCCGATGACTCTGAGCTTTCTTTGCAGCATGAGATGGAGCATTGTCAGCATGAAGATGATTTTCCTGCGGACGGCGCAGTTCTTCTTTTTGTACCATGGAAGAAAGTGGTCAGTCAGAAACTCTATATACTTTGCCAAGGTCATTATCACACCTTCAGGGAACCTAAAGTGGCGACCAATCCTCTCCCCATGATTCCAGCCCAAAACATGACTCCACCAACTCCTTGCTGATGTCACAGCCTTGTGAGGACAGGTTGGCCGTCCTCCAACCATCCACTGTTCCATCCATCTGGACCATCCAGGGTTGAACGGCATCATAAGTTAACATGGCTGGTTTACAATGAGTCTTCATGTCTGTCTGGGCCCACTGTGACAGTTTCTGCTTGTGAGCGCTGTTTGGGGCGGCCAAATAGTAGGTTTATGCACAACTACAGCATCTGGAGGATCTTACACCTTGAGGTTCGCGGACTCCAGAGGCTCCAGCAGCTTCACATACCAGATTGCTGCTTTGTAATGGGATTTTAGCAGCTGCTCTCTTAATCTGATGAATTTGTCTGGCAGAAACCTTCCTCATTCTGTCTTTATCTGCAGGAACCTTCCTCGTTATGCCTTTATCTGCACTAACGCGTCTGTGCTCCGTATCAGCCACAAATCTCTTCACAGTACGATGATCACGCTTAGGTTTTCATGAAATATCTAATGTTATCCTACCTTGTCCGTGGCATTGCACTATGTGACGCTTTTCCACAGCAGAGAGATCATTTTCATTCCCATTTCGCTTGAAAACTGTGGCTGCTTAAGTAGTTTTCCTGTAATTGGACACCTTGCAAACTAATCACAGGGTTCTGAGATTGATTTCAGTGAGATACAAACAGTCCATGAGTTTATGTGAACAAAAAAAAAATTAAATCTTTATGACACTTAAATCCAATTTGCAGAATAATTTGGAAACGTAATTTATGAACAAAGCAATGCCCGTTGCACTAACGGGAGCTGAACCCAACGATGTCTGCAAGATAAGCCATCCATCTTTGTATAACCGATTCAAGTATACGGCAGTTAAATTTTTTTGGTCTGTCTGGAATTCAGCCATCCTCAGAAGAATCCAGAGGGGACAGAGAAGTCCGAAGGGATCTGGAGGGGACAGAGAGGTCCGGCAGAGACTTACTCCACTCTCTCCATGCAGAACATAAAATGCTCGGCGGTTTCATGTGTTTGGGGGAGCAGGGAGTGGTCGCTTGTTCGGCTGCCCGGTATATGGAGAGTTTAAGGGCACAGTCAGACGGCCGTATAACACGGACGATGATCACATCGCAGTGCACGGGCAGGTCGGTGGTTCTCCTGATCCAAGGGTGACAGCTGCATAGAGATACATGCTGTCATGGCCGCTGGCCAGTCCGTGCACTGCGATGTGATCGTCGTCCGTGTTATATGGCCGTCTGACTGCGCCCTTAGCCTGTGAAGAGCAGCGCGGAGGGGGCAGACATTACTAATGAGGGACTTACACAAGAAATTTGCTTTCCTCCCACATCAGGAAAGGACCCGTTGTGTCGCTACAGCCACCCGTGTGCCTTGGTCCTTCAGGTTGGCTACCTTTGATAATCTCAGCTCTGCTTCATGTTCTTTTCCAGTGATGTTCCTTTTAGACCTGACGACACCTGACTCCGTGCCGCTGCCGTCCTCCCGCTCATTCCTCTTCATCACATCGGATTTTATTTTCTGTCCATCTCTTGGTCGCCAGGGGCACATTGGAGCGAGGAAGGAGGGGGCACCGGTCACTTCTCTGCTCCCATCTTACAGCTCATCTGGCGGCACAGATCAATGGTTTCCATTACAGTGGGTGTGCTTTCAGGGCTCAGGGGGATCAGCACCTTCCAAACAGCATCTTATAGAATTATCTGTCAGCAAATGTGGCGGAAAGAGCTGAGCACGGACTCCTCCATGGCTGAGAAATCACCCGAGAAGGCGAGAAGAGGAATGGCGCTGGTACTGGTACTTAGATTCAGGTGTGCAAAGTCCAACCTGTGTGGGATGATGGAGACGTGGGGGAGAAGATGCTACTATGAGGGGCCCATCAACGGGGTCTGATCTGATCACGGGGCCCATGATAGGTGGTCTCCCCCTAATCACGTGAGCAGTCCTAACACCTCGACCTCTGAATGTATGTTTGGGACTTTTAAGCCGTGTAGCCGCCCTGTGACACCCCAAAATGCCCGCATGCTGTAAACCCGCGCCAAGCATTCACTTCTGGTTATGGGATTATCCCAACAAAATCAGGACCATTGGCAAACGTTTGTTCAAGTGTAACCCTAAAATATAAACAAATGCTGATGGACGGAACGGTTACCAAGGCAGCAATATGGCGGCAAGAGAAAAATAATCATGCAATGGCGTAAATGTAAATATATTGATATATATATATACAGGCATATTTATATAGATGCATAAACGTGGAAAAAACATATTTATATATATGACGCATCAATCCAACAGTCCCTAGCAACCAAAAAGTAAACACTCCCTAGCAACCAATGAGATCGTAGCTTTAATTTTCCCACTGCAGGTTAAAGGTTAAGCATATGAAACGCAGCTACCTGATTGGCTGATGGCTCTCGCTCGATCTTCCTTTTCCCTTCCAGTTTCTATAACATCTCGTCAGTTTACCTCTGTATGAGGATAATAAATCTCCAAGCTCATACAACAACGCTGTTTTCTTTTCCCGTTTTCTTGCTTTGAATGAGTCCGAAGGGAGAGCGTGAAAACTACAACTCCCAGCAGGCTTTGCGTTCAAGAGCGGGGACTGAGGAAAAGAAGTGAGCGGAGCGACAATGGCATGCCGGGAAGAAGTGAAGGGACAGCGGCCATGTTGGAGAAGGGCGGAAGTGAAGGTAAAGGCTCACGTTGTAGGGTCTCTGAGGGCGGAGCTGCCGGTGCAGGAGTGAGAGGAGACGTCCCGGGACCGCAGTGTGAGTACACGACATAGACTGGGGCTCAGTCTCCTGCTCTTTATTCACATTGAGACTGTAAGGATGTACAGGACTACAACTCCCAGCATGGCCAGGTCCTGCTGAGCACCCATCATTGGAGGGTGATATTAAAGGGGACTCTTCATCATTGCAGTAACATTGTCTCTAATTGTGACTTTATTTTCACTTTTTTCATTATTAAATTTGCGCCTTTTTTATGTTTTTATTTAGTTTTTTTTGTTGCTTCCCCCCCCTGGACGCAGGTTTCATCATCCAGATGTTTCTGACAAATCCATAATTTGCTCCTTTTCTAAAGCTTGCAGGTTTATTTTATTCCCGTGCCTCGTTCTCTTCCACCCCCCCCCCATCTATTTTTTTTTCTTCTTGTACCTATGAAGAGTAATTTGCGCCATTTTACAACTTATTTTCACTCCGCAGAGGTGTAACTCGGTAACTCGGCCATCGCTTAGCACCTTTTGAATTTCCGCCGATCTAAAAAAGAAAATAAATTCTGTTAAAAAAAATCCTAGAACTGATGTTGAAGAAACTTAAAAAGAGAAACCCCCGAAATTGTCAGCAATGATTTAATATACAGATTATCACCCAAAATGGACATTGAACGGTGCAGCGCGACTTTCTTGATAGGTTTTTGCACTATTTAATGTAGAAAAATACAATCATCAATGTCTGATCAATCGGGGGTTTTACACCCGGCCCCTCGGCCAATCAGCCGTTCTTGGCGTCAGCAGCAGCCGTTGTCCGGAAGTGCTCACTTGCAGAGCAGCTCCGTCTTCTGATAGTGGCTGCAGCTGGGTACTGCACATCTGCCCCCCTATTCAAATCTGTGAGGCAGATGTGCAGTTCCTGTCTGCGGCCACTATCAGAAGATGGAGCAGTTGAGCACTTCCGGGCAGCGGCATCTGCCGCTGACACCGAGAACAGATGAGTGTCGGACCCCGACCGATCAGACGTTGATGACCTCAGGAAAGGTCATCAATGATAAAAAGTAGTGGACATCCTCTCTTAATTTCTTCAAAGCCCACACTAGCTGCGTCCTTAAAGGTCTTGGCTGGTAAAATATTTTTTTTCCCCGTGACAGATACATGGACCCCCCCCCCCCCTTTGTGTCTCTGGCAACTCTGGTTTCCCTATGACTCTTGGTTCAGCCCCCTACATTCTGACCCTCTACGTTTCTCCCCTTTTAATGAAACTCTTATTATTCCAGAAGCTTCTAGAAGATGGATTTGTTTTCGCTCATTTCCCAACGAATGAACCTTTGGCATCCGCAGCCGATCCATGGCCTGAAGAAGAGCGTCTCGCCTGCAGATGTGGCGGCTCTGCGGAAGCATCTAAAGGCGCTCAAGGCGGTTGACGTCATCAAGGACTACGAGGAGCTGAGGCCCTCGCCTCTGGCGGCAAAACGTCCGATTAATAAGGAGTTTCGTTTTTGTCTAGACTACCAACACTTCAATCAGCGGACGCTGCCGGATCTGTACAGCGATTTCAACATTCAGATGGGTCTCAACTGCCTGATTGGTTACGAGTACTACTCATTGTTGGCGCTGGATAGTCGGATCTCCCAAGTCCCACCGTTCCCAGGGGAGCGTGAGAAACCGTATTCTGTGCGTCCGCTCGGTTTCTATGAGTGTGAGAGGATGCAGCCGGGATACTGTGAATCCCTGGCCCGCTACCAGAGGATGATGGAGAACGTGCTGCGTGACTGGAACTTTGTGGAGCTATTGGTGCACATGGACTACATCATTGTCTTCGGGATGACCTATGAAGAACATTCGAGGCGGCTGAATAAAGTTATGTTACGCCTCGCGACCGAGGGCATCACCATCCTGCTTGAAAACAGCCGTTTTAACGGTACTACCGTGGAGTACGCAGGACACGTCGTGTACGAGGGCGGAATCACCATCGAAGACGGTAAGAAGGAGGTGTTGTCCAAATGGCCCAAGCCAAGGACCGCGTCGGAGCTTCAGTGCTACATTGACTTCTGTAGTTATTATCAACAGTTTGTCAGCGGTTTCCAGGATCTTGCGGAGCCATTAAACCAGCTACTCCGGGACGCGGCCAATCACAAAGCCAAGAATCCACGAGGCCCGTGGTGGTCAAGAGAGTCAATAGAGGAGCGATGGACCACAGAGTGCGAGAAGGCTTTCCATCAACTGAAACACAGACTACTGAACGAACCAACGTTTCTACCTCGAGCGAAGATGACCCAACATGAGGCGCAACCTGACAAAAAATCCTAGACGCCAGCGTGATGAGGCCAAAGTGCATCAGCCACCTGCTGGAGAAAAAGCAACGCGAAGGTTCAGTCCGAAAGCAAAAACTGAGAAAATCAAATTGCCTTCCTAATTCAGAAAAAGATACTCAAGATGTCAGGACAGTCGTATGCAAAAAATATTGTGGCCTTCAGGAGTCACCTGGACATTATTCAAGGGCAATTTTCTGGGTGCGTTGGCTCCTAGAAATGTTCAGCCCAATCCAGAGGGCGAAAGAAGTGGCTCAACAACAAGAATGTTCTCACGTGTCAACATTAGAAATCAACCCAAAAAGTTGCAAAATTACCCCTTTACATGCTGCTGTGTCCTCTCTTTAGCTGATTAACCTTTTACATTCTGCTATGTCCTCTCTTTTTAGCTGATTAACCTTTTACATGCTGCAGTGTCCTCTCTTTAGCTGATTAACCTTTTACATGCTGCCGCATCCTCTCTTTAGCTGATTAACCTTTTACATGCTGCCCCGTCCTCTCTTTTTAGCTGATTAACCTTTTACATGCTGCCGCGTCCTCTCTTTTTAGCTGATTAACCTTTTACATGCTGCCGCGTCCTCTCTTTTTAGCTGATTAACCTTTTACATGCTGCCGCGTCCTCTCTTTTTAGCTGATTAACCTTTTACATGCTGCTGTGTCCTCTCTTTTTAGCTGATTAACCTTTTACATGCTGCCGCGTCCTCTCTTTAGCTGATTAACCTTTTACATGCTGCCGCGTCCTCTCTTTAGCTGATTAACCTTTTACACGCTGCCGGGGCCCCCCGTTTTTTTTCTTTTATTTTTTAGCTGATTAACCTTTTACATGCTGCTGTGTCCTCTCTTTTTAGCTGATTAACCTTTTACATGCTGCCGTGTCCTCTCTTTAGCTGATTAACCTTTTACATGCTGCCGCGTCCTCTCTTTAGCTGATTAACCTTTTACATGCTGCCGCGTCCTCTCTTTAGCTGATTAACCTTTTACACGCTCCCGGGGCCCCCCCCGTTTTTTTCTTTTGTTTTTTAGCTGATTACCTCTTTACATGTTGCCCTGTGCTTCTATTAGATTAACCCTTTACATGTTGCAGTGTCCTATTATCAGGTTAACCCTGTACACGCTGCAGTGGCCTCCTATTAGCAGATTAACCCTTTACACGCTGCTCTGTCCTCTTCCTCTGGCTGGTTTACAGAATACACAGCATATCTTATTACGTATGTGATGAGTAACAATATTCAGTATCCAGTAAAGTTTAGACTCCTGGTTGAAGAGAGTAAAAATGTTGCCTGATTTACATCTCTCTGATCCGCCGCACATTTGGACTAATTTCTGAATCAGTTTAGGAGAATTTACAAGAAAGTGAAGTTCCTTGATTCTCCCGTTGTTTTCACCTGTCTGTAGGGTGATGGCCTTCCCCTCTACTTCATTAGGGCTTTTTTTTCCTCTTTATTTCCTTTTATGTTTTTCACCTTTTTATATTCTATCTACTTTTATACAGTAATTATGGGATATGTTCTTTCATGACCCGGTCAGTGGATCGTCGCCTTCTGTTTTGCTTCATTCTCAGGCCGGAAGTTGTAACATTCTGGTTATTAATTAATAATAAAGGGACGATTTCTTAATAAACTGTCTGGTAGGATATAGTATGAGGCGTCACAGGGGCGGCGGCGCTGTTTGCTCCTGTCTGGTTGGGTGGTCTCTGTAGTGAGCGCGACCCTTTAATTCCTCCCTTCTATACTGACGACTGCGCAGCTCCAGGCTGTTAAATAGGGCAGGAGCCGCGTGCGGCCGCGCGGTGACCTATAAATAATTGATGCCGCCTAATTCTCACCGCCGTTCTACTGTTCCTGCTCATTGTAAATCCTGCGATCCGCTGTAACGTAAACCTACATGAGAGGTGATGACGAGACAGCGCGGCTGTCAGCCAGAATATACACTCCATGTACTCCCGGACTGAGCCAGCGGGGGCGCCACTGCCAAATTAAAGGGGACGTTAAAGTGATTTGTAAAACTGCGTATAGTGGAGCGTAGAGCTGTGAAGTATCACACGCGGTAGAGTTAGATACACAGCAGATGCTTTTGTGTCTCATTTACAGAGCCTATGTAGCTAAGCTGGTCGTGTGATACTGTACTGTATCTGATCCCATTCTGTGATGGTGTCTACTGAGCTGTATCACAAATGATTAACATTAGATTCAGAAGCTCACTAGGCAGTATCACACAGGATAGGCTTAGATTCAGCAGAGAGTATCACACAGGATAGGATTAGATACACGGCTCAGCAGACAGTATCACACAGGATAGGATTAGATACACGGCTCAGCAGACAGTATCACACAGGCTAGGATTAGATACACGGCTCAGCAGACAGTATCACACAGGATAGGATTAGATACATGGCTCTGCAGACAGTATCACACAGGGTAGGATTAGATACACGGCTCAGCAGACAGTATCACACAGGAGAGGATTAGATGAACAGCTCAGCAGACAGTATCACACAGGATAGGATTAGATACACGGCTCAGCAGACAGTATCACACAGGATAGGATTAGATACATGGCTCTGCAGACAGTATCACACAGGGTAGGATTAGATACACGGCTCAGCAGACAGTATCACACAGGAGAGGATTAGATGAACAGCTCAGCAGACAGTATCACACAGGATAGGATTAGATACACGGCTCAGCAGACAGTATCACACAGGATAGGATTAGATACATGGCTCTGCAGACAGTATCACACAGGGTAGGATTAGATACATGGCTCAGCAGACAGTATCACACAGGATAGGATTAGATACACGGCTCAGCAGACAGTATCACACAGGAGAGGATTAGATGAACAGCTCAGCAGACAGTATCACACAGGATAGGATTAGATACACGGCTCAGCAGACAGTATCACACAGGATAGGATTAGATACACGGCTCAGCAGACAGTATCACACAGGAGAGGATTAGATACACAGCTCAGCAGACAGTATCACACAGGAGAGGATTAGATGAACAGCTCAGCAGACAGTATCACACAGGATAGGATTAGATACACGGCTCAGCAGACAGTATCACACAGGAGAGGATTAGATGAACAGCTCAGCAGACAGTATCACACAGGATAGGATTAGATACACGGCTCAGCAGACAGTATCACACAGGATAGGATTAGATACACGGCTCAGCAGACAGTATCACACAGGATAGGATTAGATACACGGCTCAGCAGACAGTATCACACAGGAGAGGATTAGATACACAGCTCAGCAGACAGCATCGCGCTCGTCAGGGTTGGATACAGCCGCTCAGCAGACAGTATCGCGCTCGTCAGGGTTGGATACAGCTGCTCAGCAGACAGCATCGCGCTCGTCAGGGTTGGATACAGCCGCTCGGCAGACAGTATCGCGCTCGTCAGGGTTGGATACAGCCGCTCGGCAGACAGTATCGCGCTCACCAGGGTTGGATACAGCCGCTCGGCAGACAGCATCGCGCTCGTCGGGGTTGGATACAGCCGCTCGGCAGACAGCATCGCGCTCGTCGGGGTTGGATACAGCTGCTCAGCAGACAGCATCGCGCTCGTCGGGGTTGGATACAGCTGCTCAGCAGACAGCATCGCGCTCGTCAGGGTTGGATACAGCCACTCGGCAGACAGCATCGCACTCGTCAGGGTTGGATACAGCCGCTCAGCAGACAGTATTGCGCTCGTCAGGGTTGGATACAGCCGCTCGGCAGACAGCATCGCGCTCGTCAGGGTTGGATACAGCCGCTCGGCAGACAGTATCGCGCTCGTCAGGGTTGGATACAGCTGCTCAGCAGACAGTATCGCGCTCGTCAGGGTTGGATACAGCCGCTCAGCAGACAGTATCGCGCTCGTCAGGGTTGGATACAGCCGCTCAGCAGACAGTATCGCGCTCGTCAGGGTTGGATACAGCCACTCGGCAGACAGTATCGCGCTCGCCAGGGTTGGATACAGTCGCTCGGCAGACAGCATCGCGCTTGTCGGGGTTGGATAGCGCCGCTCGGCAGACAGTATCGCACTCGTCAGGGTTGGATACAGCGCCCCAGGTATCCGCTCTTGTCGCTTACACATCCAGGTGCAGAATGATTGACAGGTCTGGGGCTCGCCGGCAATCCCTATGAACCTGTGTAAACTGACACCGGAGGAATATACGGTGAGTGACAACCTCTGTGATCACTGTAATGGCAGTCGTTAGGGGTTGTCACCCAACATCGGTGCCACAGTTATTCCGACTATAAAGATGGAGGGAGATTTCATGAGTGAATGAATCCGTTCTCTAGAAGGAAGTGACCTGTGAGCTTTCACTGTCACATCGATGGCGCCAGGAAGGTTGATTCCTGCATTGCTTCCCCGGTCAGAGCCGCGTTCTCTTCGCTGCCGGTAGGAACGTTGGGGCCGGGCAGTGATTTCATGACGCCGCTCAGGACTGAAGATTGAGAAATAAAATGACAATTCTGCCGCAAGTCCTGAGTGCGAGAATTCATCAGTAATGACCTGGTTGTCACCAGCCCATCAGGGATGATACAGACGGGTAATAGTTGTGCCCCACAACAGTTTGGAAACTTCATTACTTACAGGCAACAGTCTGGAAATCCTCTGGGAGCTAAACAGGCGCCAAAACGATACATCGTATCCGAGCAGCTACAATGTAACAGTCTGGAGTCCAGAGTTCTGCTGCTGATAGTTGTCTCACAGAGGATTGTTGAAGAGGAGAGAATCCCCTGTATGCTATATTTATATGAAACTGTACTGGCCCTTTAAGAACAACAGTCTTTCATGGCTTTCTTCCTTGTTGCGCTGGTCGTCTTCTGATTTCTGTAATTTCGCTCTTTTGTTCCTTTTGAGAATATAAAGGAAGGAAGCTTCGCCGTCAGAGCCGAGCCGTGACCTTGATGTATTAGAATAATTGTATTGCCTCGTGGGAATGCTTTTCTTTCAGTGTAAACAAATGTAATCGGCCTCGTCTCTCCGCTTCCAATGAATCGCGGTCCTCAGTAATAGGGTTTTATGTACTAAAGTTGTGAAGATGATAATCCCATCTCGGTACAGCAGAGTGCAAAATGTTCTGCAGAGTGCAAAATGTTCTGCAGCCAGAAATGGCCGCGCACCTTGTGCTCCCTGCTGCACGTGTCGCTTCATTATCTCGTCTTGTCCTTGTCATCTCCATCATTGATCCCCCCCCACGTTCAGTTCATGCAATCATGTGTCATTTATTTCATTAAGTGGAAACAAAAACAATATCGAACCGGAGATCACATCGAAAGGGCAGAGCCGAGCGGGTGACAAGGCGAAGGAGAGATCGTCGTAACAGCGGTGATAGTCTGTCATTATTGTGTGTGCGGCTTATAACATCCGACAAGCGAAACAAATCTTATGATAGGAGTTATATTCTTGTACATAGGGGCAGTATTATAGTAGTTATATTCTTGTACATAGGGGCAGTATTATAGTAGTTATATTCTTGTACATAGGAGCAGTATTATAGTAGTTATATTCTTGTACATAGGGGCAGTATTATAGTACTTATATTCTTGTACATAGGGGGCAGTATTATAGTAGTTATATTCTTGTACACAGGGGGCAGTATTATAGTAGTTATATTCTTGTATAAAGGGGGCAGTATTATAGTAGTTATATTCTTGTACATAGGGGGCAGTATTATAGTAGTTATATTCTTGTACATAGGGGCAGTATTATAGTAGTTATATTCTTGTACATAGGGGCAGTATTACAGTAGCTATATTCTTGTATATAGGGGGCAGTATTATAGTAGTTATATTCTTGTATATAGGGGGTAGTATTATAGTAGTTATATTCTTGTACATAGGAGCAGTATTATAGTAGTTATATTCTTGTACATAGGGGGCAGTATTATAGTAGTTATATTCTTGTACATAGGGGGCAGTATTATAGTAGTTATATTCTTGTACATAGGGGGCAGTATTATAGTAGTTATATTCTTGTATATAGGGGGCAGTATTATAGTAGTTATATTCTTGTACATAGGGGCAGTATTATAGTAGTTATATTCTTGTACATAGGGGCAGTATTACAGTAGCTATATTCTTGTACATAGGGGCAGTATTATAGTAGTTATATTCTTGTACATAGGAGCAGTATTATAGTAGTTATATTCTTGTACATAGGAGCAGTATTATAGTAGTTATATTCTTGTACATAGAGAGCAGTATTATAGTAGTTATATTCTTGTACATAGGGGGCAGTATTATAGTAGTTATATTCTTGTACATAGGGGGCAGTATTATAGTAGTTATATTCTTGTACATAGGAGCAGTATTATAGTAGTTATATTCTTGTACATAGGAGCAGTATTATAGTAGTTATATTCTTGTACATAGGGGGCAGTATTGTAGTAGTTATATTCTTGTACATAGGGGGCAGTATTGTAGTAGTTCTATTCTTGTACATAGGGGGCAGTATTGTAGTAGTTCTATTCTTGTACATAGGGGGCAGTATTGTAGTAGTTCTATTCTTGTACATAGGGGGCAGTATTATAGTAGTTATATTCTTGTACATAGGAGCAGTATTATAGTAGTTATATTCTTGTACATAGGAGCAGTATTATAGTAGTTATATTCTTGTACATAGGGGCAGTATTAGAGTAGTTATATTCTTGTACACAGGAGCAGTATTATAGTAGTTATATTCTTGTACATAGGGGGCAGTATTATAGTAGTTGTAGTGCCGGCATCCCTGCCCTCTGCTAGGCAGGGCAGGGACGCTGTTCCCCTCACCGCTCTGCTCCGTGCCCGGCGTCCCTCTCCCGCTCTGCTGGCAGCGCGCGCTCCTTCCCGGCCACTGTGCTTAGGGCGCGCGCGCGCTCTCCCTCCCTCTTAAAGGGGCCGCGCGCGCCGTCCTAAGGAGTCCCCGGCCAATGGCCGGAGGACTTTACCATATATAAGGCACCTCCTCCAAAATGGAGGTGCCCGAGCAATGTTGTTTGCACCTGTGTCTCACCTGTGCTTCAGCCCTCAGGTCCCGTTGCCAGTTACCTGCCAGTTACCTGCCAGATTCCTGCCTGATTACTTGCTACCTGTCTGCTAGTCTGAGGTCCGACGGTCTGCCTTACTAATCCTGTCAGTCTGTCTAAGGACCAGCCTGCCCGCTCACCTGGGAGCGCTCCTCCGCTACCTGCCTGCTTGCCTGCCCGGAGGCTCCGCCGTCACGTGCTGTGACCACCCGCCTGTCCAGAGACTTCTGCCCGCTTACCTGGGAGCGCTTCTCCGCTACCTGCCTGCTTGCCTACCTGGAGGCTTCGCCGTCACGTGCTGTGACCACCTGCTATTCCAGAGACTCTCGCTTGCTCACCTGGGAGCACACATCCTCCATCTGCCTTGCTAGCCTACTTGGAGGTTCAGCCATCACAGGTCGTACCTACCCTTTACCTAGAGACTGCCCCGGTCACTTGCCGTGCCCTCCAGCCCGTTCACCCAGAGACTGCCCCGGTCACTTGCCGTGCCCTCCAGCCCGTTCACCCAGAGACTGTCCCGGTCACCTGCTGTGACTGCCTGCCTGGTCGTCACCCGCTCCCTTACAAGGACTGCCCCCTTGTATAGTAGCTCAGAGGTTCCGCCTCCCAGACCCGTTACAGTAGTTATATTCTTGTACATAGGGGGCAGTATTATAGTAGTTATATTCTTGTACATAGGGGCAGTATTATAGTAGTTATATTCTTGTACATAGGGGGCAGTATTATAGTAGTTATATTCTTGTACATAGGGGCAGTATTATAGTAGTTATATTCTTGTACATAGGGGGCAGTATTATACTAGTTATATTCTTGTACATAGGGGCAGTATTATAGTAGTTATATTCTTGTACATAGGGGAAGTATTATAGTTATATTCTTGTACATAGGGGCAGTATTATAGTAGTTATATTCTTGTACATAGGGGGCAGTATTATAGTAATTATATTCTTGTACATAGGGGAAGTATTATAGTAGTTATATTCTTGTACATAGGGGCAGTATTATAGTAGTTATATTCTTGTACATAGGGGAAGTATTATAGTAGTTATATTCTTGTACATAGGGGGCAGTATTGTAGCAGTTATATTCTTGTACATAGGGGATGGTATTGTAGTAGTGCCTGCACTGATTTGCACATTAACCTCTGTTATGCTGGACATATCAGACATAACTTCTGGGCTGATACGCGCTGCAGACAATGCCTCCCAGGATGCAGAGATTGTGACTTCTGTACTTTAGCCTGGTACATGATGGGAGTGATGTTTTGAATATCAGCAGTGTTTAATCTCCATGTTTTGTACATATTTGCAGTATTAACATTCTTGCATTATTCATGTTGATATTATTTGGTTTTCTCCGCTTTGGGGTGTTGCGCTCGGTTTTCTCCCCTTTGGGGTGTTCCGCTTGGATTGGAGTCCTTGCTCGTCTGCAGTTACTTAGTGTTGATCTGAATGGAGACTTCCTGTGACTGTTGCCTTCGGCTTCCGCAGCTTTGATATATATAATCTCATAGCCGTGTGTTGTGTAATGTGACATATTGTAGCTGCCAGTGTAAATATTTCGCAAATAATCCATTATGTAAAGTGCTGAATTCGCATCCTGAAAATTGGAAATTATTGTATTAGTGTCAGACTCCTCCATGATGTTTAGTGTAGCTGGGGGTGAGGTGGCATCTGAGGTGGGCACCCTACGACACTTATTATTGGGCAATAAGAAAGGTGTTATTCATTCACTCTATGGTGATATAATACTGTTTTATGGTGTTATACTGAGGTTATATGGTGGTGTGGTATGATTAGAAGCATTGTACGTTATATTTGTAGTTTCAGACACTATTGACTTCTGTAATTTGTACAGTGTATGGTGGTATTATGTGTCCAAATAAATGTATCATACAGTGCACATTGAGAGTATTGGATACTGTAGGCTGCAGTCACACATCTGTCTGTTATCTGTGAGAAATGCTATAATTTTATTTTTTTCCCCTCGGTGTCATCCTTGTTTTTCTCTCATCTACATTTCTCCCTGGGTATAATCTGTCGCAGTGTTTCAGTCCATTCACTCTTAACAATGTATCAGTCAAAAAACTGAAATGCGAATGTTACTCTACTGTAGAAAGTTTCTCTTCCTAGTTTCATCTGTGGCTCATGGATCCCCATAGATGTTAATGGTCGAGTCTGAGGAGCGGACGTGTCTAGGTGAGGCCCCGTGGGGGGGGCGTAGTCTAGGTGAGGCCCCGCGGGGGGGGGGCGTAGTCTAGGTGAGGCCCCGCGGGGGGCGTAGTCTAGGTGAGGCCCCGCGGGGGGGGGGGGGCGTAGTCTAGGTGAGGCCCCGCGGGGGCGTAGTCTAGGTGAGGCCCCGCGGGGGGGGGCGTAGTCTAGGTGAGGCCCCACGGGGGGGGCGTAGTCTAGGTGAGGCCCCGCGGGGGGGGGGCGTAGTCTAGGTGAGGCCCCGCGGGGGGGGGCGTAGTCTAGGTGAGGCCCCGTGGGGGGGGGGCGTAGTCTAGGTGAGGCCCCGCGGGGGGGGGCGTAGTCTAGGTGAGGCCCCGTGGGGGGGGGGCGTAGTCTAGGTGAGGCCCCGCGGGGGGGGGCGTAGTCTAGGTGAGGCCCCGCGGGGGGGGGGCGTAGTCTAGGTGAGGCCCCGCGGGGGGGGGGCGTAGTCTAGGTGAGGCCCCGCGGGGGGGGGCGTAGTCTAGGTGAGGCCCCGCGGGGGGGGGCGTAGTCTAGGTGAGGCCCCGCGGGGGGGGGCGTAGTCTAGGTGAGGTCCCGCGGGGGGGCGTAGTCTAGGTGAGGCCTCGCAGGGGGGGGCGTAGTCTAGGTGAGGTCCCGCGGGGGGGGGGCGTAGTCTAGGTGAGGCCCCGCGGGGGGGGGGGCGTAGTCTAGGTGAGGTCCCGCGGGGGGGCGCAGTCTAGGTGAGGTCCCGCGGGGGGGGGGGCGCAGTCTAGGTGAGGTCCCGCGGGGGGGGGCGTAGTCTAGGTGAGGTCCCGCGGGGGCGTAGTCTAGGTGAGGTCCTGCGGGGGGGGGCGTAGTCTAGGTGAGGTCCCGCGGGGGGGCGTAGTCTAGGTGAGGTCCCGCAGGGCGGGGGGCGTAGTCTAGGTGAGGTCCCGCGGGGGGGGGGCGTAGTCTAGGTGAGGTCCCGCGGGGGGGCGTAGTCTAGGTGAGGCCTCGCAGGGGGGGGGGCGCAGTCTAGGTGAGGCCTCGCAGGGGGGGGGCGTAGTCTAGGTGAGGCCTCGCAGGGGGGGGGCGCAGTCTAGGTGAGGCCTCGCAGGGGGGGCGTAGTCTAGGTGAGGCCTCGCAGGGGGGGGGGCGCAGTCTAGGTGAGGCCTCGCAGGGGGGGGGCGCAGTCTAGGTGAGGCCTCGCAGGGGGGGGGGCGCAGTCTAGGTGAGGCCTCGCAGGGGGGGGGGGCGCAGTCTAGGTGAGGCCTCGCAGGGGGGGGGGGGCGCAGTCTAGGTGAGGCCTCGCAGGGGGGGGGCGCAGTCTAGGTGAGGCCTCGCAGGGGGGGCGTAGTCTAGGTGAGGCCTCGCAGGGGGGGGGGGGCGCAGTTTAGGTGAGGCCTCGCAGGGGGGGGGGGGCGCAGTCTAGGTGAGGCCCGAGGCATGCGACCGGCCGGCAGAGGGAATGTACTGACAGACCTACAAGGCTTTTGGCTCCGCTAGCTCGTCCTGATCAGGGAATTGCTCCGGGACTGCACGGTGACAGATTCCCTTTATTCTCATGCTATTTGCACGACCCTGTAGCCTCCGACTCTATAATGTTATCAGATGCTCGGCAGCGAATCTCCCAGACGCCGCACCATTGACATCCTAATATAGAATAAGTCTTCGTTTTTCTCTCCCGTGTTCAGAGGTTTGTTTGTTTTTTAAACTTGCAGTTTTCTCATTACCAGAAGATTATAAGTAATGATTGCGAGGCATGGCGTCCAGATGAAGGCCGAGCGTCCGCCGCCATTAATCAGGTAGGAACCCCACCTGAGCGGGAGCTGGCGGGAACCCTCTATCCAGCTGTCACTTCAGGTGCGGTGACAGCAGCGCCGCTCAATATGGCTTCTGAACTGCTTTATAATCATATTAATCATCATGACGGACAAGATATTAGCCTCGCTGAAGATAATTACACTCAATGCAAAACGCATTCTGGTCCCGGCTCTATTAATTGTCCACACTTGGATTGAGGCTCGTTATTGTCCCTTTCTTCTGACCCTAATATCATTATGCCACCATTAAAGGATATATAGACTTTTGCAACCAATTGTTTTATTGCTACAAAGTATCTAAAAGAAGAAAATAAAATATAATCTCCAGTTTTGTGTATACAGCTCCTAGGCAGACCTATGGGTCTCCTTGGTTACAGACTATTACAAAGCAACTACGTATCTGAGTTAGTAGATTGTAACATGAAAAAAACAAAGGTTTTTGTCTTTGGTGTCCATCATTATTTTGCCACCATACATGAACTATTCTTGGTATAAGCTGTGACCACGCTGTGTGGCAATGTTATATGCACACAATATGGTACTGATATAGAGACATTGTATCCACATAATACTGCCACAATGAGGTGATGATATCTACTATATAATTGTCTTATCCTGTCTGTCTGTCTGTCTGTCCTGGAAATCCCGCGTCACTCATTGGTCCGGCAGCGGCCAATCAGCGCCGCGGGATTTCTGAAAAAAGATGGCGGCCGTTAGCGGCTCAACTGGCGGACGGAGGTCAGCGGCGATGCAGCGGGGAGATGAGCGGCGCTAGCAGCACAACTACCCCGACCGGCGCCGCTGACCTCCATGCGGTTAACGTCGGAAGATCAGCGGCTTGGCCCGCTGATCTCCCGACAGCAAGTGTGAACGGAGGACCGGGGAGCGGCGCCGCCGGTCGGGATGCTTCTGCTGCGAGAAGCCGCTCATCTCCCGGCTTCTCGCAGCAGAAGGAGCCGCACAGGCAGCGCCGCTCCCCGGTCCTCGCTAATACGGAGCCGCACAAGCAGCGCCGCTCCCGGGCCCACACTAATACGACGCTGATTGGTCGCGGCCGGCCACCGCGACCAATCAGCGAGATGGGTGGCAAATTTAAACGCTGCTCTGCTGATTGGTCACGGTCGGCCACCGCGACCAATCAGCGACATGGCCGGCAAATTTAAACGCCGCTCTGCTGATTAATCGCGGCCGGCCACCGCGACCAATGAGCGAAATGGGCGGCAAATTTAAACGCCGCTCTGCTGATTGGTCACGGCCGGCCACCGCGACCAATCAGCGAGATGGGCGGCAAATTTAAACACCGCTCCGCTGATTGGTCACGGCCGGCCACCGCGACCAATCAGCGAGATTGGCGCTAAATTTAAACACCGCTCCGCTGATTGGTCCCGGCCGCTGGCCGGCCGAGACCAATCAGCGATTTTGGCGCCAAATTTAAACAACGCTCTGCTGATTGGTCGATTTTATCGCCAAATTTAAACAAGCTCTCCGGTCCTCATTAACACAGTTTGCTGATTGGTCGCGGCCGCCACCCGTCACCAATCACCGATATTGCCGCCAAATTTAAACACCGTTTTGCTGATTAGTCGCGGTTGCCGGCCGCGACCAATGAGCGATTTTGGCGCCAAATTTAAACAACGCTCTGCTGATTGTGCCCGATCGGCCGCATGCATATTCTAGAATACCCGATGCGTTAGAATCGGGCCACCATCTAGTATTATCTATATTTGTCCACAGTATGGCAATATATGAAATGTGGCAGTGAAACCCTTTCTGCATGTTTTGCTTAAGATTGCCGAGTAGGAGGACAGAGAGGTCTGGAGGTAGAGGAGGAGGAGGACAGAGAGGTCTGGAGGTAGAGGAGAAGGAGGACAGAGAGGTCTGGAGGTAGAGGAGGAGGAGGACAGAGAGGTCTGGAGGTAGAGGAGGAGGAGGACAGAGAGGTCTGGAGGTAGAGGAGGAGGAGGACAGAGAGGTCTGGAGGTAGAGGAGGAGGAGGACAGAGAGGTCTGGAGGTAGAGGAGAAGGAGGACAGAGAGGTCTGGAGGTAGAGGAGAAGGAGGACAGAGAGGTCTGGAGGTAGAGGAGGAGGAGGACAGAGAGGTCTGGAGGTAGAGGAGGAGGAGGACAGAGAGGTCTGGAGGTAGAGGAGGAGGACAGAGGTCTGGAGGTAGAGGAGGAGGAGGACAGAGAGGCCTGGAGGTAGAGGAGGAGGAGGACAGAGGTCAGTCTGGAGGTAGAGGAGGACAGAGAGGTCAGTCTGGAGGTGGAGGAGGAGGACAGAGGTCAGTCTGGAGGTAGAGGAGGAGGAGGACAGAGAGGTCAGTCTGGAGGTAGAGGAGGTGGAGGGCAGAGAGGTCTGGAGGTGGAGGACAGAGAGGTCTGGAGGTGGAGGAGGAGGACAGAGGTCTGGAGGTGGAGGAGAAGAATGAGGACAGAGAGGTGTGGAGGTGGAGGACGAGGACAGAGGTGTGGAGGTGGAGGACGAGGACAGAGGTGTGGAGGAGGAGGACGAGGACAGAGGTGTGGAGGACGAGGACAGAGGTGTGGAGGAGGAGGACGAGGACAGAGGTGTGGAGGACGAGGACAGAGAGGTGTGGAGGTGGAGGAGGAGGACGAGGACAGAGAGGTGTGGAGGAGGAGGACAGAGGATCTGCCAGTTTGCTATTTTCCTCTCACTTTTGAGAACACCTGCATTAGGCTGAGTGCAGCGCACACGTGTATGTGGAGGTCGGGAGAAATAACTCAGCAGAATAAACATTCAGTCACTGTAGTGATTATGTCCAGGCTTTTTTGGCTGCGTTGCACTTGCTACATGTGGCCTTTCCCTTAAACACTTTTATGTCATTCTCATTACTATTGTTGATGAGACTTTGCTGTGTAATATAAATATACAATTAGATGAAAAGCTATTAAAGAATGAAGTTGTGAGAAGCTACAAAGCGTCTTCTTCGTACAGTGAGCGTATCGGCACATTCATCACTTGGCTTTGTGGAAACAGCACTTTGTTTTCAGATCCGCTTGAAGGGCGCCAATATTTAATGAAGAGGAAGCGAGGGTGCAGACTCCATCATAGTCATACCCAACAGCAACATGAAGAAGAGTCATCATAGGACTGTGTCATCGGGAAGATAATCAGAGTGACCCTCCTATCATGTATCCTTCTCTATCTAAGCCCATCATGTGTGATACTCTCAGATAAACTTTTTTTCCTTCCCCCATGACGGCAACACGGAGAGAGGGGATCCGCCCTTCAAGGACAGGAAACCTACAGATAAAAAGGGCGGTACCTCTCTCCTGCATCAGTTGGTTTCCTGTCCTTGACTGGGGACCTACAGTGGTGTACCTGTGAAGGAAGGCATACTTGAGGGGTGCCAGAAGAAAGATCGTCGTGGGATGCCGGGCCCGACCGGCACAGGCAGCTGGGTTCCCTGCCTCTGCTGGTGCGGTAGCCTGAAGCACCGCCGCTGAGGTCAGCGGGCCTCCAGGGTGGCGGGGAGATGCGGCGGTGGATTTACCCCCTATAGAAGATGGCGATCGGTGTGGAGCCCACGGATCTGCTACGGGCCTGCGGCATCTCCCGGGACTTCCAGGCTGGCCGGTGCTGGTGAGAACGCCTGGGAACTTCCAGTTTCCACGGTGCATGTGCGCTGGGCGCCTCCCTATGACGTGGGCTGCAGTGTATCACTGGGAAATTGGGCGGCATTTGAGCGCTCCAGGCACCTCCCCTACGGTCACCACATAAGAGTGTTATCGGACAGTAGTGGCATACCTGAATCACCGGGGGGGATCCTGGTCCCATTCTCTAATGCAAGTAACAAAGTCCATCTTCCTGGTAGCCAAGAGCAATCTGGGGTCTCTATCTGCACTCCACATAAGAGGCACATAAAATCTTAGAGCAGACTTCCTAAGTCGGACTTAATTGAGACAGGGTGAGTGGGAGCTGAATCAGTCAGTGTTCAATCAGATCACAGAAATGTGGGGACATCCTACCATAGACTTATTCGCCAATAGTCAGAACAGGAAGGTAGACGCTTTCTGCTCGATAGACCCCAAAGGGAACCCAGTAGCACTAAACGCCTTCATGATTCCATGGAACCACTCTCTAGCCTATGCTTTTCCTCCGATTGTCCTAATTCCGGCAGTTCTGAGTCCTCCTTGGGACTTAAACGTAGTCCTTACAGCTCTAACCAAACCTCCCTTCGAACCTTTTGGCGGGTGCATCCCTAAAAATCCTATCCCTTAACCCCTTCGCAACCTTGGGTTTTGTCGTTTTTGCTTTTTCGTTTTTTGCTCCCCTTGTTCCCAGAGCCATAGCGTCTTTATTTTTTGGACAATATGGCCATGTGAGGGCTTATTTTTTGCGGGACAAGTTGTACTTTTCAACGCCATTACTAGTTTTACCATATCCTGTACGGGAAAACGGGAAAAAAATTCCAAGTGCGGTAAAATTTCAAAAAAAGTGCAATACCACAGTTGTTTTTTATTTATTTTTTTTACCACGTTCACTGAATGCTAAAACTGACCTGCCATTCTTATTCTCCAGGTCATTACGAGTTCATAGACACCAAACATGTGTAGGTTATTTTATATTTAAGTGGTGAAAAAAAATTCCAAAATTTAGTAAAAAAAACTAAAAAAAAATAGCACCATTTTCCAAGACCTGTAGCGTCTCAATTTTTCGTGATCTGGGGCTGGGTGAGGACTTATTTTTTGCGCACCGGGCTGACGTTTTTATTGATAACATTTTGGGGTAGATCCGATGTTTTGATCGCCCGTTATTGCATTTTATTGCAATTTTGCGGCGCCAAAAAAACGTAATTCTGCCGTTTAGAATTTTTTTCTCGTTACACAGTTTACCGATCAGATTAATTCTTTTTTTATATTGATAGATGGGGCGATTCTGAACGCGGCGATACCAAATATGTGTATGTGGTTTTTTTTTTTTATATATTTTATTTTGAATGGGGCGAAAGGCGGGTGATTTAAACTTTTATATTTTTAAAAACATTTTTTTTTCACTTACTGCATGCTTCAATAGTCTCCATAGGAGACTAGAAGCAGCAGTTGTCTGATTGTCTCTGCTACATACAGGGGATCAGCAGATCCCCTGCATATAGCAGAAATGGTCCTGTGCTATGAGCGCCGACCACTAGGTGGCGCTCATAGCGACGAGATCATGACAACCACAGGCGTCTGCTGCAGACCCTGGGTTGTCATGCACGCCCATCGGTGACCCGCGATCACGTGATGGGGTCGCCGGTGGGCAGGGCTTATGACGCGCAACCCGGAAGCGCGCGTTAAATGCCGCTGTCGGAGATTGACAGCGGCATTTAACATGTTAACAGCCGCGGGTGGATCGCGATTCCACCCGCGGCTGTTGCGGGCACATGTCAGCTGTAAGAATCAGCTGACATGTGCTCGGTTCAGTGAGGGCTCAGCGCAGCAGCCCTCACTGAACCGGGGGTACGCAAATGTGCGTACTAATACGGCAAGGGTTGGAAAGGGGTTAAGACTTCACTCCTGGTAGCACTCACGTCAGCTTCAAGAGTCAGGGACATACAGGCTTTATAGGCAGGGCCTCCCTTCATGCAAATCCTGGAGGATAGGGTTACTCTTAAGACCGACTTAGCCTACATACCTAAAGTGGGGTCACATTTTCATAGATCTCAGGAGGTCACCCTCTCCTCTTTTTGCGCTAATCCCAAGAATAGGGGAGAAAAAGATCTACACACTTTAGATGTCAGAAGGTGCCTACTCCAGTACTTAGAGGCCACACAAGAGTGTAGAAAGGATAGGGCTCTCTGTGTGTGCTTCCAGGGACCTCGAAAGGGACAAAAAGCTTCCAAAGGCACATTAGCAAGATGGATAAAAGACGCCATCTCCTTGGCATACTCGTGAAGTGGGGAAGCCACCCCAGAGAACCTGAGAGCTCACTCAACGAGGGCAGTGACAGCCTCCGGGGCGGAAAGAGCCGGAGCCTCGATAGAACAGATGTATATAGAGCCGCAACTTGGTCTTCCCCCCCTCGACAATCTTCAAACACTATCGGCTGGATCTAGCCTCCTCATCAGACCTTACTTTTGGTAGAAGGGTTCTGGAAGCGGTGGTCCCTCCTTAATGATACATTCCTCTACATTTCTCTCCGTGGTGCCGTCATGGGGGAAGGAGAAAGACGTAGTTACTTACCGGTAACGGGATTTCTCAGAGCCCATGACAGCACCCGTACATTCCCTCCCTTCAGGTGTGGGTGTGCAAACTTATTTTGCTATTTATACGTAGTCACATGGTGTTTCTGATAAGCTCCATAATAATGTTGAATATTGTGTTATTAACCCGGAGGTCCTCTCGTGCTCTGTAAACAACCGATGCGGGAGAGAGGTACCTCCCTTTTTATCTGTAGGTTTCCTGTCCTTGAAGGGCGGATCCCTTCTCTCTGTGGTGCTGTCATGGGATCTGGGAAATCCCGTTACTGGTAAGTAACTACGTCTTTTGTATCTAAGAATATCATATGTGATTTGTGAGATGCTGTATCTAAGAACATTGCAGAGTCATCTCCTCGTCCTACAATATTGGAACCGATTTTAGATACAAATTCTTTCCAAAAGGTAAAATCAATGACCCGGTTGTGGGGCGGGAGTGGGGGTCTGAATTAAAGGTGTTTAGAACGTGTTCCTCTCAAGGCAAAAATCAATAGGTTTCTGCGAGAAAACAGAGGAGATGGAGCTGGGACAATTAAATCTCTCTTCCCCCGGGGGGACAGGGAATGAGGTAGAGCTCCGTTTTGGCCGCCACAATGTTTGCAAAATCTCTTTATGAAAGTTGTAGGAAGTCATTTAGAGCTGAGCTACTGACTACAGCAAGAGTGACGGCCACGTTCTTCTGTAGCCCCTAACACTTCTCACCGATCCAACTTATTGTACTGCTGAAGAAAATGACTCTGACGTGTGTGTGTATAACACACATCTTATTGTGGAGAAAAGTGTGTGCCCCTCCACATCCAGATATAACGCCTCCTGATCATTGGGGGGGGGGGGGGCGGTTTCTATTAATTTAGAGGCGCCTTTGGAATTTTTGCCCCTTCATCCAGAAGATCTTTTGTGGGATCAGACCCTGATGTTGAGGGGTCCGGGCTCACAATCTCCATTATAGGATGGGGCTGAGGTCTGGGCTCTGTGCGGCCGCTCATGTTCTCCCTCCATGTCTGTATGTATCTTGTGCACTGGGCTCAGTCATGGGGGAACAGAAAAGGACGAACCCCAAACTGTTCCCACAAAGCTGAAGCTACAATTGTCCATAATGTCTTGTGCTGAACATTTTAAGATTTCCCATCACTGGAGCTGTGGGTCCACGGCCGCCCCCTGATAACAGCCCATAGCATTATCCTCCTCCACCATCTGTACAGCGGCACAATGCAGTCAGTGGGTAACATCCTCCTGGAATCATCAGACTCCTCCATCAGATAGAGAAGTGCGATCCGTCACTGCACAGAACACGTCTCCTCCAGAGTCCACTGGTGGCGGCTTTACACCACTCCATCCGACGCTCGGCATTGTGCTTGGTGATGTACGGCTGCAGGCAGCTGCTCGGCCATGAAGCTCCCGGCGGGGGCGCAGTGTTTGTGCTGATACCAGAGGATATCTGGACTCTGCAGTCATGGGGTCAGCAGAGCAGTGGTGACTTTTCTGCTCTCTGCTCCTCAGCACTCGGCCCCCCCCCGCGCTGTAACGTTACGGGGTCTCCACTTCATGGCTGAGTTGCTGCGGTTCCTTCCACTTCTCAATAATATCACTCACAGGTGATGGAGGAAGAAATGTCATAGACGGACTTGTTACCCCGGTGGCTCCTATTACAGGACCGCGCTGGTATCAGGGGGCTGCGCACCACCGGCCGCTCTGTGACATGGTAGTAAAGGCAGACGACATGGCGGGGGGGCCGGAGGTTATACACTAGGGGGGTCGGGACCAGATGTTATACACTGGGGACAATGGTGCTGTATCTTAAACACTGGATGTTATACTTTAGGTGACAGTGAGGTTGCTTATTATACACCGGGGGCAATGGGGCTCGATTTTATATACAGGGAGCAATGGGACTGAAGAGCAAATTAGAATTATTTGATGAATGTGGAGACCAATATTTTACGCCGTGTCGTGTATATGGAGATGAAAATGTAATAGGTAAGTAGATAAGTGGAAGCCTGTGGAGGGTGAGCAGATCCTCTCTCCCACAAGCACTTCACCCCGAGCAAGCAAAAGATGGAATATCAGCCAAAGGGGCAAATACTACTTTTTTCTAAGAAGAAAATTTGAGCCTTCTAATTTTATCTCCGGATTGGTTGCGAGTTCCAACAGGGGCCGTGTTTACAGGTCCCCCGCCATGTATAGGGCTAAAACACTTTTGTGTCTCTCTCCAGCAGGATGGTTGTTTGCCATTTCCCATATAGTATAGAAAACCTCTCCTCTCCGCTTCACTTGTGGACTTGGAACAAACTGACATCTTCTAGACAACCCGAAGAAACACATCGACAAGACGGGGGGATTGGCGCTGACAGCTAGCAGAGGCTTTCTGTAATTATGAATTAATGGATCCTTAGCAAAATGCTATTAGGATTCTTTAGTATTCCCTATGAATTATAAATGAATCAAATCATTTCTGTATCCCCATGAGTCGATTAAGAAGCCATTCAAACTTTGCTGCCTCCATTATACTCTCTAATCTTCGGATTAAGGTAATAGCGGACGTGCAATGGGTTCTTATTGTATGTTCTCTGTAGCGCGCACCATCCATGGGAAAGAATGAGGTGCTGCAATCAGACGGGAAAACGGTGACTAGTGGATAATTCTGACCCCGACCTATTCAGCGCAAATGAACCCGGATTCTCAAGTGTCTGCCTCTGCCACGGTCAGGTGTACAAGCGATGCAGAAAAACGGAGAAGCCAGGCTTCAAATAATATCATAAAATAATACTGCGCATTATATACAGGCGCACCTCACTAAATTAGAATATCATCAAAAAGTTAATTTATTTCAGTTCTTCAATACAAAAAGTGAAACTCCTATATTATATAGAGTCATTACACGCAGAGGGATCTATTATATAGAGTCATTACACACAGAGGGATCTATTATATAGTCATTACACACAGAGGGATCTATTATATAGAGTCATTACACACAGAGGGATCTATTATATAGAGTCATTACACACAGAGGGATCTATTATATAGAGTCATTACACGCAGAGGGGTCTATTATATAGAGTCATTACATGCAGAGGGGTCTATTATATAGAGTCATTACATGCAGAGGGATCTATTATATAGAGTCATTAAACGCAGAGGGTTCTATTATATAGAGACATTACACACAGAGAGATCTATTATATAGAGTCATTACACACAGAGGGATCTATTATATAGTCATTACACACAGAGGGATCTATTATATAGAGTCATTACACACAGAGGGATCTATTATATAGAGTCATTACACGCAGAGGGATCTATTATATAGAGTCATTACACGCAGAGGGATCTATTATATAGAGTCATTACACGCAGAGGGGTCTATTATATAGAGTCATTACACGCAGAGGGATCTATTATATAGAGTCATTACATGCAGAGGGATCTATTATATAGAGTCATTGCACACAGAGGGATCTATTATATAGTCATTACACACAGAGGGATCTATTATATAGAGTCATTACACACAGAGCGATCTATTATATAGAGTCATTACACACAGAGGGATCTATTATATAGAGTCATTACACGCAGCGGGATCTATTATATAGAGTCATTACACGCAGAGGGGTCTATTATATAGAGTCATTACACACAGAGGGATCTATTCTATAGAGTCATTACACGCAGAGGGTTCTATTGTATAGAGTCATTACACGCAGAGGGATCTATTATATAGTCATTACACGCAGAGGGATCTATTATATAGAGTCATTACACGCAGAGGGTTCTATTATATAGAGACATTACACACAGAGATCTATTATATAGAGTCATTACACACAGAGGGATCTATTATATAGTCATTACACACAGAGGGATCTATTATATAGAGTCATTACACACAGAGGGATCTATTATATAGAGTCATTACACGCAGAGGGATCTATTATATAGAGTCATTACACGCAGAGGGATCTATTATATAGAGTCATTACACGCAGAGGGGTCTATTATATAGAGTCATTACACGCAGAGGGGTCTATTATATAGAGTCATTACACGCAGAGGGATCTATTATATAGAGTCATTACACGCAGAGGGTTCTATTATATAGAGACATTACACGCAGAGAGATCTATTATATAGAGTCATTACACGCAGAGGGATCTATTATATAGTCATTACACACAGAGGGATCTATTATATAGAGTCATTACACACAGAGCGATCTATTATATAGAGTCATTACACACAGGGATCTATTATATAGAGTCATTACACGCAGCGGGATCTATTATATAGAGTCATTACACGCAGAGGGGTCTATTATATAGAGTCATTACACGCAGAGGGATCTATTCTATAGAGTCATTACACGCAGAGGGTTCTATTGTATAGAGTCATTACACGCAGAGGGATCTATTATATAGTCATTACACGCAGAGGGATCTATTATATAGAGTCATTACACGCAGAGAGATCTATTATATAGAGTCATTACACGCAGAGGGGTCTATTATATAGAGTCATTACATGCAGAGGGATCTATTATATACAGTCATGGCCAAAAGTATTGAGAATGAGACAAATAGTAATTTTTCCAAAGTTTACTGCTTCATCTTTTGTAATGGCAATTTGCATATACTCCTGAATGTCAAAGAGTGATCAGCTTAACAGCAATTACTGTACTTGCAAAGTCAATATTTGCCCAGAAAATTAACTTTAACCCCCAAAACACATTTCAACATCATTGCAGTCCTGCCTTAAAAGGAGCAGCTAACATCGTTTTAGTGATTGATCCATTAACACAGGTGTGGGTGTTGATGAGGACAGGGCTGGCGATCAATCAGTCATGATTAAGTAAGAATGACATCACTGGACACTTTAAAAGGAGGCTGGTTCTTGGTATCATTGTTTCTCTTCAGTTAACCATGGTTATCTCTAAAGAAACACGTGCAGCCATCATTGCACTGCACAAAAATGGCCTAACAGGGAAGAGTATCGCAGCTACAAAGATTGCACCTCAGTCAACAATCTATCGCATCATCAAGAACTTCAAGGAGAGAGCTTCCATTGTTGTCAAAAAGGCTCCAGGGCGCCCAAGAAAGACCAGCAAGCGCCAGGACCGTATCTTAAAACTGTTTCAGCTGCGGGATCGGACTACCAGCAGTGCCGAGCTTGCTCAGGAATGGCAGCAGGCTGGTGTGAGTGCTTCTGCACGCACTGTGAGGCGGAGACTCTTTGAGCAAGGGCTGGTTTCAAGGAGGGCAGCAAAGAAGCCACTTCTCTCCAGAAAAAACATCAGGGACCGACTGATATTCTGCAAAAGGTACAGGGAGTGGACTGCTGAGGACTGGGGCAAAGTCATTTTCTCTGATGAATCCCGTTTTCGATTGTTTGGGACATCTGGAAAACAGCTTATTCGGAGAAGAAGAGGTGAGCGCTACCACCAGTCTTGTCTCATGCCAACTGTAAAGCATCCTGAAACCATTCATGTGTGGGGTTGCTTCTCAGCCAAGGGAATCGGCTCACTCACAGTCTTGCCTAAAAACACAGCCATGAATAAAGAATGGTACCAGAATGTCCTCCAAGAGCAACTTCTCCCAACCGTCCAAGAGCAGTTTGGCGCCCAACAATGCCTTTTCCAGCATGATGGAGCACCTTGACATAAAGCAAAGGTGATAACTAAATGGCTCATGGAACAAAACATAGAGATTTTGGGTCCATGGCCTGGAAACTCCCCAGATCTTAATCCCATTGAGAACTTGTGGTCAATCATCAAGAGACGGGTGGACAAACAAAAACCAACAAATTCTGGCAAAATGCAAGCATTGATTATGCAAGAATGGACTGCTATCAGTCAGGATTTGGTCCAAAAGTTGATTGAGAGCATGCCAGGGAGAATTACAGAGGTCTTGAAGAAGAAGGGGCAACACTGCAAATATTGACTTGCTGCATTAGCTCATTCTAACTGTCAATATAACCTATTGGTACTCATAATATGATTGCAATTATATTTCTGTATGTGATATAAACATCAGACAAACACTAATAAAAAGCAGAGGCCAGCAGATCATGGGAAAATATCATTTTAGTGTCATTCTCAAAACTTTTGGCCATGACTGTAGAGTCATTACACACAGAGGGATCTATTATATAGAGTCATTACACGCAGAGGGATCTATTATATATAGTCATTACACACAGAGTGATCTATTATATAGAGTCATTACACACAGAGGGATCTATTATATAGAGTCATTACACGCAGAGGGATCTATTATATAGAGTCATTACTAGTGTTGAGCGATACCTTCCGATATCAGGAAATATCGTATCGGATTGGATCGGACCGATACTCAAAAAGTATCGGATATCGCCGATTCCGATACCGGAAACCAATGCAAGTCAATGGGACACAAATATCGGAATGAAAATAAACCCTTTCTTTCCTTGTAGGTTAATTCTACATGAAGTAAAACAACTAAGAATAATGTAGAATGTATTATGCGAAAAGCCGGCAATTCATCAGCGGCATACACCGGTACCCGACAATTTACAACAGAAAGAATAGAGTATCACACATAGATTAGATAGATAGAAACATGTCAGTCACATATATAATAAGTACAGTGATAGTGTTGCTTACTGTACTTGTCATTTAGTGCAAAGGATTTATTAAAAAATGTAATAGTGTTTTCATGCACTGTCTCTTTAAAAAAGCCGGCCGGCAATTCAGCATCTGTACCCGACAATTTAGAATAGAAAGATAGAGCATCACACATAGATTAGATAGATAGAAACATGTCAGTCACATATATATATGAAGTACAGTGATAGTGTTGGTTACTGTACTTGTCATTTAATGTTAAAATAAAGGATTTATTTAAAAAAAAATTGGCGTGGGGTTCCCCGTAATTTTAGTCTCTAGCGGAGGTTAAGCAGACGGCTGGGGCAGATGTTTGAAGCCTGGGAAGGGGGTAATACCCACGGAGCTTCCCAGGCTACTAATATCAGCCCCCAGCTGAATACCTAGCCTTTACTAGCTATTAAAATGGGGGACCCCCCCAAAAAATGACGTGGGGTCCCCCCTAATTTAATAGCTAGCAAAGGCTAGGCAGACAGCTGGGGGCTGATATTAATAGCCCAGGAAGGGTGCCATGAATATTGGCCCCTTCCCAGGCTAGAAACACCAGCCGTCAGCCGCCCCAGAAATGGTGCATCCATACGATTCGCCAATTCTGGCACTTAGCCTCGCTCTTCCCACTGCCCTGTAGCGGTGGCAGTGGGGTAATAGGGCTGGGGTTGATGTCAGCTTATAATGCCAGCTGACATCAAGCCCAGGTTAGTAATGGAGAGGCGTCTATAAGACACCCCCATTACTAACCCCATAGTCAAAGTTAAAAAAAAACACAAACACCCAGAATTAAGTCCTTTAATTGAAATAAACACACAATTCTTTATTGTTCTAAATTAAACTATACTTACCATCACGCCCATTCCAGCTGAAGCCAACGATCTCCTGCAATAAAAGTAAAATAATAAACCAACCTCATCCTTACCTTTCCATGGTTCCCACGATGGCTCCAGCTCTGCTACATCGAGATGACAGGCTGGACCGCAGCAGAACGCTGCCATCCAGCCTGTAATCCCGCGGACACTGAGAAGCGCAGGCATGCTTGCGCTCCTCAGTGTCTCTCTGTGACGGCATAAAGATGAGCCGAGGTCATGTCCAATGAACTCGGCTCACCTCATGCACGTCACTGACAGCGTGGGAGAATTCTCACGCTGAAGCGCTGAGTGCAGGAGAATTCTCCCACGCTGTCAGTGACGTGCATGAGGTGAGCCGAGTTCATTGGACATGACCTCACCTCATGCACGTCACTGACAGCGTGGGAAAATTCTCACGCTGAAGCGCTGAGTGCAGGAGAATTTTCCCACGCTGTCAGTGACGTGCATGAGGTGAGCTGAGTTCATTGGACATGACCTCGGCTCATCTGGATGCCGTCACAGCGAGACACTGAGGAGTGCAAGCATGCCTGCGCTTCTCAGTGTCTGCGGCATGACAAGCTGGATGGCAGCTTTCTGCTGCGGTCCAGCCTGTCATCTCGATGTAGCAGAGCTGGAGCCGTCGTGGGAACCATGGGAAGGTAAGGATGAGGTTGGTTTATTATTTTTCTTTTATTGCAGGAGATCGTTGGCTTCAGCTGGAATGGGCGTGATGGTAAGTATAGTTTAATTTAGAACAATAAAGAATTGTGTCTTTATTTCAATTAAAGGACTTTATTCTGGGTGTTTGTGTTTTTTTTAAATACTTTACTAGAAATTCATGGTGGTCATGTCTAATATTGGCGTGACCCCATGAATTTCGGGCTTAGGGCCAGCTGATAATGCCAAGCTGGCCCTAACCCCTTTATTACCCAGTGAGCCACCGCACCAGGGCCCTGGATGAGTTGGGAACAGCGCCAGAAAATGGCGCTTCTATGAACGCGCCATTTTCCGGGGCGGCTGCGGACTGCAATTTGCAGCGGGTGGGGCCCAGAAAGCTTGGGCCTCCCTGCGCTGCAGATTCCAGCCCCCAGCTGCCTAGTTGTACCTGGCTGGACACAAATATAGGGCGAAGCCCCACATCAATTTTTTTTTAATTATTTCATGAATTTCCTGAAATAATTAAAAAAAAATTGACGTGGGGCTTCGCACTATATTTGTGTCCAGCCAGGTACAGCAGGCAGGAACGGGCTGCCCCCAACCACCAGCTGCCTATTTGTACCTGGCCGGACACAACAATATAGGGAAGCCCTTTTTTTCTTTATTATTTCATGAATTTCATGAAATAATTTAAAAAAAAAATACGTGGGGCTTCTCCCTATATGTGTGTAAAGCCAGGTACAACTAGGCAGCTGGGGGATGGAATCCGCAGCGCAGGGAGGCCCAAGCTTTCTGGGCCCCACCCGCTGCAAATTGCAGTCCGCAGCCGCCCCGGAAAATGGCGCGTTCATAGAAGCTGGATGCTGTACCTGGCTGGCATACAAAAATATAGCAAAGCCCATGTCAAAATTTTTGGGAAAAATTAATTAAAAAATAAATAATAATTTAGGGACTGCATCTTTATTAATTCCTCAAATGTCATTTAGTGTTAAAATAAAGGATTTATTTAAAAAAAAAATTGGCGTGGGATCCCCCATAATTTTAGTCTCTAGCGGAGGTTAAGCAGACGGCTGGGGCAGATGTTTGAAGCCTGGGAAGGGGGTAATACCCACGGAGCTTCCCAGGCTACTAATATCAGCCCCCAGCTGAATACCTAGCCTTTACTAGCTATTAAAATGGGGGACCCCCCCAAAAAAATGACGTGGGGTCCCCCCTATTTTAATAGCTAGCAAAGGCTAGGCAGACAGCTGGGGGCTGATATTAATAGCCCAGGAAGGGTGCCATGAATATTGGCCCCCTCCCAGGCTAGAAACACCAGCCGTCAGCCGCCCCAGAAATGGCGCATCCATAGGATGCGCCAATTCTGGCACTTAGCCTCGCTCTTCCACGCTGCCCTGGTGCGGTGGCAATGGGGTAATAGGGCTGGAGTTCATGTCAGCGCCAGCTGCCATGAAGCCCAGGTTAGTAATGATGGGCGTCTATAAGACACCCCCATTACTAACCTACAAAGTGTTAAAAAGAAAAAACACACTACACCCAGAAAAAAATAATTTATTTGAAATAAAACACACAATTTTATTGAATTCTTAGTTTACTAAAAAAAAAAAATAGTTACCTGTCCACGTTCCTGCGCTGATCTCCCATGCACAGCTGTCACATCTGGAGATGGTGACAGCTGTGCATGGCTGCTGTAAGCTCACACTGCCGGGAACACGTCCGCTCCCGGCAGCGTGAGCCCCTGACTGAGGTCACCGGAGTGCATTCAGGCAGCGCAGCTCCGGAGACCTCCTTTACGGCACTGCTGTACCGTGGGAATTTCTCACGATACAGCAGGGCCGTAAAGGAGCTAACCGGAGCAGCGCTGCCTGAACTCCGGCGAACCCGCTTATGCAGTGACGGGGCTGCTTTACGGCCCCGTCATTCTAGCGGCGGCAGTGGTTCAGAGCGGTCACATTCTATGTGGCTGCTCTAAACTGGAGATCATCGTGGGACACTCGTGGACTGCTACGGAGGGGTAAGGATAAGGTTGTGGTTTATTATTTTATATTTTATTACAGGAGATTGATGGCTTCGGGGAATTAGGTGTCTAGGTGAGTATAGGTGTAGTTTATTATTTTTTACTTTATTTTAGGTGGCGATCGGCGGGGACAGGTAATGTATAAACTAATTTATTGTAGGTAACCACTGGCCACCAATGACATGTATTTAACATTTATTGGGGACACAGTAGGGCAATTTATATAGCAGGATCAGTCTGATGGGAACTACTGCTCCCATCGAGCTGATCCTGCAGGCGCGAGTGGATGGGGGACAGACATAGGCCGATGGGAGTAGTAGTGTCACATCGGCCTATGTCTGCCTGCAGGCACACACCCGCAGACACTCACACAGACACAGCGCACACACCCGCAGACATCGCACAGACACCCACACACACCAATCATGACGGGCTGATGGTCTGGGAGGTGAGGCTGACCTGTGCGGCCGTGGGAAAGTTCATGTCAGTTCATGCAATGCAGTCAAGCATGAACTCACATGAACCCTCTGAGGGCACCGCGGTGACTTCAAATGAACAGCTGATCGGCATCACCTGATACCTCAGCTGTTCATTTGAAATAACCGGCGGGAAAGCGCAGCACAGAACGGGAAAGCCGGCGGTGAAGTCTTTTCACTGCCGGCTTCCCCGCCCGGGTCCTTCGCTCCCCGCTCCTTGGTGCTGTGCTCCCCGCCCGGTCCTAACTTACGATTGGGATTGGAGGTGGCGAGAGGAGCGGAGGATCGGGGTCGGAGGCTGCGGGGAAGCAGTATGGGGCTGTGTGATTGTTTAAAAGCCGGCGGCTTTTTACCGCCCGCCGGCTTTTAAACGATCAGGAGAATTCTCTCACGCTGGGATGGCATTCTGGTGACAGGCTGGATCGCAGCTGAGCGCTGCCATCCAGCTTGTCATACTTCAGAGACACTGCAGAGCGCAGGCATTATGGGAACTTCCGATTCCGGTATTCGATATTGTAAAAGTATCGGAATTCCGATACCGCGAATATCGGCCGATACCCAATATTTCAGTATCGGAATGCTCAACACTAGTCATTACACACAGAGGGATCTTTATATACAGTCATTACACGCAGAGGGTTCTATTATATAGAGTCATTACACGCAGAGGGATCTATTATATAGAGTCATTACACACAGAGGGATCTATTATATAGAGTCATTACACGCAGAGGGATCTATTATATAGAGTCATTACACACAGAGGGATCTATTATATAGAGTCATTACACGCAGAGGGATCTATTATATAGAGTCATTACACACAGAGTGATCTATTATATAGAGTCATTACACACAGAGGGATCTATTATATAGAGTCATTACACACAGAGGGATCTATTATATAGAGTCATTACACGCAGAGGGATCTATTATATAGAGTCATTACACACAGAGAGATCTATTATATAGAGTCATTACACGCAGAGGGATCTATTATATACAGTCATTACACACAGAGTGATCTATTATATAGAGTCATTACACACAGAGCGATCTATTATATAGAGTCCTAACACACAGAGGGATCTATTATATAGAGTCATTACACACAGAGCGATCTATTATATAGAGTCATTACACACAGAGGGATCTATTATATAGAGTCATTACACACAGAGCGATCTATTATATAGAGTCATTACACACAGAGGGATCTATTATATAGAGTCATTACACACAGAGTGATCTATTATATAGAGTCATTACACACAGAGTGATCTATTATATAGAGTCATTACACACAGAGTGATCTATTATATAGAGTCATTACACACAGAGTGATCTATTATATAGAGTCATTACAGACAGAGGGATCTATTATATAGAGTCATTACACACGGAGTGATCTATTATATAGAGTCATTACACACGGAGTGATCTATTATATAGAGTAATGACACACGGAGGGATCTATTATATAGAGTCATTACACACAGAGAGATCTATTATATAGAGTCATTACACGCAGAGAGATCTATTATATAGAGTCATTACACGCAGAGGGATCTATTATATAGAGTCATTACACACAGAGGGATCTATTATATAGAGTCATTACACACAGAGGGATCTATTATATAGAGTCATTACACGCAGAGGGATCTATTATATAGAGTCATTACACACAGAGGGATCTATTATATAGAGTCATTACACGCAGAGGGATCTATTATATAGAGTCATTACACACAGAGGGATCTATTATATAGAGTCATTACACACAGAGGGATCTATTATATAGAGTCATTACACACAGAGCGATCTATTATATAGAGTCATTACACACAGAGGGATCTATTATATAGAGTCATTACACGCAGAGGGATCTATTATATAGAGTCATTACACACAGAGCGATCTATTATATAGAGTCATTACACACAGAGGGATCTATTATATAGAGTCATTACACGCAGAGGGATCTATTATATAGAGTCATTACACGCAGAGGGATCTATTATATAGAGTCATTACACACAGAGGGATTTATTATATAGAGTCATTACACACAGAGTGATCTATTTCACGTGGTTATTTCTGTTTATGTTGATGATTATGACTTACAGCCAATGAAAACACAAAAGTCATTATCTCAGTAAATTAGAATACTTTCTAACAGCAGCTTGAAAAATGTTTTTAAAATCTGACATGTCCTACTGCAATGTCTGCTCAGTAAATGCCTCAATACTTGGTCGGCTCCTTGTGCATCAATTACTGCATCAATGCGGCAATGTGGCATGGAGGGATCAGCCTGTGGCATGGAGGGATCAGCCTGTGGCATGGAGGCGATCAGCCTGTGGCATGGAGGGATCAGCCTGTGGCATGGAGGGATCAGCCTGTGACATGGAGGCGATCAGCCTGTGGCATGGAGGGATCAGCCTGTGGCATGGAAGCGATCAGCCTGTGGCATGGAGGGATCAGCCTGTGGCATGGAGGGATCAGCCTGTGGCATGGAGGGATCAGTCTGTGGCATGGAGGGATCAGTCTGTGGCATGGAGGGATCAGCCTGTGGCATGGAGGGATCAGCCTGTGGCATGGAGGGATCAGCCTGTGGCACTGCTGAGGGGTTATGGAAGCCCAGGTGGCTTTGATAGCAGCCTTCAGCTCGTCTGCATTGTTGGGTCTGGGGTCTCATCTTCCTCTTGACAATACCCCATAGATTCTCTATAATAGATTCTCTATAGGGTTAAGGTCAGGCGAGTTTGCTGCCAATCAAGCGCAGTGATCCTGTTGTGTAAACCAGGTATTGGTACTTTTGGCCGTGTGGACAGGGGCCAAGTCCTGCTGGAGAAGGACATTTCCATCTCCATAAAGCTTGTCGGCAGAGGGAAGCATGAAGTGCTGTAAAATGTCCTGGTAGACGGCTGCGCTGACTTTGGTCTTGATAAAACACAGTGGACCTCCACCAGCAGATGACATGGCCCCCCAAACCATCACTGATTGTGGAGACTTCACACTAGACCTCCAGCAGCTTGGATTGTGGCCTCTCCACTCTTCCTCCAGACTCTGGGACCTTGTGGATTGTGTCAATGACTGCCTTCTGGACATCTGTCAAGTCAGCAGTCTTCCCCATGATTGTGGAGCCTACTGAAACAGACTAAGGGACCTTTTTAAAGCTTAGGAAGCCTTTGCAGGTGTTTTTTGTTCATTATTCTAATTTACTGAGATAATGACTTTTGTGTTTTCATTGGCTGTAAGCCATAATCATCAACATAAACAGAAATAAACACGTGAAATAGATCCCTCTGTGTGTAATGACTCTTTATAATAGATCCATCTGTGTGTAATGACTCTATATAATATAAGAGGTTCACTTTCTGTATTGAAGAACTGAAATAAATTAACTTTTTGGTGATATTCTAATTTAGTGAGATGCAACTGTACAAGAATATAACTACTATAATACTGCTCCTATGTACAAGAATATAACTACTATAATACTGCCCCCTATGTACAGGAATATAACTACTATAATACTGCCCCTATGTACAAGAATATAACTACTATAATACTGCCCCTATGTACAAGAATTTAACTGCTGTAATACTGCCCCCTATGTACAGGAATATAACTACTATAATACTGGCCCCTATGTACAAGAATATAACTACTATAATACTGCCCCTATGTACAAGAATTTAACTGCTGTAATACTGCCCCCCATGTACAGGAATATAACTACTATAATACTGGCCCCTATGTACACGAATATAACTACTATAATACTGCCCCCTATGTACAAGAATATAACTACTATAATACTGCCCCTATGTACAAGAATATAACTGCTATAATACTGCCCCCTATGTACAAGAATATAACTACTATAATACTGGCCCCTATGTACAAGAATATAACTACTATAATACTGCCCCTATGTACAAGAATTTAACTGCTGTAATACTGCCCCCTATGTACAGGAATATATCTACTATAATACTGACCCCTATGTACAAGAATATAACTACTATAATACTGGCCCCTATGTACAAGAATATAACTACTATAATACTGCCCCTATGTACAAGAATATAACTACTATAATACTGTCCCCTATGTACAAGAATATAACTACTATAATACTGCTCCTATGTACAAGAATATAACTACTATAATACTGCCCCCATGTACAAGAATATAACTACTATAATACTGCCCCCATGTACAAGAATATAACTACTATAATACTGCCCCTATGTACAAGAATATAACTACCATAATACTGCCCCTATGTACAAGAATATAACTACTATAATACTGCTCCTATGCACAAGAATATAACTACTATAATACTGCCCCTATGTACAATGTAACATACCTGGCGGCGTCCTTGCATAGTGGTCCATCTCCCACTGTGCAGGAGCGCGCACTTGATTTCCAGTCCAGACTGCCACTCTGGCTTCTTTCCATGTTGTCTGCTTTGCTCTGCTCTTGCTGCTTAGGGCGACGCCCGCTGAACTTCCTGTTTCTTGTAGCTGCTACAGACACACCCCTAATGCGTCTTCAGCCTATTGCTGTCTGTCACCTGGTATTTAAACCAGCTCCTCCTTGGAATCCATGCCTGAGCATCTTGTTCTGTCAGTTGGCTTCTAGTCACTGATGTGCCAGGTCCTGTCTATGTTTCCTGCCTCGCGGTATCAGTTCCCGTGTCTGAACTGTGTCCTGTCTGTGTACTCTAGCCAGCTGTCTTTCTGCCTTTCCTGGAGGCTGTATTTCCAGGCCCGTGTGAACACGCTCTTTGCCTGTTCGTCTCGCCCTCTGGGGGCCGCATACCCAGACTCGCTCCTGTATTTGTTGCAGTACAGTTCCTGTCTGAACTGTCTCCTAGCTTCCTACCTGTTTTGTCTTTATGTCCGTTGGCTCCCTTTTTCTGTAGAGTCTGAACCTGCACTTAACTTCTACTCATTGTCATTGTACTTCCGTTTGTGAGTTGGAGTCCTTTCGCTACTTCTTTGCAAGTACCTTGTGTGTATCTGGTTCTGCCTTTCTTTTCCAGTCTGTTCCGTGTGAACAGAGCCCTGTCCCCTTTGCTTTATCTTGGTTTACCGCTTCGGCGATTTATCTCTGTCCTGTCTTACTTACCGCTATGGCGGTTCCTGCCCGCTCAGCCTTGTCCACCACACTTGCGGTTTTGCTCTGCTCAGCCCTGTCCACCGCGTCTGTGGTTTTGCTCAGCTCGGCCTTGTCCACCGCATCTGCGGTTTTGCTCTGCTCGGCCTTGTCCACCGCGTCTGCGGTTTTGCTTTGCTCAGCCTTGTCTACCGCGTCTGCGGTTTCGCTCTGCTCAGCCTTGTCTACCGCGTCTGCGGTTTTGCTCAGCTCAGCCTTGTCCACCGCGTCTGCGGTTTCGCTCTGCTCAGCCTTGTCTACCGCGTCTGCGGTTTCGCTCTGCTCAGCCTTGTCTATCGCGTCTGCGGTTTTGCTCAGCTCTGCCCTGTCCACCGCGTCTGCGGTTTTGCTCAGCTCGGCCTTCTCCACCGCGTCTGCGGTTTTGCTCTACTCAGCCTTGTCTACCGCGTCTGCGGTTTTGCTCTACTCAGCCTTGTCTACCGCGTCTGCAGTTTCGCTCTGCTCAGCCTTGTCTACCGCGTCTGCGGTTTCGCTCTGCTCAGCCTTGTCTACCGCGTCTGCGGTTTCGCTCTGCTCAGCCTTGTCTACCGCGTCTGCGGTTTCGCTCTGCTCAACCTTGTCTACCGCGTCTGCGGTTTCGCTCTGCTCAGCCTTGTCTACCGCGTCTGCGGTTTCGCTCTGCTCAGCCTTGTCTACCGCGTCTGCGGTTTCGCTCTGCTCACCCCTGTCTACCGAGTCTGCGGTTTCGCTCTGCTCAGCCTTGTCTACCGCGTCTGCGGTTTTGCTCTGCTCAGCCCTGTCCACCGCGTCTGCGGTTTTTCTCTACTCAGCTTTGTCCACCGCGTCTGCGGTTTTGCTTTGCTCAGCCTTGTCTACCGTGTCTGCGCTTTCGCTCTGCTCAGCCTTGTCTGCCGCGTCTGCGATTTCGTTCTGCTCAGCCTTGTCTACCGCGTCTGTGGTTTCGCTCTGCTCAGCCTTGTCTACCGCGTCTGCGGTTTCGCTCTGCTCAGCCTTGTCTATCGCATCTGCGGTTTCGCTCTGCTCAGCCTTGTCTACCGCGTCTGCGGTTTCGCTCAGCTCAGCCTTGTCTACCGCGTCTGCGGTTTTGCTCTGCTCAGCCCTGTCCACCGCGTCTGCGGTTTTGCGCTGCTCGGCCTTGTCCACCGCGTCTGCGGTTTTGCTCTGCTCGGCCTTGTCTACCGCACCTGCTGTTTCACTTTGCTCTGCTTGATTACCGCATCTGCGGCTCTGAACCCGTCTCCCAGTCTGTACTGGACCTTACCCAGCCTGAACTCTAGCCTGCCTGTTACTGTATTCTCCGGTGTGGTTCAACAGCCGTGTCCGGGGTCTGACCTGGAGTGGCACCTGAACCCTCTGCTTGGTTCCTCCCTGGTGCACTGGCGTCGTATGGAATCATTAATCACGCACACGCCAGTCAGTCCGGGCGTGTGCATTACATACAAGAATATAACTACTATAATACTGCCCCTATGTACAAGAATATAACTACTATAATAATGCCCCCATGTACAAGAAAATAACTACTATAATACTGCTCTTATGTACAAGAATATAACTACTATAATACTGCCCCTATGTACAAGAATATAACTACTGTAATACTGCTCCCTATGTACAAGAATATAACTACTATAATACTGCCTTCATGTACAAGAATATAACTACTATAATACTGCCCCCTATATACAAGAATATAACTACTATAATACTGCTCTTATGTACAAGAATATAACTACTATAATACTGCTCTTATGTACAAGAATATAACTACTATAATACTGCCCCTACGTACAAGAATATAACTACTATAATACTGCCCCTATGTACAAGAATATAACTACTATGATACTGCTCTTATGTACAAGAATATAACTACTATAATACTGCCCCTATGTACAAGAATATAACTACTGTAATACTGCCCCTATATACAAGAATATAACTACTATAATACTGCCCCCTATGTACAAGAATATAACTACTATAATACTGCTCCTATGTACAAGAATATAACTACTATAATACTGCCCCTATGTACAAGAATATAACTACTATAATACTGCCCCTATATACAAGAATATAACTACTATAATACTGCCCCCTATGTACAAGAATATAACTACTATAATACTGCTCCTATGTACAAGAATATAACTACTATAATACTGCACCCTATGTACAGGAATATAACTACTATAATACTGCTCCTATGTACAAGAATATAACTATTATAATACTGCTCCTATGTACAAGAATATAACTCCTATAATACTGCCCCTATGTACAAGAATATAACTACTATAATACTGCTCCTATGTGCAAGAATATAACTGCTATAATACTGCCCCTATGTACAAGAATATAACTACTACAATACTGCCCCCTATGTACAAGAATATAACTACTATAATACTGCTCCTATGTACAAGAATATAACTACTATAATACTGCCCTTATGTACAAGAATATAACTACTATAATACTGCTCCTATGTACAAGAATATAACTACTATAATACTGCCCCCTATGTACAAGAATATAACTACTATAATACTGCTCCTATGTACAAGAATATAACTACTATAATACTGCCCCCTATGTACAAGAATATAACTACTATAATACTGCTCCTATGTACAAGAATATAACTACTATAATATTGCCCCATGTACAAGAATATAACTACTATAATACTGCCCCTATGTACAAGAATATAACTACTATAATACTGCCCCCTATGTACAAGAATATAACTACTATAATACTGCTCCTATGTACAAGAATATAACTATTATAATACTGCCCCAATGTACAAGAATATAACTCCTATAATACTGCCCCCTATGTACAAGAATATAATTACTATAATACTGCCCCTATGTACAAGAATATAACTACTATAATACTGCTCCTATGTACAAGAATATAACTATTATAATACTGCCCCCAATGTACAAGAATATAACTACTATAATACTGCTCCCTATGTACAAGAATATAACTACTATAATACTGCCCCCTATGTACAAGAATATAACTACTATAATACTGCTCCTATGTACAAGAATATAACTACTATAATACTGCCCTTATGTACAAGAATATAACTACTATAATACTGCTCCTATGTACAAGAATATAACTACTATAATACTGCTCCTATGTACAAGAATATAACTTCTATAATACTGCCCCTATGTACAAGAATATAACTCCTATAATACTGCCCCTATGTACAATAATATAACTACTATAATACTGCTCCTATGTACAAGAAAATAACTACTATAATACTGCTCCTATGTACAAGAATATAACTACTATAATACTGCTCCTATGTACAAGAATATAACTTCTATTAATACTGCCCCTATGTACAAGAATATAACTACTATAATACTTCCCCTATGTACAAGAATATAACTACTATAATACTGCTCCTATGTACAAGAATATAACTACTATAATACTGCCCTTATGTACAGGAATATAACTACTATAATACTGCCCCTATGTACAAGAATATAACTACTATAATACTGCTCCTATGTACAAGAATATAACTACTATAATACTGCCCCCTATGTACAAGAATATAACTACTATAATACTGCCCCTATGTACAGGAATATAACTACTATAATACTGCCCCCTATGTACAAGAATATAACTACTATAATACTGCCCCCTATGTACAAGAATATAACTACTATAATACTGCCCCTATGTATAAGAATATAACTACTATAATGCTGCCCCTATGTACAAGAATATAACTACTATAATACTGCCCCTATGTACAAGAATATAACTACTATAATACTGCCCCTATGTACAAGAATATAACTACTATAATACTGCCCCTATGTACAAGAATATAACTACTATAATACTGCCCCTATGTACAAGAATATAACTACTATAATACTGCCCCTATGTACAAGAATATAACTACTATAATACTGCCCCCTATGTACAAGAATATAACTACTATAATACTGCCCCCTATGTACAAGAATATAACTACTATAATACTGCCCCTATGTACAAGAATATAACTACTATAATGCTGCCCCTATGTACAGGAATATAACTACTATAATACTGCCCCTATGTACAAGAATATAACTACTATAATGCTGCCCCTATGTACAGGAATATAACTACTATAATACTGCCCCTATGTACAAGAATATAACTACTATAATACTGCCCCTATGTACAAGAATATAACTACTATAATACTGCCCCTATGTACAAGAATATAACTACTATAATACTGCTCTATGTACAAGAATATAACTACTATAATACTTCCCCTATGTACAAGAATATAACTACTATAATACTGCCCCTATGTACAAGAATATAACTACTATAATACTGCTCCTATGTACAAGAATATAACTACTATAATACTGCCCCTATGTACAAGAATATAACTACTATAATGCTGCCCCTATGTACAAGAATATAACTACTATAATACTGCTCCCTATGTACAAGAATATAACTACTATAATACTGCCCCCTATGTACAAGAATATAACTACTATAATACTGCCCCTATGTACAAGAATATAACTACTATAATACTGCCCCCTATGTACAAGAATATAACTACTATAATACTGCCCCTATGTACAAGAATATAACTACTATAATACTGCCCCCTATGTACAAGAATATAACTACTATAATACTGCCCCCTATGTACAAGAATATAACTACTATAATACTGCCCCTATGTACAAGAATATAACTACTATAATGCTGCCCCTATGTACAGGAATATAACTACTATAATACTGCCCCTATGTACAAGAATATAACTACTATAATGCTGCCCCTATGTACAGGAATATAACTACTATAATACTGCCCCTATGTACAAGAATATAACTACTATAATACTGCCCCTATGTACAAGAATATAACTACTATAATACTGCCCCTATGTACAAGAATATAACTACTATAATACTGCTCTATGTACAAGAATATAACTACTATAATACTTCCCCTATGTACAAGAATATAACTACTATAATACTGCCCCTATGTACAAGAATATAACTACTATAATACTGCTCCTATGTACAAGAATATAACTACTATAATACTGCCCCTATGTACAAGAATATAACTACTATAATGCTGCCCCTATGTACAAGAATATAACTACTATAATACTGCTCCCTATGTACAAGAATATAACTACTATAATACTGCCCCCTATGTACAAGAATATAACTACTATAATACTGCCCCTATGTACAAGAATATAACTACTGTAATGCTGCCCCTATGTACAAGAATATAACTACTATAATACTGCCCCCTATGTACAAGAATATAACTACTATAATACTGCCCCTATGTACAAGAATATAACTACTATAATACTGCCCCTATGTACAAGAATATAACTACTATAATACTGCCCCTATGTACAAGAATATAACTACTATAATACTGCCCCCTATGTACAAGAATATAACTACTATAATGCTGCCCCTATGTACAAGAATATAACTACTATAATACTGCCCCCTATGTATAAGAATATAACTACTATAATACTGCTCCTATGTACAAGAATATAACTACTATAATACTGCCCCCTATGTACAAGAATATAACTACTATAATACTGCCCACTATGTACAAGAATATAACTACTATAATACTGCCCCCTATGTACAAGAATATAACTACTATAATACTGCCCCCTATGTACAAGAATATAACTACTATAATACTGCCCCTATGTACAAGAATATAACTACTATAATACTGCCCCTATGTACGTAGCCGTGCTGGGTTTTGCTATGTCAGCGTTCCCCGTTGTTTTTGTCTCTGATCTCTTTTCAGTAATGTTTCATATTTGTTTCTTTTCTTGTTTTTGTCATTTTTCTGCCAGCGACAATTTAAGCAGTAAATGACTTTGCGGTGTATAATTGTCTGCTATCATGTGCTTGTTCCTGCGGGGACGGCGGGATGTGTGGAGATTGTTCTTAGAGCGCTGGGGTCTTTTGAGGAATTTCGGGGGCTCGTCCTGAGAGGTGCACGCAGGTGAGTAATGTCAGCGCTGTGTGTGTGTGGAGGGAAGGGACGCGTCACAAGGTGGCTCCGTACAGACAGTGGCGCTGGGACGATGCCAGAGAGCCGGAGCTCAGCGAGACGAGCACAGCTGTAATTGCAGATTGCCGGTTTGCTGGTTAATTGGTAGTTTACCATAGAAGATAAACAGCTCAACACAAACAAACAATCTCCAAAGAACATCAGGCGCAGCGCGAGCAGATAAACCAGGGACGAGATGATGAGCGCAGCCTGACGGGTGAGAGGATGGCACCAGTGATCTAAGTAGCCATCGCCATCCATCCGGCAGAGGGCATGGTCCATAACTCTGACCGGTGGGGAGACTAATGCTATAAAAGTCATATTGGTTGGTCCTGCTACAGAGAAGAGTATTGGGCCACACATCTTAATTATTGAGGTCAGGTTCTCATTGAATATTCCATCCACCCCCACCATGCCATCCGCCTCTACTAACAGAATGGCTGATACCAGCGAGGTCCTGTACTAGGAGCCACCGGGGTAACGAGTCCGTCCATGACATTTCTTCCTCTTGAGTCTTCCCCCCGTTACTGGTGAGTGATATTATAGAGAAGTGAAAGGTACCGCAGCAACTCAGCCACAAAGTGGAGACCCTGTAACGTTACAGAGCGGGGGGGCTGAGAGGCAGAGGGCAGAAAAGTCACCAACGCTTTGCTGACCCCATAACTGCAGAGTTCAGACCTCCTCTCGTATAAACACTGTCCCCCCCCCTCCCGCCGTGACTTTCATGGCCGAGCAGCTGTATGCAGCCGTACATCACCAAGCACAATGCCGAGAGTCGGATTGAGTGGTGTAAAGCTGCCACCAGTGGACTCTGGAGGAGACGTGTTCTGTGCAGTGACGGATCGCACTTCTCTATCTGATGGAGGCGTGTGGTGATTCCAGGAGGACGTCACCCCCTGACTGCATTGTGCCCCCTGTACAGATGGTGGAGGAGGATAATGCTGGGGGCTGTTATCAGGGGGTGGCCGCGGACCCTCAGCTCCAGTGATGGGAAATGTTAATCTTCAGCACAAGACATTGTGGACAATTCAGCTTTGTGGGAACAGTTTGGGGAAGACCTGTATCTGTCCACCATGACTGAGCCCAGTGCACAAGCTCCACACAGACATGAAGAAGGTGGTGGTTGGGGGGTGGTGGGTGAGTTTAGGGTCGAAAAAGTTCTCTCTCAAAAAAACTTTTGCAGCTTCTGATATAATCCTCCCCATGATTTAATGTAGAACTTTCCTGATCTTGTATGTAACACTTGTTATTCCTGGTCCTTCCTCTCTGTGTGCGGCCCATGATGCGCGGCCCATGATGCGCGGCCCATGATGCGCGGCCCATGATGCGCGGCCCATGATTCCCGGCCCATGATTCGCGGCCCATGATTCGCGGCCCATGATGCGCGACCCATGATGCACGGCCCATGATGCGCGGCCCATGATGCGCGGCCCATGATGAGCGGCCCATGATGCACAGCCCATGATGAGCGGCCCATGATGCACGGCCCATGATGCGCGGCCCATGATGCGCGGCCCATGATGCGCGGCCCATGATGCGCGGCCCATGATGAGCGGCCCATGATGCGCGGCCCATGATTCGCGGCCCATGATGCGCGGCCCATGATGCGCGGCCCATGATGCGCGGCCCATGATTCGCGGCCCATGATGCGCGGCCCATGATTCGCGGCCCATGATGCGCGGCCCATGATGCGCGGCCCATGATTCGCGGCCCATGATTCGCGGCCCATGATTCGCGGCCCATGATGCGCGGCCCATGATTCGCGGCCCATGATGCGTGGCCCATGATGCGCGGCCCATGATGCGCGGCCCATGATTCGCGGCCCATGATGCGCGGCCCATGATGCGCGGCCCATGATTCGCGGCCCATGATTCGTGGCCCATGATGTGCGGCCCATGATTCGCGGCCCATGATTCGCGGCCCATGATGCGCGGCCCATGATGCGCGGCCCATGATCCGCGGCCCATGATGCGCGGCCCATGATTCGCGGCCCATGATGCGCGGCCCATGATGCGCGGCCCATGATTCGCGGCCCATGATGCGCGGCCCATGATGCGCGGCCCATGATGCGCGGCCCATGATTCGCGGCCGATGATTCGCGGCCCATGATGCGCGGCCCATGATGCGCGGCCCATGATTCGCGGCCCATGATGCGCGGCCCATGATGCGCGGCCCATGATGCGCGGCCCATGATGCGCGGCCCATGATTCGCGGCCCATGATTCGCGGCCCATGATGCGCGGCCCATGATGCGCGGCCCATGATGCGCGGCCCATGATGCGCAGCCCATGATGAGTGGCCCATGATGCACGGCCCATGATGCACAGCCCATGATGCGCGGCCCATGATGCACAGCCCATGATGAGCGGCCCATGATGCACGGCCCATGATGCGCGGCCCATGATGCACGGCCCATGATTCGCGGCCCATGATGCACAGCCCATGATGAGCGGCCCATGATGCGCGGCCCATGATGCGCGGCCCATGATGAGCGGCCCATGATGCGCGGCCCATGATGCACAGCCCATGATGCGCGGCCCATGATGCACAGCCCATGATGAGCGGCCCATGATGCACGGCCCATGATGCACAGCCCATGATGCGCGGCCCATGATGCACAGCCCATGATGCGCGGCCCATGATGCGCGGCCCATGATGCGCGGCCCATGATGCACAGCCCATGATGCGCGGCCCATGATGCGCGGCCCATGATGCGCTTGTGGCCGGCTCCTCGCTGTCACACATCAGCCCGCGCTGCCAGCCTCCTGCAGCATGATTAATTATTGATGGCCTATTAAAGATACAGCTGTATATCCGGCAGCTCCTGCCATTTGCATAATTGTGCTAATTCTATGCAAACGTCTTCTTTAAACAAGCATCTTCTTTTCAGCATCTGCCATGAAAGTGCCGTAATTATTGTGATCACGGAGTTTCTCAGAAACAGTCATCAGTTTGATATACTGTACATATAATTTCTTTCTATCTATGGATTAATATTACACATCTATCCTGCCATGGGCGGCAGCGTTGTTTGAATGAGGCCTGGGTGCGAGGAAAAGGCGGGGGGGTCTGTTTTAGTATTGAAATAAGATTAAAAAGACTATTAAGTGGAGACTAGATAAACGTCCTCATGAAAAACCTCCTCCCGTTTTGTGTACACAGCTCCTATTCAGACCTATGTATCTCTGTGGTTAGAACTCTGTCTGCTCTCTACCTTTGACTCCTGATTTGCTCTGATCGCTGCTGGTTCTGGCTGCACCCTTAGGCCATATTCTCACTCGAAAAAAACTTCTGCAACAGTTTTTTCTGAAAAGTTCTGCATCAAAATAAGTAATGATCATCTGCTCTGATTAATACGTTTTTTTGCCTGTTCTCTAAGGTTCATGAAATAGAGATCTGGCCATGGGCTATGTTCCCACATGTTGTGTTTTTGTTTGTTTTTTTACGTCAGAAATCTACAGAAAAACTGATGTGTGGCAAGAAATCAGCTGCGTCAAAAACGCTAGGTTTGATGCGTTTTTTTTTCAGATTTTTTTCAGCGTTTTTGTCACTGTCCTTCAGTCTCTATTTATGCATGTCCAGAAAGTTCTGTGAAAGTTACATTTTGCCATCAAAAAACGCTGAAAAAAAACAGCAGAAAAAATTTACTTGTGTTTTTTTGGTGCGTTTTTTTTCAGCGTTTTTTTCACCACCCATTACTTCCTATGGGTGACTTGTTCTATTTTCCAAAAACCCAACCCAACCAACTAAGGCAAAAAATACGCAGCAAAAAAAAAAACAAACAAGATGTGTGAACGGAGAATTTCTGGTTTCTCAAAGACTTTGCTGGTACTGCAAAATGCAGCTGAAAATTTGCATAAAACGCTGCAGGAAAATACGCTGAAAAACCCAACATGTGTGAACATAGCCTAAGGGACATGGCTTCCCTAAATGTACTGTGAAGCTGGTTGTCAGACACTGGTTGACAGTTGTTCATCTCATCACCCGACAGCGTGGCCGCCCTTTCTGAGCCCAGTGCTCCATCTGTATACCTTCCCGTGGATGGTTTGTCGGTACCCCGTCCTGCTCTGCCCTTATTCACATTGATGTCGCTTGACACAAGGGGAGGTTTTATACTAGTGACAGGATAGCACCACCCCGATGGGTGCACCTTGTCGTGGTGCGATGGCTTTTTTATGCTTTTTTTTTTTTTTTAAATCAAAATAGCGTTAACTAAGTCCCCTGTGTTATTTACATGTACTATTATACTATTACTATTTCCCTGTTTTAGTGTATATGCTAATTTTTATTTATTTTTTTCTTTGAGGGGGTTTTATTGTGTTTTACCTGTAAAACTGCATCTAATTCCTATGAAGAGATGACATTAAGCAGCTGTCTCTCAGCTAGGCTTTAGGTAGCGTTCACACAGGCAATGCGTTTTGTTCCAAAAAGTGCAGTTTTATTGCTTTCATAAAACACCAAGGGAATCAAAAACCAGAAACGACCTCTTCTGGGCACAAAGGTATCACAGCAAATAAACAGTTCACCCAGCAGACATACAGTTAAGACCAAAAGTTTGGACACACCTTCTCATTTAAAGATTTTTCTGTATTTTCATACTTTGAAAATTGTACATTCACACTGAAGGCATCAAAACTATGAATTACCACATGTGGAATTATATACTTAACAAAAAAATGTGAAACAACTGAAAATATGTCTTATATTCTAGGTTCTTCACAGTAGCCACCTTTTACTTTGATGACCGATTTGCACACTCTTGGCATTCTCTTCATGAGCTTCAAGAAAAAAAAAGCAATCCAGAGAACACCGCTTTTCTGCACCATTTGCTTGTTGGCACTGCAGAATACAGCCAGGTCCTTTCCATATTACAGCGCTAGAAATCCAGCTATTTAAAACTGTGTTTTCTCCGTCACACGGATCACATATACGTTGTCATAAAATACTGCCATTTCTGGCCTCCATTAAAAAAAATTTCAGTGCATCAGTGAAGCAATTGACACCAGATTGCTCTTCAAAATTGTTACCTACAGGCCAGGTATTTAAAACTGTGGTTTGTCCGTCACACGGATCACATATAAGTTCGCTCCAAATTTAGTCATTTGTAGTGAGCATGGAAGATACTGTCCTCCATTTAAAATGGGCAAGGCACGTGGCAAGGGACGGGGAACTGGACGTGATGGTGATGATGGTGCATGCAGAGGCCGAGGCCGTGGGCAAGCTGAAATTGTGCCACAACAAACACCCACATCTTCTCGCTCGACCTTCCTGTCCCAATTAATAGGGGACCGCAGCACACCACCCGGAGCAGTGTCAAAAGGTTGTTGCTTGGATAGCGGATAATGCTTCCAGTCACTTAGCCACCACCACCACCACCCTGTCTTCCACACGGTCAAGTCTCAGTAGCTGTGAGTCTGGACCGCATATTCCTCACCCTGATCCTCCTTCCTCCCACCATGCCGAGTGCCCGGAGACAACTGATCCCACACTTGGACACTCTAAAGAGCTGTTCACCTTCCCATTTATAGATTCGGGCCTCTTGCCCGGTCCACTTGAAGCGGGGCAAGAGGAGATCGCGTGTAGCGATGCCCAAATATTTGAGCAGCCACGGTCACACGAAGGCGACAGTGGGAAAGTGTCACAAGAGGTGGACGATGATGAGACACAATTGCCAGAAGGTCAGGAGGAGGACCAGGGTGCGGAAGTGGAAGACGAGGTGGTGGATGATATAGTAACTGACCCAACCTGGCAGGAGGACATGCAGAGTGAGGACAGCAGCACACAGGGGGAGGGAGGCAGAGCACCCCAACAGGCAGTAAGAAGCAGTGTGGTGGCCACAGACAGAAGGCAGGCAACCATTCCCCGTAACACCAAAACAAAGGAAGTTGCCAGTACAACTGTTAGGTCTTCCCGAGTCTGGTTGTTTTTTAAAGACTCTGCCGATAACCCCAAAACGGCCATTTGCACCACCTGCCAGGCCAGCATCAGCAGGGGTGGCAAAACGACCAGCCTGACCACCACCAGCATGATCAGGCACATGGTAGCAAAGCACAGGACTTTGTAGGCCGAACCCCAGGGTCCAGGAACAGTGTCTATGAGTGGCACCATTGCTTCTTCCGCTGTTGTGCATGCAAGCCAATCCCCTGTCCATGCTGCATGCAAAGATGCCTCCTGCCCTGCACCTGTCATTGCACACACTCAAGTAGAACCATCCTCAAGCACGTCCACGTCCTTGTCCCAGCGGAGCGTTCAGTTGTCCATACCCCAGTCCTTGGAACGCAAGCGCAAATACGCAGCCAACGCCCCACAGGCCACTGTACTAAATTCCCACATTTCACGACTGCTTGCGCTCGAAATGTTGCCTTTTAGGCTCGTGGAGACGGAAGCACTCAGCAACCTGATGGCGGAGGCCGTCCCTCGGTACTCGGTCCCCAGCCGCCACTATTTCTCACGGCGTGCCGTCCCCGCATTACCCAAGCACGTGTTCCAAAACATTTGCCGTGCCCTCAACAACGCAGTTACCGGGAAAGTCCACCTAACTACGGACACGTGGACAAGTGCTTGCGGTCAGGGACAGTACAACTCGCTGACGGCACACTGGGTTGACATAGTGGAAGCCGGGACCCAATCAGACCTTGGGACGGAACACGTCCTCCCGACGTCAAGGATTGCGGGCTCTAGGTCAATCAGGGTTGCCCCCACAGTCTACAGCTCCTGCACCTCATCCTCCTCAGCCTCCTCCTCCTCTTCAGCCTCCATTTCCAAAATGACCACATTAGTCACAAGCTGGAAGCACTGCAGCACTGCCTCGGCCAAGCGGCAACAGGCTGTGCTGAAGCTAATATGCTTAGGTGACAAACCGTACAATGCTGAAGAGTTGTGGACAGCTCTGAAAGAGCAGGCAGATCTGTGGCTCACACTGCTGAACCTACAGCCAGGCATGGTCATGTGTGACAATGGCCAGAACCTGGTGGCGGCTCTGAGGCGAGGCGAGCTCACACGCGTACCATGCCTGGCCCATGTGCTTAACCTCGTGGTTCAGCGGTTTCTCAAATCCTACCCGGAGCTGCCGAATCTACTTGTTAAAGTACGCCGCCTGTGTGCCCATTTTAGAAAGTCACCTACAGCTTCCGCCGCCCTTGCCGTATTTCAGCAGTGTTTGCAGCTTCCGGCTCACAGACTGGTGTGTGATGTCCCCACGCATTGAAACTCTACACTGCAGATGTTGGGAAGGATTTGTGAGCAGAAGAGGGCAGTTGTTGAGTACCAGCATCAACAAGGCTATCGGTATTCGGTTCAGACTCCACACATAAGACCTCAGGAGTGGACATGGATGTCAGACTCCATCCCGCGTCACCATCCCACTTCTCTGTCTTCTGAAATGCTCTCTGCTCACAATCAAAGAGGATGCATTGCAGGTGGAGGACGATGAGATGGAGCAAGGAACCATACAGGGTGATTACACACAGCCCAGCCTCATCTCATCTCAACGTGAATTGGGTGACAATGAGGAAGAGGAGGAGGAAGAACAGGAGCTAGTTTCATGCGCTATAGACGGTACTACCTGCACAGCTGTCATACCGTCTGTTCAGCGTGGATGGCCAGAGGACAGAGAGGAGGAGGAGGAGGAGGAGAGCATGGTCAGTCATCCTCTTGGTGAGGACATGGAAGTCTTGCCTGTTAGTAGTCTGGCACGCATGGCTGAGTTTATGTTACGCTACCTTTCCCATGACCCCCACGCTCTCAAAATTTTGGGTGACAGTCATTACTGGTTGGTGACACTTCTAGACCCACGCTTCAAGGAGAACTTTATATGTCTTATTCTTGAGGCGGACAGGTCTACAAAAATGGGGCAGTACCAGAAGGCCCTTGTTGCGGAACTATTAAAAAAATTCCCATCTGAAAACGCTGGCGGCAGAGGGCACACTTCGTTGGACGACCAAGGAGTACAGGCGAGAGAGACACAACTCCAATCCAGCAGAGGCAGGGGAACACTGTCAAAGTTCTGGGACAGTTTTCTCAGACCCTCCCATCACACAGGCCCTGGGGTGCAGGGTACTCTCATAAGGAGTGCAAAGTTTGGGAAGATGCTGAGAGAGTACCTTGCCGACCGTACCAACGTCCTCCGTGATTCCTCTGTGCCTTATAGTTATTGGGTATCCAAGCTGGACACATGGCATGAACTGGCTCTCTATGCCTTGGAGGTCCTGGCCTGCCCTGCCGCCAGCGTTTTATCAGAGCGGGTTTTTAGTGCTGCCGATGGAATTATAACTGATAAGCGCATCCGCCTGTCAACTGAAAATGCTGACAGGCTGACTCTTACAAAAATGAACAAGGGCTGGATTGGGCCAGACTTCTCAACACCACCGAATGATAGCAGCGTAACATAAACTCCAATCCAGTGTCTTTTCTTGAGAGGTGTATTCCCATGCACCTCTTCACACCCACACATGGGTATACGCTTCCTGATTTTGCTATTTGCTCTTGTCCTCCTCCTCATCCTCATCCTTCACCAACATATCACCAGGGTGACCGTGGTCCGTGATGCAGCACCAACATAATTTTTTGTAAAGGGTGTTTATGATGCCCATAAAAAAAAATTGTACAGTATGTTCATGTATACCCCCCAGGGGTAAATGTTTGTCAGCCCATACACTTAGTGCATGGGCATTACAAGTATAGGAGACCCGCTCCTTTCTAATGGGAACATTTTTTTATGAGGCCCTCCTCCACGTCTCTTCCAAGGGGCATTGAAGTGCCTCCAAATGTTTGGCAGCCCTTGCATTCACTTCATAGGCCAACACTATGGGATACTCTCTCCTTTCTAATGGGAATTTGTGGTTGCTGTGGCCCTGCTCTATGTGTCTTTAAATTGTTAGTGGGGTTTTTCCTAAATTTGGTCAGCCGTTGGACTCACTGCATACTGTAGAATCATAGAATCATAGAATGGTAGAGTTGGAAGGGACCTCCTGGGTCATCTGGTCCAACCCCCTGCTCAAAGCAGGATTCACTAGATCATCTCAGACAGATGTCTGTCCAGCCTCTGTTTGAAGACGTCCATTGAAGGGGAACTCACCACCTCTCGTGGCAGCCTGTTCCACTCATTAATCACCCTAACTGTCAAAAAGTTTTTTCTAATATCTAATCTGTGTCTCCTCCCATTCAGTTTCATCCCATTGCTTCTAGTCTTTCTTTGTGCAAATGAGAATAAAGATGATCCTTCTACAATGTGACAGCCCTTGACATATTTGTAGACAGCTATTAAGTCTCCTCTCAGTCTTCTTTTTTGCAAGCTAAACATTCCCAAATCCTGCAACCGTTCCTCATAGGACATGGTTTGCAGACCAGTCACCATTCTGGTCGCTCTTCTCTGAACTTGCTCCAGTTTGTCTATGTCTTTTTTAAAATATGGTGCCCAAAACTGTACACAGTATTCCAGATGAGGTCTGACCAAAGAGGAGTAAAGACCGATAATGACTTCACGTGATCTAGACTGTATGCTTCTGTTAATACATCCCAGAATTGTATTTGCCTTTTTTGCTGCTGCATCACACTGTTGACTCATGTTCAGTCTATGATCTATTAGTATACCTAAGTCTTTTTCACATGTACTGTTGCTTAGCTCTATTCCTCCCATTCTGTATATGCTTTTTTCATTTTTATTGCCCAGATGTAGTACTTTGCATTTTTCCCTGTTAAAAACCATTCTGTTGGTTGCTGCCCACTGCTCCAGTTTATTTAGGTCTTTTTGAATCCTCTCTCTCTCTTCTCTAGTATTAGCTATCCCTCCTAGCTTTGTGTCACCAGCAAATTTAATCAGTTTACCCTCAATTCCTTCATCTAAATCATTGATAAAGATGTTGAACAATACAGGTCCCAGGACGGAGCCCTGTGGTACCCCACTTGAGACATTCATCCAGCTGGATGTGAAGCCATTTACAACCACCCTTTGAGTCCGATCACTAAGCCAGTTATGAATCCACCTAACAGTTGCCTGGTCCATTGCATACTTGGTCATTTTTTCAATAAGGATGGTGTGAGATACTTTGTCAAATGCTTTGCTGAAGTCAAGATATACTATATCTACAGCATTTCCCTGATCCACCCAGTCAGTGATTCTGTCATAGAAGGAAATTAAGTTAGTCTGACATGACTTGTTAGTTACAAACCCATGCTGACTCTGGTTAATCACTTCATTCTTATCCATGTACTTACATACATGTTGTTTAATAATTTGTTCAAAGATCTTTCCTGGTATAGAAGTCAGACTCACCGGCCTATAGTTCCCTGGGTCCACCTTCTTCCCCTTTTTGAAGATAGGAACAACATTTGCTCTTCTCCAGTCTTCTGGGACTTCTCCTGTTCTCCAAGAATTTTCAAAGATTATGGAGAGTGGTTCTAAAATTTCTTCTACGATCTCCTTCAGTACTCTGGGGTGTAATTCATCTGGACCTGGAGACTTGAACTCATTTATGTTAGCTAAATATTCCCTCACAATCTTTCTGTTTACAGATAACTTGGATTCCTCTATTCCTTTAAAAGGACAGTGAAGATCAGTTGATGTTACATTTTCTTTGTGAGAGAAAACAGATGCAAAATAGGAATTAAAAAGTTCGGCCTTCTCAACATCCTCTCTTACCATTTCTCCATTTTCATCCTGTAAAAATCCTATAGCATCTTTGACTTTTCTTTTACTTTTGACATACCCCCAAAATCCTTTTTTATTGCTTTTGACATCTCTTGCAAGCCTTAATTCATTTTCAGCTTTAGCTAACCTGATACGTGCCCTGCAGGATCTGCAGACTGCATTATAATCTTCTTTAGATATGCCTCCCTCTTTCCATTTAATAAACATTTCTTTCTTTCTTTTTAGCATGTGTTTAAGTTCTGTGTTCATCCATCCTGGTTTCCTTAAATGCTTCCCATTCTTCCTACTTTTCAGGATTGTTAACGATTGTGCTTTGAGAATCTCATTTTTAAAAATTTCCCATCCTTCCTGGACATTTTTGTCCTTAAGGACATCCAGCCATTGGATCCCTCCTATTCTCTTTCTGAGTCTCTTAAAATCTGCCTTTCTAAAATCTAACCTTGAAGTTTGAGTCTTCACATGTCTTCCTCCTCTAGTTATCCAAAATTCTATAATAGCATGATCGCTGCCTCCTAGGGTCCCAGTCACCTTTACCTCCTCAACCATTTCCTCCCTGATAATAAGGATTAGATCCAAAGTAGCAGATCCCCTTGTTTTCTCCCCTACCTTTTGGAAGATAAAGTTGTCAGCAAGAGAGGATAAGAATTTGCTTGACCTGTTAGATTTACTAGAGAGAGATTCCCAACAAATGTCTGGATAGTTGAAATCTCCCATGACCACTACGTCATATTTTTTGGAGAACTTGGTCATTTGATACATAAAGAGTTCATCCATATCTTCAGCTTGCCCAGGTGGCCTGTAGTAAATGCCTACAATGGTGTCCTTTCCGTTGTTCTCTCCTTGTATTCTTACCCAAACAGTTTCCACAGAACTCCCAGTCTCTGAAGCTTCAATCTCTGTGCAGATATACGCTTTTCTAACATACAATGCGACACCTCCTCCTCGTTTATCAAATCTGTTTCTTGCAAATAAGTTGTATCCTTTTAGCCTTTTATTCCAATCATGTGTATCGTCCCACCAAGTTTCAGTGATTCCAATGACATCATATTTCTTTTCCTGCGTTAGTAGTTCCAATTCTCCTTGTTTGTTGCCCATGCTTTGTGCATTTGTATAAAAACATTTTAGTTTGTGATCGGTTTCTCTTCCTCCCATATTTTTATTATTTTGATTTTTTTGTCTTTGTTCTTTTTTTCCACTTCCAGTAGCAGAGATCTCAATAGTATTTGTCAGCTGTATGGCTTTTTCTGGCCTTTTGCTTCCCTTCCCACATTGTTCTAGTTTAAAGCTCTCCTGATGAGTGTAGCAAGGCGACTTCCAAATACATGTTTTCCTGTCTTCGTAAGGTGCACCCCATCTCTAGCAAGTAGTCCATCGTATAGGTAATTCATTCCGTGATCCAGAAATCCAAATCCTTGTTGACGGCACCATCGACGTAGCCAGTTGTTCACCTGTAGAATCTTATTCCACCTCATTGTTCCATGGCCATCCACTGGGAGGATGGATGAGAAGACCACCTGCGCTCCCAATTCTTTCACTTTCTTGCCTAAGTCTTCAAAGTCACTGCAGATGGTTTCCAGGTCCTTTCCTGCGGTGTCATTTGTCCCCACATGTATTAGCAGGAATGGGTAGTGATCTCTAGGTCTGAAGAGTCTTGATATCCTGTCAGACACATCTTTAATTTTTGCTCCTGGAAGACAGCACATTTCTCTTGAGGTTATGTCTGGTCTGCAGATAGCGGCCTCTGTTCCTCTTAACAGGGAATCCCCCATAACCACCACTCTCCGTTTTTTCTTCACAACATTCTTCTTTCTCCATCCAGGAGGATTCTGAGGGCTTACAAGGTTATTCATTGCTGGCAAAGTCTTATTTTGCTGTATTTCTTCATGGTTCTCCTGCGTGAGAGCCTGGTACTGGTTCCTGAGCAGTATGGGTGCTGACTGCCTCTCGATCCCCCGGCTTCTTTGGGTCACATGCTTCCATTCCTCTGTTTCGTCAGGTGCAGTTCGAATTTCTTCTCTTTCTGAATCATGAAGAGATAATTCTGCTCTGTCTAAGAACTCTTCACCTTCCTTAATGATTTTCAAGGTAGTTAACCTCTCTTCTAGATTTCGCAACTTTTCCTCCAACAGGGACACAAGCTTGCTTCTCTGGCATGTGAAGTTTGGCTTTTCCACTGGCAAGTCTGTGAACATGTAGCAGGATATGCAGCTCACCAAATGGCTCCTGGACTCTTCCATGTTCTTATTGTTAATGTTCTGAAAACAGTGAAAAAAGCTTAAAAAAAAAGCTTCAAAATGCTCTTCACTTACCCCAAAATGCAGTGGGAATATGCAAATTATCTCCTCAGGACTCCTCCCCTGGTCGGCGTCTCTGCCTGCTGTCGGCAAAGTTGCCGTACTCCTCACCGCCGCGGTCCCGGTCCGGCGTCCTCCAGCCCCCTTGCCGCTGCCCAGGGTGCGCGCGCTGCGCGCAGCTTCCCGGGCACTATGCTTAGGGCACGCACGCGTGCGCTCCCTCCCTCTCTCTTAAAGGGGCCGCGAGCACCGTCCTAAAGAGTCCCCGGCCAATAGCCGGAGGACCACTCCTATTTAAAGTACCTCCTCCAAAATGGAGGTGCCTGTGCAAGGTTGTTGTTTGTGTGCTAACACTCTCCTCAGCCCTCAGGTTCCAGTGCCCGCCCACGCCTATCAGCCGTGCCCGCCCGCCTGCCAATCAGCCGTGCCCACCAGCCTGTCTACCTGCCGTGCCCACCAGCTTGCCTACCTGCATCACCTGTCAGGCTACCTGCCATGCCCGCCTGCTTGCCTACCCAGATCACCTGTCAGGCCACCTGCCGTGCTCACCCGCTGTACCTGTCAGCTTCAGCTATCTGACCAGTGGGAGTCGCCTGCTCTCACAGAAGGTCGGTCCCAGAGTGGCACCTGGTTCACCTTCCCGGTCTCTCCTTGGTTCATGGAGTCGACTAAGCCTTCGTGTGGCCAAGGTCGGTCCGGGTTGGCACTTAGTTACGCCTCTCTGTTTCCTCCTTGCATCTCAGCACCACGGTTCCACCACCCGGATCCGTAACAGTTTGCACAGGCCATGGAACCCGGTGGCTCCTTTGCTCTCAGACCTGTATCAAGAGGTCTCTCGTCAGAAATGCCAACAGGATACTATCCTGTCTTATCTGCGGACAGTCAACTCCCGTCTGGACGCGCTGTCCATCCCGACTGTGTCCGCCTATAACCGAACGACACCCGCTTCGGCGGCACCTCAACCCAGTGGCGCTGTGGCACCCGGCTTCGGACTCCAGCTTTCTGCGCCTCCACGTTTTGGTGGTGACCCTGTCCTATGTCGGGGCTTCATAAATCAGTGCTCGCTGCACCTTGAGCTCCTGGCACACCAGTTCACCTCCAACCAGGCCAAGGTGGCATTCATCATGTCTCACCTCACCGGAGAGGCGTTGGCGTGGCTTAACCCTCTGTGGGAGAGAGGGGATCCTCTGGTGTCCGATCTCCAGGCCTTCCTCGCGGCTTTCCGGAAGGTTTTCCATGAGCCTGGACGAAAATCTTCGACTGCCTCCTCTCTTCTCCGACTCTGCCAAGGAAGTCTCTCTGTGGGACAGTATGCCATGCGTTTCCGCACCCTCGCATCTGAACTGGCCTGGAACAATGAGGCTCTGGTGTCCACCTTTTGGGAGGGCCTTTCCGGACGAATCAAGGATGAGCTAGCCGGTCGTGCCATACCTCCCTCTCTGGACGACCTGGTGTCATTAGCTACCCGGATTGACATCCGTTTTCTGGAACGTGCTAAGGAGACGACCCGTGAGAGGAAACCTCTGCGCCTTGCTCCAATCCTCCAAAGTCCAGTCTCGCAACCAGCACTCCCCCGGGTGTCTTCTCCAGAGCCTATGCAAATTGACCAAGTTAAGATGATCAATTCTCGCCAGGAGACCCGCCACGCAGAGGGGACTTGCTTCTACTGTGGCAATATAGAGCATCAGATCCGCTCCTGCCCGGTGAGACCGGGAAACTCCAGTGTCTAGGACCGCTCGGAGAGGTTGTCCTAGGCAAGAGTTCTTCCTCTCCGCCCTTGACTCCGTCCGTTTCAGTTACCAGTGACGAGACTGCCCATCTGGATTCCGGAGCTGCTGGGAATCTCATTCAACAGGCCGTTGTGGAGCGTTTTCAGATTCCTACCATACGTCTGGCTGATCCTTTAGCGGTTTCCTCTGTGGATGGAAAGCTTCTTCCTGAGACCATCTTGTTGGTCACTGAGCCGGTAACTCTTCAGGTGGGAATGCTGCACTCTGAGAAGATCTCCTTTTATGTACTGTCCAGTCTCTCTCATCCCCTCTTGCTTGGTCTACCTTGGTTACAGAGACATGAGCCCGTCCTGAATTGGAGCTCGGGTGAGGTGCTCCGTTGGGGTCAGGAATGCCATAAGACCTGTCTGGTTCCGGTTCGTCCTGCTCGACCCCGGTCTACTCCGGCTAACCTACCTGGCCTGCCAGTACCCTACTGGTCATATGCGGACGTCTTTGATAAAAAGGAGGCAGAGACACTACCACCTCATAGGCCGTATGATTGCCCCATCAACCTAATACCTGGTGCTTCACCTCCTCATGTGCTAATCTACCCCTTGTCGCTGGCCGAGACCCGTGCCATGTCTGAATACATTGAAGAAAATCTTGCTAAGGGATTTATCCAGAAATCCACCTCTCCGGCTGGAGCAAGATTCTTCTTTATCAAAAAAAAAGACAGCTCTCTTCGTCCTTGTATCGACTACAGGGGCCTAAACCAGATTATAATCAAAAATAAGTACCCACTGCCTCTCATCTCGGAGCTGTATGACCGCCTAAAAGGCGCAAAGATCTTCACTAAGCTCAATCTACGTGGGGCGTACAATCTGGTCCGGATTCTCCAGGGAGACGAGTGGAAGATGGCATTCAACACTCGGGATGGTCACTACGAATACCGCGTGATGCCCTTTGGTCTCTGTAATGCTCCAGCCGTCTTCCAGGAGTTAGTAAACTACATCTTCCGAGATCTCCTGTATTCCTGCGTGGTGGTGTACCTGGACGATATCTTGGTGTTCTCCCCTGATCTGCCCTCTCACCAGAGGGATGTTCGTCAGGTCCTGCTGAGGCTCCAGAAGAATCACCTGTATGCCAAGTACGAGAAATTCCTCTTTGAGCAGACCTCCCTATCATTTCTGGGGTATATCATCTCTGAAACCGGACTGTGGATGGATCCCGAGAAGGTGTCTGCCGTCTTAAAGTGGCCCTGACCTGAGGGGTTGAAGGCTATTCAGCGGTTTCTGGGATTCGCTAACTACTACCGCCTCTTCATTCCTCGTTTCTCCTCCCGGACAGCTGCTATCTCTGCTCTCACCTGTAAGGGAGCAAATCCCAGGGAGTGGACTTCCGAGGTGGAGAATGCCTTTGTTTCTCTTAAGCAAGCCATCTTCTCCGCTCCAGTGCTACACTGTCCGGATTGCAATAAACAGTTCTTCCTGGAGGTTGATGCCTCTTCCTCTGGGGCCGGAGCAGTGCTCACCCAGAAATCCTCGTCCGGGCGAATGCTGACCTGCGGTTTCTTCTCCAAACTCTTCTCTCAGTCCGAGCGCAATTACTCCATAGGGGATCGAGAACTGCTGGCCATCACATTAGCGCTGGAGGAGTGGTGCTACTTGCTTGAGGGAGCCCTGCTCTCGGTGGTCATCTACACTGACCATAAAAATCTCGCTTATTTGCAGACCGCCCAAAGACTAAACCCACGTCAGGCCAGAAGGTCTCTGTTCTTTGCTCGATTCTGCTTCACCCTTCATTACCACTCGGCAGACAAGAACATTAAGGCCGACGCTCTTTCCCGCTCATTTCTGTCTTCTGACCAAGAGGAGGAGCCTCTACACATCATTGACCCCTCCAGAATAATGACTGTTGCTCCGTTCGACCTGTCTCATCTACCTCCTGGTAAGACCTTTGTAGCAGCTCAGGATCGGAAGAGGGTCTTACACTGGGGTCATTCGTCCAAACTGGCTGGCCATGCCGGCCAGAGGAAGACGCTTCTGCTCATTGCCCATCATTATTGGTGGCCCACCCTGCGCAAGGATGTTACGGATTTTGTCACGGCTTGTTTCTCTTGTGCCCATAACAAGATACCTAGACACCTTCCAGCCGGTCGTCTTCTTCCTCTTCCCGTGCTTTCCTCTCCATGGCAACATATTGCAATGGATTTCATCACGGATCTTCCTGTATCGGCCGGTTGTACTGTCATTTGGGTGGTCGCTGACCGCTTTTCCAAGATGGCTCACTACATCCCTCTGCCTGGTCTTCCGTCTGCACCTGTGCTGGCTAAGGACTTCATCCGTCACATCTTCCGTCTCCACGGCTTACCCCTCCACATTGTCTCGGACTGAGGAGTTCAGTTCACTTCTCATTTCTGGAGAGCCACGTGCAAGCTGCTGGATGTCTCTTTGGATTTTTCTTCGGCCTATCATCCTCAGTCCAGTGGTCATGTGGAACTTATCAATCAGATCCTTACCAGTTTTCTTCGGCACTTTGTCAACGCTCATCATAGCGATTTGGTAGAGCTCCTGCCCTGGGCCGAGTTTTCCTATAACAACCATGTGAGTGAGTCTTCCGCTAAGTCTCCGTTTTTTGTGGTTTACGGTCGACACCCCCGGATTCTGTTTCCCGTCTCCTCTTCAGTGTAGAATCCTGCCGCGGAGTCTCTCGTCAGTGAATTTTCTGCGATTTGGGAAGACACTAGATCTGTGCTCCTTCAGTCCTTCGAGTGGATGAAGAAGCATGCTGATAAGAGACGTCTGGATCCGCCTCATTTCCGTCCGGGAGACCAGGTCTGGCTTTCCTCCAAATATGTCCGTCTCAAGATACCATCATACAAGTTGGGTCCGCGGTTCATCGGTCCTTTCGAGATTCTGAACCAAATAAATCCAGTGGCTTACAAGCTGAAACTCCCGGCCTCCTTACGGATTCCCAACTCCTTTCACGTGTCCCTCCTTAAGCCGGTTGTCCTTAATTCTTTCTCTGACGATCCAGGTACCACTCCAGCTCCCGTCTCCGCTGAGGACGTCTGTGAGGTAGAGAACATTTTGGCCATCAAGAGGGTAAGAGGAAAGACTTTCTTTCTTGTGGATTGGAAGGAGTTTGGTCCTGAGGAGAGGTCTTGGGAGCCCAGGGAGAACATTCATGCCCCTCGTCTTCTAGAAAAATTTCTTGCCAGCCTAAAGAAGAGGGGGTGTAAAGGGGGGGATACTGTAGCGTCGACATCTCAGCCTCCTGCCGGGCAGAGACGCCGATCCCCTCACCGCCGCGGTACCGGTCCGGCGTCCTCTAGCTCCCCTGATGCTGTCCGGGGTGCGCGCACCACGCGCAGCTTCCCGGGCGCCATACTTAGGGCGCGCGTGCGCTCCCTCCCTTTTAAAGTGGCCGCGTGCACCATCCTAAAGAGTCCCCGGTCAATAGTCGGAGGACCACTCCTATTTAAAGCACCTCCTCCAAAATGGAGGTGCCTGTGCAACGTTGTTGTTTGTGTGCTAACACTCTCCTCAGCCCTCAAGTTCCAGTGCCCGCCTGCCTGTCTATCAGCCGTGCCCGCCTGCCTGTCTACCTGCCGTTACCACCGGCTTGCCTACCCCCATCACCTGTCAGTTCACCTGCTGTGCCCGCCGACTTGCCTACCCGGATCACCTGTCAGGCTACCTGCCGTGCCCACCTGCTTGCCTACCCGGATCAGCTGTCAGGCTACCTGCAGTTCCTGCCTGCTTGCCTACCCGGATCACCTGTCAGGCTACCTGCCGTGCCCGCCTGCTTGCCTACCCGGATCACCTGTCAGACCACCTGCCGTGCTCATCCGCTGTACCTGTCAGCTTCAGCTATCTGACCAGTGGGAGTCGCCTGCTCTCACACAAGGTTGGTCCCAGAGTGGCACCTGGTTCACCTTCCCGGTCCCTCCTTGGTTCATGGAGTCGACTAAGCTGCCGTGTGGCCAGGGTCGGTCCGGGTTGGTGCTTAATTACGCCCCTCTGGTCCCTCCTTGCATCTCAGCACAGAGGTTCCACCACCCGGATCCGTAACGCATACCCTATAACTGTATAGCAGACCCTCTCCTTTCTAATGGGAATTTGTTGTTACTGTGGCCCTGCTCTATGTGTCTTTAAATTCTTAGTGGGGTTTTTCCTAAATTTGGTCAGCCGTTAGACTCACTGCATACCCTATAACTGTATAGCAGACCCTTTCCTTTCTAATAGGAACATGTCGTACTCGTCACTGTGGCCCTGCTCTATGTGTCTTTAAATTGTTAGTGGGGTTTTTCCCAAATTTTGGTGAGCACTTGCAGTCACAGCATGGGCATTACCACTGTAGGAGACCCGCTCCTTTATAATGGGAATATTTTTTTTACTGAGACCCTCCTCTATGTCTCTTCAAAGGGGTATTGGGTTGCGTTCGAAGTTTTGGCAGCCCTTGCAGTCACTGCATATGAAGCGGCTGTAAGGGCCTAGGGTACTTGGTAGCAGGGCCGGCAGTCTTCCAGGGAGGTCACGGTGGCAGTGGCCCAGCTCCGTGGCCCTCGCCGAGCAGATGAAGGGAGTATTTACAGGGGATTTGTAGTCTTTATGTGATGCCACCTGTGGTGCCTGGTCAGGGATGACCAGCGCTGCTGTGTGGACCCTGGGGGATAGATGGTATAGCAGCTGGGATGAAACACTTGCACGGGTGATGCGGGCCCCCAGGGATTGAGAAAGTTTATATGAAGGATGGCAGTGGGGGAAACAGGGTGCAGAGAGCAGGGCGGCAGCAGTGATGATAGCCGAGGTGGTAGCACAGCTGCGGGGAGGCGCAGAAGAAGAAGACAGACACGAGGAATGTAGTCCGGTTACCTTTACTGCAGAGAATGTTATGGAGTCCGGGGCACTGGTCACTAGGTCCAGGAGGGTCCGGTAAGCCTGGAAGCAGTCGGAGTCCACCCCGTCAGGTGGGTTTGGAGGACTGCCTGCTGCGCTTCTCCGTCGCGGGCCCCGCTTCCTGTGAGTTATCATGTGGTCCCTTTTCTTCACTCCTGCCCTAAGCTCCGTACTAGCAGGCGGTGCGAACCTATAATGGGTACTGCCGTCTTGGGTGCTGCTCCGGGTTCTAGTTATGCCGCTGTGCTGCCGGGCCTTTGCTTGTGGCCAGAAAACTTGCAGTCTCCTGTTCCCCCAGATTCGGTTGCCGGGATGTGCAATGCCCGTACAACCCAGGACTCTGGCATCCTCTGCTCCGCTGCCTGGGGTGAGCTCTTCACTTGCTCTGCTCCACAGAACTTTCTCCTTCTCCCTCTGCTGCTTTCTCCCCCTCTCCCTTCCCTCTCACTCACTGACTAACGCCTTCCCCCAGCCGGAAAAGGCAGCTCCCCAAAATAGGGTGTAGAGCTCCCCCTTCAGGTCAGGGATCAGAACCTGTGTGTGCATGTGGGGTTTACCTGACGTGGGGAGCTCCTCCTGCTTCCAAGTGTAATATCACCTCCGGTGAAGGAGGCAATACTACTGTGGCAACTGGCCCATGGGGCGCCACACATACGCAATAACAGTAAAGGAGACCCACTTGTTAATAATGGGAACAACAAAGCATAGCCGGCTGATGGCTCTCTAACAATAGCGAGGGCCGACTGCTGGCCTTTTAAGAATAGTAAGGGCCGTCTGATGGCCCTATAAAAATAGGCTTTATGACTTTCAGAGTCCCTCCATCATAAATGAAGCAGGATGTGTCTGATGATGTGTTACACACCACATGGCCAGATAAGGTTGTAAAATGTTAAAATGACATTTCCCGGTGAATGCATTTGCCTTAAAAAATAACGTAAAAAAAAAAAATAGGATCTTTCTTTAGTATAAAAAAACAGCGGCGCCAATGTAACCTCAATGTAATGACATTGTTCAGCTCCTGCACCTCCTCCTCCATCTCTGAAATGACCACATCAGTCACAAGCTGACAGCACTGCAGCACTGCCTTGGCCAAGTGGCAACAGGCTGTGCTGAAGATAATATGCTTAATGCTTAATTGACAAACCGCCCAGCGCTGCAGAGTTGTTGAAAGCTGTAACAGCAGCCTGATCTGTGGCTGTCACCGCTGAACATACAGCCAGGCATAGTCGTGTGTGACAATGAGCGGAACCTGGTGATGGAGAAATGACAGCCGGAGTAGATACGGTTTCCCTCTATGCCAGTCCTTTCACCGAGCTAAAGAATATGGCTGTGGTGAAATACAACTCCCACTGAGAAGCTGTTTCAGATTGAAAAACATTGTGCCCACCAGAGGATTTGATTCTGAGGGATAACCTTTCTCCCCCACTCAAGAGCCCCATAGCGGCTGCAAAGTTAGCGCTATCATGAACTCTCTTGAGGTAGAAGCTAGGGCCCACCCGAGGATTCTCTGGTGGGACCGTCCAACCCTGCCGAGAAGCAGTCCTGGCTAAGAAAAGTGTGTGGGAAGGTTCCCGGACACTATATGGCTGCTTTTTTTTTGAGATGGAAACCCACGCAAGTCCTTGCAGATGTTGTCCTTGCTGGGATTTGAACCCAGAATCCCAGCGCTGCAAGGCTTCAGTTCTAACCACTGATCCAATGTGCTGCCGTTCACACTCTAATATCTAACAGGCTGGAGAAACTTGCACCTACTGCCACTCTATCTTCAGCTCCTTTGTAAGAAAATGTATTTGGGCAGCCACTCAGTCTACCAAATAAAATTCCTGAGAAGGAAATTGGGGATGGCTTCGCTGCTGGTACTGGGGGCAGTGCTAATGATGCGCCCCCTGGGCCGTGGGGTACTCGGTAGCCAGGCCGGTCGATGCTGGGGATGTCACGGTGGCAGTGACCCGGTCCGTGACCCAGGGCGGTCAATTAAAGGGAAAGTAGGGAATAAAGTTTTTAGAGTTAATGTTCGTGACGCCACCTGTGGTATGCGACTATATAGAGCCGCCGCTGCGGTGCAGATCCTCTGGAGCTGATGGTGACGCATCAGAGTTGGTTCAGCTCTCCACAGGCAGAGCTTAGCTCCTGGGCAGGACATAGTGATGTTATGAGGTAGATGTTGCTGGTGCTGTGTAGTGCAGGGCTGGTGATGGCGCAGCAATAATTCCAGGACACAGTGGGGTGCAGTCTTCAGGTTTTACTCACGGTTGTTCAAGACTCCAGGTTACCAGCCCCAGTGTGTAACCTCACACGTCGTCCTGTGTCCTCCAGGGAAGGGGTTCAGCAAATTCTCAAATCTCTCAGGAGTACTTAAACGGGACCCCGTTCTATGTGCCTTCCTCGGTCGTCTTTCCTGCGCTGGCTCTCGCCCTTCTGCCCTGCGCCTCACAATCAGTGTCCCAAGCCAGTAGCCTCGGGTCTTGTCGGGCGACTTGCTATCCCCTGGACCCTATGCGGCCACCTTTTCGGCGATGTAATTGTGGTTGTTGGCTGCAGCACCTTGAAAATGCAGCAGCCTCCAGTTATCTAGCTGAGCCTTGTAGTTCTCTACTAGTTGAGGGGCCGGTCCCCTCTGTGGCCTGATCCCTCCACGTCCATGTTGATTCGGGCGCATCCTGCACTCACCATGCCCCTGGGATCCTCTCTCTCTCTCTGGAGCCTTCCCTCTGCTCCCGTCCTCTCTCACTCTCTCTCCTGGGCATCTAAGACTAGGTCCGACTCCTCTCTCTCTCCACTCAATTCCTGCTCCAAGCACTGGAGCCAGGAGCCTGGACCTCCTACACTGCTCTCCTGAGCAGGAGTCGACCCTTCTGGATGGTTCCCCTCCTTCTTATACTCTTCCTGACGGTGCTCCCCTGATCACTTCCTCCACCCACACCCACTACATGGTTCCACCCTCCAGCTAGGAACCAGGGACTGTGCTCTCCCTTAGGAGCAATCTCGCCCTTCCCTAAAGAAGTGGAGTGTGTTGGATGCGGGTGTGTGGGTCCCGGGTAGTACTCCCTCCTTACCTGAGAGTGGGGTACCACACCTCTGGTGAGATGCAGTACCTCTGTGGCGACTGAACCCGCAGGGGCACCACACTAATACCATGGCGTTGTACCATAGTTTACTGGAAATATTTCAGGCTGATAGGAGGCAAGGAAATTCCCACAGAAAAGTACCATCAGTAATGTTCAGGGACCCGCGCTTGTAGAAGGCGGAGACAACACTGGGAGAAATAGTGACGGCTGGGGACCGAGTATAGACACGATGCATGAGGTTGTGAAAAGCTTCCGCCTCCACGAGCCTAAAAGGACATATTTCAAGTGCAAGCAGGTGCCCAGAAATCTGGCAGTTTAGTGTTGCGGCCTGTGGGTGGGTGGCTGGCTGCATACTTGCGCTTGCATTCCAAGTAACAGAAAACTAAGAAGATAGTGGCCTCTATCATCATCATGGCCTCACCTCGGCACTATGAACTCTCCTGAAGGAGAAGCCAGGCTCCGGTTTTCTGGTGGGTCCGTCCATCCCTGCCGAGAAGCAGCCCTGTCTAAGAAAAGTGTGGGGGAAGGTTCCCGGACACTCTATGGCTGCTTTTTTAATGTCGATCGGATGTGCTTATGCATGTTATTTCTCAAACCGCATTGCAGATCAGGCCATTGCCCAACTCTGTAGTCATGAAATTAAATGCGCAAAGAAAGATGTTTGTGTGTCATGCACCACCGACAAGTGCGAGTTGATGTTGGACTGGCTGCCATTGCTTCTGCAACAAGCTACATTAGAGGACTTCCTGAGAGAAATGGCACCCAGAGTAGATACGGTTTCCCTCTATGCCAGTCCTTTCACCGAGCTAAATACAACTCTCAGCAAAAAAAGCTGTGGACTGGCTCCGTACTGTCCCTGGCCACATTCACCTGTCTACGTGTTTGTGGTTAGGCGGTCCTCCCCAGTAAGTGCACTGGGGAGGTCACGGGTAATGTTGTGGGACCCGTGATTGTGGAAGGCGGAGATGATACCGGTAGAAATAGTGGCGGCTGGGGACCGAGTATAGCCCCACCTTCGCCGCCGCCATAAGATTGTGGACATCTTCTGCCTCCACAAGCCTAAAAGGCCACATTTCAAGTGCAAGCAGCTGTCAAAAGTTTGGCAGTAAAGTATTGCAGCCTGTGGGTGGGTGGGTGACTGGCTGCATACTTGCGCTTGTGTGGCACCCCAGGAGTCCGGTTGCCACAGTAGCATTGCCTCCCTCACAAGGGGTGATGCCATGCCTGGAAGCAAGGAGGGGTCCCCTAGTCAGGTTTTGCTAGCATGCAACACTTTCCTGGCTCCAGACCAGCATGGGGAGCTCCTCCCCTTAGCAACTGAGATCTGGAGGCGGGGTTAGTTAGTGTGAGCGGAGCAGAGAGAAGTTGAAGTCAGGACGTCGACGAGGAAAGACCTGGGGAGTGGAGCTGCTCGGCAGTTCACCCCAGAGGAGAGGAGCGCAGAAGAACCGGACACCGGAGTCCGAGGTTGTGGGGCACTGAAGGCCCAGCAGCAGAAACTGGAGGGCAGGAGACTGCAGGTCTCCTGGCCTCATCAGACACCCGGAGGCTCACCAGCACATAGGGCCCAGCACCGCCACGTGGGAGAGACTCTCCAGGAAGGCCTGAGCTGCCTGCTATACGGGTGAGCATAAAGACGTTGCACTCAGGGACGAGGGCCGCAGCATAGCTGCAAGCAGCAGGGCCAAAGAGATTAGCGCAAAGGGAAGGCCTACAACTTCACGTGGCGAGGTGGATTCCCAACTTGCGTCCAGGCCGCCAGGACCTCTACTACCAGCTAGTACCCGTGCCCCGGTTTGCCTAACCACCGCAAGTGAAGATAAGAGGAAACCGCCATTAAGTTGTGTACTGATTATTAACTGCGCCATCCTCTGCACTACACCGCACAGCAACATCTATAAAATCACCATTTCCTGCCCTGGAGCTAAGCTCTGCCTGTGGAGAGCTGAACCAACTCTGCTGCGTCACCATCAGCTCCAGAGGATCTGCACCGCAGCGGGTGGCATCACGAACATTATATAAAAACTATAATCCCCTTTCTCAAATTCCCCTTTAATTGACCGCCCTGGGTCACGGACCAGGTCACCGATACTGTGACATCTCCCCTAGCAACGACCGGCCCAGCACCGAGTACCCCACGGCCCACGGGGCGCGTCAACTTGGCGTCACAAACAGGATACACGAAGCCCGGTATAACCGGGTACTGTGTGCCATAGACTTTACTGAACTGTGTTATCACGTCATTTGCCGTCAGTCGAGTGGAAGCAGGAGGCCACCATCCGGAACCGCCGGGTAAGAGATCCTTCCGCCTGCAGAGCAGCATACTGGTATGTCAGCAGAAACCCAGGACCTGGCTGAGGTTCACTAGGGGGGAGGAGGATGCCCAACCGAGGAGATGATTCAGCCGCGGCCGCCGCCACTGTAATGCCGTTATCCATGCCGTATATACCGGGGCGGCGTGGTTGCCTCAGTACTCAGGGGAGTCGCACACCCTGAACGACTTTGAGGAGAGACTGCGCAGTTTGTTTAAAGTGTACCCCCTGTCGGAGGAGCAAACAGTCAACATCCTCATAGGCCAGCTAATCGGTGCGGCCCAGAGAGAGGTGAAGTCCTGGCCGGGCAGAGACAAAGGCACTGTAAAAGAAATACTGGCCCGGTTGAAGGATACCTTTGACACACGCACCGCAGCAGAAATTAAGATGAAGTTCTACGGGTGCAAACAAAGAGTGCAGGACAGTGTACGGGACTATGCTCTAAACCTGCAGGAGGCGCTGCGGGCCATCAAACAGGTAGACCCCGACAGTGTGCGAGACGAGGACAGATTGCTAACTGAGCAGTTTATTGAGGGGCTCCTGTCTAACGCTCACCGGACACAACTGCGCATTATGGCTCTGCAAAACCCTGTTGGTACTGCACCCCTCCGGCGCCCAGCTATCACATACCACCAGGAGGTGGCGCCCTTTTCCCCAGAACCTGTGGAGGCTGACGCGCAGACCCTAGATAATGACCCGTCTGCAGACCTGCGCCTTCAGGTCCAGGAGCTGACCAAAAGTGTGGCTGCGTTAACCAAAACCGTGCAGGCCATGCAAGTGTCTCCAAAGGAAAGAATCCAGCTGGCTTCCAGTCCAGATGACGTCCCGTGGCGACGACAGAGAAAAATTCCACCGACCAGAGGGAGGAACAGCGATCGCTACGACCAGGACGGAGAACCCATCTGCCTCCGCTGTCAAAAGGCGGGGCACTTCGCAAGATTCTGTAATTTAAATGAGCAACCCCTGGGGCAGAGGGCCAACCCCCAGGAGTAAGACCACCAGGCCCACAAAGCTGGCGAGACAAGTATGTGGGAGGACGACCGGTCCTACCTGTCGTGCTTGATGGCATCCCGATGAACGCACTGCTGGATACCGGGTCCCAGATGACCACGATGCCATATATCCTTTATAAACAATACTGGACTGATTCAGGCATTACCCGCAGTCCAGATGAACATCTTAGCATCTATGCCAGCAATGGTCAGCCCTTGCCTCAGGTGGGGTAGAAATAGGTGACCATAAAAGTTGGCAAAGTAGAATTGCCATCACAAGGAATGATTATTGTTGATATTGATCGCCGAGAAAGTCATCCTATGATAACCTTAGGCACAAATGTGATAGAAAATTGTCTTGGAGAAATTATTGTTTTGTTGTAGCAGGTCGCAGAGACTGCCAGATCCAGTCAGCAATGAGTTCTGCAGAAGGAGATCAGAGCCCTGATGAGAAGACAAACAGGTAGAGCTGTCTGGTGGAGAAGTCGGCAGTGTCAGGATGAGTGATCCGTTCCCCATTGCAATGCCCTTAGGAGTGAAATGTTGATATGGATTCGAGCAGCAATCGGTCTCAGGGGTCAAGATTATCAGGCCCTGCTAGAACCCGTGTACTCTGATAGTAGGCCCACCATCTTGACAGCCAGGGGGTAGTCTATGTCCCCAAGGGGAGAGTACCGATACGCATCCTGAATTGTGGGGAGAAAGAGGTCCATTTACCCCGGTATACCACTCTTGCTAAGCTGTTCACTGTCAGTAACAATGCAATAAAGACAGTGGAACCCTTGCTTCCATCCAAACCGGCGGAGGATAATGGCTCCAAAGGGGCAGATGGAGGATTGGTGTCAGAAGCTACAAGTGGGCACTGACTCCACCCCTTTGCACCAAAAGCATGGAGTATACCGGGTGGTCCAAGAATATGAGCGAGTCTTCAGCTAACATCCACTAGACTTTGGGCAGGTAAAAGGGGTCCAACATCATATCCCCACGGGAGATCATCCTCCCATTAAAGAGAGGTAGCGGCCTGTACCCCCAGCTCACTATCAATGTGCCAAAGGAATGCTACGGGAGATGAAGGAGGCTGGGGTTATAAGAGATAGTTGTAGCCCCTGGGCAGCTCCATTAGTCCTCGTTAGAAAGAAGGATGGTACAATGAGGATGTGTGTTGATTACAGGCAGATTAACCGCATTACACATAAGGACGCCTACCAATTACCCAGGATTGAGGAGTCATTAGCTGCACTAAGATCCGCTAATTATTTCTCCACTTTGGATCTCACCAGTGGGTACTGGCAGGTTCCTGTGGCAGAGGCGGACAGAGAAAAGACCGCGTTTACAACACCAATGGGCCTCAGCGAGTTCAACTGCATGCCATTCGGGCTCTGCAACGCCCCAGGAACCTTCCAGCGGTTAATGGAGTGTTGCCTAGGACACAAAAACTTCGAAACCGTCCTGCTGTACCTGGACGACGTAATCGTCTACTCAAAGATATATGAAGACCACCTGGAGCACCTGGCTGAGGTGTTCGAAGCCCTTTCTGGTTTTGGCCTGAAGGTAAAGCCGTCCAAGTGCCACCTGTTGAAGCCCAAGGTGCAGTAGCTAGGTCGTGTGGTAAGCACCGAAGGTGTAGCACCAGACCCTGAAAAAGTCAACGTGATCAAGGACTGGCCAAGACCCTCCACTATCAAGGAAGTGCGGCAGTTCCTCGGGCTGGTGGGCTACTACAGGAGATTCGTCAAGGGTTTCACCAAGATAGCGGCACCCATACAGGACCTCTTAGTGGGTCAGTCCAAGAAGGCCAAGGACCCGAAACCTCCGTTCAAATGGGGTAAACCAGAAGACGAATCTGAAAATGGCTCTTACTGGAGACGAAGTCATGGCCTACCCCGACTATGGCCAACCATTTGTACTCCATACCGATGCCAGCAACATGGGATTGGGAGCGGTGCTGTCCCAGGTACAGCAAGGCAGAGAGAGAGTGATTGCCTACACCAGCAGGAAGCTCCGTCCTACGGAAAGGAACCCCGACAACTATATTTCCTTCAAGTTGGAGTTTTTAGCCATAGTCTGGGCTGTAACAGAGCGCTTCAAACACTACCTCGCCTTCTCCAGATTTAGTCTTCACAGACAACAACCCGCTGACGCACCTGGAGACTGTGAAGCTTGGTGCTCTAGAGCAACGATGGATGGCCCGACTGTCTAACTACGAGTTTACCATCAAATATCGGGCGGGCCATAAAAACACTAATGCTGATGCGCTGTCTAGGATGCCCAACTTGCCAGATGGGGGAGAAGATCCGGAAGATCTGGAGGAGATAGAGCTAACCGCTTTCCATCGTCACGGGGTGACCCAGTGCTCCCACTGTGTGAGGGACAAGCGCTCCGCCAGCAGAGAGGCCACGTTCAACCCATTGCCCCATCATGGATGGGCAGAGACGCAGGATAGTGACCCGGCTATACGCCTCATAAAGGAGTTGCTGACACAAGCTGACTCTCACCCTGATCCAGATGCTCCACAGGAGACCCAACAGTTGTGGAAGGAGAAGGGCAAACTGTTCATCTACGAGGGAAAGCTGTGTCGAAGAAGTATCAACTCCCGGACACACGAACTGGTCTGGCAGGTGGTAGTCCCGAGGCGGGATGCGCCAATGGTCTTAGAAGCGTACCACGATGGAGCAGGACACTTTGGGTGGAAGAAGCCCTGCTACGTGAGCGATTCTACTAGGCTGACATGAGGAAAGCAATCGAGAGATGGTGTCGAGAATGTGGTCCATGCAACCTGCAGCCCATAATCACCAAACAACCACTTGAACTGATAGCCTTGGACCATGTGAAGCTAGCCCCAAGCCGGTCAGGCTATGTCTACGCTCTCACCATAGTAGACCACTACTCCCGATTCCTTGTAGTAGTGCCAGTGAAAGATCAGACGGCAGCCAAAGCGTTTCAACAACACTTTTGTCGCCAGCACGGTTACCCTGAATGAGTGTTGACCGACCAAGGTCCAGCCTTTGAAGCAGAAGTGTTTCAAGAATTCTGTAACTTGTACGGCTGCAAGAAAATAAGGACGATGCCATATCATCCCCAGACCAACGGGTTCTGCGAGTAAATGAACCAAGTCGTAATAAACCTGTTGAAGACGTTGCCCCTTGAAGAACGTAGCCTGTGGCCAGAGAAGTTACCAGATTTGGTGGACCTATATAACCACATCCCGGTGAACTCCACCAACTGTACACCCACTTACCTGATGAGAGCAAGACCTGGTAAGCTACCCATTGACTTGGAGTTTTAACACCAGAGACGACATCACCAGGTGCAGATTGGGATACAGAGCGGCAGCAACAATACCGCAAGGTGCAAGAGTGTGTGGAGAGAAGTTTGTCCCAGGCGAGACAGAAGCAGGAGAAAACTTACAATCAGCACGCACCTGCAGTTCCCTTATCACCTGGAGAACAGGTACTCAAGAGGAAGAGACAAGTCCATAAATTAGATAATCAGTGGGAGGTTGAGCCATACACCGTCCCACCCTCGAATTACGAAAACACCAAAGTGTGCCTCATCAGTAAAGATGGAGGGGAAACTTCAGCGGCAGTCTCAAGAGACCACCTGAAGATATGCCCTGAACGGTTGAAACACAAAGAAGAAGACCAAGACAGCCCTCAGCCCACAGAAGAGGTGGAAGAAATGGTCCAGACAGTCCTTGGAGCATTTCCTCGGTCTTGGACGCAGGTGAACAGAGCAATTGTGGTACCGGTCCTGACCTTTCTCCAAGCGGCCTCACCGGAAGCTGCAGAGGCTCCAGAACATCTGGAAGACCAGCCGACCCCATAGGCAGATGCTTCATCAGCAGCAGATCAGGAGAATCTACCCTCTGCTAGCAGTGAACCTGTCGTACCCAGTGTGAGTCAAAGAATTCATAGGAGATTACCAGATTACCCAGCCTACCGGTGTTACTTCAGACTACCCGTAGTGTAGTTCACACTGAATCCATCACACCAGGGGTAGACAATAGGGACCAGGGTAGGTCAGTGACAACAAATGTACTACGTAGATCGACCCGGAGTACTAAAGGTCAGCTCCCTACCCGCTAGAGGAACTAAAGTGTAAGAGAATAAAAGTGTATGTTATGTATAGTTGTAATCGTTAAATAATGCTAGATATATATATTTCTTAAATTTATGGACAATTGGACCACAAGACTAGGTGTGGTCAGGACAATATTGAAAATAGTTAGTGTTACGCTCGCGCCCGGACTGACTGGCGTGAGCGTGATTAGTGATCCCACTGTACCATGAACCGAGGAGTGCCTGGAGGGGCGTAACTAAGTATCAACCCGATCCGACCAAGGTCGCACGGCGGCTTAGTCGACTCCGTGGACCAAGGAGGAACCGAGCAGAGGGACCAGGTGCGACTCCAGGTCAGACCCCAGTCACAGTTGTTTACCCACACCGGGGAATGCAGGAACAGGCAGGTTAGATTGGCATACAGGCAGGTGGGTATTGGCAAGTACAGCTGGTATGCAGACAGGTGGACACTGGCAAGCACGGCTGGTATGCAGACAGGTGGGCACTGGCAAGCACGGCTGGTATGCAGACAGATGGGCACTGGCAAGCACGGCTGGAGTGCAGACAGGGAGGTACTAGCAGGTTGGAGCGCAGGCTGGATAGGGTCCAGTACAGACTGGGAGATGGGTTCAGAGCCACAGATGCGGTAGTCAAGCAGAGTAAAGCGAAACCACAGGTGCGGTGGACAAGGCTGAGCAGAGCGAAACCGCAGGTGCGGTGGACAAGGCTGAGCAGAGCGAAACCGCAGGTGCGGTGGACAAGGCTGAGCAGAGCGAAACCGCATGTGCGGTGGACAAGGCTGAGCAGAGCGAAACCGCAGGTGCGGTGGACAAGACTGAGCAGAGCAAAACCGCAGGTGCGGTGGACAAGGCTGAGCAGAGCAAAACCGCAGGTGCGGTGGACAAGGCTGACTAGAGCGAAACCGCAGGTGCGGTGGACAAGGCTGAGCAGAGCGAAACCGCAGGTGCGGTGGACAAGGCAGAGCAGAGCGAAACCGCAGGTGCGGTGGACAAGACAGAGCAGAGCAAAACCGCAGGTGCGGTGGACAAGGCAGAGTGAAGTGAAACCGCCGGAGCGGTGCGCAAGGCAGAGCGGAGAGAAGCCGCCGGTGCGGTGGGTAAGGAAGAGCAGAGGGAAGCCGCCGGAGCGGTGGGCAAGTAGAGCCGAACAGGGCTGAAGGTGCAGGCAGAGAGGACAGGGCTCTGTTCACATGGAACAGACTGGAAAACACAGGAAGATGGCTAGAACACAGGAGGAAGATGCGGAGGAAGGGAAAAGGGACAAGCAGAACCAGATACACACAAGGTACTTACTATGAAGTAGCGAGTGGACACAAAACTCACAAACAGAAGTACAGAGACAACGAGTTGGAGTTAGGTGCAGGTTCAGATACTGCAGGAAAAGGGAAGGTAAAGACATAGAGACAAACAGGTAACAGGCTAGCATACAGTTCAGACAGGAACTGTTACTGCAAAGAGATACAAGAATGAGCCTGGGTATACAGCCCCCAGAGAGGCGAAAACAGACTAGAAGTCAGAGATAACAGGTCTGGGAATGCAGCCCCCAGAGTGGCGGAAACAGACAAGAGACAGGACAGGACCTGGCAATACAGTTGCAAAGACAAACTGAGTGAAGGTGTTGCTCAGGCACCTCCTACTGGGTGTAGGGGGTTTAAATATCCAGTGACTCACAGCAATAGGCTGGAGACACAGTAGGGGTCTGCCCACAGCAGCTATAAGAATCAGGAAGTAACTGGGCCGCCGCCCTAAACAGTCAGTCAAGAGACATGCACATAGCATGAACTGGAGCAAGGTTTGTAGGCTGGACTGACAGGTAATATTGCGGTCTTGCATAGTAGGAGGTGGTGCACTATGCAAGCACGCCGCCAGGGAAGTTACACTTAGTAAGTGACCTTGAAAATAAACTGCAGGCGTGGCCGAAGACCAGACCCACTGAAAGAGAGCCCTGAAGCCACGCCCAGGGACGATACACAAAGTGGGTTGATGCGGTTCCCACAAGCCAAATTTCAACTATCTGGAAAAAGACAATCCCCGGATTGTGGCGTAAAGACTAAGCGCCGCAGTGACTGCTGTACGTTTTGCTTGGGTTTTTGTAGTTTTTGCCTATTGAGATTTTGTAAACTGTTTGTAATGTGAATTGTTAATTTTAAAAGATATCCTCAGTCCGGGAGTACTGAAGTTAACTAGGGGGGAATGTGGCACCCCAGAAGTCCGGTTGCCACAGTGGCATTGCCTCCCTCATAAGGGGTGATACCATGCCTGGAAGCAAGCAGGGGTCCCCTAGTCAGGTTTTGCTAGCATGCAACACTTCCTGGCTCCAGACCAGAAAGGGGAGCTCCTCCCCTTAGCAACTGGGATCTGGAGGCGGGGTTAGTTAGTGTGTGGAGAGCAGAGAGGAGTTGAAGTCAGGACGTCGACGAGGAAAGACCTGGGGAGTGGAGCTGCACGGCGGTTCACCCCAGAGGGGAGCACAGAAGAACCGGACACGGGAGTCCGAGGTTGTGGGGCACTGAAGACCCAGCAGCAGAAACTGGAGGGCAGACGACTGCAGGTATCCGGGCCAATCAGACGCCCAGAGGCTCAGCAGCACATAGGGCCCAGCATCGCCACGTGGGAGCGACACTCCAGGAGGGCCCGAGCTGCCTGCCATATGGGTGAGCACAAAGACGTTTTACTCAGGGATGAGGGCCGCAGCATAGCTACAAGCAGCAGGGCCAAAGAGATTAGCACAAAGAGAAGGCCTACAACTTCACCTGGCGAGGTGGATTCCCAACTTGCTTCCAGGCCGCCCGGTCCTCTACTACCAGCTAGTACCCGTGCCCCGGTCTGCCTAACCACCGCAAGTAAAGATAAGAGGAAACCGCCATTAAGTTGTGGACTGATTATTAATTGCGCCATCCTCTGCACTACACTGAACAGCAACATCTATAAAATCACCACTTCCTGCCCTGGAGCTAAGCTCTGCCTGTGGAGAGCTGAACCAACTCTGCTGTGTCATCATCGGCTCCAGAGGATCTGCACCGCAGCGGTGGCCCCATATAGCCGCATACCACAGGTGGCGTCACGAACATTATATAAAAACTATAATCCCCTTTCTCAAATTCCCCTTTTATTGACCGCCCTGGGTCACGGACCGGGTCACCGCCACTGTGACATCTCCCCTAGCAACGACCGGCCCGGCTACCGAGTACCCCACGGCCCAGGGGGCGCGTCACTTGCATTCCAAGGAATGGGGTAGGGACAACTGAACGCTGCAGTGGGGCAAGGACGTGGACGGTGATTGTTGCAAGTCTGCAACGACAGGTGCATGGTGGGAGGCAGCTTCGCATGCGCCAAGGATCACTTATGATGGGCACACTTTTAGGCAGTGACCTGGGAGTCAGAGATGCTTCCAGAGGTCTTTCCCATGCTATTCCCATGTCTTTTCAGCACTGTATGCATGTGTCTGATGATGTGTCACACACCACATGGCCAGATAAGGTTGTAAAATGTTAAAATGACATTTCCCAGTGAATGCATTTGTCTTGCTTGAAAGCAATGCAAAAGTGCAAAAACGCATCAAAAACGCTACGTGTGAACATAGCCCAAGGTGTGGAGGAGTATTTTTGTATTTGGTTATTTATTTTGCCTTATATACAAGTCATTACCCTGGAAAGGATGTTCCTTAACATATTTCCCAGGAAAATCCATTTTGGTTTTCGTTTTTGTATGTTTAATTTTGAGTCCCTAAAAGTGGCGTAATACTCTGACCACGTTGCTGACAGAAGTGACCTGGGAGTCAGAAATGCTTCCAGGGTTTTCCCCATGCTGTTCCCATGTCATTTGAGCACTGTTCCCGTCGATTTGGGCAATTTTTAGGCCCTCTGCAGACCGCCAGGGGAGCCGCCTGATAAATGCTCGAGTTTCCCATAGACTTACATTGGGCTCGTTGCTCGGGTCGAGCACCCGAGTATTCCAATGTGCTCGACCCGAGCAACGAGTACCAGAGCATTTTAGTGCTCCCTCATCACTAGTCATAACATACCTCTGTATCGCCTTTAACCCGAGTTCCAGCAGCTTCCAGCGCCAAACAGAAGAGTTCATTTCTGGGCACAGTTCACACTGAACAAGCTGCAGCTTCCACATGTTACTCTTCAGCTCCAACACACAGACTGCTTAGCTTTCCTAGCTCACCCATGCATTCAGAGAGAAATCCCCTATGTCTCTCTCGGCTACAGCTCACATTTTGGCTTATCACTCTCCAGCAGCACACTCTACTCTGCTCAACATTCAGCAGACTGACACAAGGTGAACCCATTTCCTGGTTCTTGTAAAATAAAAACTAGGCAGGTGCATCTCATCCAACCCTGCAGAGCTAGGATTTAACCCAGTCCTACCTGGCTTTGCTATAATACCCAATCAATTTTTTTCCCCAGACTCCATGCAAAAGGACATATTTCAACATCCCATACACATTAAATGGTTGTCTGGTCTAATTGAAATCGGGCTCTGAGTCTAATGTGCATGCCCCCTTCATACTCGTTGGTTTATAGCACTTGTAGTCTATCAGCTCCATGGGGGGAGAGGAGTGGAGAAGTCTTCTGGCATCAAGAAGGCACAACATTTTTTACAACTGTTGCTCAAAATATTTAGGGGTTTTTTTGCTCCATCACTGACACTTTTTTGAAAAGTGGGTATTGTTTAGTGTCTACGACAACACAAGAATGTGCTACAGTGTATGCAGTGGCGTACACGCGACTGCTATGGGGCCCCATGATTCCTATGTACGCCCCTGAGTGTATGTAAGTGGGGGACACCGCAGCTGAAATCTATATTTTGTCTTGTGACGCTAGAACAAAAAATGGGCCAAATTTATTGGCACGCTATCCTTCCTAATTGTCCCCCCATATGTTCTCTGAGCGCAGTGCTTCATGCAAAGAGTTACATCCCTTTTTTTGGGGAGGAATCTGGAGGACTTGGCAAAAGACAAAGGGATTATTCCGGTCACAAAGGTATAATGAGTGTTTCCATTTTCCAACATACTTTCTGTATTTCCTGACAGTTTTTAAGATCTCTGCTTGCTGTCATTCATTGGGAACGTTTATTTTATTTTTTTCCCCGGGGGGTACCTGGCGATGTGATGGGCACATAGTACCTGTGTGGTGTTATAAGTATATGATGTTCTGCGGCTGCCCATAATATAAAGCCATTATTCCTGCTCAAATCTCTTGCATGACGTTGGTGCATCTGACATGTATCTGTATAATGTGGCTGCTACCTACTGCTCATATACCGTGTATTAAATACATGGAAGCTTCCGGAAACATCCCTGGGGGGCTGCGCTCATATAATAGATTAGCACTGCAGTGTCAGGATCATGTACAACGATGTGCTACAATGTATCGCATGCATGGTGACATCTCCTGGATAACTCGCTCAGTGGTTCCATCCTACAAGAACATAACGATGTGCTACAATGTATCGCATGCATGGTGACATCTCCTGGGTAACTCGCTCAGTGGTTCCATCCTACAAGAACATAACGATGTGCTACAATGTATCGCATGCATGGTGACATCTCCTGGGTAACTCGCTCAGTGGTTCCATCCTACAAGAACATAACGATGTGCTACAATGTATCGCATGCATGGAGACATCTCCTGGGTAACTCGCTCAGTGGTTCCATCCTACAAGAACATATATATAGATTTATTGTACATATAAGAGGGGCTCCCGAGACCTCCGAGGCAGAGTTACGCTTCTTCTATATGCTGTGCGTATGTCTGCGAGTCATCAGAAGACCAAAGAAATAAGATTAAGGGGTCCCCGGCGTGGATAAATCATGTATCTTGCAGGTATTTAGTACAGTTTACTGAGGTTTTTCTATCGCTTCCCAATCATCCCAGGTCTGGGGGGACAGTCCTGAATTGGGGGAAATGCCCCTCTGTCCCAGGAGTAACCCAGGGCAGCAGTCTCCAACCCTTGGCTCTTCAGTTGGTGCAAGGATAGATTTACATGAGCTGAAAAGCTAAGTATTGGGGATCCAATGCACTTTATGTTGGAATTGACTATGGGACTACATCTGCTATGTCAGCATGCACCAGGCAACCCTGTCCTAAAGAGAAACCTAAAGAACAGTGGCTAATATAAATATATATACACGCCTTCTTTCTCCAAAAGTAAGACCTATCCTAAAAATAAGCCCTAGCATGAGTATGCTTGGCATATAAGCCCTACTCCAAAAGTAAGCCCTACTCCAAAAGTAAGTCCTAACCCATTTTTTTTGGAGCCAAAAAAATTATATAATACCCTGTCTTATTTTTGGAGAAACACGCCCATAATGCTAAGGAACCAAAAAGTGAGAACAAAATGTCACAAAAATACATCTTCTGTTTATAGTGAATTACATTTTCCCCTATTGACTTACAGCCACTATCTGGCAGCAAATAAAACCACCTTCTATCCAAAAAACAGTGCTATACATGACCAAATAATACTGCTATACAATTATTAGGAAGGTCGTCCAAAGTCATCAGTGGCGCCCCCTCTTGTTTCTGGAAAAGACTGGAAAGAATGGCAAATTTAAGGGTATAAATGCTAAAGACGGGAAGAGGTTAATCCTCAGCTTGTACATAAAATGGACATTATCTTTCTGTGCCGCGCACTTACTGATTCCGCTTTGATAAACTCTTGGGCGAACGCGGTTAACTCGTTTCATTTGTTTAACGATCTCCGAAGTAATAAGAGCGTTTATTCTTCAGAGGATCAGTAAATGAAGAGGCAGATGTACACACAGTGCTGGAGACCGGAGGAAAGAAAGTGCTTAATACCAGATATATGGGAAGCAAATGTTACCCGCCCCTCCCCCACCGCATCCAGGGAGACATCAGGCCCCTGTATATATAACATGAACATCAGAGAAGGAGCACGATCCAGTGTTAAGGGGAATAATGCAAAGAATGATCCAGCCCCCGTAACCAGAAAATGGATTCAAAAACATTTCAATAGTATTAAAATACACCAGAAGGCTTAATATTATAACTATCTGTGAATATTAATTCCACCATACTTCACGATAAGTCACTGAATTCATATTTCCAATATTCTATGTACAAGAATATAACTACTATAATACTGCCCCTATGTACAAGAATATAACTACTATAATACTGCTCCTATGTACAAGAATATAACTACTATAATGCTGCCCCTATGTACAAGAATATAACTACTATAATACTGCCCCTATGTACAAGAATATAACTACTATAATACTGCCCCTATGTACAAGAATATAACTACTATAATACTGCCCCTATGTACAAGAATATAACTACTATAATACTGCCCCTATGTACAAGAATATAACTACTATAATACTGCCCCCATGTACAAGAATATAACTACTATAATACTGCCCCTATGTACAAGAATATAACTACTATAATACTGCCCCTATGTACAAGAATATAACTACTATAATAATGCCCCCTATGTACAAGAATATAACTACTATGATACTGCCCCTATGTACAAGAATATAACTACTATAATACTGCCCGCTATGTACAAGGATATAACTACTATAATACTGCTCCTATGTACAAGAATATAACTACTATAATACTGCCCCTATGTACAAGAATATAACTACTATAATACTGCCCCTATGTACAAGAATATAACTACTATAATACTGCCCCCTATGTACAAGGATATAACTACTATAATACTGCTCCCTATGTACAAGAATATAACTACTATAATACTGCCCCCTATGTACAAGAATATAACTACTATAATACTGCCCCCTATGTACAAGAATATAACTACTATAATACTGCCCCCTATGTACAAGAATATAACTACTATAATACTGCCCCCCTATGTACAAGAATATAACTACTATAATACTGCCCCTATGTACAAGAATATAACTACTATAATACTGCTCCCTATGTACAAGAATATAACTACTATAATACTGCCCCCTATGTATAGGAATATAACTACTATAATACTGCCCCCTATGTACAGGAATATAACTACTATAATACTGCTCCTATGTACAAGAATATAACTACTATAATACTGCCCCTATGTACAAGAATATAACTACTATAACACTGCCCGCATGTACAAGAATATAACTACTATAATACTGCTCCCTATGTACAAGAATATAACTACTATAATACTGCCCCCTATGTAAAAGGATATAACTACTATAATACTGCTCCCTATGTACAAGAATATAACTACTATAATACTGCCCCCTATGTACAAGAATATAACTACTATAATACTGCCCCCTATGTACAAGAATATAACTACTATAATACTGCCCCTATGTACAAGAATATAACTACTATAATACTGCTCCTATGTACAAGAATATAACTACTATAATACTGCTCCCTATGCCCACCCCCTGACGAAGGACGTGGTGTCCGAAACGCGCGTCGGGGTTTGCCGCGGAGTGCCACTCACACTGGCTGCTCTTTACACAGGTACGCCACACATCTTTCTCCCATACATATTCTTCTAATTGATTGTATGTTGTCCCTTTGGTATTGCTTGTACGTATATATTGGATATTTGATATAGATATGGTCAGTATTACAGTACACATAGTACTTCTATATATATTGGTTGTCCATTTTCTTGCTCTGTATCCTTGAGCATACTTCTGCTCTTTCTCCTAGATTCTTAGGGGATGCTTGGGGGACTCGTTCTATATATATATATATTTCTAATACTTGTACCTGTTGCATTACCATTATGTTTATTATGCAGCTCATCATGTAATTGTACTCTGTATTTATTTCTGTGTTTTGGACTCTACAATGCGGCTTTTTCTTTGCATGTAGTGCCACTTGTTACCCTTACATAAATAAAGTGATTTATTTAATCCTTTGTATGATTGGACCTATCATTCGGTGGTTCTCTTTTTTCCAGGTGTGTTACCGAATGGTCTGCCATTCCTTATTGGTCCATACACTAAGCACTTGACATAAGTTTGACCAGGCCAACCTACAGGTGATAGTATGGTCTGTGTCCTGTGCTTTAAGATTCAGTGTTTTCTGTCTCTCCCTATGTCCAAGAATATAACTACTATAATACTGCTCCTATGTACAAGAATATAACTACTATAATACTGCTCCCTATGTCCAAGAATATAACTACTATAATACTGCTCCTATGTACAAGAATATAACTACTATAATACTGCTCCCTATGTCCAAGAATATAACTACTATAATACTGCTCCTATGTACAAGAATATAACTACTATAATACTGCCCCCTATGTACAAGAATATAACTACTCTAATACTACCCCCTATGTACAAGAATATAACTACTATAATACTGCCTCCTATGTACAAGAATATAACTACTATAATACTGCCCTCTATGTACAAGAATATACCTCCTATAATACTGCCCCTATGTACAAGAATATAACTACTATAATACTGCCCCCTATGTACAAGAATATAACTACTATAATACTGCCCCTATGTACAAGAATATAACTACTATAATACTGCTCCTATGTACAAGAATATAACTACTATAATACTGCCCCCTATGTACAAGAATATAACTACTATAATACTGCTCCTATGTACAAGAATATAACTACTATAATTCTGCTCCTATGTATAAGAATATAACTACTATAATACTGCTCCTATGTACAAGAATATAACTACTATAATACTGCTCCTATGTACAAGAATATAACTACTATAATACTGCTCCTATGTACAAGAATATAACTACTATAATACTGCCCCCTATGTACAAGAATATAACTACTATAATACTGCCCCCTATGTACAAGAATATAACTACTATAATACTGCCCCCTATGTACAAGAATATAACTACTATAATACTGCTCCTATGTACAAGAATATAACTACTATAATACTGCCCCCTATGTACAAGAATATAACTACTATAATACTGCTCTTATGTACAAGAATATAACTACTATAATACTGCTCCTATGTACAAGAATATAACTACTATAATACTGCCCCCTATGTACAAGAATATAACTACTATAATACTGCCCCCTATGTACAAGAATATAACTACTATAATACTGCTCCTATGTACAAGAATATAACTACTATAATACTGCCCCCTATGTACAAGAATATAACTACTATAATACTGCTCCCTATGTACAAGAATATAACTACTATAATACTGCTCCTATGTACAAGAATATAACTACTATAATACTGCCCCCTATGTACAAGAATATAACTACTATAATACTGCCCCATATGTACAAGAATATAACTACTATAATACTGCCCCCCATGTACAAGAATATAACTACTATAATACTGCTCCTATGTACAAGAATATAACTACTATAATACTGCCCCCTATGTACAAGAATATAACTACTATAATACTGCCCCCTATATACAAGAATATAACTACTATAATACTGTTCCCTATGTACAAGAATATAACTACTATAATACTGCTCCCCTATGTACAAGAATATAACTACTATAATACTGCTCCTATGTACAAGAATATAACTACTATAATACTGCTCCCTATGTACAAGAATATAACTACTATAATACTGCCCCCTATGTACAAGAATATAACTACTATAATACTGCCCCCTATGTACAAGAATATAACTACTATAATACTGCCCCTATGTACAAGAATATAACTACTATAATACTGCCCCTATGTACAAGAATATAACTACTATAATACTGTTCCCTATGTACAAGAATATAACTACTATAATACTGTTCCCTATGTACAAGAATATAACTACTATAATACTGCTCCTATGTACAAGAATATAACTACTATAATACTGCTCCTATGTACAAGAATATAACTACTATAATACTGCTCCCTATGTACAAGAATATAACTACTATAATACTGCCCCTATGTACAAGAATATAACTACTATAATACTGCTCCCTATGTACAAGAATATAACTACTATAATACTGCTCCTATGTACAGGAATATAACTACTATAATACTGCCCCTATGTATAAGACTATAACTACTATAATACTGCCCCCTATGTACAAGAATATACCTACTATAATACTGCTCCCTATGTACAAGAATATAACTACTATAATACTGCCCCTATGTACAAGAATATAACTACTATAATACTGCTCCCTATGTACAAGAATATAACTACTATAATACTGCTCCTATGTACAAGAATATACCTACTATAATACTGCCCCTATGTACAAGAATATAACTACTATAATACTGCTCCTATGTACAAGAATATAACTAATATAATACTGCTCCTATGTACAAGAATATACCTACTATAATACTGCCCCCTATGTACAAGAATATACCTACTATAATACTGCTCCTATGTACAAGAATACAACTACTATAATACTGCTCCTATGTACAAGAATATAACTACTATAATACTGCCCCATATGTACAAGAATATAACTACTATAATACTGCTCCTATGTACAAGAATATAACTACTATAATACTGCCCCCTATGTACAAGAATATAACTACTATAATACTGCCCCCTATGTACAAGAATATACCTACTATAATACTGCCCTTATGTACAAGAATATAACTACTATAATACTGCTCCTATGTACAAGAATATAACTAATATAATACTGCTCCTATGTACAAGAATATACCTACTATAATACTGCCCCCTATGTACAAGAATATACCTACTATAATACTGCTCCTATGTACAAGAATACAACTACTATAATACTGCTCCTATGTACAAGAATATAACTACTATAATACTGCCCCATATGTACAAGAATATAACTACTATAATACTGCTCCTATGTACAAGAATATAACTACTATAATACTGCCCCTATGTACAAGAATATAACTACTATAATACTGCTCCCTATGTACAAGAATATAACTACTATAATACTGCTCCTATGTACAAGAATATAACTACTATAATACTGCTCCTATGTACAAGAATATAACTACTATAATACTGCTCCCTATGTACAAGAATATAACTACTATAATACTGCCCCTATGTACAAGAATATAACTACTATAATACTGCTCCCTATGTACAAGAATATAACTACTATAATACTGCCCCTATGTACAAGAATATAACTACTATAATACTGCTCCCTATGTACAAGAATATAACTACTATAATACTGCCCCCTATGTACAAGAATATAACTACTATAATACTGCCCCCTATGTACAAGAATATACCTACTATAATACTGCCCCTATGTACAAGAATATAACTACTATAATACTGCTCCTATGTACAAGAATATACCTACTATAATACTGCCCCCTATGTACAAGAATATATCTACTATAATACTGCTCCTATGTACAAGAATACAACTACTATAATACTGCTCCTATGTACAAGAATATAACTACTATAATACTGCTCCTATGTACAAGAATATACCTACTATAATACTGCCCCCTATGTACAAGAATATACCTACTATAATACTGCTCCTATGTACAAGAATACAACTACTATAATACTGCTCCTATGTACAAGAATATAACTACTATAATACTGCCCCATATGTACAAGAATATAACTACTATAATACTGCTCCTATGTACAAGAATATAACTACTATAATACTGCCCCCTATGTACAAGAATATAACTACTATAATACTGCCCCCTATGTACAAGAATATACCTACTATAATACTGCTTCTATGTACAAGAATATAACTACTATAATACTGCTCCTATGTACAAGAATATAACTAATATAATACTGCTCCTATGTACAAGAATATACCTACTATAATACTGCCCCCTATGTACAAGAATATACCTACTATAATACTGCTCCTATGTACAAGAATACAACTACTATAATACTGCTCCTATGTACAAGAATATAACTACTATAATACTGCCCCATATGTACAAGAATATAACTACTATAATACTGCTCCTATGTACAAGAATATAACTACTATAATACTGCCCCTATGTACAAGAATATAACTACTATAATACTGCTCCCTATGTACAAGAATATAACTACTATAATACTGCTCCTATGTACAAGAATATAACTACTATAATACTGCTCCCTATGTACAAGAATATAACTACTATAATACTGCTCCTATGTACAAGAATATAACTACTATAATACTGCTCCCTATGTACAAGAATATAACTACTATAATACTGCCCCCTATGTACAAGAATATAACTACTATAATACTGCCCCCTATGTACAAGAATATAACTACTATAATACTGCTCCTATGTACAAGAATATACCTACTATAATACTGCCCCTATGTACAAGAATATAACTACTATTATATTGCTCCTATGTACAAGAATATAACTAATATAATACTGCTCCTATGTACAAGAATATACCTACTATAATACTGCCCCCTATGTACAAGAATATACCTACTATAATACTGCTCCTATGTACAAGAATATAACTACTATAATACTGCCCCTATGTACAAGAATATAACTACTATAATACTGCTTCTATGTACAAGAATATAACTACTATAATACTGCTCCCTATGTACAAGAATATAACTACTATAATACTGCCCCTATGTACAAGAATATAACTACTATAATACTGCTTCTATGTACAAGAATATAACTACTATAATACTGCTCCCTATGTACAAGAATATAACTACTATAATACTGCTCCCTATGTACAAGAATATAACTACTATAATACTGCTCCCTATGTACAAGAATATAACTACTATAATACTGCTCCCTATGTACAAGAATATAACTACTATAATACTGCTCCCTATGTACAAGAATATAACTACTATAATACTGCTCCCTATGTACAAGAATATAACTACTATAATACTGCCCCTATGTACAAGAATATAACTACTATAATACTGCCCCTATGTACAAGAATATAACTACTATAATACTGCTTCTATGTACAAGAATATAACTACTATAATACTGCTTCTATGTACAAGAATATAACTACTATAATATTGCTCCTATGTACAAGACTATATCTACTATAACACTAATTGTAGCTGTATCCCCCGCAGCCCCTTCGCTCTTCCCACACATACTCCGGCACGTTGTTACTCCTGAGTCCGTCTTGCGCAAAGAGTAAGAGAAGCTGTGAACCAAACTAACAGAAAACGCTGTGTTTGAACTTCCATGGACGTGAGCAGAATGATCCTTGGTGCAGGAGACGAGTTAAAATCTATTTATTATAAACTTATTCACATGCAGGATTGTGAGGAGCTTTTTTCGGATAACTCCTCTCTTGGGCTTCTTCATCTTTTTGATGTTTGTGTTGCTGAGCTCGGCCGGCGGAGCGTTTAATGATGCATCAGCTGAGGTGGAAGTATGGAGGCTGCGAGCGCGCCTGGAGAACGGGGAAGAACTAACTGGTCCAGAAACCACATGCAGACATTGGACCTGATTCTTCGTTGTCTTTACGCTTTTTTTACTGGAGTAGAAATGGTTCTATTAGTGACTTTTATGTCTGTGCCCTTTTTAAGTCAATTTGGTTTCTTCTGTGTTTTTTTTTTTTTCTTTTCTTTTTGCTCGTCATTATGGAAGTTGTTTTTTCTTATCCCAATGCTTTATCCTAATTCATCATTTTGCAATTTTCCTAATTTTTTCTACCCTTTTTTTTTTTTTTTGTACGCAATTGTGTTTCAGTAGTATCCTATGGGAGTACAAAATCTGTCCATTATTGTTTTTGCACTGTTGAACTCTAACGTGCGACTTTATAAAAGATTATGCAACTTTTTGCTCTAAAAAAGATGCAAAAAAAAAAAAGGTAAAGGAGGGGAAAAAAATAAAAAAAAAAAGCATCTTTGATTTTGCACAAAATTCATTAACCCCTTGAGCCTCATTTTAAATAATTTGTCTTAAAGATAGCAACGAATACCGCAAAATAATAAAAAAGAAAAATCACAAGAATAAAAAAAAAAATTGCAAATGAAGATTCATGAACCTGGAGGCCACATTGCAAGGAGCATGGAAGAAAAGCTACAGTGAAGGCCAAATTGATAATCAGATGTATTGTTATTAACTGTTTCCTTAAAGGTCTCTGCCGCTGTCATTTAAATGACTCGTTACAGTGTATCAGCGCTCCCTCTTACAGCAGCTCTATGAGCAGAATATAACCAAAATCAAGTAGTTTTTCATTCACTGACTTCATCTAGGGATCTTAGGGGGGGCAGGGGGAATTTTAAAAAGTCTTTTAGAAAGTTTCAGAACGTCTCATGATCCACTGACTCCGCTTTACGTGAGATTGGACTTTCCCTTTTGCAATGCTCTGACATGAACATCTTTGCTTCCTCCGGAGCGAGTGGGCTCATGCTGGGTCTAAATTCATGGAGAACGGATCGATAAGATTGGTGAACTGGATGGCCACCGTTCAGCTCGGATCATTCTGTAGCTCTAATTAAGGAGAATATTTGTCTTCCAGCACATCCTAAAAACTAAACGTAAAGCTCCCCGGAGCGGGCGCGATCCGGCCCCTTCAGAACCTTCCAATTTCATCTCTAATTCCCTTGATGAATGTGCTGTCACTGCCGCCTCGGAAGGAACAATCGGCACACTGATTACTTTTTGGGTAAAGGAGTCTTTTCCTGTTACTGGAGATGGCTGAATTTATTTGGACACAATAAGGAAATGTAACCACTTGTGGCCTCGCGGATCATGCGGAGCCTCGCGTCATCCCGCCGCGATGGATGAGACTTCGGGAGGTTCAGCGCAAACATGGAGCTTCGAAGCGAAAATTACGTTATTTTTGGTGTTTTCACGCAGACTTTTACTAATGGAATTCAAAAGGAAAAACAAAAATGTTGGTACAAAATGTAAGAGAAACATGCTTTTAAAGGGCCAGGCACCCTAAAGTCTTCAGCTTATAAAAATGCTGTAACCTTGTAAGAACACATTCATATGCAGCAGATGAAACAATTTTCCCATTTATCTGATTGGGATTTGCAGAAATGTGTGCAACCTGCAGGAGCGGCCCCATTCAGATGAAAGGGAAAGTTATGTCACAAAGTGATATATCTGAGGGTCCTAAACAGGTGATCATGGGGGGCAAAGAGATTTCTGCACCCTATAGTACTTATACTGATAACAGGGAGTAATAGATTGTAGGTCTTTTTTTATTTTATAGAAGAATACACTACATGACACAACAATGATACATTACAGGACACAAAACATAAGAACAAAATTGCAGAACAAGACGACAAAAACCCGACACAAATCACAGAAAATAGAAGCAAAATAAATCAGAAAGAAGAGAAGATCCGACCTACTGAGAAAGAACAAAATCCCCATCACCCCAGGAATATATACATAGAGGAGAAATAACTATTATAAAACCTATAAAACCTCCGGCCCAGCTTCATTCATACTACTATATACAACCCCACACAACGCTCACACCGTCCTATATACACATAAAACACCGTCCTATATACAAGATTATATACAATAAAACACTAAACCTAATATAACGTATATACAACCGGAAACTAACACTAACCTACCGGTCCCACTGCCTGACCTTAGTCACCCCCTTACCGCACCTCATTCACACCACAGAAAACCAAAAACAACAATATATACACAATAGTGACATGGACATTTTTTTTTTATATATATATTTTTTGTAATTTTTAATATATATACATATATATATATAAAACACAGACCTACACTAACTATCCCGCCACCCCTGATCCAGCTCTGGCCACAAAGTTCAGGATTACTCCGAGCTAGGATCAGGCCCCAAAGTTTTTCCCCAGACGGGGCCTGGACCAGGCCAGATCAGTCCTCTTATCACCACTGATGAAGAAATCCCCCAAATCCCCCACCCAACCTAACTAAAAAACCCCTATTATACATTATATACAGAACACAACCTACATACTCTCCATCCAAGGCTCAAGTTCGATGCCGGCACACCTTCTATTCAGGAGACAAAACAAAAATCTAGGGTGGAAAGACATCAGCCCACCACCAGGATGTAGGAGTACTACCGGACTAAGGCACCCTGAAGGAAAAGCACCTCCAGAGACGGGCCGCCCTCCGGGCACCCAGTCTTTCATACTCCAGAGAACGTACCTTCACCAGGTCACCTAGGATGTTCCTACAGACTTCATCTACATGGAGGATTTTACTCTGCGTCGAGACTAAAACTCGTGCGTTCCACGTGAAATACCTGACCACTGCGCTGACTATGAATAAAGTGTCTCGGTCCCTTCTCCCAAGGTCTCCGAACGCTCCATAGGCCCACCCGGCGTAGGACAGAGTAGCCAGCCGCGGCCAACCAATGGAAGCCCCCACCCTGTTGTACACCTCTGTATTAAAGGGACAATGAAGCAGGAAGTGCTCCATGCTTTCCAGCACGTTAGCACAAGCCTCACGGGGGCAATTCCTGTCCTCGGAGCTCCTGTGCTTCAAATTGTCCCTCACATACAGCTTACCATGGAAGCAGCGCCAAGTCAAGTCCCAGTACTTCTTGGGGATCCTGCTAGAATTTAACAAACTAAACCCAACCTCCAGATCCCGACTTGGGCAGTTTTGAGGACCAATGGACTCTGAAAATGAGAAAGCAAGACCCTCATATCGAGGAGTTTCCTCGGGAGGGACCTCACCTCCCACATTCCCAGACCCCACTGGCGAATCATTTTTAGAACCGGGGTAACGTAAGCCGGGAGATGCCCGTGTGGTGTGCGAAGATCCTTCAATCTTCCAACTGTCTCTCATTCCTGGAAGAAAGGCTGAAACCATCCCTTGCAGGAGATTACCCACGGAGGAGCCCTCTCTTTCCAGAGGTTTGCCACGTTCACTTTCAAGAAGGTGTTCACTAGGAACACCACGGGGTTCACCATATTCAAACCCCCTAGTCTCCCCGTGCGGTAAGTGACCTCCCGCTTGACTAGGTTCAGTCTGTTCCCCCATAACATCTGAAAGAACAGACTGTAGACCCGTGTCCAGAGAGGCTCTGGCAAGACACAGACGCTGCCCAGGTAGATTAGCAAGGGGAGCAGGAAAGCTTTGCACAGGCCAACCCTTTCCCTCAGGGTCAAAGACCAACCCCTCCATTGGTCCACTCTTTGAGCGACACCTTTGATTCTGCCTTCCCAGTTTTTCGTGGAGTAATCACCCTGGCCGAATTCGATGCCCAAAACTTTGGCATGTTCTTGGGGTTCGGGGAGGGTGTCCGGAAGATCAAACCCGGGATCTCCGCCTCCCAGCCAGAGACTCTCGCACTTATCCTGGTTGACCTTGGACCCGGATACCTCCGAGTAGCGCTCTACTTCTGACATCACCACCACTGCCTCCTCTTGCGAAGAAACAAAGACGGTGACATCGTCCGCATAGGCCACCACCCTCAGGATAGCCTCCGGCGCCGCCCTGCCCATCCACACACCCGCCAACGGTCCACAATCGATCCTTCTGAGGAAGGGATCGATTGCAAATGCGTAAAGCAAAGGGCTAAGAGGACCCCGAAAGGTCGTCCGATCCACCCATTTACCAGAGGGAAAGTCTCAGCCCCTGCATACAAGGTCTTAAGCCAGTCCACAAACCCTCCAGGCAGACCATACCTCAAAAGAGTGGGCCAGAGGTACTCGTGGTTAACCCGATCAAAGGCTTTTGCCTGATCCAGGGTCAGCAAGAACCCCTTCCAAAGGCCCGCCCTGCCTTGCTCCACGGCCTCTCGGACACCTAGAACAGCACTAAAAGTGCTACGGCCAGGAACGCAACAGTGCTGAACCTCCGAAAGGAGCCAGGGTGCAAACTTTACCAGCCTGTTGAAAAGTATCTTAGCCAAAATCTTCCTGTCCACATTGAGAAGTGCTATGGGACGCCAGTTCTCAATGCGTGACGGATCCTTACCCTTTGACAAAATGATCAAAGCTGACCTCCTTAATGATCTCGGCAGAGTGCCCGAGGAGAGACACTCGTTAAACACCTGAGTCAAGAGGGGGACCAAAGAGTCCCTAAAGGTCCTAAAGAACTCGGATGTTAAGCCATCCGGACCTGGCGACTTTTTGGGCCTAAGCCCACCGATCGCCAGTCTCACTTCCTCTTCTTTGATCGCTTCTGCCAAACCGCCGAGCAAGAGGTCAGCCCCTGGCTCAGGAACAGATTCAGCCAGGAAAGCCGACATCCCGTCACGATCCAGCTCCCTCCTTCCCAAGAGGTGCGAGTAGTAGGAACTGACGACCTCCAAGATCCCTGATCTGGACCTTCTCAGGGACCCCGTACTGTCCACCAGCCCCGTCACTATCTTACTGTTCACTGACATCTTACAGTTTCTGTAAGGGTCAGGCGAGCAGTACTTCCCGTAGTCCCTCTCGAAAACCAAAGATGCGTGCCTATCGTACTGACACCTCTTCAGCAAGGATTTCACTCTGGAGATCTCCTCGCGGCTACCTTCAGTCGAGACAAGATGCTCGAGTTTCCTCCTCAGGCTCTGATACAGGCGATCCCTGTTCAGGCTTCTGAGGTTCGAGAGCTGCCGGAAGAATCTCGCCACCCGATGTTTGAACATCTCCCACCACTCCGACTTAGTGTTACTTAGGCCCAGCAATGGTACCTGGCTCTGAAGGAATTCCTCAAAAGACCGTCTTACAGCTTCTTCCTCAAGGAGTAACGAATTCAGCTTCCAATAACCTCTTCCTATCCGAGGAGTCTCTGTAACGTTCAGAGAAAACATAATCAAACAGTGATCGGAGAACTCCACCTCCACAACCGACAACGGTGAAGAGGCGGCCTCCTCCTTCAAATAAAACCTTTCTAGCCTAGACCTGCACTGACTACCTCTAAAAAAGGTGAATCCCGTGTCGCCCGGGTTGTGCCGGATGTGGACATCCACCAGGCGAGCCTCACTTACTATCCTGTTTAAAGCGACGCAGTCATAAGCCAGCTGGTCTCCAGAACCTCCTCTATCACAGGATCTCGTGACATTGTTGAAATCCCCTCCGAAGACCACCTGCCGACTCGAAAATAAAAAAGGTTTGATCTTGAGGAAGAGACATTTGCGGTCCCACTTGGACTGGGGACCATAGATGTTAATGAGCCGAAGCTCCTGTCCCCCCATGGAGACATCTAGGATCAAGCATCTCCCCATTTCTAATTCGATCACTCGTCTGCATTCAACCGCTGCGGTCTTAAAAAAGACCGCCACCCCGCTATACGGCTCGGCCGCAAGAGACCAGTAGGAGGGCCCATGCCTCCACTCCCGCCTTGCTTTATGCAAGGTTGATATATCGGTCAACCTGATCTCCTGCAAAAAACAAAATGTCGGCGTCAAGTTGGCCGAGAAAATGAAAGGCCGTGTACCTTGCCGCATCTGACTTTATGCTGCAAACGTTAATAGTTGCCAGCGTCAACGGGGTGGGTGCCGCCATCATGATTGATTGAATTAGATAGCCTTTTTCTTCCCACCTCTGATAATGACGGGTTTTTAGTGCGCTTAAGACAAACAGACTTGCAGCGCTGTGGTCCTGGGTTCAAATCCCACCAAGGACAACATCTGCAAGGAGTTTGTATGTTCTCTCCGTGTTTGCGTGGGTTTCCTCCGGGTTCTCCGGTTTCCTCCCACACTCCAAAGACATACTGATAGGGAATCTAGATTGTGAGCCCCGATGGGGACAGCGACGATAATGTATGTAAAGCACTGCGGAATATGTTAGCGCTATATAAAAATAAAGATTATTATTATTATAACAGACTCATCCATTCTCTCCTTACATATGACGCGCCCCTGGGCCTGTGTCGCGCTGCGTTGCGCACGCGGGAGCTTACCCGGAGCCGGATCTCTTTAGGGTTGTAGTCCCGTGGCAGTGATCCGGTCCGTGCCCAGGGAGTCAGACTAAGTGGCGCTGTATTAGCGGTAGATGTTGGACGACTACGCCACCCGTTGAGTACAGCTAAGGAGCTGCTGCTGCAGGGCAGACCGCTGAGGCCGGTGGTAGGATTGTGCAGCGTGATAGTATAACCCCCAACGGGAGGGGTATGGCCTCAGGGCAGCCGACGTGGATGATGGGGGTAGCAGGAACCACTCGGAGACGGTACGGTGTAGTTCAGGGTCTTTACTGGTGACAAAGATAGACCCTCCCGGAGTACTGGCTAGCGATTGGGGCCTGGTCAGTCCTTGAGCAGATGGGATCTCCCCTGGCCAGGCGGAGTTGTAGGCCTCCCAAACTAACGATACTCTTCCGGCTACCTTGCTAGAGGCGGGTATAAGTAGCCCACGTCCCTGAGTGTACCGTGTGGTGCTCACCCGTATGGCCGGTGACTCGGAGCCTTCTAGTAGCTTCCGCTCCACGACGGCGGTGCTGGTCCCACGCGTGTGACCGTGCCTTCGGGTTTCTGGGCCAGAGGACCTGCAATCCCCTGCCGGTCAGTTTCTGCTGCTGGATAGGAGTTAGTCCCCACAGCCTCGGACTCCGGGTCCGGTGATAACTTCTCAGTCAGGGCGAGCTCTGCAGCTGCCAGCCCCTGACTCCTTGTAGCACTGCTCCCACAGAGCTCCTGATGTTCTTTTCCTATATCTGCTTCTCTGTCTCTACTTCTTCTCTACTCACTAACCCTGCCTCAGCCCTAGGCTTATATAGGGGAAGTTCTTCCCCTCCCAGGACTGGGCAGGAGGTGTGGCATGCATAGGATCCCTGACCAAGAGACCTCCCACCTGCTCTCAGACATAACATTGCTGTTACTGTGGAAACCAGACCCCTGGGGTGCCACACATACATTCTTGCCTTTGTCTGGTGGTCCTGGGTTAGTCGTCCCCCCAGAGGGTTTTGTATTTGCCCCCCAAGAGGAAGACCCAGCCATCTCCTGAGCCCCAACCACCGTCCGCAACCTCCGGCCCTGGGTCCCCACTTCCCCCCTCCAGAGGGAGGTCCTGGAGAGCCCCGAACCGGTTGGAGAGATCCACCAGAGGGAGGGCGGCTGAACCCTCCAATGGCGCCTGGATCACGGCCAGAGAGTCAGAGGGGTCGCACTCCAAAGAAGCAGCTCGAGACCTGGTCCCCCTCCTACCTCTGGCCGTTTTCCTGTTACCCTTTTTCTTTTTCTGTGACCACTCCCCCTCTCCCTCATCAAGACTGTCACCAGAAGATGGTTCCTGGGAAGACGTGGCGTCCTCTAGCTCTTCCCTTTCAAGTCTCTTGACTTCCTCGCTCAGTTCGCTGTCTTTAGGATCCTCAGCTGCAAGTGAAGTACCTGGGTCAGAGTTTAGGGACATTACTCCCTGCCCCCTGTCCCCACGGCGCTGCTCCTGCCGCCTGATCGTGGATGGCGGCAGCTTGCTCCTCACCGGTTCCCTACCTCCCCCGCCTCTGCTGGTCCCTTCACCGGCAAGATTAGTCCCGGCTTTCGCCTGTCCCGCACTCGCCGCTTTCAGGACCGCATTGGCGAAGGACAGCGACTGAACGGGTGACCGAGGTCACCACACAAGTTACACCTAATCCTGCCACAGGCAGCAGCAAGATGACCGAGGTCCCCACACAGTGCGCATTTCTGGGTGGTACACTGCTCACTGAAGTGTGTGGGGCTACCGCACCTGTGACAGACCTTTGGCTGCCCCCGGTAGAAAATCAAGATCCTATCCCTCCCCAAAAAGGTTGAGGAGGGGATATGGGTAACAGTGTTTCCCGAAAACCTTCAATTTTACCATGAAGGTCCAGGCCCCTGACCAGATACCATGGTCATCGAGATTCTTTTGAGGAATATCAGTGATCTCTCCGTATCGACTCACCTAGGTCGTAACATCCATACAGGAAAGCGACTGGTTACTAGTCAAAACGGTCACTTTCCTGACTGAATCTTGGCGGGTTATTGCCAGGGGAAAGAGACCATGCCATTCGGGGCGACTCCGAGCCAGCTCATGGCGAGACCAGAAAAGCTCAAGGCCCTATGGTCTCACGAAGCTGACATCGAAGTAAGAGGTCAGGTAGGGATGGATCAAGGCAAAGATGTCATATGCCGCAAAGCCCATCCCCAGCAGGAGCTCAACCACCTTCGACCTATCAGGACAGGCATCCTTGCTTACCCACTGGAGACGGGCCACATTCCTACGGTTACTCCTCTGCCCCGTTGTCGGCAGAGACCAGACAGTCTCTGCCCCTCTATCTCGGAAGGCTGAAAGACCATGTCTCTCTATCCAGAAAAACAGATCAACCTCCCTCCCCTCTACAGTGATGGAGCTCTCCCCTCTCCTCAGGGCGTCCAGGAGCTGCTATTGCAAGTCACCACCCCCATGGCCACCAGACGAGGGCGCACTACTACCCCCAGCACTGACAGCTCCTGAATAGCTTTGGGCTGAAGCCCCAGCCAATGCTGGGGGGCAGCGGGACCAGTGCTGCTCCCATCATTCACCCCACTACTACTCCCATCATTTGCTGCACCACTACTCCCATCATTCACTCCACTCCTACTCCCACCATTTGCTGCACCATTACTCCCATCATTCACTCCACTACTACTACCATTTGCTGCACCACTACTCCCATCATTCACTCATCTACTACTCCCACCATTTCCACTACTCCCATCATTCACTCCACCACTACTTCCATCATTCACTCCACCACTACTCCCATCATTCACTGCACCACTACTTTCATTCCCTTTACTTGTCACCCCATTACCACCATTTTCTCCGCTGTTCTCTGCACCTTCCACAGTCATATCCATTCCTTCTTCCCTTGCGTCTGGTGTCTCTGCACTCACACCTGCTGGGCCGGGGGAGGGGAGCACTTCCAGAGACTCTTTTCCCTGCAGCACCACACCCGTTTTCTTTTGGTTGGTGCTGGCTTTCTGCAGGTCTTCTCCTGGAGCGCACTGCCCCCCTACTGCAGCATTTTGTTTCCTGGGCACCGCTGCCCGCCCTGTACCCACAGACTTTGGGGCCGTAGTGTCATTTTTGGGCGCTGGGGCACACTGCCCCTCTGTCGCAGCAGTGTACCCAGTGTTCCTCGCAGATGGTTTTTTTACATCCCTCCCGGCCTCCCCAGTCCCGGTGATAACCGGCTTAGCCGCAGAGGGCAGGGAGGGAAACTCCACAGAACTTCCTATGTCCGGCGCCGTGAGTACCTCCACAGCCTCGCCCCCTGCACTGTTCCCCGCACAGATGGCAGCATCGCCAGACGTCCTTCTCCTCTCCCCACCTTTCCTCTGCCTCGAACCCACTGCAGAGCCCGTGCCTTTAGGTTTGGTGGGGTTTACCCAGGAGGTGGCAGGCGCAACATCAGACATTGGTACATACTTGTAACTCACCACCTCCTGTGCGGCTCCTCCGGTCTTCTTCTTCCTCTTCTTTGTCTCCTCTACTGGTTCATCCTCCCCGAAGGAAAACCGCGTCAGGTCCACAGGAGACTCCAGCAGTCGGATCTCCCTCAGTAATCCTCCTTCCTCCTCCTCTTCCTCCCCCGACACTCCAACCTCTGCTGTTGGAGTCCTCTGCGCTGCAGGGAGACCACTTGAGCTCCGGATCTGCCCCTCACTCTCCCACTTGGCTCCAGCACCTGGGACTCCAGACACCTCTTCATCCTCCCCCTCCTCTTCACTAAGGACGCCGGCTGGCGGTTCTCCTGAGGTGTTTAACCCCTTCATTTCCGAGAACCGCCGCTGGTTCTTAAACCTCTCCAGGAAGGGACCTGCGCTTTTCTCAATCCCCTCCCGGAAGAGCACTAACCTGACCACCTCGTCTCTGAGGGCTTTAAACCTCATCTCCCCCCAGGATCTTGCTGGGCCCTTGTTCCTGGGGCCTGGGGTGCCCCGGTCTCCCTCTCTGGACGGGCGATGAACCGTCTCGGGGTTGGAGTAGGTGGGTACGTTCTTCCTCACCCTTCTCGATCTCCTCACTCCCTCTTGGGCCGGTTTTGTGGCTCCTTGTCCCCCGCCGGCATAGACCGGGGGACAGAAGGCTGGGAAGCCATGCCGGCCTCCCAGTAAGCCTGCCTCTCCCTGGGGAGAAGAGAGGCAGACTATGGGCCTCCTGGAAGTCCTGGAGCTCACGAGGCAGGTGCTACTGTCAGTAGGGAGTTACTGATTGTAGGCACCTGTCCTACAGTCACCTCCCCCCAGTTATGGCTGATAACAGGGAGCAATAGATTGTAGTCTTCTGTCCTACAGTCACCTCCCCCAGTAATGGCTGATAACAGGGTGTAATAGATTGTAGTCTCCTGTCCTACAGTCACCTCCCCCAATAATGGCTGATAACAGAGAGTAATAGATTGTAGTCTCCTGTCCTACAGTCACCTCCCCCAGTAATGGCTGATAACAGGGAGTAATAGATTGTAGGTCTTTTTTATTTATAGAAGAAAACATTACAGGACACAAAACATAAGAACAAAACTGCAGAACAAGACGACAAAAACCCGACACAAATCACAGAAAATAGAAGATCCGACCTACAGAGAAAGAACAAAATCCCCATCACCCCAGAAATATATACATAGAGAAGAAATAAATATTATAAAACCTATAAAACCCCCGGCCCAGCTTCATTCATACTACTATATACAATCCCACACAATGCTCACACCGTCCTATATACACATAAAACACCGTCCTATATACAAGATTATATACAATAAAACACTAAACCTAATATAACGTATATACAACCGGAAACTAACACTAAACTACTGGTCCCACTGCCTGACCTTACAGTCACCCCCTTACCGCACCTCATTCACACCACAGAAAACCAAAAATAACAATATATACAATAGTGACATGAACAAATTTTTTTTTTTTTTTTTATATATATATATATTTTTTTATATTTTATATTTTTTTGTTTGTCACTTTTTAATATATATACATAAAACACAGACCTACACTAACTATCCCGCCACCCCTGATCCAGCTCTGGCCACAAAGTTCAGGATTACTCCAAGCTAGGATCAGGCCCCAAAGTTTTTCCCCAGGCGGGGCCTGGACCAGGCCAGATCAGTCCTCTTATCACTGCTGATGAAGAACTCCCCCAAATCCCCCACCCAACCTAACTAAAACCCCCTATTATACATTATATACAATATATACAGAACACAACCTACACACTCACCATCCAAGGCTCAAGTTCGATGCCGGCACACCTTCTATTCAGGAGACAGAAATACAAAACAAAAATCTAGGGTGGAAAGACATCAGCCCACCTTATAGGAGTAGTACCGGACTAAGGCACCCTGAAGGAAAAACCCTCCAGAGACGGGCCGCCCTCCGGGCACCCAGTCCTTCATACTCCAGAGAACGTACCTTCACCAGGTCACCTAGGATGTTCCTACAGACTTCATCTACATGGAGGATTTTACTCTGCGTCGAGACTAAAACTCGTGCGTTCCACGTGAAATACCTGACCACTGCGCTGACTATGAATAAAGTGTCTCGGTCCCTTCTCCCAAGGTCTCCGAACGCTCCATAGGCCCACCCGGCGTAGGACAGAGTAGCCAGCCGCGGCCAACCAATGGAAGCCCCCACCCTGTTGTACACCTCTGTATTAAAGGGACAATGAAGCAGGAAGTGCTCCATGCTTTCCAGCACGTTAGCACAAGCCTCACGGGGGCAATTCCTGTCCTCGGAGCTCCTGTACTTCAAATTGTTCCTCACATACAGCTTACCATGGAAGCAGCGCCAAGTCAAGTCCCAGTACTTCTTGGGGATCCTGCTAGAATTTAACAAACTCAACCCAACCTCCAGATCCCGACTTGGGCAGTCTTTGAGGACCAATGGACTCTGAAAATGAGAAAGCAAGACCCTCATATCGAGTAGTTTCCTCGGGAGGGACCTCACCTCCCACATTCCCAGACCCCACCGGCGGATCATTTTCAGAACCGGGGTAACGTAAGCCGGGAGATGCCCGTGTGGTGTGCGGAGATTCTTCACTCTTCCCCCTGTCTCCCATTCCTGGAAGAAAGGCTGAAACCATCCCTTGCAGGAGAATACCCACGGAGGAGCCCTCTCTTTCCAGAGGTTTGCCACGTTCACTTTCAAGAAGGTGTTCACTAGGAACACCACGGGGTTCACCATATTCAAACCCCCTAGTCTCCTCGTGCGGTAAGTGACCTCCCGCTTGACTAGGTTCAGTCTGTTCCCCCATAACATCTGGAAGAACAGACTGTAGACCCGTGTCCAGAGAGGCTCTGGCAAGACACAGACGCTGCCCAGGTAGATTAGCAAGGGGAGCAGGAAAGCTTTGCACAGGCCAACCCTTTCCCTCAGGGTCAAAGACCAACCCCTCCATTGGTCCACTCTTTGGGCGACACCTTTGATTCTGCCTTCCCAGTTTTTCGTGGGGTAATCACCCTGGCCGAATTCGATGCCCAGGACTTTGGCATGTTCTTGGGGTTCGGGGAGGGTGTCCGGAAGATCAAAACCGGGATCTCCGCCTCCCAGCCAGAGACTCTCACACTTATCCTGGTTGACCTTGGACCCGGATGCCTCCGAGTAGCGCTCCACTTCTGACATCACCGCCGCTGCCTCCTCTTGCGAAGAAACAATTATGGTGACATCGTCCACGTAGGCCACCACCCTCGGGATAGCCTCCCGCGCCGCCCTGCCCATCCGCACCCCCGCCAACGGTCCACAATCGATCCTTCTGAGGAAGGGATCGATCGCAAACGCGTAAAGCAAAGGGCTAAGAGGACAGCCCTGACGGACACCGGACCCTACCCCGAAAGGTTGTCCAATACACCCATTCACCAGAGGGAAAGTCTCAGCCCCTGCATACAAGGTCTTAAGCCAGTCCACAAACCCTCCAGGCAGACCATACCTCAAAAGAGTGGACCAGAGGTACTCGTGGTTAACCCGATCAAAGGCTTTTGCCTGATCCAGGGTCAGCAAGAACCCCTTCCAAAGGCCCGCCCTGCCTTGCTCCACGGCCTCTCGGACACCTAGAACAGCACTAAAAGTGCTACGGCCAGGAACGCAACAGTGCTGAACCTCCGAAAGGAGCCGGGGTGCAAACTTCACCAGCCTGTTGAAAAGTATCTTAGCCAAAATCTTCCTGTCCACATTGAGAAGTGCTATGGGACGCCAGTTCTCAATGCGTGACGGATCCTTACCCTTTGACAAAATGATCAAAGCTGACCTCCTTAATGATCTCGGCAGAGTGCCCGAGGAGAGACACTCGTTAAACACCTGAGTCAAGAGGGGGACCAAAGAGTCCCTAAAGGTCCTAAAGAACTCGGATGTTAAGCCATCCGGACCTGGCGACTTTTTGGGCCTAAGCCCATCGATCGCCAGTCTCACTTCCTCTTCTTTGATCGCTTCTGCCGAACCGCCCAGCGAGAGGTCAGCCCCTGGCTCAGGAACAGATTCAGCCAGGAAAACCGACATCCCGTCACGATCCAGCTGCCTCCTTCCCAAGAGGTGCGAGTAGTAGGAACTGACGACCTCCAAGATCCCTGATCTGGACCTTCTCAGAGACTCCGTACTGTCCACCAGCCCCATCACTATCTTACTATTCACTGACATCTTACAGTTTCTGTAAGGGTCGGGCGAGCAGTACTTCCCGTAGTCCCTCTCGAAAACCAAAGATGCGTGCCTATCGTACTGACACCTCTTCAGCAAGGACTTCACTCTGGAGATCTCCTCACGGCTACCTCCAGTCGAGACAAGATGCTCGAGTTTCCTCCTCAGGCTCTGATACAGGCGATCCCTGTTCAGGCTTCTGAGGTTCGAGAGCTGCCGGAAGAATCTCGCCACCCGATGTTTGAACATCTCCCACCACTCCGACTTAGTGTTACTTAGGCCCAGCAATGGTACCTGGCTCTGAAGGAATTCCTCAAAAGACCGTCTTACAGCTTCTTCCTCAAGGAGTGACGAATTCAGCTTCCAATAACCTCTTCCCATCCGAGGAGTCTCTGTAACGTTCAGAGAAAACATAATCAAACAGTGATCGGAGAACTCCTCCTCCACAACCGACAACGGTGAAGAGACGGCCTCCTCCTTCAAACAAAACCTGTCTAGCCTAGACCTGCACTGACTACCTCTAAAAAAGGTGAATCCCGTGTCGCCCGGGTTGTGCCGGATGTGGACATCCACCAGGCGAGCCTCACTCACTATCCTGTTTAACGCGACGCAGTCATAAGCCAGCTGGTCTCCGGAACCTCCTCTATCACAGGATCTTGTGACGTTGTTGAAATCCCCTCCGAAGACCACCTGCCGACTCGAAAATAAAAAAGGTTTGATCTTCAGGAAGAGACATTTGCGGTCCCACTTGGACTGGGGACCGTAGATGTTAATGAGCCGAAGCTCTTGTCCCCCCATGGAGACATCTAGGATCAAGCATCTCCCCATTTCTAATTCGATCACTCGTCTGCATTCAACCGCTGCGGTCTTAAAAAGGACCGCCACCCCGCTATAAGGCTCGGCCGCAAGAGACCAGTAGGAGGGTCCATGCCTCCACTCCCGCCTTGCTTTATGCAAGGTTGATATATCGGTCAACCTGGTCTCCTGCAAAAACAAAATGTCGGCGTCAAGTTGGCCGAGAAAATGAAAGGCCGTGTACCTTGCCGCATCTGACTTTATGCTGCAAACGTTAATAGTTGCCAGCGTCAACGGGGTGGGTGCCGCCATCATGATTGATTGAATTAGATAGCCTTTTTCTTCCCACCACTTACAGTCCCAACCTCTTCCTCCAATAACGACGGGTTTTTAGTGCGCTTAAGACAAACAGACTCGTCCATTCTCTCCTTACATACATTCTTGCCCTTGTCTGGTGGTCCTGGGTTAGTCGTCCCCCCAGAGGGCTTTGTATTTGCCCCCCGAGAGGAAGACCCAGCTATCTCCTGAGCCCCAACCACCTTGTCCGCAACCTCCGGCCCCGGGTCCCCACTTCCCCCCTCCAGAGGGAGGTCCTGGAGAGCCCCGAACCGGTTGGAGAGATCCACCAGAGGGGGGGCGGCTGAACCCTCCAATGGCGCCTGGATCACGGCCAGAGAGTCAGAGGGGTCGCACTCCAAAGAGGCAGCTCGAGACCTGGTCCCCCTCCTACCTCTGGCCGTTTTCCTGTTACCCTTTTGCTTTTTCTGTGACCACTCCCCCTCTCCCTCATCTAGACTGTCACCAGAAGAGGGTTTCTGGGAAGACGTGGCGTCCTCTCGCTCTTCCCTTTCAAGTCTCTTGACCTCCTCGCTCAATTCGCTGTCTTTAGGATCCTCAGCTGCAAGTGAAGCACCTGGGTCAGAGTTTAGGGACATTACTCCCTGCTCCCTGTCCCCACGGCGCTGCTCCTGCCGCCTGATGTTGGATGGCGGCAACTTGCTCCTCACCGGATCCCTGCCTCCCCCGCCTCTGCTGGTCCCTTCACCGGCAAGATTAGTCCCGGCTTTCGCCTGTCCCGCACTCGCCGCTTTCAGGACCGCATTGGCGAAGGAACGCGGACAGCGACTGAACGGGTGACCGAGGTCACCACACAAGTTACACCTAATCCTGCGACAGGCAGCAGCAAGATGACCGAGGTCCCCACACAGTGCGCATTTCTGGGTGGTACACTGCGCACTGAAGTGTGTGGGGCTACCGCACCTGTAACAGACCTTAGGCTGCCCCCGGTAGAAAATCAAGATCCTATCCCTCCCCAAAAAGGTTGAGGAGGGGATATTGGTAACAGTGTTTCCCGAAACCTTCAATTTCACATGAAGGTCCAGGCCCCTGATCAGATACCATGGTCTTCCAGATTCTTTTCGGGAATATTGGTGACCTCTCCGTATCGACTCACCCAGGTGGTAATGTCCATACAGGAAAGCGACTCGTTACTAGTCAAAACGGTCACTTTCCTGACTGAATCTTGGCGGGTTATTGCCAGGGGAAAGAGACCATGCCATTCGGGGCGACTCCGAGCCAGCTCATGGCGAGACCAGAAAAGCTCAAGGCCCTCCGGTCTCACGAAGCTGACATCGAAGTAGGAGGTCCCGTAGGGATGGATCAAGGCAAAGATGTCATATGCCGCAAAGCCCATCCCCAGCAGGAGCTCAACCACCTTCGACCTATCAGGACAGGCATCCTTGCTTACCCACTGGAGACGAACCACGTTCCTACGGTTACTCCTCTGCCCCGTTGTCGGCAGAGACCAGACAGTCTCTGCCCCTCTATCTCGGAAGGCTGAAAGACCATGTCTCTCTATCCAGAAAGACAGATCAACCTCCCTCCCCTCTACAGTGATGGAGCTCTCCCCTCTCCTCAGGGCGTCCAGGAGCTGCTGTTGCAAGTCACCATCCCCAGGGCCACCAGACGAGGGTGCACTACTACCCCCAGCACTGACAGCTCCAGAATAGCTTTGGGCTGAAGCCCCAGCCAATGCTGGGGGGGCAGCGGGACCATCGCCTACTCCCCCCCCACCAACACCAATGCTGCTCCCACCATTCACTCCACTACTACTGCCACCATTCGCAGGACCACCACTCCCATCATTCACTCCACTACTTCTCCCACCATTTGCTACACAATTACTCCCACCATTCATTCCACCACTACCCCCACCATTTGCTACACCACTACTCCCACCATTCATTCCACCACTACCCCCACCATTTGCTTCATCATCATTCACTGCACCACTACCCCCACCATTTGCTGCATCATCATTCACTGCACCACTACTTCCACCATTCCTACTACTCTCAACATCTGCTCCACCATTACTCCCACCATCTGCTCCACCATTACTCCCATCATTCACTGCACCACTACTTCCATTCCCTTTACTTGTCACCCCATTACCTCTGCTGTTCTCTGCACCTTCCACAGTCACCTCCATTCCTTCCTCCCTTGTGTCTGGTGTCTCTGCACTCACACCTGCTGGGCCGGGGGAGGGGAGCACTCCCAGAGACTCCTTTCCCTGCAGCACCACACCCGTTTTCTTTTGGTTGCTGCTGGCTTTCCGCAGGTCGTCTCCTGGAGCGCCCCGCCCCCCTACTGCAGCATTTTGTTCCTTGTGCTGGGCAGACTGTTTGTTGGGCACCGCTGCCCACCCTGCACCCACAGATTTTGGGGCCTTACTGTCCTTTTGGGGCGCTGGGGCACACTGCCCCCCTGTCGCAGCAGTGCGCCCAGTATTCTTGGCGGATGTTTTTTTACATCCCTCCCGGCCTCCCCGGCCCCGGTGAGGGCAGGGAGGGAAACTCCAGAGAACTCCCTATGTCCGGTGCTGTGAGTACCTCCACAGCCTCGCCCCCTGCACTGTTCCCCGCACAGATGGCAGCATCGCCGGACGTCCTTCTCCTCTCCCCACCTTGCCTCTGGCTCGAGCCCACTGCAGAGCCCGTGCCTTTAGGTTTGGTGGGGTTTACACAGGAGGTGGCAGACGCAACATCAGACATTGGTACATACTTGTAACTCACCACCTCCTGTGCGGCTCCTCCGGTCTTCTTCCTCCTCTTTTTTTTTTCCTCCACTGGATCGTCCTCCCCGAAGGAAAACCGCGTCAGGTCCACTGGAGACTCCAGCAGTCGGATTTCCCTCAGCAGTCCTCCTTCCTCTTCCTCCCCCGACACTCCAGCCTCTGCTCTGGGAGTCCTCTGCCCTGCAGGGAGACCACTGGAACTCCGGCTCTGCCCCTCACTGGCTCCAGCACCTGGAACTCCAGTCACCTCTTCATCCTCCTCCTCCTCTTCACTAAGGACACCGGCTGGCGGTTCTCCTGAGGTGTTTAACCCCGCTGGTTCTTAAACCTCTCCAGGAAGGGACCTGCGCTTTTCTCAATCTCCTCCCGGAGGAGCACTAACCTGGCCACCTCGTCTCTGAGGGCTTTAAACCTCTGGGAGGTCGCGGGTCTCTCCTTGTTGGACGCTCGGGTGTTCAGGATCCGGGCCTCCCGCAGCTCCTCTTTCAGCTGGGTTAGTGCTTTGCCGGCGTCCTCGTATTCTCGTAGCATGGCGACCACTCGGGAGGAGAAGGAACTTGTGGACTCGCTGGAGCTCATCTCTCCCCAGGATCTTGCTGGACTCTTGTTCCTGGGGCCTGGGGTGCCCCGGTCTCCCTCTCTGGGCGGGCGATGAACCGTCTCGGGGTTGGAGTAGGTGGGTATGTTTTTCTTCACCCTACCGGATCTCCTTACTCCCTCCTGGGCCGGTTGTTGTGGCTCCTTGTCCCCCGCCGGCATAGACCGGGGGATAGGAGGCTGGGAAGCCATGCCGGCCTCCCAGTAAGCCTGCCTCTCCCTGGGGAGAAGAGAGGCAGACTACGACCCTCCTCCTGGAAGTCCTGGAGCTCACAAGGCAGGTGCTACTCTCAGCAGGGAGAAACTGATTGTGGGCACCTGTCCTACAGTCACCTCTCCCAGTAATGGCTGGTAACAGGGAGTAATAGATTGTAGTCTCCTGTCCTACAGTCACCTCCCCCCAGTTATGGCTGATAACAGGGAGCAATAGATTGTATTCTCCTGTTCTACAGTAACTGTGTCACCCTGGCCTGGATGCCAGAAGTGTAATTAAAGCTGTGTCTGAGAGCAAGGGGGAGGTTCTCTAGTCAGGGGAACATTAGCATGCAATGCCTCCTGTCTCAGGCCAGTAGGGGAAGCTGGCTGCCCCTATAAAAGCTGGTACTGGGGGCAGGGTTAGAGAGAACTTGATGGCCTGTCTCAGGACTGAGACTTGTCCCAGAGCAGAGCAGGGACAGAAAGTTGTATTGCACCTAAGAGGAAGTGTGGCAGGAGGAGAGCCACAAGCCAGAGACAAGAGGCGAAGAGAGCCTGTCTTGGCAGATAACGGACTTAATTTACCAGACTTTGGTGTCTGAGGCTGGAAGGATTCCACATTCTCCAGCAGGGGACTGTATATTCCTTGGCCTAAGAAGCCTGGAGGCCCTGCCACAACAGAAGGGACCAGCAAAGCCGTACAAGGCTGGGAGCAGAAAGGAACCCACGTCGCAGGTCATACAGGCGAGAATACACGGAGAGCTCGGAAACGTGGGCTGTTACTCTATAAGGAGGAGATAGCCAGAAGGAGCGCAGAAAGCACGGTAGGCCAAAACCCTCACCCTGACCAGGGCCAATTTCCCCGTTGCTCTCAGACATCCAGGTCCCCTCCTAGCCGGGACTGTTTATGGGTCAGTTTACCTGTTTTAGTAAAGACCCTGGACTGCAACTTGTTGTCTGTGTGCTCCTTGCTCCTCCAGCACTATCAGCACCGGGACTCTCACTACCATCACTCCCACCATCCACTACACTGCCCTGGGGCCGCACTCTTCCCGTGGGGAGTCACACCATCCCAGCTGCATATATCATCAGCCCCAGCGGTCTGCTCTGCAGCGTCGGTTCCTAATGACCGCAAATCCACGGGTGGCGTAGTCGGACAAAACCAACAGCACATAACAGACTACCACTGGCCTGACGACCCTGAGCCACGGAACCGGGTTGCCACTACTACTCCCATCGTTCCCCCACTGCCCGGATCCGAGTGCCCCACGGCCCAGGGGGCAAGTCAGCTTTGGCGTAGTCGGCAGGATTGCAACCAACCCGCCACAAACGGGTATTGCGTGCCTGAAAGAGACTTTGCACTTACCTGAAAAGAGGTTTCCCGCCGTCCGGAGCCGTTTCCCGCCATTTCCTGCCGTCTCCCGCCATCTTCCATCGGTTCCCGCCATCTTCAGCTGTTTTCCCGCCATCCGAAGTCGTTTTCCCGCCGTCGGACGCCATCTTCAGGACGCCGCGCGGGAAGAAGAGAGGCGTGGACGCCGAAAGCGCCCGAGACCTGAAGCTCCGCCCCACGCACCGACGCTGCGCAAGGTCCTGGAAGGGAGAGAGATCGACGCTGACGTCATCAGGACGCGACGCAAGGTCCTCGTCCAGAGCCGCAGCAGCGGAGCCGCGGCCTACAGAAGAGGATCGTCGGAAGGTAGGCCACGCTTCACTAGGGGGGAGGAAGATGTCGGACACAGAGGCGCCCACTACCACTAACTCAGCTGCAGCAGCGGTGATGCCCTTTTCCCTGCCCTACATCCCTGGAGCGGCCTGGCTGCCCAAGTACTCAGGGGAGCCCCATGCCCTAACTGACTTTAAGGAAAGGCTGTACAGTTTGTTCCAAGTATACCCCCTGACAGAGGAACAGAAGGTCAGCATACTAACAGGGCAGTTAACTGGCGCAGCCCAAAGTGAGGTAAAATCATGGCCCACTGAGGAGAAAAGGACTGTGAAGGGTATTCTGGCCCGGCTGCGGGGTACCTTTGACACACGTACCTCCGCTGAGATTAAAATGAGGTTCTATGGATGTAAGCAGCGGGCACAGGACAGCATCAGAGACTATGCCCTAAATCTGCAGGAAGCCTTGAGGGCTATTCAACAAACTGACCCTGGCAGTGTGCAAGAAACGGATAAACTGCTAACAGAACAATTCATAGAAGGTCTGCTGTCCAGCGCCCACAGGGCCCAGCTGCGCCTCATGTTCTTTCAGAACCCCGACCTGACCTTTGCCCAATTTAAGGACAGGGCCATAAGGGTGCTCCGTGAATCCCCAACCAGTGGTGCTATAAACCCCCGGCGCCCTGCTATCACCTACCACCAGGAGGCGGCGCCCTCCTCTATGGACCCCGTGGGGGCTGATGCACAGGCCCTGAACCAAGCCCCGCCGAAAGACCTGCACCACCAAGTCCAGGAGCTGACCAGGAGCGTCGCGGCGTTGACCAGGACCGTCCAGGCGTTGCAAGTGGACCCGCCAAGACCCATCGAGCTGGCTTCCAGTCCGGAGGATGTCCCGTGGCGTCGACAGAGGAGGATCCCGTTGTTCCGAGGGAGGCCCACAGACCGCTACGCAGAGGATGGACAGCCCATTTGCCGTCGATGCAACCAGCCCGGACACGTTTCCAGGTACTGTAATTTAAACGGGTCCAACCTGGGGCAGAGGGCCAACCCCCAGGCATAAGATCACCAGGCCCTTATAATTGGCGTGATAAGTACGTTGGGGGGCGCCCGGTTTTACCCGTGGTGCTGGACGGTATCCCCATGAGCGCCTTGCTAGATACTGAGTCGCAAGTAACCACTATCCCTTATGTACTTTTTAAGCAGTATTGGACTGTTGCTGATATCACACGGTATCCAGACAGTAACTTGAGCATCATCGCCAGTAATGGCTTACCCGTGCCGTAGATGGGGTTCAAGGAGATGACCATTAAAATTGGTAAAGTTGAACTACCGGCACAGGGAGTGATTATTGTGGACATTGACCGTCGTGAAAGTCACCCTAAAATAACTGTGGGTACTAACGTAATTGAAAATTGTCTTTCAGAGGTAATTGTAATTCTACAACAGGTGGCGGTGAATGCTAGTTCCAGCCAACAGAGAGTCCTCAACAAGGAGATAAAAGCCCTGATGAGACGGCAGCAGGTAGAACTGTCTGGTGGTGAGATCGGTAGTGTAAGACTGAGTGACCCATTCCTCATTTCCATGCCTCCCAAAAGTGAAATGATGATCTGGTGTCGGACTGCAATCGGGTTGAGAGGTAGAGACTACGAAGCCATGGTAGAACCCGTGTACTCAGACAGCAGGCCCACCATTTTGACAGCCCGGGGGGTGGTTGATGTCCGTCATGGGAGGGTGCCCATCCGCATCCTCAACATTGGGGAGAGGGAAGTACACTTACCCAGGTACGCTACACTCGCCAAACTGTTTGTTGTCGAACACAAAGCTATCAGGGCCGTGGAACCCTTGCCTCCATCTCCACAGGCGGAGGGTAATGGCTCCCAGAAACAAAAGGAGGACTGGTGCCAGAAACTCCATGTGGGTGCTGACTCCACTCCCCTGCACCAAAAACAAGGAGTCTACCGGGTGGTGCAGGAGTACGAGAGAGTCTTTAGTAAGCACCCGCTAGACTTCGGCAGAGTAAAATGTCACGCTGTCTCTGTATACTGGAGGTAGGGGGCCTAAGCTGACCCTAAGCTGGGGCCCTGACTAATCCCTCAACCTGGAGGTACTGTTAAAGGTACAGAGGTCCAGGCCGCCAGCGTAACCCCTACCTCCTGCCGATCCCTGCACCTAAGTAATCTAGTCCTGAGAAGGACCCCGATCACAACAAAAGGGGACAAGAAATAATATGCCCACACACAGTACTTAGACGAACGAGACAGTACAAGGGAAAAACCAAAACCACCTTGCATACAAAAACTACACAACTACAACAGAGGGAACACCAACGGGAAAGGAGATAAATGATAAAGCGAGGAAGGGAAAAAACACTCCAAATGCACTTATCTCAGAAACTCCAAACACCACGATCCGCTCTGTAAGTCTGAATGAAATGCTTTCACCGACACTTCCCAAACAGACCAGCAGGTATTTGAAGGAGTCTCACTACAGAAGTATTGATTGCAGCTGGGCGAGGCTGGACCTCGTCTAGCACAGAGAGAGAGAGAATTAACTCCCTCACTGCCGAAAAACACAAAGCACCAACAAGTCAGCTGCGAGAAGTCAGGCTGTGTACTCGTGACGATCTTCGTGGCGACACACCCGTGACAGTACCCCCCCTTCTACGAGGGGCCTCCGGACCCTCAGGGCCAGGTTTATCCGGGTGAGTCGTGTGGAAGGCCCGAACTAATCGGTCTGCGTTAATATCCGACGCAGGAACCCACATCCTCTCCTCAGGACCATACCCTTTCCAATGAACCAGGTACTGAAGGGACCGGCGATTAAAGCGTGAATCGATGACCCTCGATACCTGGAACTCCAAGTTACCATTGACCACCACTGGAGGGGGAGGTAAAGGTGACGGTACCACCGGCGCCACATACCTCTTAAGCAGTGATCTGTGGAACACGTTGTGAATTTTAAACGTAGGGGGGAGGTCAAGACGGAATGCCACCGGATTAACAATAGAACTGATTCTGTACGGCCCGATGAACCGGGGACCCAGTTTCCAGGAGGGAACCTTAAGTTTTATATTCCTGGTAGACAACCATACCCGATCGTTCACACTTAGGTCCGGACCAGACACTCTCCTCCTATCAGCCATACGTTTGTATCGGTTCCCCATAGTATTCAGATTCTTCAGCACCCCTCTCCATACTGAAGCGAGTGATGAGGAAAATCGTTCCTCCTCAGGAACCCCCGAAGAGCCCCCCCTACTGAAAGTACAAAACTGGGGGTGAAAACCATATGCCCCAAAAAACGGGGACTTACCAGTGGACTCGCTCCGCCTATTATTAAGAGCAAACTCTGCCAGAGGTAAGAAAGAAGCCCAGTCCTCCTGGTTCTCTGACACAAAACACCGGAGATATGTCTCCAAGCTCTGGTTCATACGTTCCGTCTGACCATTGGTCTGAGGATGAAAAGCCGATGAGAATGACAAATGCATCCCCCGCCGTGCACAAAACGCCTTCCAGAACTTGGACACAAACTGAGACCCCCGATCAGACACCACCTCGGAGGGTACCCCGTGAAGCCTCACAATCTCCCCAGTGAACACCTGCGCAAGAGTTTTAGCATTAGGGAGAGCCGGAAGAGCGATAAAATGTGCCATCTTGCTGAACCTGTCCACTACAACGAGTATGACCGTTTTACCCGAAGACGGAGGGAGGTCCGTAATAAAGTCCATAGACAGATGAGTCCAAGGACGCTCCGGGATCTTCAAAGGTAAGAGGGCCCCAGACGGACGGGTATGTGAGGTCTTAGAGCGCGCACAAACCCCACAGGACGCGACAAAAGTTACCACCTCCTTATGTAAGTTAGGCCACCAAAACCGACGCGAGAGGAGATCCACAGTTGCTTTACTCCCCGGGTGTCCTGCAAAAACTGAGTTATGGTGTGCCTCGATCACCTTTTGTCGCAACTGATCTGGAACAAACAGTCTCCCCGGAGGTCCAACAGGGGCGTCCCCCTGAGCCTCCAATACCTCCTCCTCCAGCTCAGAGCATACTGCCGAAACCACCACCCCCTCCTGAAGGATAGGAATCGGGTCGTCCGTATTGCCGGCCCCAGGGAAACTACGAGATAAGGCATCCGCCTTTACATTTTTTGACCCAGGACGATATGTAACGACAAAATTAAACCTGGTAAAAAACAATGACCACCTAGCTTGTCTGGGATTCAGACGTTTCGCGGACTCCAGATATAGCAGGTTCTTGTGATCGGTGATGACGGTGACCGGATGGACTGCCCCCTCCAAAAAATGGCGCCACTCCTCAAAAGCTAACTTAATGGCCAAGAATTCCCTATTGCCGACATCGTAATTCCTCTCAGCGGACGACAATTTTTTAGAGAAAAAGGCGCACGGATGCCATTTACCAGGGGACGAACCCTGTGACAATACTGCTCCCACCCCTACCTCGGAAGCGTCTACCTCTACAATGAATGGCTGTGACGCATCAGGTTGAATGAGTATGGGTGCCGAGGCAAAACATTTTTTCAAGGAGGAGAATGCTTGACAAGCCTTGTCAGACCACCTAGAAAAATCCGTCCCCTTTTTAGTCATGTCTGTGAGAGGCTTAACCATGGACGAGAAATTACGAATGAACTTCCGGTAATAATTAGCAAACCCCAGGAAACGTTGTAGTGCCTTAAGATTCTCTGGCCGATCCCACTCAAGAACTGCCCGCACTTTCCCAGGGTCCATACGAAAACCGGACGCTGAAACCAGGAAGCCTAAAAACTGGAGTTCCTGTACGGCGAACACACACTTTTCCCATTTGGCATACAGTTTATTATCCCGCAAGATCTGTAACACCTGCCTAACGTGCTCCTGATGAGACACCAGATCCGGCGAGTAAATTAAGATATCATCCAGATATATGACAACAAACTGTCCCACCAGGCGGCGAAAAATGTCATTAACAAAGTGTTGGAACACCGCCGGGGCATTAGTCAGACCGAATGGCATGACAAGGTTCTCATAATGCCCCTCCGGAGTGTTAAACGCCGTCTTCCACTCATCCCCCTCCTTCATCCTAATCAGATTGTACGCCCCCCTGAGATCCAACTTAGAGAACCATTTGGCGCCCACGATCTGATTAAAGAGATCGGGAATAAGTGGGAGCGGATACGGATCTCGGACCGTAATCCGATTAAGTTCACGGAAATCCAGGCAAGGGCGTAGGCCTCCATCTTTCTTCTTAACAAAGAAGAACCCCGCAGCCACCGGTGAAGATGAAGGTCTAATATGCCCCTTAGCCAGACTTTCTGAAATATAATCCTTCATGGCCTGCCTCTCAGGACCAGAAAGGTTATACAACCTAGCTTTAGGTAACTTGGCCTCAGGGAGCAGTTTTACAGAACAGTCATACTCGCGATGAGGAGGTAGTTCCTGACACCCTTTCTCCGAGAATACATCCTCAAAGTCCGCCAGAAATGGAGGTAAGACCCAAGGAGTAACCGCACCGATGACCGTGTTCATGCAGTTTTTATTACAGAATTTACTCCATTGGCTTATCTCTCTGGTTTGCCAATTAATAACCGGGTTATGCTTAGCTAACCAAGGAAGGCCCAACACTATAGGAGTGGGAAGACCCTCCAACACGTAGCAAGACAACAGTTCTTTATGTATCGCCCCCACTTGAAGTTTTACGTCATGCACAGCTTGCAAAAAACTTCCCTGACCGAGAGGCCTGGCATCGATCGAGAATATGGGGATGGGTTTAGCCAACTCACTCAATCGCATACCTTGAACCCGGGCAAACCGAGCATCAACCAGATTAGCCCCGGCCCCACTATCCAGAAGAACAGATATCCTCTCAGTTCTCGTACCCACCACCACCTCCGCCGGTACGAGAAACTGAGACGAACCTAGGGACGAAATACCTACTCCCAGATTGCCGTCCACCACACAACCTGGGATCAACAGTTTTCCGACGACTCTTCACTCTGCAAGGGACGGGATGGACACCCCCCAATAAAATGTCCCTTTCTCCCGCAGAAGAAACACCTTCCTGTCTTATGGCGCACCACCGGTCCCCTCCCCCGAAATGATGTCCCTCCTAATTGCATAGGCTCCTCTGGACTGACCAGGGGAACCACCATATGAGGGGACCTTGTAGGAGGTGGAGTCATCACAGGGGGTAGAGTTATCCCGCACCTCTCCCGAAGCCGTCTGTCAACGCGAATAGCAAGGGCCAGAGCGGCTTCCAGTGACGCGGGAGAGTCATACTGTGCCAACACATCCTGTAATTTGTCGGATAAACCATGACAAAACTGGCTCCTAAGAGCCGGGTCATTCCACTGGGTGTCCGTGGCCCACCTACGGAACTCCGAACAGAATTCCTCCGCCGGACGATCTCCCTGCTGGATCCTACGTAACTTAGACTCAGCAAGGGAGATCCGATCTGGGTCATCATATACGAGTCCCAGAGCAGCGAAAAACCTATCCACTGACTGGAGAGCCGGGGAGCCCGGGGGAAGAGAGAACGCCCAAGATTGTGGGTCCCCTTGTAGGAGCGAGATGACAATTCCCACCCTTTGTTCTTCACTCCCCGATGACCGAGGCCGCAGCCGAAAGTACAACTTGCATGCCTCCCGGAAAACAAAAAACTTGTCCCGCCCCCCAGTGAACCTGTCAGGGAGAGCTACTTTAGGTTCTGGTCCGGCTTGCTCCTGAGGATGCAAAACCTTGGACCTAACGTCCGCCAGCTCCATGGACAAACTCTGCAACTGCCGAGCTAGACCGGCTACTGGATCCATGGTAGCTGGAGAAAAACTAAGTGGGTCGGTGAAAATGTCACGCTGTCTCTGTATACTGGAGGTAGGGGGCCTAAGCTGACCCTAAGCTGGGGCCCTGACTAATCCCTCAACCTGGAGGTACTGTTAAAGGTACAGAGGTCCAGGCCGCCAGCGTAACCCCTACCTCCTGCCGATCCCTGCACCTAAGTAATCTAGTCCTGAGACGGACCCCGATCACAACAAAAGGGGACAAGAAATAATATGCCCACACACAGTACTTAGACGAACGAGACAGTACAAGGGAAAAACCAAAACCACCTTGCATACAAAAACTACACAACTACAACAGAGGGAACACCAACGGGAAAGGAGATAAATGATAAAGCGAGGAAGGGAAAAAACACTCCAAATGCACTTATCTCAGAAACTCCAAACACCACGATCCGCTCTGTAAGTCTGAATGAAATGCTTTCACCGACACTTCCCAAACAGACCAGCAGGTATTTGAAGGAGGCTCACTACAGAAGTATTGATTGCAGCTGGGCGAGGCTGGACCTCGTCTAGCACAGAGAGAGAGAGAATTAACTCCCTCACTGCCGAAAAACACAAAGCACCAACAAGTCAGCTGCGAGAAGTCAGGCTGTGTACTCGTGACGATCTTCGTGGCGACACACCCGTGACATAAAAGGGATAGAACACCACATCCCCACAGGGAGCCACCCACCGATAAAAGAGAGACACAGGCCTGTACCCCCTGCACATTATCAGAACGCAAAGGGCATGCTAAGAGAAATTAAAGAAGCTGGGGTCATTAGAGACAGCTGTAGCCCCTGGGCAGCCCCCTTGGTTCTGGTGAAAAAGAAAGACGGCACCATGAGAATGTGCGTGGACTATAGACAAATCAACCGTATCACCCACAAAGACGCATATCCGCTGCCTAGAATAGAGGAGTCTTTAGCCGCACTAAAATCAGCTAACTTCTTTTCTACTTTGGACCTTACTAGCGGGTACTGGCAGGTTCCTGTGGCAGAGGCTGACAAGGAGAAGACCGCCTTCACCACCCCGATGGGACTGAGCGAATTCAACTGTATGCCTTTCGGGCTCTGCAACGCACCAGGGACCTTCCAGCGGCTGATGGAATGCTGTCTAGGGCACCGAAACTTCGAGACGGTCCTCCTTTACCTGGACGACGTGATCGTCTATTCGAAGACCTATGAGGACCACCTAAAGCACCTGTCCGAGGTGTTCGAAGCCCTGGCAGGCTATGGCCTGAAGGTGAAACCATCGAAGTGTCACCTGTTGAAACCAAAGGTCCAGTACCTAGGGCATGTGGTAAGCGCGGAAGGAGTGGCCCCCGACCCTGACAAGGTCACGGCAATCAAGAGCTGGCCAAGCGCCTCGAACATCAAAGAGGTGAGACAGTTTCTCGGGTTGGTAGGCTACTACCGAAGGTTCATCCCCGGGTTCACCAAGATGGCAGCTCCTATGCAGGACCTCCTGATCGGACAGTCTAAATCCAGGAGTCAAAAGCCACCCTTCAAGTGGGATAAACCGGAAGAGGAGTCCTTCCGCCAGTTAAAGATGGCCCTCACCGGGGATGAGATCCTGGCCTACCCTGATTATGGCCAGCCTTTCATTCTCCACACAGACGCCAGTAATGTGGGACTGGGAGAAGTACTGTCCCAAAACCAACAGGGCAGAGAAAGGGTGATCGCGTACGCCAGCCGGAAGCTGAGGCCCACCGAGAGGAACCCGGAGAATTACAGCTCCTTCAAGCTAGAATTCTTGGCGGTGGTGTGGGCCGTGACAGAACGCTTCAAGCATTACCTGGCCTCCGCAGAGTTCACCGTCTACACGGACAACAACCCGTTGACACACCTGGACAATGCAAGACTGGGTGCCCTGGAACAGCGGTGGATGGCCCGTCTCTCCAACTATGACTTCGTGATCAAGTACCGGGCAGGCAAAACCAATGCCAACGCTGACACCCTATCGAGGATGCCTCACTTACCTGAAGGTGACGAAGACCCAGAAGATATGGAGGAGGTAGAACTCCCCGCGTTTCACCGGTATGGAGCCGCTCAATACTCCCACCGCGTGAAGGAGGAGGATCTAACAACCGTGATGATCAATCCCCTACCTCACCACATCTGGGCCGAGACCCAAGATAGTGACCCTGCCATTCGCCTGGTGAAAGATCTGTTGACCCGGGAAGATGCCCGCATGGATCCGGATGCCCCAGAGGAAGCCAAGCAGCTATGGAAGGAGAAGAGCAAGCTGTTCCTCTACGAAGGCAAGTTGTGCAGAAGGATTGTCAACCACCGGACGCACGAGCTGACCTGGCAAGTCGTGGTCCCAAGGCGAGATGCAGCTATGGTCCTGGGGGCTTACCATGACAGAGCGGGACACTTCGGTTGGAAGAAACTGGAGTTCCTGCTAAGAGGAAGGTTCTTTTGGGTCGGCATGAGAGGAGCTGTAGAAAAGTGGTGCAGAGACTGTGGCCCTTGTCACCTAAGGAGGAAGGACCGTACCAGCCAGAAGACACCCTTGAGGCCCATCGTCACCACGCAGCCTCTTGAGCTGGTAGCTCGAAACCAGTGTTCCCCAACTCCAGTCCTCAAGGCCCACCAACAGGTCATGTTTTCAGGATTTCCTCAGTATTGCACAGGTGATGGAATTATCACTCATACAATACTAAGGAAATCCTGAAAACATGGCCTGTTGGTGGGCCTTGAGGACTGGAGTTGGGGAACACTGCTCTAGACCACGTCAAGTTGGCTCCAAGCCGGTCAGGGTACATCTACGCCCTGACAATCGTGGACCACTATTCTCGTTTTCTCGTGGTGGTCCCGGTAAAAGACTTGACAGCCCAAACAGCGGCCAGAGCCTTCCAGCAATATTTCTGCCATCCACACGGGTATCCGGAACAGGTCCTGACAGACCAGGGTCCAGCGTTCGAGGCTGAAATCTTCCAGGAGTTCTGCAACCTCTATGGCTGTAAGAAGATTCGGACAACGCCTTACCACCCACAAACCAACGGGATGTGTGAGAAGATGAACAATATAGTTATCGATCTCCTGAAGACGTTGCCCCTGGAGGAACGCAGCCTGTGGCCAGAAAAACTGCCGGACCTGATAGACTTATACAATCATATCCCGGTGAACGCTACCAACTGCACCCCGGCTTACCTAATGCGAGCCAGACCGGGTAAGCTGCCCGTAGACCTGGAGATGGGAGTCCTAATACCTGAGGACACCTCCCCGGACGCGGACTGGGATACGGAAAGGCAACTGCAGTACAAGAAGGTACAGGAGAGTGTGGAGAAGAGCCTGGCCCAGGTGAGAGAGAGGCAAGAAAAATTCTTCAATCAACACGCCCCTGCTGGTCCCCTAGAACCTGGTGAGCAAGTCCTAAAGCGAAAAAGAAGGCTACATAAGTTGGACGACCAGTGGGAAAGGGAACCCTACACCGTACTGCAGTCTGACCACGACAACCCAAAGGTGTCCTTAATCACCAAGGACGGAGGAGAAACCACTAGTGTCGTCTCCAGAGACCACCTCAAAAGATGCCCCGAGCAACTCCGTAGTGCAGAAGAGGATCAGAGTGACCTTGAACCCACAGAGGACAAGGAAGAAATGATCAGCACCGTTCTCGGAGAGTTCCCTCAGTCCTGGACTCGCATAAATTATGCCATAGTGGTACCCATCCTGCATTTCCTGCAACCGGCACAGCAACAACCAACACCGGAGCTGGAAGGTGAAGAGGAGCAAGCGGTTCCAGAGGCAGAAGAGTCTGTACCAGCAGCCCAGGAGAGTCAACCCTCTGCTGACAGTGAGCCTGCCATGCCTGCGGTAAGCCAAAGAACCCGCAGACAGCTGCCTGCCCTACCTGTACACCCAGCTGGTAGCTGCACCCCTAACGCTAGTGGGGAAAGCCAAGTCAGTCCACCACCAGACAGTGGGTTAAGGAGGTCAACCAGGAGCACAAAGGGACAGATACCCGCTCGCTGGAAAATATAGAGTGTACTAAAATTGTAAATAATCCTGTTGCCAAATGTTGAATTGTTTGCCAAGTTACATGCGAGATTAGTAATTGTGTGTTTCAGTTCCTTACAGTTGCCGTACAGACTCGAAGGTTATGGACTTTTAATAACCGGGACCTTGTATGGACTGCCTTTGGAGCCTAACCCAGGAATGAACTAAGACTGTAAAGGACTTGGGGTAGGACAGACCCCCACCTGGTTAAGGCTCCCCGTTGTGCTGGTGATATGGACACCCGGTCACAGACCACACTGTGACCTTAAGAACTCAATCTGTGTGTCGTTTGTCTATTAATGTTTTATAGCCATGTATATTATCTTTGTTTACTGTTTAGTCCCGGAGTACTAAATTTCACTAGGGGGGAATGTGTCACCCTGGCCTGGATGCCACAAGTGTAATTAAAGCTGTGTCTGAGAGCAGGGGGGAGGTTCTCTAGTCAGGGGAACATTAGCATGCAATGCCTCCTGTCTCAGGCCAGTAGGGGGAGCTGGCTGCCCCTATAAAAGCTGGTACTGGGGGCAGGGTTAGAGAGAACTTGATGGCCTGTCTCAGGACTGAGACTTGTCCCAGAGCAGAGCAGGGACAGAAAGTTGTATTGCACCTAAGAGGAAGTGTGGCAGGAGGAGAGCCACAAGCCAGAGACAAGAGGCGAAGTGAGCCTGTCTTGGTAGATAACGGACTTAATTTACCAGACTTTGGTGTCTGAGGCTGGAAGGATTCCACATTCTCCAGCAGATAACCAGTTCGCAGGGGACTGTATATTCCTTGGCCTAAGAAGCCTGGAGGCCCTGCCACAACAGAAGGGACCAGCAGAGCCGTACAAGGCTGGGAGCAGAAAGGAACCCACGTCGCAGGTCATACAGGCGAGAATACACGGAGAGCTCGGAAACGTGGGCTGTTACTCTATAAGGAGCGCGGAAAGCACGGTAGGCCTACACCCTCACCCTGACCAGGGCCAATTTCCCCGTTGCTCTCAGACATCCAGGTCCCCTCCTAGCCGGGACTGTTTATGGGTCAGTTTACCTGTTTTAGTAAAGACCCTGGACTGCAACTTGTTGTCTGTGTGCTCCTTGCTCCTCCAGCACTATCAGCACCGGGACTCTCACTACCATCACTCCCACCATCCACTACACTGCCCTGGGGCCGCACTCTTCCCGTGCGGAGTCACACCATCCCAGCTGCAAATATCATCAGCCTCAGCGGTCTGCTCTGCAGTGGCGGTTCCTAATGACCGCAAATCCACGGGTGGCGTAGTCGGACAAAACCAACAGCACATAACAGACTACCACTGGCCTGACCACCCTGAGCCACGGAACCGGGTTGCCACTACTACTCCCATCGTTCCCCCACTGCCCGGATCCGAGTGCCCCACGGCCCAGGGGGCGAGTCATAACCACTACCCAACCTGATTTTCTGGTCTTCTGAATATTTCTTTGTATGGTGAAAAGATTTGCAATGTTTTACGCACAATTCATTTCTGCATTTCCATCTTTTTGTTTTGTCTATTTTTTGTTTTTTGCCAACTTTTAATTTGCGACAAATTCTTCTTATAGTTTTTCACCTTTTTAAGAGTCTGTTTTATACAGCAGGTGACCTAAGTATTGAACAAGTCACCAATTTTCGAAGTAAATCTATTTCTAAAGATGCTATTGACATGAAATTCTCACCAGATGTCGGTAACAACCCGTCCAATCTACACAGGAAAAGAAATCACTATTGCTGTCTATAAATTATGTGTAATAATGAGTATCTAAGAAGAAACGTTTCTCCTTGTGGAGAGTGACATGCTAAGCACGTCAAGGTGAGGAGACTTTTTGAGCTGCGATCTCCTCTGCAAATTGTCTCTTCAGAGAGGAAGAGAACTAGAACTCTAGTGCCACCTTGTAACATCCCTGGCAGCGTGCTTGCATAGTGCACCACCTCCCACTATGCAAGACCGCAATCTTACCTGTCAGTCCAGCCTGCAAATCTTGCTCCAGTTCATGCTGTGTGCATGTCTCTTGACTGACTGCTTAGGGCGGCGGCCCGGTTACTTCCTGATTCTTATAGCTGCTGTGGGTGCACCCCTAATGCGTCTCCAGCCTATTGCTGTGAGTCACTGGATATTTAAACCCCCTCCACCCAATAGGAGGGGCCTGAGCAACACTAACATTCAGTGTGCTCCTTGACTCTAAAGTTGCCAGGTCCAGTTCTGCTTCTTGTCTGTTTCCGCCATCTCTGGGGGCTGCATACCCAGACCTGTTATCTGTGACTTCTTGTCCGTTTCCACCATCTCTGGGGGCTGTATACCCAGGCCTGTTATCTCTGACTTCTAGTCTGTTCCGCCTCTCTGGGGGCTGTATACGCAGGCTCGTTCTTGTATCTCATTGCAGTAGCAGTTCCTGTCTGAACAGTATCCTAGCCTGTTACCTGTTTGTCTCTATGTCCGTACCCTCCCTTTTCCTGCAGTATCTGAACCTGCACCTACTCCAACTCGTTGTCTCTGTACTTCTGTTTGTGAGTTTTGTGTCCACTCGCTACTTCATAGTAAGTACCTTGTGTGTATCTTGTTCTGCTTGTCCCTTTACCCTTCCTCCGTATCTTCCTCCTGTGTTCTAGCCATCTTCCTGTATTTTCCAGTCTATTCCATGTGAACAGAGCCCTGTCGTCTCTGCCTTGTCCGTTTCGCTCCGCTCTGTCTTGCCCACTGCTCCGGCGGTTTCTCTCTGCTCTGACTTGCCCACCGCTCCGGCGGCTTCCCTCTGCTCTGCCTTACCCACCGCTTCAGCGGTTTCTCTCTGCTCTGACTTGCCCACCGCTCCGGCGGCTTCCCTCTGCTCTGCCTTACCCACCGCTCTGGCGGCTTCTCTCTGCTCTGACTTGCCCACCGCTCCGGCGGCTTCTCTCTGCTCTGCCTTGCTCACCGCACCAGCCGTTTCTCTCTGCTCTGACTGCCCACCGCTCCGGCGGCTTCTCTCTGCTCTACCTTGCCCACTGCTCCTGCGGTTCCGCTCTGCTCTGCCTTGTCCACCGCACCTGCGGTTTCTCTCTGCTCTGCCTTGTCCACCGCTCTGGCGGTTCCTCTCTGCTCTGCCTTGTCCTCCGCTCCGGCGGTTTTGCTTTACTCTGCTTGTCTACCGCATCTGCGGCTCTGTACCTGTCTCCCAGTCTGTACTGGACCCTATCCAGCCTGCGCTCCAACCTGCTAGTGCCTCCTTGTCTGCACTCCAGCCGTGCTTACCAGTATCTCCCTGTCTGCATACCAGCCGTGCTTGCCATTGCCCACCTGTCTGCATACCAGCCGTACTTGCCAGTACCCACCTGTCTGCATACCGGCCGTACTTTCCAATACCCACCTGCCTGTATGCCAGTCTAACCTGCCTGTTCCTGCATTCCCCGGTGTGGGTCAACAACTGTGACCGGGGTCTGACCTGCAGTCGCACCTGATCCCTCTGCTCGGTTCCTCCTTGGTCCACGGAGTCGACTAAGCCGCCGTGCGACCTTGGTCGGATCGGGTTGATACTTAGTTACGCCCCTCCAGGCACTCCTCGGTTCATGGTACAGTGGGATCACTAATCACGCTCACGCCAGTCAGTCCGGGCGCGAGCGTAACAGTTTGCTCAGGCCATGGTTCCCGTTGAGCCCCACAGCCTTTCGCTCTCAGAGACATTTTGAATCCTTGTCTGGCGAATACGTGCACCAAGAAAATGTTTTCTTTCTCAAGCTATGGCCCAGGCGATTTATGCACCAGCCCAAATGGATCTATCAGCACTCGTTCCTGCGGATCCACCACGGTACTATGGGGATCCAAAACGAAGCCATGCATTTGTGGAGCAATGCATGCTGCATTTCAAGTTCTATGCTCACTATTTTCCTACTGATCGGGTTAAAGTAGTATTCATGATGTCCTACCTAGCGGGTGATGCCTTGAAATGGATCACCCCCCTATGGGAAGCATGGGATCCTATCATCTTTGACCTGCAGGCCTTCCTGGTGGCCTTTCTAATGTTCTTCGATGACCCTAATCCTGAAGCCTCTGCTAAAGCTTCCCTTCCCAATATCCCAGAGCAGCCCTGATGGGTAATGTGTGTAGGTAGCCTACCAGTCCTCCAGCCCGAAGAGACTGCTGCCCACCCAGAATCCACACAGGATGACTATGCTCATAGGCGGATTATAATGAGGGCAATCCGGGCTACCGCCCGGGGCCCCGAGCCTGCAGGGGGCCCGCGGCTCCGGGCGGGGTGTCTAATGCCGGATTGCCCTCATTATATGTGCGGGCCGCTGCAGCACATACCGGTAGCAGTGGCGGGAGGGGGGGCCCCGGACCACTCCCCCAGCAGCGGCGCACGGCCGCTACTTCTTCATCGGCCGGGCCAGCACTGCAGCAGTTAACTTCCCTGTGCTGGCCCGGCTTCGTCACTGCTAGGAGACACGGCCCTGTGACTGCGCGCGGCTTCCTGCTGAGTATAGTTGGCGCCGTGAGGTCTCCTGCTGTCTCGGGGGGGGGGCGCCGTGCGGCCTCCCACTATGTATAGATGGCGCCGTGCGGCCTCCCGCTGTGTATAGATGGTGCCGTGCGGCCCCCTGCTGTGTATAGAGGGTGCCGTGCGGCCCTCTGCTGTATATAGATGGCGCCGTGCGGCCCCCTGGTGTGTATAGATGGCGCCGTGCGGCCTCCTGCTGTGCATAGATGGTGCCATGCGGCCCCCTGCTGTGTATAGATGGCGCCGTGTGGCCCCCTGCTGTGTATAGATGGCGCCGTGCGGCCTCCTGCTGTGTATAGATGGCGCCGTGCGGCCTCCTGCTGTGTATAGATGGAGCCGTGCGGCCCCCTGCTGTGTATAGATGGCGCAGTGCGGCCCCCTGCTGTGTATAGATGGCACCGTGCGGCCTCCTGCTGTGTATAGATGGCTACGTGCGGCCTCCTGCTGTGTATAGATGGCGCCGTGCGGCCTCCTGCTGTGTATAGATGGTGCCGTGCGGCCTCCTGCTGAGTATAGATGGCGCCGTGCGGCCTGCTGCTGGGTATAGATGGCGCCGTGCGGCCTCCTGCTGAGTATAGATGGCACCGTGCGGCCTCCTGCTGTGTATAGATGGTGCCGTGCGGCCTCCTGCTGTGTATAGATGGCGCTGTGCGGCCTCCTGCTGTGTATAGATGGCTACGTGCGGCCTCCTGCTGAGTATAGATGGCACCATGCGGCCTCCTGCTGTCTCTGGGGGGGGCGCCGTGCGGCCTCCCGCTGTGTATAGATGGCGCCATGGTGCCTCCTGCAGTGTATAGATGGCTACGTACGGCCTCCTGCTGAGTATAGATGGCGCCGTGCGGCCTCCTGCTGTCTCTGGGGGGGCGCCGTCCAGCCTCCCGCTGTGTATAGATGGCGCCTTGCGGCCTCCTGCTGTGTATAGATGGCACCGAGCGGCCTCCTGCTGTGTATAGATGGTGCAATGCGGCCTCCTGCTGTGTATAGATGGCGCCGTGCGGCCTCCTGCTGTGTATAGGTGGTGCCGTGCGGCCTCCTGCTGTGTATAGATGTCGCCGTGCGGCCTCCTGCTGTGTATAGATGGCTATGTGCGGCCTCCTGCTGAGTATAGATGGCGCCGTGCGGCCTCCTGCTGTCTTTGGGGGGGGCGCCGCGTGGCCTCCCGCTGTGTATAGATGGCGCCGTGCGGCCTCCTGCTGTGTATGGATGGCGCCGTGCGGCCTCCCGCTGTGTATAGATGGCTACGTGCGGCCCCCCGCTGTGTATAGATGGCTACGTGCGGCCTCCCGCTATGTATAGATGGCTACGTGCAGCCTCCCGCTGTGTATAGATGGCTACGTGTGCTCAATATTGAGTCATACAATTAATGTAACATAGTTTGTAAAGCCGAATAAAGACTTGTGTCCATCAAGTTCGACCTGTTAGTTCTGTAATTGCTAAAGTTGATCCAGAGGAGGGCAAAAACCCCAAATGATTTGGCCAATCTTCACCTGAGGAAAAATTCCCTCCCGACTCTGAAACCAGCAGTCAGAATAAATCCCTGTATCAACCTACTATTTTAATTTATTTTTAAGTATATGCTGAAATCTGCCTGGTATCTAGAAATGCATCCAGTCCCCACTTGAACTTGGTGTAGTGAATAGAGATGAGCGGTGTTCGACTAGAACTGTTCGCCAATCTCAAATTCGAGCTGTTTTGGGGGGTGTTCGAGTTGTTCGACGAACCCGAACGATTTGCAAAAAATTCGGCTGTTCGAGGTTATGTTCGATAACTGTTCGTGCACCAAAAGCGTGTCCTGCATGTCTGGCGCTATTTAGAGCACCAATCATGCAGGGATTGTCTGCCACTCACTGTAATGCCACAGCCATGGTGGTTGTGGCATTACAGTGGTTGCCCAAATCGATGGGAACAGTGCTCACAGTGAAGCATGAAAAGCCGGCAATTCAGCAGCGGCATACACCGGTACCCGACAATTTAGAACCGAAAGAATAGAGCTTCACACATAGATTAGATAGATATAAACATGTCAGCCACACATATACGAAGTACAGTGAAAGTGCTGCTTACTGTACTTGTCATTTAGCGTAAAGGATTTATCAAAAAAAATAATAGTGTTTTCATGCACTGTCTCTTTAAAAAAGCCGGCCGGCAATTCAGCAGCGGTACCCGACAATTTATAACAGACAGAATAGAGCTTCACACATAGATTAGATAGATAGAAACATGTCAGTCACATATATATGAAGTACAGTGATAGTGTTGCTAACTGTACTTGTCATTTAGTATTAAAATAAAGGATTTATTATTAAAAAAATTGGCGCGGGGTTCCCCTTAATTTTAGGCTCTAGCGGAGGTTAAGCAGACGGCTGGGGCAGATGTTTGAAGCCTGGGAAGGGGGTAATACCCACGGAGCTTCCCAGGCTACTAATATCAGCCCCCAGCTGAATACATAGCCTTTACTAGCTATTAAAATGGGGGACACCCCAAAAAAAATGACGTGGGGTCCCCCCTAATTTAATAGCTAGCAAAGGCTAGGCAGACAGCTGGGGGCTGATATTAATAGCCCAGGGAAGGGAGCCATGAATATTGGCCCCCTCCCAGGCTAGAAACACCAGCCGTCAGCCGCCCCAGAAATGGCGCATTCATAGGATGCGCCAATTCTGGCACTTAGCCTCGCTCTTCCACGCTGCCCTGTAGCGGTGGCAGGGGGTAATAGGGTTGGGGTTGATGTCAGCTTATAATGCCAGCTGACATCAAGCCCAGGTTAGTAATGGAGAGGCGTCTATAAGACACCCCCATTACTAACCCCATAGTCAAAGTTAAAAAAAACACAAACACCCAGAATAAAGTCCTTTAATTGAAATAAAGACACAATCCTTTATTGTTCTAAATTAAACCATACTTACTGTCACGCCCATTCCAGCTGAAGCCAACGATCTCCTGCAATAAAAGAAAAATAATAAAGCAACCTCATCCTTACCTTTCCATGGTTCCCACGACAGCTTCAGCTCTGCTACATCGAGATGACAGGCTGGACCGCAGCAGAACGCCGCCATCCAGCCTCTCATCCCGCAGACACTGAGAAGCACAGGCTTGCTTGCGCTGCTCAGTGTCTCTCTGTGACGACATCCAGATGAGCCGAGTTCATGTCCAATGAACTCGGCTCACCTCATGCACGTCACTGACAGCGTGGGAAAATTCTCACGCTGAAGCGGTGAGTGCAGGAGAATTCTCCCACGCTGTCAGTGACGTGCATAAGGTGAGCTCATGTCCAATGAACTCAGCTCACCTCCTGCACTTCACTGACAGCGTGGGAGAATTCTCCTGCACTCAGCGCTTCAGCGTGAGAATTCTCCCACGCTGAAGCGCTGAGTGCAGGAGAATTTTCCCACGCTGTCAGTGACGTGCATAAGGTGAGCTCATGTCCAATGAACTCAGCTCACCTCCTGCACGTCACTGACAGCGTGGGAGAATTCTCCTGCACTCAGCGCTTCAGTGTGAGAATTCTCCCACGCTGAAGCGCTGAGTGCAGGAGAATTTTCCCACGCTGTCAGTGACGTGCATGAGGTGAGCCGAGTTCATTGGACATTAACTCGGCTCATCTGGATGCCCTCACAGAGAGACACTGTGGAGCGCAAGCAAGCCTGCGCTTCTCAGTGTCTGCGGGATGAGAGGCAGGATGGCAGCGTTCTGCTGCGGTCCAGCCTGTCATCTCGATGTAGCAGAGCTGAAGCTGTCATGGGAACCATGGAAAGGTAAGGATGATGTTGCTTTATTATTTTTCTTTTATTTCAGGAGATCGTTGGCTTCAGCTGGAATGGGCGTGATGGTAAGTATGGTTTAATTTAGAACAATAAAGAATTGTGTGTTTATTTCAATTAAAGGACTTTTTTCTGGGTGTTGTGTTTTTTTAAATACTTTACTAGAAATTCATGGTGGTCATGTCTAATATTGGCGTGACCCCATGAATTTCGGGCTTAGGGCCAGCTGATAATGCCAAGCTGGCCCTAACCCCTTTATTACCCAGTGAGCCACCGCATCAGGGCCCTGGATGAGTTGGGTACAGCGCCAGAAGATGGCGCTTCTATGAACGCGCCATTTTCCGGGGTGGCTGCGGACTGCAATTTGCAGCGGGGGTGGCCCAGAAAGCTTGGGCCTCCCTGCGCTGCGGATTCCAGCCCCCAGCTGCCTAGTTGTACCTGGCTGGACACAAAAACAGGGCGAAGCCCCACGTCAATTTTCTTTAAATTATTTCATGAAATAATTAAGAAAAAAAGGGCTTCCCTATATTGTTGTGTCCGGCCAGGTACAAATAGGCAGCTGGTGGTTGGGGGCAGCCCGTTCCTGCCTGCTGTACCTGGCTGGACACAAATATAGTGTGAAGCCCCACGTCAATTTTTTTTAAATGATTTCATGAATTTCCTGAAATAATTTAAAAAAATTGAAGTGGGGCTTCGCACTATATTTGTGTCCAGCCAGGTACAGCAGGCAGGAACGGGCTGCCCCCATCCACCAGCTGCCTATTTGTACCTGGCCGGACACAACAATATAGGGAAGCCCTTTTTTTCTTAATTATTTCATGAATTTCATGAAATAATTAAAAAAAATTGAAGTGGGGCTTCGCACTATATTTGTGTCCAGCCAGGTACAGCAGGCAGGAACGGGCTGCCCCGAACCACCAGCTGCCTATTTGTACCTGGCCAGACACAACAATATAGGGAAGGCCTTTTTTTCTTAATTATTTCATGAAATTCATGAAATAATTAAAAAAAAAGTACGTGGGGCTTCGCCCTATTTTTGTGTCCAGCCAGGTACAACTAGGCAGCTGGGGGCTGGAATCTGCAGCGCAGGGAGGCCCAAGCTTTCTGGGCCCCCCCCCGCTACAAATTGCAGTCCGCAGCCACCCCGGAAAATGGCGCGTTCATAGAAGCGCCATCTTCTGGCGCTGTACCCAACTCATCCAGGGCCCTGGTGCGGTGGCTCACTGGGTAATAAAGGGGTTAGGGCCAGCTTGGTATTATCAGCTGGCCCCAAGCCCAAAATTCATGGGGTCACGCCAGTATTAGACATGACCGCCATGAATTTCTAGTAAAGTATTTAAAAAAAACACAAACACCCAGAATAAAGTCCTTTAATTGAAATAAAGACACAATTCTTTATTGTTCTAAATTAAACCATACTTACCATCACACCCATTCCAGCTGAAGCCAACGATCTCCTGCAATAAAAGAAAAATAATAAACCAACCTCATCCTTACCTTTCCATGGTTCCCACGACAGCTTCAGCTCTGCTACATCGAGATGACAGGCTGGACCGCAGCAGAACGCTGCCATCCAGTCTGTCATCCCGCAGACACTGAGAAGCGCAGGCATGCTTGCGCTCCTCACTGTCTCGCTGTGACGGCATCCAGATGAGCCGAGGTCATGTCCAATGAACTCGGCTCACCTCATGCACGTCACTGACAGCGTGGGAAAATTCTCACGCTGAAGTGCTGAGTGCAGGAGAATTCTCCCACGCTGTCAGTGATGTGCATGAGGTGAGCTCATGTCCAATGAACTCAGCTCACCTCCTGCACGTCACTGACAGCGTGGGAAAATTCTCCTGCAATCAGCGCTTCAGCGTGAGAATTTTCCCACGCTGTCAGTGACGTGCATGAGGTGAGCCGAGTTCATTGGACATGAACTCGGCTCATCTGGATGTCGTCACAGAGAGACGCTGAGCAGCGCAAGCAAGCCTGCGCTTCTCAGTGTCTGCGGGATGACAGGCTGGATGGCAGCTTTCTGCTGCGGTCCAGCCTGTCATCTCGATGTAGCAGAGCTGAAGCTGTCGTGGGAACCATGGAAAGGTAAGGATGAGGTTGCTTTATTATTTTTCTTTTATTGCAGGAGATCGTTGGCTTCAGCTGGAATGGGCGTGATGGTAAGTATGGTTTAATTTAGAACAATAAAGAATTGTGTGTTTATTTCAATTAAAGGACTTTATTCTGGGTGTTTGTGTTTTTTTTAACTTTGACTATGGGGTTAGTAATGGGGGTGTCTTATAGACGCCTCTCCATTACTAACCTGGGCTTGATGTCAGCTGGCATTATAAGCTGACATCAACCCCAACCCTATTACCCCCTGCCACCGCACCAGGGCAGCGTGGAAGAGCGAGGCTAAGTGCCAGAATTGGCGCATCCTATGAATGCGCCATTTCTGGGGCGGCTGACGGCTGGTGTTTCTAGCCTGGGAGGGGGCCAATATTCATGGCTCCCTTCCTGGGCTATTAATATCAGCCCCCAGCTGTCTGCCTAGCCTTTGCTAGCTATTAAATTAGGGGGGACCCCACGTCATTTTTTTGGGGGGGTCCCCCATTTTAATAGCTAGTAAAGGCTATGTATTCAGCTGGGGGCTGATATTAGTAGCCTGGGAAGCTCCGTGGGTATTACCCCCTTCCCAGGCTTCAAACATCTGCCCCAGCCGTCTGCTTAACCTCCGCTAGAGCCTAAAATTAAGGGGAACCCCACGCCAATTTTTTTAATAATAAATCCTTTATTTTAATACTAAATGACAAGTACAGTAACCAACACTATCACTGTACTTCATATATATGTGACTGACATGTTTCTATCTATCTAATCTATGTGTGATGCTCTATCTTTCTGTTCTAAATTGTCGGGTACCGCTGCTGAATTGCCGGCCGGCTTTTTTAAAGAGACAGTGCATGAAAACACTATTATTTTTTTAAATAAATCCTTTACACTAAATGACAAGTACAGTAAGCAACACTATCACTGTACTTATTATATATGTGACTGACATGTTTCTATCTATCTAATCTATGTGTGAAGCTCTATTCTTTCTGTTCTAAATTGTCGGGTACAGATGCTGAATTGCCGGCTGGCTTTTTTAAAGAGACGGTGCATGAAAACACTAATATTTTTTTTAATAAATCCTTTACACTAAATGACAAATGCAGTAACCAACACTGTCACTGTGCTTCTTATATGTGTGACTGACATGTTTCTATCTATCTAATCTATGTGTGATGCTCTATTCCTTCTTGTCTAAATTGTCGGGTACCGGTGTATGCCGCTGCTGAATTTGCCGGCCGGCTTTTTTAAACAGAGTGTCTTCTGAGCAGTTTGTCAGCTTTTGGACACCTTTGCAGGTGTTTTCTACGTGTTTCTATGTGTTTTTGTTTGCCTGCCATTGGTTTTAACGGTGTTCGACGGTGTTCTAAGGTGTTCGACGAACAGTTCGACGAACAGTTCCTCGAACATCCCGGTGTTCGACGAACCGAACCGAACCCGAACACTACGGGGGTGGCTCAACACTAGTAGTGAATCCGACATTACCGTCTCCTCACTCAGTGAATTCCATATTCTCACTGCTCTTACTGTAAAGAACCCCTTCCTATGCTGGTGCTGAAACCTTTTCTCTTCCAGTCTTAGTGAGTGCCCTCTTGTTACCGTAATATCCCTCCTTTTGAACAAATCCCGGGCTAGATCTCTATACTGTCCCCTAACATATTTGTACACATTTATTATGTCCCCCCTCAACCTTCTCTTTTCCAGGCTGAATAGTCCTAGTTTTGCCAACCTCTCTGGGTATTGCAGTCCCTCCATTCCCTTTATTAATTTTGTTGCCCTCCTTTGTACCTTTTCCAGCTCATTTATATCCTTTCTATATATTGGGGCCCATAACTGAGCACAGTATTCCAAGTGTGGTCTGACCAGAGCTTTGTACAGTGGAAGAACAATGTTCTCATCCTTTGCAGCTATACCTCTTCTGATACATCCCATTACCCTGTTTGCCCTTACAGCAGCGGCCTGACTTTGGGCACTCCAATTTAGTTTGCTATCAATCAAGATGCCCAAGTCCTTCTCCATCTCTGAATTCCCCAATGATTTCCCATTCAGTGAGTACTGGTGACTTCCATTTTTCCTTCCCATATGTCTGACCTTACATTTCTCCTCGTTAAACCTCATTTGCCATTTAATGCTCCACCTACCCAGCTTATCCAAATCCCTCTGTAGGTCTGCACTGTCCTCTTTTGTATTAATTGTTTTACATAACTTTGTGTCATCTGCAAATATTGATATTTTACTATTTATCCCGTTGACTATGTCGTTAATAAAGATATTAAATAACATTGGGCCTAGTACAGACCCCTGTGGTACCCCACTAGTGACGCTTACCCAATCTGAGTATATTCCATTTATAACCACCCTCTGCCTTCTATCCTTTAGCCAGTTAGCTACCACTTGCAGACATTTTCGCCCAGCCCCATCATTCTCATTTTGTATACCAACCTATTATGTGGCACGCTATCAAACGCTTTTGAGAAGTCGAGATATACGACATCCACTGGTTCCCCCTGATCTACTCGAGAGCTAACCTCCTCGTAGAAGTCAATCAGGTTTGTTTGGCAGGAGCGATTCCTCATGAATCCATGTTGGTTCGGGGTTAATAGATTATTAGCATCAAGATGCTCCATGATTGCCTCATTAATGAAGCTTTCAAAAATTTTGCCCACAACGGACGTCAGACTCACCGGCCGATAGTTACCGGCGTCACTTTTCGCTCCCTTTTTGAATATTGGCACTACATTCGCCTGTTGCCAATCAAGTGGTACAGACCCAGTCTCAACAGAGTCCTTAAATATAAGATATAACGGTCTGTCTATCACATTACTTAGTTCCCTTAGTACCCGTGGGTGTATGCCATCAGGTCCTGGTGATTTGTTTATTTTAATCTTACTGAGGCGTTTCTGTACCCCAGCTTGGGTTAGATTTGTCATACTTAGTGGAGGATTAAGCTTGTCACTTCTCATTTCTCCTGTTAGTTCGATTTCCTTTGTGAAAGTAAGGCTATGTGCCCACGATACAGAAATGTTCCGGATTTTTTTTGAGTGTTTCTGCATCTCCCCTGGCAGAAAAAACGCATGCGGATTTTACATGCGGATTGTACATGCGGATTTTACATGCGGATTGTACATGCGGATTGTACATGCGTTTTTCCTGCCAGGGACATGTGGATGTGAAGCGTTCTTCACTTGCATTTCCACATGCGGGTTGTGATTTTAGCATCACTTGGAAAGTGCTTGACAACTAGGTCACACTATATAAATCCATGCAACCGGCATATATAGTGTGACCCCAAAGAATGGTAAAAAATAAAAAATATATAATTACCTTCTGATGGCCTGCCGACGTCAGCGGTCGCGTGACCCGTCACATGACTAAATGACGTCACGGCAGGTCCTTTTCAGACCATCGCGAGCTGCCGGCAAGCCAGGACGCATCGGATAAAGACACCGTGGGCCATCAGAAGGTAAGTATGATATTTATTTTTTACTAGATGGTGGCCCGATTCTAATGCATCGGGTATTCTAGAATATGTATGCGGCCGACCGGGCGCAATCAGCAATGCGGTGTTAAAATTTGACACCTATATCGCAGATTGGTCACGGCCGGCGGTCGTGACCAATCAGCAGAGCAGGGTTTAAATTTGGCACCAATAATGCTGATTGGTTGCGGCCGGCGGTCGCGACCAATCAGCAGAGCGTTGTTTAAATTAGGCACCAAAATTGCTGATTGGTCGGGGCTGGCAGCCGCGACCAATCAGCAGAGCGTGGGTTAAATTTGGTGCCAATGTGGCTGATTGGTTGCGGACGCCAGACGCAACCAATCAGCAGAGCGTTGTTTAAATTTGGCGCCAATCTCGCTGATTGTTCGCGGTTGCCAGCCGCAACCAATCAGCAGAGCGCTGTTTAAATTTGGCACCAATCTCGCTGATTGGTTGCGGCTGGCAACCGCGAACAATCAGCAGAGCGCTGTTTAAATTTGGCACCAATCTCGCTGATTGGTCGCGGCTGGAGTCCACGACCAATCAGCATAGCGTTGTTTAAATTTGGCGCCAATCTCGCTGATTGGTCGCTGGCAGCGTCCGCGACCAATCAGCACAGCAGTGTTTAAATGTGGCGCCAAGATCGGTGATTGGTCGCGGCTGGCATCCGCAACCAATCAGCAGTGCGTTGTTTAAATTTGGCACCAATCTCGCTGATTGGTCGCGGTCGCCAGACGCGACCAATCAGCAGAGCGTTGTTTAAATTTGGCGCCAATTTTGCTGATTGGTCGCGGCTGGCGTCCGCGACCAATCAGCACAGCAGTGTTTAAATGTGGCGCCCAAATCGGTGATTGGTCGCGGCCGCTATTTAAATGTGGCGCCAAGATCGGTGATTGGTCGCGGCTGGCATCCGCGACCAATCAGCAGAGCGCTGTTTAAATTTGGCGCCAATCTCGCTGATTGGTCGCATCTGGCGTCCACGACCAATCAGCAGAGCGTTGTTTAAATTTGGCGCCAATATCGCTGATTGGTCGCGGCTGGAGACCGCGACCAATCAGCATAGCGTTGTTTAAATTTGTCACCAAAATTGCTGATTGGTCGCGCCCGGAGGTCGCGACCAATCAGCAGAGCGGGGTTTAAATTTTGCGCCAATACTGCTGATTGTTTGCGGCCGGCGACCGCGACCAATCAGCAGAGCGTTGTTTAAATTTGGCACCAAAATCGCTGATTGGTCGCGGCCGGCGGTCGCGACCAATCAGCAGAGCGGGGTTTAAATTTGGCGCCAATACTGCTCATTGGTCGCGGCCGGCCACCGCAACCAATCAGCAGAGCGTTGTTTAAATTTGGCGCCAATCTCGCTGATTGGTCGCGTCTGCCGTCCGCGACCAATCAGCAGAGCTTTGTTTAAATTTGGCGCCAATCTCGCTGATTGGTCACGTCTGGCGTCAGCGACCAATCAGCAGAGCATTGTTTAAATTTGGACGGACGGCCACCGCGACCAATCAGCAGAGCGGCGATTAAATGTGCCGCCCATCTCGCTGATTGGTCGCGGCCGGCCACCGTGACCAATGAGCAGAGCGGCGTTTAAATTTGCCGGCCATCTCGCTGATTGGTCGCAGCCGGCCACCGTGACCAATGAGCAGAGCGGCGTTTAAATTTGCCGCCCATCTCGCTGATTGGTCACGATCGGCCACCGCGTATTAGCGAGGACCGGGGAGCGGCGCTGCCTGTGCAGCTCCTTCTGCTGCGTTCACACTTGCTGTCGGGAGATCAGCCAAGCCACTGATCTTCCGACGTTAGCCGCATGGAGGTCAGCGGCGCCGGTCGGGGTAGTTGTGCTCCTAGCGCCGCTCATCTCCCCGCTGCATCGCCGCTGACCTCCGTCCGCCAGATGAGCCGCTAACGGCCGCCATCTTTTTTCAGAAATCCCGCGGCGCTGATTGGCCGCTGCCGGACCAATGAGCGACGCGGGATTTCCAGGACAGACAGACAGAAAGACAGACAGACAGACAGACAGATAGATAGACAGACAGACAGACAGACGGGATAAGACAATTATATAGTAGATTTTATTCTTTTTTTACAGGTTCTATGGTACCCGGGTCGGGAGGAGAGTCTCCTGTCCTCCACACCCGGGTACCATCCGCACATTGAAACGCATGGATTCCGCATGTACAGATGCAGTGATGCGGATTCCTTACGTTCCAATGCAAGTCAATGGCGCGCTTCCGCAAAATAATTGGTAGTGCTGCGGATTTTTCCGCAATGATAATCCGCAGTGGAAATTTCCGCAGCATGTACACAGCACATGCGGATTATCATTGGGGAACATGGCAGACCTTCTACCAAGTGTTTTTTAAGCGTTTCTGCAGCAGAATTGCCGCTGCGGAAACGCTTAAAAAACGCATAGTGGGCACACAGCCTAAAAATAAATATTATAATTAATATTGTGCCAAATTAATTTCACGTGAACTATCACATGATCTATCACAGTGGATCATGTGACATGTCACGTGTTAAATCAGGTGTGTGTGTGTGTGGGGGGGGTCTGCGCTTTCTAAACTGCCCGGGGCCCTTGCTACTCTTAATCCACCCCTGACTATGCTCCACAGAATACTTTTCTTCCCAACCTCAAGAGGCAGTCCAGACGTGCAAGGCGTAGAGGTAAACCGTCACGCCAGGTTCTGTCCTCCCAAAGACCTCCTGTTCCCCAGCCTGTAGCGGCAGCTCTCCGCACAGAATCCATGAAGGTTGACCATGTTTGTCAGGCAAAGCAGAGGCCAGAACTCAGTCACAAAATCGGATTGCGGTCCCGCTGCGGTGGTTTGGGACCCCCTGACGGTCTTTGTCCAGCGAAGGTTGGAGAATCCCAAGACATTAGGCCTGTAGGAGAGGCTGCCCTTGGCGTTAGTGTTTCCTCTCCACAGATGACCATGACTGTCTCCGTGGCAAGTGAAGGCCTCGGATTAACCGGAGGTTTCGGGCTTAAAGCCTTGAAGAGTCAGTGTCTGATTCCCGTCCAACAACTCCAGAAGCCAGTTTGGGCATTGTCAGCAGAAGGACGAGCCCTACTCAGAAACAGTCAAAAGATGTCTGTACAAATTAAGCTCCAGATTGGAGCATTACACATGAAGAAGTTCACATTCCAGGTGCTGACTGGCTTACCCACAGGTCGTCCAGAGCCGAGAGATCTAGTGCCCGCTCAGGTCTGGAGATCCTGCATGGGGTATCCTGGGGGACTGCTAAGGCACAAGGGGTTTCCAGTCCCCACATCTTCAGGACAGTCAGCAGTTTCTTCTTCTTCTTCACCAGATCTGCTAATCGCTGACTCGCTGTGCGCTGAAGTCTCCGAAGGAAGAGAAGCGGAGGCGTTGTCCCCACACAGTCTCGACGATTGTACCAATGATCTGGCTTCAGGTACCGTCCCGCCTCGCAGACGTGTCATCTCTGAAACCAGTCTGAAGATGGTCCTAAAGCAAGGACCCTCTGTCTCTAATAAATCTGGTCCTACGTCCATCAAGGCGGTGTTTACCCCCGAGTCTCTGCATCCCTCCAACCAGGCGGAGGACCTCCAGTTGTCTCCTGAATTCCCCGGGGTGCTACCTGTTAAACGGAGAGAGACTTTCCTACACCCGGTACCTGGTACACCGCCCACTTCATCCAGTAAGCTTGGCAAAATGTACTTCGAAGCAGTGATTACCCCCGAGTCTCTGCATCCCTCCAACCAGGCGTAGGACCTCCAGTGGTCTCCTGAATTTCCCGGGGTGCTACCTGATAAACGGAGAGAGACTTTCATACACCCGGTACCTGGTACGCCGCCCACTTCATCCAGTAAGCTTGGCAAAGTGAACGTCAAGGCGGTGGTTACCCCTAAGTCTCTGCACCCCTCCAACCAGGCGGAGGACCTCCAGTTGTCTCCTGAATCCACCAGGGTGCCACCTGATAACAAACGGAGAGAGACTTTCCTGTGTGTTGTTCCTGGTACTTCACCCACTTCATCTGTTGCTGAGGATGGCTTGATAGGGAGGAAGCATCCTAGTCACCAAGATGATGAGATCAGTTTCGGTTCCTCTAATGGACAGAAGAGGTAATCCTCTTGAAGAGAAGGATTGGCCTCCAAATTCCCTGCAGAAGACCCTTGCAGGCTTGAAGAAGAGGGGGCGTAAAGGGGGGGTACTGTAACATCCCTGGCGGCGTGCTTGCATAGTGCACCACCTCCCACTATGCAAGACCACAATCTTACCTGTCAGTCCAGCCTGCAAATCTTGCTCCAGTTCATGCTGTGTGCATGTCTCTTGACTGACTGCTTAGGGCGGCAGCCCGGTTACTTCCTGATTCTCATAGCTGCTGTGGGCGCACCCCTAATGCGTCTCCAGCCTATTGCTGTGAGTCACTGGATATTTAAACCCCCTCCACCCAGTAGGAGGGGCCTGAGCAACACTAACATTCAGTGTGCTCCTTGACTCTGAAGTTGCCAGGTCCAGTTCTGCTTCTTGTCTGTTTTCGCCATCTCTGGGGGCTGCATACGCAGACCTGTTATCTGTGACTTCTTGTCCGTTTCCGCCATCTCTGGGGACTGTATACCCAGGCCTGTTATCTCTGACTTCTAGTCTGTTCTGCCTCTCTGGGGGCTGTATACCTGTTAGAACCTTGCTCTTAGGTTTTTTCCTTTGCTGGTCACATGACCTTGTTGGCCTATTTAATCCTGCTCCGCCCTTCTGGCTTTGCTGGACTTTATTGTATAACTACTTTCTAGCTAGCCTGTGCTCTGTATCTAACTCTGTTAGTTTGCTTGGTCTACGGACCTCTATGTTCTATATATTTTGTTTGTTCGTCTGTCTGCTACTATTTCTGTTAGGAGGTGTCCCATTTTCCTCCCAGTCCTTAGTACTTGTAGGGATTCCTTCCCCACATCTATAGGTCTCCGTACAGACTAGCTTAGGACTTTAGCAGGTCTGATCGCAGGATCAGGTCCCCTGTTACATCGTAGGGATCAAGCTGAGTTCTATCGTAGGGACAGATCTCCTCTCTTTCCTTAGCTCTGGTAGCAGAACATAACAGTAAGTCCAGCCTGCAAATTCTCTAAGGAAAGATTTTTCTGTTCCATCATGGTGTCGGTTCAGGATTTGGCTCATCGCCTGCAGGGACTCTCTCTGGAGGTGGCCGAGCTCCGTCAGCACGTGAGTAACTGTCCTGGAGCACATTTCTTGGAGCCTAAGGTATGTTTGCCGGATTTATTTTTTGGTGAACACCGAGAATTTTTTTCATTTAAAAATGCTTGCTTATTGTATTTTCGTTTGAGACCCAAGTCCTCTGGGGATGAATCCCAGCGCATAGGGTTCATAATGTCACTTTTGCGCAAAGAGCCTCAGGAGTGGGCCTTTTCTTTGCAACCTAGTGATACATGCTTCAGATCAGTGGATAGTTTTTTTTCTGCTTTGGGGCTATTATATGATGATCCTGACCGTGTCGCATCAGCTGAGACTGAGTTGAGACGTTTGAGACAGGGATCAGGTAATGTGGAAAAATATTGTACTCTTTTCCGTCGTTTGGGTCGTTCTCCAAGTTGGGATCTGCCGTGCCTGAGGAGGAGAATTTTTCCGGTGATTTGGAGAGAGTTTGGACGGATGTGCGTGGTAATCATCAGGAGGCCAACAGAAAATCTAAAGACTACTTTGATAGGAAACGACAGGAGGTTTTGTTCGCTGTTGGTGACATGGTTTGGTTGTCCTCTAGGAATCTGCGGTTGAGGATTCCTTCTAAGAAATTGGGTCCCAAGTTTGTAGGGCCCTTTAAGGTGCTTCAGGTTGTCAACCAATCTGCTGTTAGGTTGGAGGTTCCTACCTCCTGGAGAATTAATCCGGTATTTCATGTCTCTCTGTTAAAAAAAGCTGTTGTGTCGGATGGTGACGCCTCTGCCTCTGTTCCTCCGGTGGTGGAGGACGGGGAATATGAAATTTCTCGCATCCTTAACTCTAGACGGTATAGAGGTAGTTTGCAGTATCTTGTGGCCTGGAAAGGTTTCGGACCCGAGGATAACTCTTGGGTGAGGTCAGATGATGTTTCCGAGTCCAGACTTATCAGAGCGTTTCACAGGAGATTTCCTGATAAGCCTGGTCCTAGGGGATCCGGAGGATCCTCTTAGAAGGGGGGGTACTGTTAGAACCTTGCTCTTAGGTTTTTTCCTTTGCTGGTCACATGACCTTGTTGGCCTATTTAATCCTGCTCCGCCCTTCTGGCTTTGCTGGACTTCATTGTATAACTACTTTCTAGCTAGCCTGTGCTCTGTATCTAACTCTGTTAGTTTGCTTGGTCTACGGACCTCTATGTTCTATATATTTTGTTTGTTCGTTTGTCTGCTACTATTTCTGTTAGGAGGTGTCCCATTTTCCTCCCAGTCCTTAGCACTTGTAGGGATTCCTTCCCCACATCTATAGGTCTCCGTACAGACTAGCTTAGGACTTTAGCAGGTCTGATCGCAGGATCAGGTCCCCTGTTACATCGTAGGGATCAAGCTGAGTTCTATCGTAGGGACAGATCTCCTCTCTTTCCTTAGCTCTGGTAGCAGAACATAACAATACCCAGGCTCGTTCTTGTATCTCATTGCAGTAGCAGTTCCTGTCTGAACTGTATCCTAGCCTGTTACCTGTTTGTCTCTATGTCCGTACCCTCCCTTTTCCTGCAGTATCTGAACCTGCACCGACTCCAACTCGTTGTCTCTGTACTTCTGTTTGTGAGTTTTGTGTCCACTCGCTACTTCATAGTAAGTACCTTGCGTGTATCTGGTTCTGCTTGTCCCACCGCTCCGGCGGCTTCCCTCTGCTCTGCCTTACCCACCGCTCCGGTGGCTTCTCTCTGCTCTGACTTGCCCACCGCTCCAGCAGCTTCTCTCTGCTCTGACTTGCCAACCGCTCCGGCGGCTTCTCTCTGCTCTGCCTTGCTCACCGCACCAGCGGTTTCTCTCTGCTCTGCCTTGCCCACCACTCCGGCGGCTTCTCTCTGCTCTGCCTTGCCCACCGCTCCGGCGGCTTCTCTCTGCTCTGCCTTGCCCACCGCTCCGGCGGTTCCGCTCTGCTCTGCCTTGTCCACCGCACCTGCGGTTTCTCTCTGCTCTGCCTTGTCCACCGCTCCGGCGGTTCCGCTCTGCTCTGCCTTGTCCACCGCATCTGCGGTTTTCGCTCCACTCTGGTGGCTCACCGCACTAGCAGTCCTCTCTGCTCTGCCTTGTCCTCCGCTCCGGCGGTTTTGCTTTACTCTGCTTGTCTACCGCATCTGCGGCTTTGTACTTGTCTCCCAGTCTGTACTGGACCCTATCCAGCCTGCGCTCCAACCTGCTAGTACCTCCTTGTCTGCACTCCAGCCGTGCTTGCCAGTATCTCCCTGTCTGCATACCAGCCGTGCTTGCCAGTGCCCACCTGTCTGCATACCAGCCGTACTTGCCAGTACCCACCTGTCTGCATACCAGCCGTACTTGTCAATACCCACCTGCCTGTATGCCAGTCTAACCTGCCTGCTCCTGCATTCCCCGGTGTGGGTCAACAACTGTGACCGGGGTCTGACCTGGAGTCACACCTGGTCCCTCTGCTCGGTTCCTCCTTGGTCCAAGGAGTCGACTAAGCCGCCGTGCGACCTTGGTCGGATCGGGTTGATACTTAGTTACTCCCCTCCAGGCACTCCTCGGTTCATGGTACAGTGGGATCACTAATCACACTCACGCCAGTCAGTCCGGGCGCGAGCGTAACACACCTATATGAAGTAGCAATCCTAAAAGTCAATATTGACCCTTTAACGAGCCTTATCCCATAACTTAGAATAAAAGCCAAGACCAGAATCTCAATTTGCAGTTGTATTGCTGCTCAAAGTCTCCTCACCTTGATGTGCTTAGCATGTCGCTCTCCGCAAGGAGAAATGTTACCCCTTAGATACCGGTCCTGACGCCTCTCACCCAGCCAAACCAGAACTCACACTTTGCACTGAGGAGGGGCAGTACCCCGAAACACAGTGTCTGCAAATTGAGTTTCTGGTTCTGGTTTATATCCTAAGTCATGTGATAAGACTCGTTAAAGGGTCAATATTGACTTATAGGATTGCTACTTCCTGTAGGTGGCACTAGAGTTCTAGTTCTCTTCCTCTCTGAAGAGACAATTTGTGTAATAATGAGAAATGACTCAGGGAAAAAGTACTGATCACGCTTACTGAGATTTATTTGATACTTTGTATAAAAGCTTTTGTTGGTGATGAAGCTTCAAGACGCCTCCTGTATAGAGAAACTAGTCGCAGGTATTGCTCAGGTGTGATTTTGGCCCGTTCTTCCACACAAAAACTCATCACATGCTGAAGCTTCGTGGCTCCTTCTATGAACTCTGAGCTTTAGTTCCTTCCACACATTTTCTATTGGATTCAGGTCTGGTGATCAGCTCGGCCCTTCTAGCTGCTTTTGATACATTTGTCCATTCATCCTTCCTTCAATTACGTGAAGTTTGTCACTGCTGTATGCTGAAAAACAGCCCCACATCATGATGTTCCCACCTCCACACTTCACTGTTGGGATGGTGTTTTGGGGGGACATGCAGTTGCCTTTTGGCCTCGTAACATGGTGTGTATAATGGCATCCAAAGAGTTCAGTTTTGGTCTCAGTTTTGTTGAACAAACTGTAAATGCACGATAACATGTTTTTTGTTCAGCAATGAAGTCTTGCGTTCAGGCCATGGAGGTTGAGTGCATTACTTATAGTTTTCTTTGAAACATTTGCACCTGCTGATTCCAGGTCTTTCTGTAGCTCTCCACAGGTGTCCTTAGCTCCTTAGCTCTTGGACAACTCTTCTCATAAATATTTTCACTCCTCTGTATGAAATCTTGTGGGAAGCACCTGGTCATGGTCGGTTTATCGTCAAATCTTGTGGGGAGCACCTGGTCGTGGCCGGGTTATGGTGAAATAATGTTCTGTCCATTTCTGGATTATGACCACAGCAGCGCTAACTCTGACCTTCAGTAGTTTTGTTACAGAACAATTTCTAATGTTATCAGGATGTTTTGCAACAATAAGGTTGGAAAGGTCTTGAGACAGCACACTGGTTTTCCCCATCATGAGATGTTTCTTGTGTGGCTCCTTGGTAATGAGACACCTTTTTATAGGCCATAAGTTGAACGAGCTGATATTATTTGTCACTAAGTGCCAGGATTGCTTTCTAATTACTGATAGATCTTAGCCAGTGTCAGTACTTTCCCATTTGTTTTTCCACCTCTCTTTCTTCATGTGTTCAATACCTTTTCCCTGTGTCATTTCTCATTATTACACATAATTTATGAACATATATGGTTTGATTTCTTTGCGTGTGTGGATTGGACGGGTTGTTACCGACATCTGGTGAGAACTTCATGTCAATAGCACCTTTACAAATAGATTTACTTAGAAAATTGGTTCAATGCTTATTTCACCTGCTGTATGTATTCACCTGTTTTATTTTTTTCAATGTTCCCATTATTGTTGGGATTTTTAGGTTTCCACATGTTTTTAGTGGATTCATCAATTTGGACTTTTTAAAGTCACAAAATTTTTTTTTGCAAAATGTCCTCCCTCCAGTTCTCCCCTGGAATAATTTTATGTATACCTAAAAATTTTGTGCAAATTTTATGACATCTTAGCGGACTTTTTTTTTTTACTTTAACAAGGTACAAAAAAAAGGTAAAAGCCGAAAATAAAATGCTAAATGTATGAGTTACGTGTGCCGATTTGAAGAATTCGATGCAGAAAAATGTCACCGCGTACCACAAGACAAATAAAGAAAAGTGACTTAGAACACTCAAAAAAAAAAAAGGCCTTTCGCCCTTACTGTTTTAGTTTCCCACCATTTTCAAAAGTCTCTTCTTACCTGATTAGGAATAATCATGTTTGTATCGAGAGCCAGTCCTGATCTATAAGCTAAACAGCCTGCACGCTGTTGTCACTGCTTTCTGGTTCTTCTATCCTTTAGTATACAGGCCTGAGAGAATAAGACACAAGACAGGTAGTATGTGTCAACAGACTCTAACTTTATTACAAAGCATAGGGTTTATATACACCCTGGAGGCAGAAATGGATTTACCATATATGGTCCGATCATACAATTTAGCTGTGCAAACAAAAGCTGATTTCTGTTCTCGTGACGCCTAGGTTTGTAGTTGAAACATTTAATCAGACACATTTAATCAGACACATTCTGATGACTAGCAAGGACACGTTAGTATCTATTGATACAAAGAAGGAACATTTAGTTGTTGTTGTTGTTTTTGACCTAAGGTAACCGTCAGACTTATATAGCATAGATGGGGTCTTTGACTTGAGGGACCTCATCTTCTGCTATAACAACCCCAAACTGAAACATATACTGGCACTGATACATTGTAACAAACTGTCAGAGAGAAATATGAGCCGAGAAAGAAATTTTAATTGCGTTCCTGGTGGATGAGGAGCGGATGCATCTTTGCCCTACTATCCCGCAGGTCGGCATAGAGACGGTTAACTCTTGCTAATTTTACGTTTTCTTCTTTTCCCAATAAAGAACTTTTTTCCTCCGTATCCACGGTAACGGATTATGCGGCGGTGAAGTGATAATACATATGTTTCTCTTGCCAGTGAAAGGAGCACTTTTCTTTTACAGCAGCGGAAAAACTCAACTTGAAAAGTTCTGAAATGTCATTAATCCTCGGAGTTCTTTCATCCTGAGCCGGGGCTCATAGAAGAAGAGCAATATGCTAGCGTTACAATGTGTCAGCAACACGGTGCGTGGAATCGGCACAGTTCAGCACAACATATTTTGACACAACTCTCACATGTTGTACTTGTCAGAAAACCATCTGTGTCCTACAATCCTCCAGGTCTTGTTTCATATCCTACCACCCACTCTCTGCCGCTCCTCGTTACCATGGAAAAAGCCTTACTGGTATCTATACCACACTTAAAGGGGTATTCCAGCCATAGCAAGTGATGGCACATCAGCAGGATGCTTAAGCATTTCCCCTTTAAAAATAAATGTCACAGTACAGGGAGAAAGCACACAGTGATGTCACAGTACAGGGATAAAGCACACAGTGATGTCACAGTACAGAGATAATGCCCGCAGTGATGTCACAGTACAGGGAGAATGCACGCAGTGATGTCACAGTACAGGGATAATGCGCACAGTGATGTCACAGTACAGGGATAATGCGCACAGTGATGTCACCCTACAGGGATAATACACACAGTGATGTCACAGTACAGGGATAATGCACACAGTGATGTCACAGTACAGGGATAATGCATGCAGTAATGTCACAGTACAGGAGAATGCACACAGTAATGTCACAGTACAGGGATAATCCACACAATGATGTCACAGTACAGGGATAATGCACACAGTAATGTCACAGTGCAGGGATAATGCACATAGTGATGTCACAGTACAGGGAGAATGCACACAATGATGTCACAGTACAGGGATAATACGCACAGTAATGTCACAGTACAGGGATAATCCACACAATGATGTCACAGTACAGGGATAATGCACACAGTAATGTCACAGTGCAGGGATAATGCACATAGTGATGTCACAGTACAGGGATAATACACACAGTGATGTCACAGTACAGGGATAATACGCACAGTAATGTCACAGTACAGAGATAATACACAGAGTGATGTCACAGTACAGGGATAATGCGCACAGTGATGTCACAGTACAGAGATAATACACACAGTGATGTCACAGTACAGGGATAATGCGCACAGTGATGTCACAGTACAGGGATAATACACACAGTGATGTCACAGTACAGGGATAATGCACACAGTGATGTCACAGTACAGGGATAATACACACAGTGATGTCACAGTACAGGGATAATGCACACAGTGATGTCACAGTACAGGGATAATGCCCGCAGTGATGTCACAGTACAGGGAGAATGCACGCAGTGATGTCACAGTACAGGGATAATGCACACAGTGATGTCACAGTACAGGGAGAATGCACGCAGTGATGTCACAGTACAGGGAGAATGCACGCAGTGATGTTACAGTACAGGGATAATACACATAGCGATGTCACAGTACACGGATAATGCGCACAGTGATGTCACAGTACAGGGATAATGCACGCAGTGATGTCACAGTACAGGGAGAATGCACGCAGTGATGTTACAGTACAGGGATAATACACACAGCGATGTCACAGTACAGGGATAATACACACAGTGATGTCACAGTACAGGGATAATGCACGCAGTGATGTCACAGTACAGGGATAATGCGCACAGTGATGTCACAGTACAGGGATAATGCGCACAGTAATGTCACCGTACAGGGATAATACGCACAGTAATGTCACAGTACAGGGATAGTCCACACAATGATGTCACAGTACAGGTATAATCCACACAGTGATGTCACAGTACAGGGATAATACACACAGTAATGTCACAGTACAGAGATAATACACACAGTGATGTCACAGTACAGGGATAATACACACAGTGATGTCACAGTACAGGAGAATGCACACAGTAATGTCACAGTACAGGGATAATGCACACAGTGATGTCACAGTACAGGGAGAATGCACACAGTGATGTCACAGTACAGAGATAATACACACAGTGATGTCACAGTACAGGGATAATACACACAGTGATGTCACAGTACAGGAGAATGCACACAGTAATGTCACAGTACAGGGATAATGCACACAGTGATGTCACAGTACAGGGAGAATGGACACAGTGATGTCACAGTACAGAGATAATACACACAGTGATGTCACAGTACAGGGATAATACACATAGTGATGTCACAGTACAGGAGAATGCACACAGTAATGTCACAGTACAGGGATAATGCACACAGTGATGTCACAGTACAGGGAGAATGGACACAGTGATGTCACAGTACAGAGATAATACACACAGTGATGTCACAGTACAGGGATAATACACACAGTGATGTCACAGTACAGGAATAATGCACACAGTGATGTCACAGTACAGGGAGAATGCACACAGTGATGTCACAGTACAGGGAGAATACACACAGCAATGTCACAGTACAGGGATAATGCACACAGTGATGTCACAGTACAGGGAGAATGTACACAGTAATGTCACAGTAATAATAATAATAATTTTTATTTATATAGCGTCAACATATTCCGCAGCACTTTACAATCAAGCGGGAACATGTACAAACAATAAATTGAATACAAGGTGAGACAGTTTAAACAGTTACATCAGGAGTGAGGTCCCTGCTCGCAAGCTTACATTCTATAAGGTGCAGGGAGAATGAACACAGTAATGTCACAGTACCAGGAAAATGTACGCAGTGATGTCACAGTACAGGGATAATGCACACAGTGATGTCACAGTACAGGGATAATGCACATAGTGATGTCACAGTACAGGGAGAATGCACATAGTGACGTCACAGTACAGGGATAATACACACAGTAATGTCACATTACCAGGATAATGCACACAGTGATGTCACAGTACCGGGATAATGTACGTAGTGATGTCACAGTACAGGGATAATGCACACAGTGATGTCACAGTACAGGGATAATACGCACAGTGATGTCACCGTACAGGGATAATACACACAGTGATGTCACAGTACAGGGATAATACACACAGTGATGTCACAGTACAGGGATAATAAACAGTGATGTCACAGTACAGGGATAATACACATAGTGATGTCAGAGTACAGGGATAATGCACATTGTAGCACAAGGAAAATTAAATATTGATGTCCCAATGACCACAGTAAGGACACAGTAAATCACTGTAGGTCATTTTTGGAATAGGGTCCCATTCACTTTTTCATGACTCCATAGTTAGTAGGTATCACTACTTGCTCCTCTTGGGTGTTGGACCCCCTTTAGTTATAGGGCCCCAAAGCAGCTGCCATGTCTACTACACTGAAGCCCCCCAGTTTACATGTCTCTAGGACACATCTGATACATGTTAAGTCCCCTGTTCCTTTAGGAATCAGTTGTTTATGTAAACACCAAGGCTCAGGATGTGTCAGTGACCGTCCCGGGGGCGCGGGGTGTTTGCAGACTCCCCGGAGATATATGTTATATAAATGGCGAACATTATACTTCATTTAAAGTGCAGTAAATAGAGGAATGATTGCAAAAATAAGACGTGACAGCCGCATAAAACTCATCAGGCCTTCGGAGAATCACTGATTAAATATGCCAGCGCTCTAATATCTGACCATGAATCAAGAACCTAACCCTGAAAAACACCTGCCCGCAAAATCCTGAGGGAGAAAGGCAAAAAAAAAAATACCCATTTATAGAGACTGTGAGAAGACACCCCAAAATCTGCACCCCAGTAATGAGACGTAAAATGCTTGAAGAACTAAAAATGTCTCTTCCTTAAAGAAACATCAACTAATTTACTGTCCTGAAGTTCAATGAGACATTGTTACCATAGTGATCCTGATAAAACTGTGAACACTTCACACATTTGTGTTGTTTGAAGTAATGTAACATTCCTCATTCTATGATACTTTGTAACCCATTAACACCCATTATAGAAAACGTCACATCATCATGATGTTATTTAGAATATTGTGTAACTTTTCACTAAACATGAATAGTATTTGCTGGAGCTGGAGCTCACTGATTCTAGATTTCTATGCAGTGAGGCATTGTCAGGGTCCAGCTCCGTGGCGGCTCGGTCCTGGATAAATGCATGGTGACCACACAGCAGCGTACAGAGAGCGCCTGACAGCAGCGCACACATCAGCCGCACTTCGTAAAATAACCATGAGCCGCTGGTGATGAGGGTAAATGACAGCTCCTAATATGAGATGACTGTCAGACCGATGAGCTGATTGAGAGTTTTCCCTTCCAGCTTCTTCAGCTTCTTCTGCACCAAAGTGACATTTCAGCCTTACCTAATACTCATCGTTAACATAATCCCGTCCTGTCAGTCAGCCAAGCCAATAAATCAGCAGATGGGGTCAGTTATCTTCACTTCATTACAGGGGGTTAGAGTGTCTGATTACCTTATCACAATCATAATGCTTACATATAGAAATAAACTGGATTAGCTAGATTCTGAATTATACTCCAGAGCTGCACTCACTATTCTGCTTGTGCAGTCACTGTGTATATACATTACATTACTGATCCTGTACTCATCCTGAGTTACATCCTGTATTATACTCCAGAACTGCACTCTCTATTCTGCTGGTGCAGTCACTGTGTACATACATTACATTACTGATCCTGAGTTGCATCCTGTATTATACTCCAGAGCTGCACTCACTATTCTGCTGGTGCAGTCACTGTGTACATACATTACATTACTGATCCTGAATTACATCCTGTATTATACTCCAGAGCTCCACTCACTATTCTGCTGGTGGAGTCACTGTGTACATACATTACATTACTGATCCTGAGTTACATCCTGTATTATACTCCAGAGCTGAGCTCACTATTCTGCTGGTGCAGTCACTGTGTACATACATTACATTACTGATCCTGAGTAGTGTTGAGCGAGTATGTTCTATTAACCCTTTCGCCGAGTACGCTTGGGCCTAGCTCCGAGTATTTACAGCTGCTCGGTGATATGGTTGAATCGCTCCCGTGTGCATGATTTGCAACTGTTTGACAGCTTTATTACATGGGAGGAATGTTACACATGTTACACATTCCTCCCATGTATTAAATCTGTCAAACAGTTGCAAATCATGCACACGGGAGTGATTCAACCATATCACCGAGCAGCTGTAAATACTCGGAGCTCGGCCCGAGCATACTCTGAACAGAACATACTCGCTCAACACTACTCCTGACGAGTTTACTCGCATCTTCATACTCACGGAGGTGGCTCATGACACGGGAGGCATAGGTGGACACAGACTCCCGGGGACTTTGAATCGCCCAACCTTCCTCAGTGAGGTCGGCCTCACCTCCGTGAGCACTCAGCTTTCCTCCGGAAGGAGCGCCATCATGCACACTGTCAGGCTTACCCTCCATGCTGGAAGCCTTGCAGCTTCTCTGAGTATCCACAGTCCCGGGGGGAGTAGGAGCCACATTGCTGTGACTCCTGGTGGAGCGTCTCACCCCCGAGTCCTCTGATGTGCAGGCTGGTTGCTGGTTTCTCCTGCCCCCCGCCGGCCTGGTTCGGGGCAAAGAAGCCTGGGACTTGGCTCCATCACTCATCCCAGGAAACCCACTCCCTCCCTGGGTAGGAGAGAGAGCAGATCCCCAGGTGGAGAGGTGTTGGTTCTCAGGAGCTCAGGAGCAGACAGCAGGATCTGCAGCCACCACACCCACAATCACCACAGTGAGCAACAGCTAATCAGAGCTGAGCTCACTATTCTGCTGGTGCAGTCACTGTGTACATACATTACATTACTGATCCTGAGTTATATCCTCTATTATACTCCAGAGCTGCACTCACTATTCTGCTGATGCAGTCACTCTGTACATACATTACATTACTGATCCTGTACTGATCCTGAGTTACATCTTGTATTATACTCCAGAGCTGCACTCACTATTCTGCTGGTGCAGTCACTGTGTACATACATTACATTACTGATCCTGTACTGATCCTGAGTTACATCCTGTATTATACTCCAGAGCTGCATTCACTATTCTACCCTTTTATTATAGTGCACCTCAGTGATGCAGATGAAGTAATCACAATGTTGGGGATGTGAACACTGGGTGATGACTTTCACGTTAATGGATCTGCAGAGATGAAGGTTGTCGGCTTCTGGGGAATCAATGACGTCGTCGCTGTCTCCAGAGAACTGACTGGGTCTTCTTTGGTTTGTCGCCTTGTTATAAAGTAGCAGAATTAATTGACGGGGACAATAACCCAATGTGTAGGACAAGGACCTGCACTAACAAGCTGCATTCAGCTGATCATTAGCAGCCAGTAGTCTGTGTCCAGCAGGGGGCGCTGTGCACCTAGTAAATTACATAACACTGTCACATTGCTGCCATTGTCCTCGTTCTGTGGCTGAACAGCCTGAGATGATGAATGCAACAAAAATGCTGACAGTTTACACGACCTAAATAATGTAGAAGTCCCAGATCTCCTCTGTGTGTACATGATGTGCTGTGTATCTTCACTCTGCTCACATTGTATACAGCAGGCACTGCGGCTGGTGAGAGACTACAACTCCCAGCATGCCATGACAGCTGCAGACTCTGGATCCTTTCTATACTCTGGATGGCTCACTATATTAGGATGGAGCCTTGTCAGTATAATGGATTCTGATTCATGCATATACTGTACATAGCAGCTAATCTGAACAAGGAAAGCTGCAGTATAAAGCATAGTGGGCAAAGCTACAGCTTCTTTCCTGCATGTTATCTAGAGGATGAGGGTCTCAACTACTATTTAAATGACACCTTACAAAAGTCTGAGACTGTAGTGGAGGGAGTAAGGGATGTTGAAGGGTGTACAACAGTCCAGATTCCATATTTGCTGGGTGGGGGGGGGGGGGTCCTCGCCCTCTTTCAGGTAGTTTGCAGTGCTGCATTGGCTTTTAGAACGGAGTTGCAGGTGGCATGCACCAACCAATGGACATATTTTTGGAGGGGTCATAGACCCCTGAATGGCTTCATTGCTGAGATCTGCAGTTAAATTTCCTGCCCCTGTCCCCAGGACCATGTTTTCGTGCCCCCACTGCAGATGGACAGGCTGGAGATGCCCGATTATGTGACAGGTTTTGGATAAGAGATATTAGAGCTGCGGGGGGATTAGCGCCAAGAAACATTGTTACATTTGATTATTATTTGTTCTTCTGAGGTCTTTACAGTGACACAATGTAACACCACTGCCAGCTGTGCAAACTCCCTGCACCCCCAGGAGTGGCAGAAAAGAGAGGGCGCAGACATCAAAATGAGCCCCAGTATACTCTGGCCGAGAAGCAGCCCCTTACTATGGGTCCTACAACAGCTACATGTTCTGCCTGTGCGGACCCTCCATGTATGAGGTGTGACAAGGAGCCAATTGGCGACAAAGATGGCAGGCTTCAGAAGACACCGAAGATGCTGGGCTCCAAAAGACTTCAAAGATGTCAGGCTCCAGAAGAGACAGAAGATGCCAGTCTCTAGGAGATGCTGGGCTTCAGACCATGCCAAAGATGTCCGGCTCCAGAAGACACAGAAGATGCCAAGCTGTAGGAGATGCTGGGCTTCAGACCAATCAAAAGATGCCAAGCTCCAGAAGACACAGAAGATGTCAAGCTGTAGGAGATGCTGGGCTTCAGACCATGCCAAAGATGCCAAGCTCCAGAAGGCACAGAAGATGCCGAAGATGTCAGGCTCCAGAAGAGACAGAAGATGCCAGGCTCTAGGAGATGCTGGGCTTCAGACCATGCCAAAGATGTCAGGCTCCAGAAGACACAGAAGATGCCAGGCTCTAGGAGATGCTGGACTTCATACCATGCGAAAGATGTCCGGCTCCAGAAGACACAGAAGATGTCAAGGTGTAGGAGATGCTGGGCTTCAGACCATGCCAAAGATGCCAAGCTCCAGAAGGCACAGAAGATACCAAAGATGTCAGGCTCCATAAGACACAGAAGATGGCAGGCTCTAGGAGATGCTGGGCTTCAGACCATGCCAAAGATGTCAGGCTCCAGAAGACACAGAAGATGCCAGGCTCTAGAAGAGGCTGGGCTTCAGACCATGCCAAAGATGTCCAGCTCCAGAAGACACAGAAGATTCCAAGCTCTAGGAGATGCTGGGCTTCAGACCATGCCAAAGATGCCAAGCTCCAGAAGGCACAGAAGATGCCGAAGATGTCAGGCTCCAGAAGACACCGAAAATACTGTGCTTCAGAAACCGCCAAAGATACCGGGCTCCAGAAGACACCAAAAGTGCTGAACTCCAGAAGATGCTGAAGATGTCGGGTTCCAGAAGACGCTGAAGATGTCTGGCACCATCAGGTGCCAAAGATGTCGGGCTCCAGAATACACAGACAATGCCGGGCTCCAGAAGACGTCAAATATGTCGGACACCAGAAAACGCTGAAGATGTCAAAGTCCAGAAGACATCAAAGATTAGCTAGTGAAGATGGCCATGGTTACCATACTGAAGACGACTGGACCAGGGTGGGACTGTGCGGAGGTACAGAAGAGGGCTGGACCCGTATATATTCCATATACATATGTATGTGTGTGTGTGTGTGTTGTGGTAGATCGACTCACTCAGCTTCTTAAAGAGGCAGACACAGGAACACTTTCTATTTAAAGTGCGGCTGTTTTATTGCAATACTCATAAAACACGTCACCAGAAAACGTAAATGCAGCCTTTGTCCGGCAGAAGGTAAAACATAAAATAACAAGTCCACACAATAGTGCCGGTTAGCCCACCTGGCTTAGAGTCCAGCACCCATGTCCTTTAGCAAAGGCATTTCCTCCAGGAGACCTGCAATCTCCATACATCCAGCATGTGTGAAACAAATGGCTCAGAGCTTTCACCTCCAGCCCACCACACACTCAAATGCTCTAATGGCTATGAATTTTATCCTCTGACCTCATCCCTCTCCACAGGTGTTCAATCATCCTAGCACTAAGAATGGATGATTAACCCACTCATGTGCTGGAACCTTTTTCCTATGTTTAATTACTGGAGATAACAATCTCAGTGCTACATATCTCCCCTCCAGTACTTTGCCAGTGACTTTGTCACAGTGTGTATATATATATATATATATTTATTTTTTCCATGATTGTTATGCTCTGGCATCTGGATAGACCTCAGACCATAATAATGTACATTAGATTTGCATCCAATAAATTAGATCAGAATTTAATTTCATTGCCAAATTCATGTGATCTGCAGAATCCAATTTCGGGAGATCCACTGATCACAAGTATTGCAGCTTTTTGTTCAGCCGCTGACTTCTGAAAGTTTCCAACCTCCATCTGTTATTACTACTTGCACCACATTTTAAGCGGGGGCGGAACTATAATTGGTGCAGTGGTTACACTCGCACTCGTTGAAGATCCTAGGGGCCCCCAAAGGGTTCTCTCTGGTCCATATGCGAAGACCAATGCTATTAATGGCCTATGATAGTTGGGGGTCATGTTGGAGATTTTGCATTGGGACCACAAGCTTCACATTTCACCACTACTTCTGAGAGGCGAGCAGTTGGGGATATGGCGCACACTGCACATTGCAAGGGGCGATCGCCATTTCTTCATTGATCCCCCACGCAGCGTCTACACAATGGAATCTGAATAAGGATGAATTATTCAGATCGGTGCAGTGATACTCGCTGATGTGGACGGGAGATGATGAATGGCGGCTCCTCTTCATTCACCTGCGTCTCCCTCACTAAACTTAATTAAAACTAAAAGCAGAAAAGGCCACGGACGCTCCGGAGTCTGCAGGAGCCTAATGAGCCCAGCGGCTTCCTGTAGTGATCTCACAGCGTGACAATCCCTCTGCTAATCTGACTAATTAATATTCACGCAAATCTTCCTGTTCCACCAAGAATACAGGAAGCGTGAAACCCCCCTTGAGGCTTCGGGACGTATGACGTGGACCTGCTGCACATCTACCTGAGACGCGGGAATGGCCGACTACAGAACCAGGGAATGGGGAACATGCAGATGTAGCAGAGCTGAGTGTGTTCAGCAATGTATTAAATGCAGGGGTGTAAGTAGAAGGTTGTCAACCACAATGCAAAATTAGCAGCAGCGCCCTCAACTGTCACCGGTCCTTAACAGTATTGGTCTTCTCCTATGGGCCAAAGAGACCTGTTAATATCCAGGACCTGGATGCGACCGGCTAGGATCCAGGACCTGGGTGCAACCTGCTAATATCCCAGACCTGGGTGCAACCTGCTAATATCCCATTCCTGGGTGCAACCTGCTAATATGCCGGACCTGGGTGCAACCTGCTAATATCCTGGACCTGGGTCCGACCTGCTAATATCCCAGACCTGGGTGCAACCTGCTAATATCCCAGACCTGGGTGCAACCTGCTAATATGCCGGACCTGGGTGCAACCTGCTAATATCCTGGACCTGGGTGCGACCTGCTAGGATCCAGGTCCTGGGTGCAACCTGCTAGGATCCAGGACCTGGGTGCAACCTGCTAATATTCCAGACCTGGGTGCAACCTGCTAATATCCCGGACCTGGGTGCGACCTGCTAGGATCCAGGACCTGGGTGCAACCTGCTAATATCCAGGACCTGGATGCGACCGGCTAGGATCCAGGACCTGGGTGCAACCTGCTAATATCCCAGACCTGGGTGCAACCTGCTAATATCCCATTCCTGGGTGCAACCTTCTAATATGCCGGACCTGGGTGCAACCTGCTAATATCCTGGACCTGGGTGCGACCTGCTAATATCCCAGACCTGGGTGCAACCTGCTAATATCCCAGACCTGGGTGCAACCTGCTAATATGCCGGACCTGGGTGCAACCTGCTAATATCCTGGACCTGGGTGCGACCTGCTAGGATCCAGGTCCTGGGTGCAACCTGCTAGGATCCAGGACCTGGGTGCAACCTGCTAATATTCCAGACCTGGGTGCAACCTGCTAATATCCTGGACCTGGGTGCGACCTGCTAATATCCCAGACCTGGGTGCAACCTGCTAATATCCCAGACCTGGGTGCAACCTGCTAATATGCCGGACCTGGGTGCAACCTGCTAATATCCTGGACCTGGGTGCGACCTGCTAGGATCCAGGTCCTGGGTGCAACCTGCTAGGATCCAGGACCTGGGTGCAACCTGCTAATATTCCAGACCTGGGTGCAACCTGCTAATATCCCGGACCTGGGTGCAACCTGCTAATATCCCGGACCTGGGTGCAACCTGCTAATATCCCGGACCTGGGTGCGACCTGCTAGGATCCAGGACCTGGGTGTGACCTGCTAGGATCCAGGACCTGGGTGCGACCTGCTAGGATCCAGGACCTGGGTGCAAACTGCTAATATCCCAGACCTGGGTGCAACCTGCTAATATCCCGAACCTGGGAGCGACCTGCTAGGATCCAGGACCTGGGTGCTACCTGCTAATATTCCGGACCTGGGTGCGACCGGCTAGGATCCAGGACCTGGGTGTGACCTGCTAGGATCCAGGACCTGGGTGCGACCTGCTAAGATCCAGGACCTGGGCGCGACCTGCTAGGATCCAGGACCTGGGTGCGACCTGCTAAGATCCAGGACCTGGGTGCGACCTGCTAGAATCCAGGACCTGGGTGCGACCTGCTAGGATCCAGGACCTGGGTGTGACCTGCTAGGATCCAGGACCTGGGTGCGACCTGCTAAGATCCAGGACCTGGGTGCGACCTGCTAGAATCCAGGACCTGGGTGCGATTCAGCCCCTGCATCCACTATAATTATTGCCCCAATCTCTAGGACTCTGAGGACATCATGGTTCGTTACATAACAGAGGTCTGATGCATTGTAGAATTGTGCATGATCCAAAAGTTGCAATTTTTTTTATTCTACAAATAATTGAATGTAGCATTGCTGATTTTTCTATATCACTAGATCAACAGCAGATGCGGCTGGACTCAATGTGATTCATTGCACAACTGCTGGAGTGGATGTGCTGCTCCGGGGCACAAACTTCTGCCCAATGCAGTGTTGGTTTATTGAGCTATTGCCTCCTAAACGTAATTGGTATTTCTGTATCGGTGACACATCATCACTTTATTAAACCAACCTGTCCCCATATGTTCTAGTCATAATCTCCACCTCCAGCGATGGCGGGCAGGAAAGGGTGTGGGATCCAGAGGTTTCGCCTCTTATCTGCAGCCTTTAATCTTTCCTTCCTTCTCTCACTGTTTCTGTAAATGGAGACTGACAGAATACCAGCCGGATAATTGAGTTCAGTCCCCTTTAGGCTGATGCATAATTCTCCGGTTGATCCAGAGGATGGAAAATAGAATGAGCTTGGAACAGAACAAACAGATCCAAATATTCCTCCCTGCTGACGTCATCCAGAGATGGTGAGAAGAAGACCACTGGCCGAGCGAGCGACAGCGGACATCAAATCCATGGGGACACAGAGAAAAGTCTCAAAATGGTGTATTTAAAATGTGTCTGCACTTTGTCATTCAAGTAATCACAAGTATGTACACAGTGAATCCACCAGCAGAATAGTGAGTGCAGCTCTGGAGTATAATACAGGATGTAACTCAGGATCAGTAATGTAATGTATGTACACAGTGACTACACAAGCAGAATAGTGAGTGCAGCTCTGGAGTATAATACAGGATGTAACTCAGGATCAGTAATGTAATGTATGTACACAGTGACTGCTCCAGCAGAATAGTGAGTGCAGCTCAGGAGTATAATACAGGATGTAACTCAGGATCAGTAATGTAATGTATGTACACAGTGACTGCACCAGCAGAATAGTGAGTGCAGCTCTGGAGTATAATACAGGATGTAACTCAGGATCAGTAATGTAATGTATGTATACAGTGACTGCACCAGCAGAATAGTGAGTGCAGCTCTGGAGTATAATACAGGATGTAACTCAGGATCAGTAATGTAATGTATGTACACAGTGACTACACAAGCAGAATAGTGAGTGCAGCTCTGGAGTATAATACAGGATGTAACTCAGGATCAGTAATGTAATGTATGTACACAGTGACTACACAAGCAGAATAGTGAGTGCAGCTCTGGAGTATAATACAGGATGTAACTCAGGATCAGTAATGTAATGTATGTACACAGTGACTGCTCCAGCAGAATAGTGAGTGCAGCTCAGGAGTATAATACAGGATGTAACTCAGGATCAGTAATGTAATGTATGTACACAGTGACTGCACCAGCAGAATAGTGAGTGCAGCTCTGGAGTATAATACAGGATGTAACTCAGGATCAGTAATGTAATGTATGTATACAGTGACTGCACCAGCAGAATAGTGAGTGCAGCTCTGGAGTATAATACAGGATGTAACTCAGGATCAGTAATGTAATGTATGTACACAGTGACTGCACCAGCAGAACAGTGAGTGTAGCTCTGGAGTATAATACAGGATGTAACTCAGGATCAGTAATGTAATGTATGTACACAGTGACTGCACCAGCAGAACAGTGAGTGCAGCTCTGGAGTATAATACAGGATGTAACTCAGGATCAGTAATGTAATGTATGTACACAGTGACTGCACCAGCAGAATAGTGAGTGCAGCTCTGCCAGTCCCCGTGTCCCTATGTGTGGTCTGGGGACTGGGGTGGTCATATCCTGAGTGTTGCTCTTCTCTCACACATGTGCATCTCTCATTAATCCTTCCTTCTGCGTCTTTTGCTTTGGATAATTCAGGGAAAACTTAATCTGTAAGAATTACTTTGTGCCGCTGACATTCTGAGTCTTAAAATGTCAGCCGTGATTAATTCGCTGTCACAGTGTCCCCCCCCACTATGGGGCATAAGCATCTTGCCGGAACTGTTCAGACAGAAAGCTTCAAATGCCAAACGACCCTGCAAAGCCCGGCCGGCTATAGATAGTGAGTTCTGCTGTCCAGTCTCTAAGTTTTGAAGTAGCCAAATATTTGAGTTTTTTAAGGTAAAACCAAATTTACAGCAAATTTATCAACAATTACAAATTCTCTGCTTGTTGTCATTGAATTAGAACATTCTTATTTAAATACAAAAGTTACAACTATACTGACTAGTACTGACTGACTGATCACATCCCACAGCTGAAGATTTATTACAATCGTATCTTGTTTAGATACATCAGCAGCACAAATCTCTCTGATGAGTTAAAGTTTGAAATAATGTATCAGTCTGCAGTCTGGGCTATTAGTTGTCTAGACTAGAAACAATTGTAACAAACCCTCAGCTGTGGGATGTATTAGGACAGGGCAGTTTTCAGCCTCTGAATGTAAGCAAACATGTCTGCATTTACTGACAGCGAGCAGAGATTTTGAAAATGGTGAGAAATTGTACAACCCCCAATTCCCCAAAAATTGGGATGCTGTGTAAAATTTAGAGAAAACAAGAATGCGATGATTTGGAAATCTCTTAATAATTAATACATTTTATTCGCTCAGAATCAGAAGTTGAACGTTGGACATTTTTCCTTTTCATATGAAAAAATTAACTCATTTTTAGAAATTGATGGCAATGGCACATTTGAAAAAAGTTGGGACTGGAAACAAAAGGCTTGAAAAGTAAGTGTTACTAACAATTAACAGCCGGGGGGGTCAATTTTCAAGTCCCAGACATGACTATATAAAAAGAGTGTTAGAAAGGCAGCGTCTCTCTGAAGCAAAGATGGTCGGAGGTCACCAATCTGTGAACAACTGCGGCTAAAACTTGTGGAAGAATTTCACAAGAAATGTTCAACATAAAATTACAACGACTGTGAATATCTACTATCTACAGCACAAGATATCATCAGAGGGATCCGAGATTCTGGAGAAATCCATGTGCACCAGGGACAAGGCTGACGGTCAGTATTGGAGGATCGTGATCTACTGGAGCCATCCAGCTTGTTATGGAGGAGAAGGACCATCCAGCTTGTCACTGAGGAAAGGGAGCATCCAGCTTGTTATAGAGGAGAGGGACCATCCAGCTTTTCATCGAGGAGATAACCATCCAGCTTGTCATCGAGGAGAGGGACCACCCAGCTTGCCAATGAGGAGAGGGATCATCCAGCTTGTCATCAAGGAGAGGGACCATCCAGCTTGTCATCGAAGAGATGGACCATCAAGCTTGTCATTGAGGAGAGGAGCCATCCAGCTTGTTATGGAGGAGAAGGAGCATCCAGCTTGTCATCGAGGAGAGGGACCATCCAGCTTGTTATGGAGGAGAAGGACCATCCAGCTTGTCACAGAGGAAAGGGACCATCCAGCTTGTTATAGAGGAGAGGGACCATCCAGCTTTTCATCGAGGAGATGACCATCCAGCTTGTCATCGAGGAGAGGGACTAGCCAGATTGTCATCTAGGAGAGGGACCACCCAGCTTGCCAATGAGGAGAGGGACCATCCAGCTTGTCATCAAGGAGAGGGACCATCCAGCTTGTCATCGAGGAGAGGGACCATCCAGCTTATCATCGAGATGGACCATGCAGCTTGTCATTGAGGAGAGGGACCATCCAGCTTATCATCAAGGAGAGGGACTATCCAGCTTTTCACCGAGGAGAGGGACCACCCAGTTTGTCATCAATGAGATTCACCACCCAGCTTGCCATTGAGGAGAGGGACCATCCAGCTTGTCGTCGAGGAGAGGGACCATCCAGCTTGTCATCGAGTAGAGGGACCATCCAGTTTATCATCGAGGAGATGGACCATCCAGCTTGTTATCAGTACACATTTGTGCATCTCTGATGTATGGGGGGCATTAGTGCCTGTGGCTGAGGCTGCTCACACATGAAAGCCTCCATCAATGATGAGTGTTATATAAAGGTGATAGTACAACATCTGCTTCATCCAGACAACATCTATGTCAGCGAACCCCTTGTATGTTTCAGAAAGACAATATTAAATCCTGTACTGCATCCATCACACCGTATGGCTCCGCAGAAGAAGAGTCTGGGGGATGAACCAGCGACCTGTAGTCTGGACCGTCTACCAATACAAAACATTTGGTGCATTATAAGGCAAAAAATCCAGCAATGACGGCGAACTGTGGAGCAGCCAGAATCCGACAATGTTCTTTTTTCAAAACTCCAGTAATTTTCTCCTTACTCTCCCGACATTTACAGACTGTTGTGAGAAGAAGAGTGGACACTGCACGATAGTGGACATGGCCCGGGCACAATGGGGGACACGGCCCGGAAACAATGGGGAACATGGCCCGGATACAATGGGGAACACATCCCGGGCACAATGGAGGACATGGCCCGGGCACAATGGAGGACATGGCCCGGGCACAATGGAGGACACTGCCCGAGCACAATGGAGGACACGGCCCGGGCACAATGGAGGACACGGCCCGGAAACAATGGGGGACACGGCCCGGAAACAATGGGGGACACGGCCCGAGAACAATGGGGGACACGGCCCGGGCACAATGGAGGACATGACCCGGGCACAATGGAGGACATGGCCCGGGCACAATGGAGGACATGGCCCGGAAACAATGGGGGACACGGCCCGAGCACAATGGAGGACATGGCCCGGGCACAATGGAGGACATGGCCCGAGCACAATGGAGGACATGGCCCGGGCACAATGGAGGACATGGCCTGGGCACAATGGAGGACATGGCCCGGGCACAATGGGGGACACGGCCCGAGCACAATGGAGGACACGGCCCGAGCACAATGGAGGACATGGCCCGAGCACAATGGAGGACATGGCCCGGGCACAATGGAGGACACGGCCGAGACACAATGGAGGACATGGCCCGGAAACAATGGGGGACACGGCCCGAGCACAATGGAGGACATGGCCCGGGCACAATGGAGGACATGGCCGGAGCACAATGGAGGACATGGCCCGAGCACAATGGAGGACATGGCCCGGGCACAATGGAGGACACGGCCGAGACACAATGGAGGACATGGCCCGGAAACAATGGGGGACACGGCCCGAGCACAATGGAGGACATGGCCCGGGCACAATGGAGGACATGGCCCGGGCACAATGGAGGACATGGCCTGGGCACAATGGAGGACAACTGCTGAGTTTTGTTGCTGCCATCAGTTTCTAAATGAGTAATTTTATCAAATGAAATGGAAAAATGTCCATCGTTCAACTTCTGATCTGTTCTATGTTCTGTGTGATAAAGTCTGGTCAGGGCCGGTTCCAGGTTTTTCTGGGCCCCGGGCGAAAGAGTCTCAGTGGGCCCCTTTAACACATACCACGATTCATGATGCAGAGATACAGCGGAGAAATATATATATATATATATATATATACTACAATGCAAAGATTTCACTTCTTACATTACATGAGTGATATCTATTGTAAATTCCACAATAGCACGGAATACTGGCCCCCATATAAGGCCCCATACGGAATACTGGCCCCCATATAACGCTCCATACGGAACACTGGCCCCCATATAAGGCCCCATACGGAATACTGGCCCCCATATAAGGCCCCATACGGAATACTGGCCCCCATATAAGGCTCCATAAGGAATACTGGCCTCCATATAAGGCTCCATACGGAATACTGGCCCCCATATAAGGCTCCATACAGAATACTGGCCCCCATATAACGCTCCATACAGGATACTGGTCCCCTTATAAAGCTCCATACAGGATAATGGCCCCCATATAACGCTCCATACAGGATACTGGTCCCCTTATAAAACTCCATACAGGATACTGGCCCCCATATAACGCTCCATACAGGATACCGGTCCCCTTATAACGCTCCATACAGGATACTGGTCCCCTTATAACGCTCCATACAGGATACTGGCCCCCATATAATGCTGCATGCAGGCTGTTACCCCCCACATAATGCCCCATACAGGCTGTCCCCCCCCTTATAATGCTCCATGCAGGCTGTTACCCCCCACATAATGCCCCATACAGCCCCCCCCTTTTAATGCTCCATGCAGGCTGTTACCCCCCACATAATGCCCCATACAGGCTGCCCCCCTTATAATGCTCCATGCAGGCTGTTCCCCCCCACATAATGCACTATGCAGGCTGCCCCCCCCCCTTTATAATGCCCCATGCAGGCTGTTCCCCACCTTATAATGCCCCATGCAGGATGTCGCCCCCCCTCTTTATAATGCCCCATGCAGGATGCCCCCCCCTCTTTATAATGCCCCATGCAGGATGCCCCCCCCTCTTTATAATGCCCCATGCAGGATGCCCCCCCCTTTATAATGCCCCATGCAGGATGCCCCCCCCTCTTTATAATGCCCCATGCAGGATGCCCCCCCCTCTTTATAATGCCCCATGCAGGATGCCCCCCCCTTTATAATGCCCCATGCAGGATGTCCCCAGGGCCGGCGTCAGCACCCGGCGCACCCGGGCAAATGCCGGGGCCCTGAGCAGGCAGAGGGGCCCACTGGCGGTCGCGCACCCCGCTGGGCTATGGGCGGAGGAGAGCGGTGTCAGCGCCCGCCCTTCCTGCCCGCTTGCTCAGGGCCCCGGCAGCCCGATACTTACCTCTCCCCGTGCCTCCGCAGATCCGCTGTCTTCCTGCTCTGCGCTCCCTGTGACGTCTCAGGTCAGAGAGCGCGGTGACGTCTTTTCACCGCGCCCTCCCCTGAGCCGTCACAGGGAGCGCTGAGCGGGAAGACACCGACAACGCTGGAGTTCGGACCCGGGCAGCAGGTAGCAGGTGAGGAGAAGGGAGGTGAGTATTTGATTTTTTTTTTTTAATGTATGGAGGCATGGGGCATTATAAAGAGAGGGGGGGACATCCTGCAATATAAAGAGGGGGGGGGGACATCCTGCATGCGGCATTATAAAGAGGGGGGGGCATCCTGCATGGGGCATTATAAAGAGGGGGGGGCATCCTGCATGGGGCATTATAAAGAGGGGGGGGGCATCCTGCATGGGGCATTATAAAGAGGGCGGGGGGACATCCTGCATGGGGCATTATAAAGGGGGGGGGACATCCTGCGTGGGGCATTATAAAGAGGGGGGGGGACATCCTGCATGGGGCATTATAAAGAGGGGGGGGGACATCCTGCATAGTGCATTATAAGGGGGGCAGCCTGTATGGGGCATTATGTGGGGGGTAACAGCCTGCATGGGGCATTATAAAGGGGGGGGCAGCCTGCATAGTGCATTATAAGGGGGGCAGCCTGTATGGGGCATTATGTGGGGGGGTAACAGCCTGCATGGAGCATTAAAAGGGGGGCAGCCTGTATGGGGCATTATGTGGGGGGTAACAGCCTGCATGGAGCATTAAAAGGGGGGGGCTGTATGGGGCATTATGTGGGGGGTAACAGCCTGCATGGAGCATTATAAGGGGGGGGACAGCCTGTATGGGGCATTATGTGGGGGGTAACAGCCTGCATGCAGCATTATAAGGGGGGCAGCCTGTATGGGGCATTATGTGGGGGGTAACAGCCTGCATGGAGCATTAAAAGGGGGGGGCTGTATGGGGCATTATGTGGGGGGTAACAGCCTGCATGGAGCATTATAAGGGGGGGGACAGCCTGTATGGGGCATTATGTGGGGGGTAACAGCCTGCATGCAGCATTATATGGGGGCCAGTATCCTGTATGGAGCGTTATAAGGGGACCGGTATCCTGTATGGAGCGTTATAAGGGGACCGGTATCCTGTATGGAGCGTTATATGGGGGCCAGTATCCTGTATGGAGTTTTATAAGGGGACCAGTATTCCGTATGGAGCCTTATATGGAGGCCAGTATTCCTTATGGAGCCTTATATGGGGGCCAGCATTCCGTATGGGGCCTTATATGGGGGCCAGTATTCCGTATGGGGCCTTATATGGGGGCCAGTGTTCCGTATGGAGCGTTATATGGGGGCCAGTATTCCGTATGGAGCCTTATATGGGGGCCAATATTCCGTATGGGGCCTTATATGGGGGCCAGTATTCCGTGCTATTGTGGAATTTACAATAGATATCACTCATGTAATGTAAGAAGTGAAATCTTTGCATTGTAGTATATATATATATATATATATATATATATATATATATATATATATATATATATATATATATTTCTCCGCTGTATCTCTGCATCATGAATCGTGGTATGTGTTAAAGGGGCCCACTGAGACTCTTTCGCCCGGGGCCCAGAAAAACCTGGAACCGGCCCTGGATGTCCCCCCCTCCCCCCCTCTTTATAATGCAGGATGCCCCCCCTCCCCTCTTTATACTGCCCCATGCCTCCATACATTAAAAAAAAAAAATCAAATACTCACCTCCCTTCTCCTCACCTGCTACCTGCTGCCCGGGTCCGGACTCCAGCGTTGTCGGTGTCTTCCCGCTCAGCGCTCCCTGTGACGGCTCAGGGGAGGGCGCGGTGAAAAGACGTCACCGCGCTCTCTGACCTGAGACGTCACAGGGAGCGCAGAGCAGGAAGACAGCGGATCTGCGGAGGCACGGGGAGAGGTAAGTATCGGGCTGCCGGGGCCCTGAGCAAGCGGCGGAGAAGCGCGGGCGCTGACACCGCTCTCCTCCGCCCATAGCCCAGCGGGGTGCGCGACCGCCAGTGGGCCCCTCTGCCTGCTCAGAGCCCCGGCATTTGCCCGGGTGCGCCGGGTGCTGACGCCGGCCCTGAGTCTGGTGATAAGAGATTTCCAGATCATTGCATTCTTATTTTCTCTATGTCTTACACAGCGGAGCAACTTTATGGGAATTGTGGTTGTAATGAAAATACACCAAACTATGGTAATTGTTCTGTTTGTGTCCACTGGAGACAATTCTCTGTGAGCTAGTCAGTCTGAACTCCAGATTGATACATTTTACCTGCACTGATACATTGCAACAAAGTACTAGGACAGGAGAAAGGTTTGTCCGAAAAGCTTTTGTCTCATAGTGGATTGTATACACTGGATACAACTGTAACAAACCTCAGCTGGGTATTACCACAAATGTTTCCTGTCACTGGCAGCAAGCAGAGATCTTGGAAAGCGGTCTGCAGTTTAACTGCAATGTATATTTACAAAGTTTCAGAACTTTTCATTCTATAATGATTATGATTGATAATACATTAGTTTTATCATTTGACATGGAAATGGTTAACTTGGAAGTTCACCCCGGGGTGTCTGAGCCATCGCTGGTATTATACAGAGTCATATAAAAAGTAATTTCCCGATACAGTCTGATAATAGAGCGAAGCAATTCAGAATCCCATACTGGTCACATAAACGTTAGTGGAGCTCCCGCTGAGAATCTGAGGGTCACAAAATAACAGATCATCTCAGACGGCGCACAAGGCATGTAATAATGACTGTAACTATTGGGCGGGTAAAGTTGGGGTCACCCAGGGGTGGGCAGTGGCAATAGTGAAGCCAAAAGGTGCATTCACGTTCATTGATATTGTAGGAGAATGCCCTGTGTAAGACTGCAGGAAAAGGAGAACCAAGAAGAAACATCAGAGACTTTTCTGGATTTGTTTTGGGGAAGGACAGACCCTTTAACCAGGTGATTGGGAATTTGATTGTGAGCTTGGTTGTAAAGCAATAGGAAATGAAGAACTACCATCATTAATTCAGTTTACTACAATGCTTTACCAGCCAATACCCATAATGGCAAAGTTCTTTAACGCTCGGATCCATTCTGCTTTTATATATAGGACCGGGCTCTGTCTGCTCGCCTCCATTCTGCTATTATATATAGGACCGGGCTCTGGCTGCTCGCCTCTATTCTGCTTTTATATATAGGACCGCGCTCTGGCTGCTCGCCTCTATTCTGCTTTTATATATAGGACCACGCTCTGGCTGCTCGCCTCCATTCTGCTTTTATATATAGGACCGCGCTCTGGCTGCTCGCCTCCATTCTGCTTTTATATATAGGACCGCGCTCTGGCTGCTCGCCTCTATTCTGCTTTTATATATAGGACCACGCTCTGGCTGCTCGCCTCCATTCTGCTTTTATATATAGGACCGGGCTCTGGCTGCTAGCCTCTATTCTGCTTTTATATATAGGACTGCGCTCTGGCTGCTCGCCTCTATTCTGCTTTTATATATAGGACTGCGCTCTGGCTGCTCGCCTCCATTCTGCTTTTATATATAGGACCAGGCTCTGGCTGCTCGCCTCTATTCTGCTTTTATATATAGGACTGCGCTCTGGCTGCTCGCCTCTATTCTGCTTTTATATATAGGACTGCGCTCTGGCTGCTCGCCTCCATTCTGCTTTTATATATAGGACCGGGCTCTGGCTGCTCGCCTCTATTCTGCTTTTATATATAGGACTGCGCTCTGGCTGCTCGCCTCCATTCTGCTTTTATATATAGGACCGGGCTCTGGCTGCTCGCCTCTATTCTGCTTTTATATATAGGACCGCGCTCTGGCTGCTCGCCTCTATTCTGCTTTTATATATAGGACTGCGCTCTGGCTGCTCGCCTCCATTCTGCTTTTATATATAGGACCGGGCTCTGGCTGCTCGCCTCTATTCTGCTTTTATATATAGGACCGCGCTCTGGCTGCCCGCCTCCATTCTGCTTTTATATATAGGACCGCGCTCTGGCTGCTCGCCCCTATTCTGCTTTTATATATAGGACCGCGCTCTGGCTGCTCGCCTCTATTCTGCTTTTATATATAGGACCGCGCTCTGGCTGCTCGCCTCTATTCTGTTTTTATATATAGGACCACGCTCTGGCTGCTCGCCTCCATTCTGCTTTTATATATAGGACCGCGCTCTGGCTGCTCGCCTCTATTCTGCTTTTATATATAGGACCACACTCTGGCTGCTCGCCTCTATTCTGCTTTTATATATAGGACCGCGCTCTGGCTGCTCGCCTCCATTCTGCTTTTATATATAGGACCGCACTCTGGCTGCTCGCCTCTATTCTGCTTTTATATATAGGAACGCGCTCTGGCTGCTCGCCTCTATTCTGCTTTAATATATAGGAACGCGCTCTGGCTGCTCGCCTCTATTCTGCTTTTATATATAGGACCACGCTCTGGCTGCTCGCCTCCATTCTGCTTTTATATATAGGACCGGGCTCTGGCTGCTCGCCTCTATTCTGCTTTTATATATAGGACCGCGCTCTGGCTGCCCGCCTCCATTCTGCTTTTATATATAGGACCGCGCTCTGGCTGCTCGCCTCTATTTTGCTTTTATATATTGGACTGCGCTCTGGCTGCTCGCCTCCATTCTGCTTTTATATATAGGACCGCGCTCTGGCTGCTCGCCTCTATTTTGCTTTTATATATTGGACTGCGTTCTGGCTGCTCGCCTCCATTCTGCTTTTATATAGAGGACCGCGCTCTGGCTGCTCGCCTCTATTCTGCTTTTATATAGAGGACCGCGCTCTGGCTGCTCGCCTCTATTCTGCTTTTATATAGAGGACCGAGATCTGGCTGCTCGCCTCTATTCTGCTTTTATATAGAGGACCGCGCTCTGGCTGCTCGCCTCCATTCTGCTTTTATATATTGGACCGCGCTCTGGCTGCTCGCCTCTATTCTGCTTTTATATAGAGGACCGCGCTCTGGCTGCTCGCCCCTATTCTGCTTTTATATATAGGACCGCGCTCTGGCTGCTCGCCTCTATTCTGCTTTTATATAGAGGACCGCGCTCTGGCTGCTCACCTCTATTCTGCTTTTATATATAGGACCGCGCTCTGGCTGCTCGCCTCTATTCTGTTTTTATATATAGGACCACGCTCTGGCTGCTCGCCTCTATTCTGCTTTTATATATAGGACCACGCTCTGGCTGCTCGCCTCTATTCTGCTTTTATATATAGGACCACACTCTGGCTGCTCGCCTCTATTCTGCTTTTATATATAGGACCGCGCTCTGGCTGCTCGCCTCTATTCTGCTTTTATATATAGGACCGCGCTCTGGCTGCTCGCCTCTATTCTGCTTTTGTATATAGGACCGCGCTCTGGCTGCTCGCCTCTATTCTGCTTTTATATATAGGACCGCGCTCTGGCTGCTCGCCTCTATTCTGCTTTTATATATAGGACCACGCTCTGGCTGCTCGTCTCTATTCCGCTTTTATATATAGGAACACGCTCTGGCTGCTCGCCTCTATTCTGCTTTTATATATAGGAACACGCTCTGGCTGCTCGCCTCTATTCTGCTTTTATATATAGGAACACGCTCTGGCTGCTCGCCTCTATTCTGCTTTTATATATAGGACCGCGCTCTGGCTGCTTCCCTCTATTCTGCTTTTATATAAAGGATCGCGCTCTGGCTGCTCGCCACTATTCTGCTTTTATATATAGGACCGCGCTCTGGCTGCTCGCCTCTGTTCTGCTTTTATATATAGGACTGCGCTCTGGCTGCTCGCCTCTATTCAGCTTTTATATATAGGACCGCGCTCTGGCTGCTCGCCTCCATTCTGCTTTTATATAAAGGACCGCGCTCTGGCTGCTCGCCTCTATTCTGATTTTATATATAGGACCGCGCTCTGGCTGCTCGCCTCCATTCTGCTTTTATATATAGGACCGCGCTCTGGCTGCACGCCTCCATTCTGCTTTTATATATAGGACCGCGCTCTGGCTGCTCGCCTCTATTCTGCTTTTATATATAGGACCGCGCTCTGGCTGCTCGCCTCCATTCTGCTTTTATATATAGGACCGCGTCTATTCTGCTTTTATATATAGGACCGCGCTCTGGCTGCTCGCCTCTATTCTGCTTTTATATATAGGACCACGCTCTGGCTGCTCGCCTCTATTCTGCTTTTATATATAGGACCGCGCTATGGCTGCTCGCCTCTATTCTGCTTTAATATATTGGACCGCGCTCTGGCTGCACGCCTCCATTCTGCTTTTATATATAGGACCGCGCTCTGGCTGCTCGCCTCTATTCTGCTTTTATATATAGGACCGCGCTCTGGCTGCTCGCCTCCATTCTGCTTTTATATATAGGAACGCGTCTATTCTGCTTTTATATATAGGACCGCGCTCTGGCTGCTCGCCTCTATTCTGCTTTTATATATAGGACCACGCTCTGGCTGCTCACCTCTATTCTGCTTTAATATATTGGACCGCACTCTGGCTGCTCGCCTCTATTCTGCTTTTATATATAGGACCGCGCTCTGGCTGCTCGCCTCTATTCTGCTTTTATATATAGGACCGCGCTCTGGCTGCTCGCCTGTATTCTGCTTTTATATATTGGACCGCGCTCTGGCTGCTCGCCTCTATTCTGCTTTTATATATAGGACCGTGCTCCGGCTGCTCGCCTCTATTCTGCTTTTATATATAGCAACACGCTCTGGCTGCTCGCCTCTATTCTGCTTTTATATATAGGACCGCGCTCTGGCTGCTCGCCTCTATTCTACTTTTATATATTGGACCGCGATCTGGCTGCTCGCCTCTATTCTGCTTTTATATATAGGACCGCGCTCTGGCTGCTCGCCTCTATTCTGCTTTTATATATAGGACTGCGCTCTGGCTGCTCGCCTCTATTCTGCTTTTATATATAGGACCGCGCTCTGGCTGCTCGCCTCTATTCTGCTTTTATATATAGGACCGCGCTCTGGCTGCTCGCCTCTATTCTGCTTTTATATATAGGACTGCGCTATGGCTGCTCGCCTCTATTCTGCTTTTATATATAGGACCGCGCTCTGGCTGCTCGCCTCTATTCTGCTTTTATATATTGGACCGCGCTCTGGCTGCTCGCCTCTATTCTGCTTTTATATATAGGACCGTGCTCCGGCTGCTTGCCTCTATTCTGCTTTTATATATAGGACCACGCTCTGGCTGCTCGTCTCTATTCTGCTTTTATATATAGGACCGCGCTCTGGCTGCTCGCCTCTATTCTGCTTTTATATTTTGGACCGCGCTCTGGCTGCTCGCCTCTATTCTGCTTTTATATATTGGACCGCGCTCTGGCTGCTCGCCTCTATTCTGCTTTTATATATTGGACCGCGCTCTGGCTGCTCGCCTCTATTCTTCTTTTATATATAGGACCGCGCTCTGGCTGCTCGCCTCTATTCTGCTTTTATATATTGGACCGCGCTCTGGCTGCTCGCCTCTATTCTGCTTTTATATATAGGACCGCGCTCTGGCTGCTCGCCTCTATTCTGCTTTTATATATAGGACCGCGCTCTGGCTGCTCGCCCCTATTCTGCTTTTATATATAGGACTGCGCTCTAGCTGCTCGCCTCTATTCTGCTTTCATATATAGGACTGCGCTCTGGCTGCTCGCCTCTATTCTTCTTTTATATATAGGACCGCGCTCTGGCTGCTCGCCCCTATTCTGCTTTTATATATAGGACTGCGCTCTGGCTGCTCGCTTCTATTCTGCTTTCATATATAGGACTGCGCTCTGGCTGCTCGCTTCTATTCTGCTTTTATATATAGGACCGCGCTCTGGCTGCTCGCCTCTATTCTGCTTTTATACATAGGACCGCGCTCTGGCTGCTCGCCTCTATTCTGCTTTCATATATAGGACTGCGCTCTGGCTGCTCGCCTCTATTCTGCTTTCATATATAGGACTGCGCTCTGGCTGCTCGCCTCTATTCTGCTTTCATATATAGGACCGGGCTCTGGCTGCTCGCCTCCATTCTGCTTTTATATATAGGACCGCACTCTGGCTGCTCGCCTCTATTCTGCTTTCATATATAGGACTGCGCTCTGGCTGCTCGCCTCTATTCTGCTTTCATATATAGGACTGCGCTCTGGCTGCTCGCCTCTATTCTGCTTTCATATATAGGACTGCGCTCTGGCTGCTCGCCTCTATTGTACTTTCATATATAGGACTGCGCTCTGACTGCTCGCCTCTATTCTGCTTTTATATATAGGACCGCGCTCTGGCTTCTCGCCCCTATTCTGCTTTTATATATAGGACTGCGCTCTGGCTGCTCGCCTCTATTCTGCTTTTATATATAGGACCGCGCTCTGGCTGCTCGCCCCTATTCTGCTTTGATATATAGGACTGCGCTCTGGCTGCTCGCCTCTATTCTGCTTTCATATATAGGACTGCGCTCTGGCTGCTCGCCTCTATTCTGCTTTCATATATAGGACTGCACTCTGGCTGCTCACCTCTATTCTGCTTTCATATATAGGACCGCGGTCTGGCTGCTCGCCTCCATTCTGCTTTTATATGTAGGACCGCGCTCTGGCTGCTCGCCTCCATTCTGCTTTTATATATAGGACCACGCTCTGGCTGCTCGCCTCTATTCTGCTTTTATATAAAGGACCGCGCTCTGGCTGCTCGCCTCTATTCTGCTTTTATATATAGGACAGCGCTCTGGCTGCTCGCCTCTATTCTGCTTTTATATATAGGACCGCGATCTGGCTGCTCGCCTCTATTCTGCTTTTATATATAGGACTGCGCTCTGGCTGCTTGCCTCTATTCTGCTTTCATATATAGGACCGCGCTCTGGCTGCTCGCCTCCATTCTGCTTTCATATATAGGACCGCACTCTGGCTGCTCGCCTCTATTCTGCTTTCATATATAGGACCGCGCTCTGGCTGCTCGCCTCTATTCTGCTTTCATATATAGGACTGCGCTCTGGCTGCTCGCCTCTATTCTGCTTTCATATATAGGACTGCGCTCTGGCTGCTCGCCTCTATTCTACTTTCATATATAGGACTGCGCTCTGACTGCTCGCCTCTATTCTGCTTTTATATATAGGACCGCGCTCTGGCTTCTCGCCCCTATTCTGCTTTTATATATAGGACTGCGCTCTGGCTGCTCGCCTCTATTCTGCTTTTATATATAGGACCGCGCTCTGGCTGCTCGCCCCTATTCTGCTTTTATATATAGGACTGCGCTCTGGCTGCTCGCCTCTATTCTGCTTTCATATATAGGACTGCGCTCTGGCTGCTCGCCTCTATTCTGCTTTCATATATAGGACTGCACTCTGGCTGCTCGCCTCTATTCTGCTTTCATATATAGGACCGCGGTCTGGCTGCTCGCCTCCATTCTGCTTTTATATGTAGGACCGCGCTCTGGCTGCTCGCCTCCATTCTGCTTTTATATATAGGACCACGCTCTGGCTGCTCGCCTCTATTCTGCTTTTATATAAAGGACCGCGCTCTGGCTGCTCGCCTCTATTCTGCTTTTATATATAGGACAGCGCTCTGGCTGCTCGCCTCTATTCTGCTTTTATATATAGGACCGCGATCTGGCTGCTCGCCTCTATTCTGCTTATATATATAGGACTGCGCTCTGGCGGCTCGCCTCTATTCTGCTTTCATATATAGGACCGCGCTCTGGCTGCTCGCCTCCATTCTGCTTTTATATATAGGACCGCGCTCTGGCTGCTTGCCTCTATTCTGCTTTTATATATAGGACCGCGCTCTGGCTGCTCGCCTCTATTCTGCTTTTATATATAGGACCGCGCTCTGACTGCTCGCCTCCATTCTGCTTTTATATATAGGACCGCGCTCTGGCTGTTCGCCTCTATTCTGCTTTTATATATAGGACCGCGCTCTGGCTGCTTCCCTCTATTCTGCTTTTATATAAAGGACCGCGCTCTGGCTGCTCGCCTCTATTCTGCTTTTATATATAGGACCGCGCTCTGGCTGCTCGCCTCTATTCTGCTTTTATATATAGGACCGCGCTCTGGCTGCTCGCCTCTATTCTGCTTTTATATATTGGACCGCGCTCTGGCTGCTCGCCTCAATTCTGCTTTTATATAAAGGACCGCGCTCTGGCTGCTCGCATCTATTCTGCTTTTATATATAGGACCGCGCTCTGGCTGCTCGCCTCTATTCTGCTTTTATATAAAGGACCGCGCTCTGGCTGCTCGCTTCTATTCTGCTTTTATATATAGGACCACACTCTGGCTCCTCGCCTCTATTCTGCTGTTATATTTAAGACCGAGCTCTGGCTGCTCGCCTCTATTCTGCTTTTATATATAGGACCGCGCTCTGGCTGCTCGCCTCTATTCTGCTTTTATATATAGGACCGCGCTCTGGCTGCTCGCCTCTATTCTGCTTTTATATATAGGACCGCGCTCTGGCTGCTCGCCTCTATTCTGCTTTTATATATAGGACCGCGCTCTAGCTGCTCGCCTCTATTCTGCTTTTATATATAGGACCGCGCTCTGGCTGCTCGCCTCCATTCTGCTTTTATATATAGGACCGCGCTCTGGCTGCTCGCCTCTATTCTGCTTTTATATATAGGACTGCGCTCTGGCTGCTCGCCTCTATTGTGCTTTTATATATAGGACCGCGCTCTGGCTGCTCGCCTCTATTCTGCTTTTATATATAGGACTGAGCTCTGGCTGCTCGCCTCCATTCTGCTTTTATATATAGGACCGCGCTCTAGCTGCTCGCCTCCATTCTGCTTTTATATATAGGACTGCGCTCTGGCTTCTCGCCTCCATTCTGCTTTTATATATAGGACTGCGCTCTGGCTTCTCGCCTCCATTCTGCTTTTATATATAGGACCGCGCTCTAGCTGCTAGCCTCCATTCTGCTTTTATATATAGGACCGCGCTCTGGCTTCTCGCCTCCATTCTGCTTTTATATATAGGACTGCGCTCTGGCTGCTCGCCTGTATTCTGCTTTTATATATAGGACCGCGCTCTGGCTGCTCGCCTCCATTCTGCTTTTATATATAGGAACGCGCTCTGGCTGCTCGCCTATATTCTGCTTTTATATATAGGACCGCGCTCTGGATGCTCGCCTCCATTCTGCTTTTATATATAGGACCGCGCTCTGGCTGCTCGCTCCATTCTGCTTTGATATATAGGACCGCGCTCTGGCTGCTCGCCTCTATTCTGCTTTTATATATAGGACCGCGCTCTGGCTGCTCGCCTCCATTCTGCTTTTATATATAGGACCGCGCTCTGGCAGCTCGCCTCCATTCTTCTTTTATATATAGGACCGCTCTCTGGCTGCTCGCTTATATTCTGCTTTTATATATAGGACCGCGCTCTGGCTGCTCGCCTCCATTCTGCTTTGATATATAGGACCGCGCTCTGGCTGCTCGCCTCTATTCTGCTTTTATATATAGGACCGCGCTCTGGCTGCTCGCCTCTGTTCTGCATTTATATATAGGACCGCGCTCTGGCTGCTCGCCTCCATTCTGCTTTGATATATAGGACTGCGCCCTGGCTGCTCGCCTCTATTCTGCTTTTATATATAGGACCGCGCTCTGGCTGCTCGCCTCCATTCTGCTTTGATATATAGGACCGCGCTCTGGCTGCTCGCCTATATTCTGCTTTTATATATAGGACCGCGCTCTGGCTGCTCGCCTCTATTCTGCTTTTATATATAGGACCGCGCTCTGGCTGCTCGCCTCCATTCTGCTTTGATATATAGGACCGCGCTCTGGCTGCTCGCCTCTGTTCTGCTTTTATATATAGGACCGCGCTCTGGCTGCTCACCTCCATTCTGCATTTATATATAGGACCGCGCTCTGGCTGCTCGCCTCTATTCTGCTTTGATATATAGGACCGCGCTCTGGCTGCTCGCCTCTATTCTGCTTTTATATATAGGACCGCGCTCTGGCTGCTCGCCTCTATTCTGCTTTTATATATAGAACCGCGCTCTGGCTGCTCGCCTCTATTCTGCATTTATATATAGGACCGCGCTCTGGCTGCTCGCCTCTATTCTGCTTTTATATATAGGACCACGCTCTGGCTGCTCGCCTCTATTCTGCTTTTATATAAAGGACCGCGCTTTGGCTGCTCGCATCTATTCTGCTTTTATATATAGGACCGCGCTCTGGCTGCTCGCCTCTATTCTGCTTTTATATAAAGGACCGCGCTCTGGCTGCTCGCTTCTATTCTGCTTTTATATATAGGACCACGCTCTGGCTGCTCGCCTCTATTCTGCTTTTATATAAAGGACCGCGCTCTGGCTGCTCGCATCTATTCTGCTTTTATATATAGGACCGCGCTCTGGCTGCTCGCCTCTATTCTGCTTTTATATAAAGGACCGCGCTCTGGCTGCTCGCTTCTATTCTGCTTTTATATATAGGACCGCGCTCTGGCTGCTCGCTTCTATTCTGCTTTTATATATAGGACCGCGCTCTGGCTGCTCGCCTCTATTCTGCTGTTATATTTAAGACCGCGCTCTGGCTGCTCGCCTCTATTCTGCTTTTATATATAGGACTGCGCTCTGGCTGCTCGCCTCTATTCTGCTTTTATATATAGGACCGCGCTCTGGCTGCTCGCCTCTATTCTGCTTTTATATATAGGACCGCGCTCTGGCTGCTCTCCTCTATTCTGCTTTTATATATAGCACCGCGCTCTGGCTACTCGCCTCTATTCTGCTTTTATATATAGGACCGCGCTCTGGCTGCTCGCCTCTATTCTGCTTTTATATATAGGACCGCGCTATGGCTGCTCGCCTCTATTCTGCTTTTATATATAGGACTGCGCTCTGGCTGCTCGCCTCCATTCTGCTTTTATATATAGGACTGCGCTCTGGCTTCTCGCCTCCATTCTGCTTTTATATATAGGACCGCGCTCTAGCTGCTCGCCTCCATTCTGCTTTTATATATAGGACCGTGCTCTGGCTTCTCGCCTCCATTCTGCTTTTATATATAGGACTGTGCTCTGGCTGCTCGCCTATATTCTGCTTTTATATATAGGACCGCGCTCTGGCTGCTCGCCTCCATTCTGCTTTTATATATAGGACCGTGCTCTGGCTTCTCGCCTCCATTCTGCTTTTATATATAGAACTGTGCTCTGGCTGCTCGCCTATATTCTGCTTTTATATATAGGACCGCGCTCTGGCAGCTCGCCTCCATTCTGCTTTTATATATAGGACCGTGCTCTGGCTGCTCGCCTATATTCTGCTTTTATATATAGGACCGCGCTCTGGATGCTCGCCTCCATTCTGCTTTTATATATAGGACTGCGCTCTGGCTGCTCGCCTATATTCTGCTTTTATATATAGTACCGCGCTCTGGATGCTCGCCTCCATTCTGCTTTTATATAAAGGACCGCGCTCTAGCTGCTCGCCTATATTCTGCTTTTATATATAGGACCGCGCTCTGGCAGCTCGCCTCCATTCTGCTTTTATATATAGGACCGCGCTCTGGCAGCTCGCCTCTATTCTGCTTTTATATATAGTACCGCGCTCTGGATGCTCGCCTCCATTCTGCTTTTATATAAAGGACCGCGCTCTAGCTGCTCGCCTATATTCTGCTTTTATATATAGGACCGCGCTCTGGCTGCTCGCCTCCATTCTGCTTTTATATATAGGACCGCGCTCTGGCAGCTCGCCTCCATTCTGCTTTTATATATAGGACCGCGCTCTGGCAGCTCGCCTCCATTCTGCTTTTATATATAGGACCGCGCTCTGGCTGCTCGCCTCCATTCTGCTTTTATATATAGGACCGCGCTCTGGCAGCTCGCCTCCATTCTGCTTTTATATATAGGACCGCGCTCTGGCTGCTCGCCTCCATTCTGCTTTTATATATAGGACCGCGCTCTGGCAGCTCGCCTCCATTCTGCTTTTATATATAGGACCGCGCTCTAGCTGCTCGCCTATATTCTGCTTTTATATATAGGACCGGGCTCTGGCTGCTCGCCTCCATTCTGCTTTTATATATAGGACCGCGCTCTGGCTGCTCGCTCCATTCTGCTTTGATATATAGGACCGCGCTCTGGCTGCTCGCCTCTATTCTGCTTTTATATATAGGACCGCGCTCTGGCTGCTCGCCTCCATTCTGCTTTTATATATAGGACCGCGCTCTGGCTGCTCGGCTACATTCTGCTTTTATATATAGGACCGCGCTCTGGCTGCTCGCCTCTATTCTGCTTTTATATATAGGACCGCGCTCTGGCTGCTCGCCTCTATTCTGCTTTTATATATAGGACCGCGCTCTGGCTGCTCGCCTCTATTCTGCTTTTATATATAGGACCGCGCTCTGGCTGCTCGCCTCTATTCTGCTTTTATATATAGGACCGCGCTCTGGCTGCTCGCCTCCATTCTGCTTTTATATATAGGACCGCGCTCTGGCTGCTCGCCTCCATTCTGCTTTGATATATAGGACCGCGCTCTGGCTGCTCGCCTCCATTCTGCTTTGATATATAGGACCGCGCTCTGGCTGCTCGCCTCTATTCTGCTTTTATATATAGGACCGCGCTCTGGCTGCTCGCCTCCATTCTGCTTTTATATATAGGACCGCGCTCTGGCTGCTCGCCTCCATTCTGCTTTTATATATAGGACCGCGCTCTGGCTGCTCGCTCCATTCTGCTTTGATATATAGGACCGCGCTCTGGCTGCTCGCCTCTATTCTGCTTTTATATATAGGACCGCGCTCTGGCTGCTCGCCTCCATTCTGCTTTTATATATAGGACCGCGCTCTGGCTGCTCGCCTCCATTCTGCTTTTATATATAGGACCGCGCTCTGGCTGCTCGCTCCATTCTGCTTTGATATATAGGACCGCGCTCTGGCTGCTCGCCTCTATTCTGCTTTTATATATAGGACCGCGCTCTGGCTGCTCGCCTCCATTCTGCTTTTATATATAGGACCGCGCTCTGGCTGCTCGCCTCCATTCTGCTTTTATATATAGGACCGCGCTCTGGCTGCTCGCCTCCATTCTGCTTTTATATATAGGACAGCGCTCTGGCTGCTCGCTCCATTCTGCTTTGATATATAGGACCGCGCTCTGGCTGCTCGCCTCTATTCTGCTTTTATATATAGGACTGCGCTCTGGCTGCTCGCCTCTATTCTGCTTTTATATATAGGACCACGCTCTGGCTGCTCGCCTCTATTCTGCTTTTATATATAGGACCGCGCTCTGGCTGCTCGCCTCCATTCTGCTTTTATATATAGGACAGAGCTCTGGCTGCTCGCTCCATTCTGCTTTTATATAGAGGACCGCGCTCTGGCTGCTCGCCTCTATTCTCATTTTATATATAGGACAGCGCTCTGGCTGCTCGCTCCATTCTGCTTTTATATAGAGGACCGGGCTCTGGCTGCTCGCCTCTATTCTGCTTTTATATATAGGACAGCGCTCTGGCTGCTCGCCTCCATTCTGCTTTTATATATAGGACCGCGCTCTGGCTGCTCGCCTCCATTCTGCTTTTATATAGAGGACCGCGCTCTGGCTGCTCGCCTCCATTCTGCTTTTATATATAGGACAGCGCTCTGGCTGCTCGCTCCATTCTGCTTTTATATAGAGGACCGGGCTCTGGCTGCTCGCCTCTATTCTGCTTTTATATATAGGACAGCGCTCTGGCTGCTCGCCTCCATTCTGCTTTTATATATAGGACCGCGCTCTGGCTGCTCGCCTCCATTCTGCTTTTATATAGAGGACCGCGCTCTGGCTGCTCGCCTCCATTCTGCTTTTATATATAGGACAGCGCTCTGGCTGCTCGCTCCATTCTGCTTTTATATAGAGGACCGCGCTCTGGCTGCTCGCCTCCATTCTGCTTTTATATATAGGACCGCGCTCTGGCAGCTCGCCTCCATTCTGCTTTGATATATAGGACCGCGCTCTGGCTGCTCGCCTCTATTCTGCTTTTATATATAGGACCGCGCTCTGGCTGCTCGCCTCCTTTCTGCTTTTATATATAGGACAGCGCTCTGGCTGCTCGCTCCATTCTGCTTTGATATATAGGACCGCGCTCTGGCTGCTCGCCTCTATTCTGCTTTTATATATAGGACCGCGCTCTGGCTGCTCGCCTCCATTCTGCTTTTATATATTGGACCGCGCTCTGGCTGCTCGCCTCCTTTCTGCTTTGATATATAGGACCGCGCTCTGGCTGCTCGCCTCCATTCTGCTTTGATATATAGGACCGCGCTCTGGCTGCTCGCCTCTTGGAGGTGCAGATCCTATAAGTACTACCACAAATATTTGAGTCTTCCTGTACGGGCTGATGAAAAAGAACTGAATATTTAGAGACAAGCTGAATAGACAGACATCATTACTGCGGCTCCACAGTCACCGGGAAATAACCGGATACATGAGAATGCGGCCTGGATACAATAGATAATACCTGCTTATAGACTGTAGCTGTAAGGGGTGCAGGGGTAAGATTTGCACCTGGCGCCCGAGTGCGTCCATAGAACCCATATATTAGAAGCCATCAGTATTTTATATGGGTGGAGGTCCAGGTACTGATTTTGCACTGGCAGCCCTTGTGATAGGTTATATAATTTTATGTCACAGCATGAACAATTAATACATTTTCACACAAAGGAAAACAAACCACAATCTGAAAATCCTTAAAAAGTGATTACCATTGTATCCTGTCTGGTCTCCAGATTGTTACATTGTAGCAAAGCACAGGATTGTGTTTATCCCACAGAGGATTGTGTCGACAGGATACAATTGTAACAAGTTCTCAGCTGTCAGATGTCAGGATTAGTGTTGAGCCACCCCCGTAGTGTTCGAGTTCGGTTCGGTTCGTCGAACACCCGTGTGTTCGCCGAACTGTTCGTCGAACTGTTCGTCGAACACCTTCGAACACCGTTAAAACCAATGGCAGGCAAACAAAAACACATAGAAACACATAGAAAACACCTTCAAAGGTGTCCAAAAGCTGACAAACTGCTCAGAAGACACAACTAACACATGGAAAAGTGACAAGTACATATAGTCATGCAAAAAGAAAAGAGGTGGAGGAGTAAAAGGAGGGGGAGACACAGATATAGGCATGTCATGCCCTTCTAAAATCCAAAAAGTGAGAAGCCGAGACGGCCAGTCCGCTCCTGCCCGTGCCACCTCCGTGTCGCCGGGTTTGTGCCAGAGCCGCGGTGAACCCTGACGGCCAGCCCCCCTCTCCCAATACTGGTGCCTGTCCGCTGGTGGGTCGAGAGAGCCCCCCTGTGGTGGAGGCAGCTCTAAGCTTTTTAATTTAAATTGTCCCTCTAATTTGAATGAATACACTTTAAATCCATTTACAAGGATCTATTGGAGGGCAAGTCTCATGCCAGCAGCCGCGTAATTCCAGCTCCAGTAGCGTCCACTAAAGCTGCTGCAGTTAAAAAGCTTTTATAAGGATCGAGCTCGGCTGTCCACCGCAAGGCATCCTAGTGCCAGTCCCAGCCCCTATGCCTTGGGGTGCCTCCTGATGCTCTTCACTAAGTATCCCGTGGTCCCGAAGCATTTCCTTTGAAAAAATTAAGTGTCCAAACTACAGGTGGTGTAGCTTGCTTAACAGCCGGGATAATCCGCTGACTAGCAGACACTGCTACTAGGCACAAAGTATTTCCTGGGCTAGATGCAGTTAAAAATTTGTAAGTAGATACTCTCGTTGGATGCTGAGAAAGCATTCCATAGAGTCTCCTGGCACGCCATATATGATTCTCTTAAAAAGCTTGGGGTAGGGGTCTAGGGGACCCTTTTATAGCCAAAATCACGGCCCTGTATCACAATACGTCACCTAGGCTGAAGATAAATGGAACTGTAGCACCGAGGGCTCGGTTGCTACAGACGTATTGCACCTCACCCAGAGGTGTGATATCTCACTCTCAGATAAGGATGGAGTGTGGATCAGGACCCGACACCTGCATGCATTACACCACATTGCCGTGGGGCAGGGCGACCAATATGCCCCTGAGATGGGCACGACAGTCCCTGTCCCTGGCTGGAGTGGGGGGAGGGAACACTGAGGAAGGGGAACCCTGCAGTGCAGGAGCAGGGAGGAAGCAGTTCCTGGGTGCATTGAGAAGGGAGTATAAAAGGTGGGCACCATCTTAGTTCAGTGCAGAGAAGTCTGAGCAGAAGTGGCAGGGAGCAGGGGCTCTGCATGAGCTCTGCTCCGGAGGCGGGCCTAGTAACAGAGGCCCAGGCCTGCAAGAGGGAGAAGGAAGGAAGAGGAGCGGAGAAGGCTCCAGGAACGAGGAATGAAGGGATCCCAGGGGTGCGGACGGGCGAGTCGCCACCGCACGCCCGAATCCACCTGCGTGGAGGGGTCAGGCCAAAGGGGGAGACCGGTCCCCGAACTAGTGGAGGCAGGAAACAACCCTCAGCTAGAAACCGGAGGCTCTGACATTTTATGTGGCGCAGCCCCTTGCTCCACCCGCTAGGAAGGCACCACATAGGGTCAGGGAAACTGGCGCCAAGTTTACCAAGAGGAGGCCCGAGGCAGCCGGACAGAAGTGTTGGTAAGAAAGGCCAGACAAAGGACACACAAAGGGGGTCCTGTGAAGCGCTCCAAAGTTATCTGGGAGTTGTCTGAGCCCCTCACCTGGTGAGCACAGTACGACGTGGGCAGCCGTTACCTGCAGACGTGGTCTGGATAATAAGAACTGTGAGTAAAGGCCCTGAACTGCATCACTGACTCCGTGTCGTTACTGCTGCTGCCCTGCACCATCACCCCCATCCTCCGCATACACTGCCCTGAGGCTATACTCCTCCCGTGGGGAGTTATGCTACACTCTGCTGCACCCACAACACCAGCCTCAGCGGTCTGCCCTGTAGCGGCGGTTCACTCTGACCGCAATCCACGGGTGGCGTAGTCGGACATTTAAACATCAAAACCACATAAATAGTTCCGCCACTGGTTTGACCGCCCTGAGCCACGGAACCGGATCGCCGCCACGAAGACTACAACCACCAGCATCCACCAAAAAGTGTCCGGCTCCGGGTGTCCCAAGGCCCAGGGGGTGCGTCAGAACATTTTCATCACCTTTCACAATCACCAATGGGACAAGGCAGGGATGTCCTCTGTCCCCTCTCTTATACATCCTAGTGACGGAGCACCTGCTCTCATCAATTCGCCATAACCCCAATATTAGGTGGATTGAGGTGGTAGGCACCGAGTACAAGTGCTCTCTATTTGCTGATGATGTCCTAGTATATATCACTCAATCACATATATCCATCCCTGCTGTTATGGCTGAAATAGATCACTTTGTTACATGGTAAAATTTTAAAATCAATGCAGCGAAGTCTGAGGCCCTCGATGTCTCCCTCCCTAAATCCATATAGGATTCCATCCAGTCCAACTTTCCCTTTGCCTGGCCCTCACAGGGTATCAAATACTTAGGAATTCCTATTCATAGAGACCTCTCCCATCTATGTTATCTTAATTTTGGGCCCTTTATTGAACAATTCCATACAGACCACGGTTGGCAAGTTAGAACTGTAAGATTCACTACGTGAACCACTGGTGTTTTGTGGAAAAGCACATGTTCCAAATTATTATGCAAAAAGTGTTTAGGAGTGATAAGGGAAGAATTTGTTTGTTTGTCAGTTAAACTCATTGATGGTGATGTGTGTCAGGGCTCTTTATATCACTGTAAGCAATTGCAGACACCTGTGCTAATTAGTTTGGCAGGTGTGTCCAATGAAAGGCAAGACTACTTAAGAAGGCTGTCTCACATTATTAAGCAGCCTACATTTTCTGCCAAAATGGGAAAGAAAAAGGATGTGTCGGCTGCTGAGAAGCAACAAATTGTGGAGTGTTTAGGTCAAGGCATGACTACAATCAACATTGTGCGATGATCAGGATGAAGTGTCTTGGCAATCAAGAAGTATGTAGCTGATTCACAGTACACACGTGTGCGTGCTGATAAGGGCAAATTGAGGACTCTTTCCTACAGGCAATTACGTCAGGTTGAAACAGCAGCGGCAAAAAAGCCTTGTCATAGCAGCAGACAAGTTTTTGAAGCTGCTTGTGCCTCCAACGTCCCCCGAACAACAAGATGCAGGGTCCTTCAGACTTTTGCAGCTGTGCATACGCCATCCTGTCGACCTCCTCTATCCACTTCACACAAGCAGAAACGGCTCCAGTGGGCCAAACATTACATGAAGACTGATTTCAAAACTGTTTTGTTCACGGATGAGTGCCGTGCAGCGCTCGATGGTCCAGATGAATGGAGTGGAGGATGGCTGGTTGATGGACACCCCACGCAAACACGGCTACAGCGCCAACAAGGAGGAGGTGGAGTAATGTTTTGGGCTGGAATCATGGGGAGAGAGATTGTCGGCCCCTTTAGGATCCCTGAAGGCGCTAAAGATGAACTCCATAATGTATGTGGATTTTCTCAAACAGCACTTCCTGCCATGGTTCAAGAAGAAGAACTGTGTATTTCACAGCAAGATCATTTTTCTGCATGATAATGCACCATCTCATGCTGCACATAAAACATCTGCATCTCTGGCTGATATGGGCATAAAAGGGGACAAACTTATGGTGTGACCCCCATGCTCCCCTGACCTCTACCCCATTCAGAACCTTTGGAGCATCATTAAAAGGAGTGTCTATGATGGCGGGAGGCAGTTCACATCTAAGCAACAGCTCTGGGAGGGTATTCTGTCCTCATGCAAAACAATTGAAGCAGAAACCATCCAAAACCTGACAAATTCAATGGACGAGAGAGTTCAGAAGCTCCTTTCGAACAAGGGGTCCTATGTGAAAATGTAACATCACCTAGAATAAAGTTTTGAGTTGAAAACTGTTTGATTTCAGTTTCTAACAACCTGCTAATGCTTATAATTTCAAAAATGACCATTTTTTTGGTCTTTATTAAAATGAAAAGGTTGATCGAAAAGTTTGGGGGATCTAAGAGTGTGGCAACCCAGTAGTCATGATTACTTCGAATTCTGACAATATGAGGGTCATGCTGCAGGTAGTGCAGCAAGAAGGCACTTATGTGTCTTGCGCATCTCGGAGCCCCAAAATTATTTTCCGGGCTAGATGCAGCTAAAAATTATTTTTAATTTTAAATCTGGTGGAGCTTATTATAGATGGCCTAATAGGATCAGTGCTGCACACTGCTACAAAGCCCAAATTATTTTCCAGTCAAGATACAGATAAACATGATTAGTAATTTGAAAGCTTAAAACGGTTGGTAGGGTGATTTTAACCAATCATCAAGCTTTTACTCTCCCCAGGATGACACAGGGGTAGAAAAGTCGTTTCGGATCCATGATTTGTTCATCTTTATGAACGTGAGTCTGTCTACATTATCAGTGGAGAGCCGCGTGCGCTTATCTGTCAGCACACCACCAGCAGCGCTGAACACACGTTCAGACAGAACGCTGGCTGCGGGGCATGACAAGATCTCCAAGGCGTAAGTGGCTAGCTCCGGCCATTTATCCAGATTGGAAGCCCAAAAAGAGCAAGGGTCCAGTGACACAGTCGTGGCTTCAATGTTTACTTGGAGATACTCCTGTACCATCGTCTCTAGGCGTTGACTATGTGTCAGACTTCTTGTCTCCTGTGGCCTTGCAAAGGATGGGCTAAAAAAGTGGTGAAATGATTCCGCAAAATTGATGTTACCAGCAGATACTGTGGTTCTGTTACGGTTTGAGTGCTGAACACTTGACGGTCCCACGGTTGGCAAGTTGGAACTGTGAGATTCACTACGTGCACCACTGGTATTTTGTGGAAAAGCACATGTAAGATTCTGCAACAGTCTCTGCTGATACTCCTGCATGCGTGCATCCCTTTCTATGGCAGGAATAATTTCTGCAAATTTACTTTTGTACCGGGGATCTAACAGTGTGGCAACCCAGTAGTCAGGATTATTTCTAATTCTCACAATTCGAGGGTCATGTTGCAGGTAGTGCAGCAAGAAGGCACTCATGTGTGTTGCGCATCCAGGAGCACCAAGTCCCTGTTGTGTTGGTGGCGAGGTAACAATCATGCTTCCTTCCTCTGTCCTCTCCCCCCAACCTCGCACAACAGAAATGTGATCAAGGTCTCCCTCATCTGATGAGTCTTCCATCAGTTCGTCCTCCACTTCTTCCTGGGCTCCTGCACCTTCCTCACTAGTTTGGCTGCTACCATGCGCCCTGGTAAAACCATCTCCCCCACCCTCACATGCCTGCCGCCTTGGTGCTGCCGACCGTCTGGACCTTGCAGATGTTAGCCCTTCCGCATACAACTCCTCCTCCTCTACTTCCTCCACCTCCTCTTGTGCCACCACCTGACTCCGAATTCTGTTTAACATGTGCTCCAGCATGTAAATCACCGGAATAGTCATGCTGATAATGGCATCGTCAGCACTAAACATCTTCGTCGCCATTTCAAAACTGTGCAGAAGGGTGCATAGGTCCCTGATCTGAGACCACTCCTCCAGCGTGATTTGCCCCACCTCTGAATCTCGTTGGCCCAGGCTATACGTCAGAACGTATTGCACCAGGGCTTGTCAGTGCTGCCACAGTCGCTGCAACATGTGCAGAGTTGAATTCCACCGGGTAGGCACATCGCATTTTAGCCGGTGAAGTGGCAGGCCCAACGACTTCTGTAGAGATGTAAGTGGCTGAGCTGCGGGATGCGAACGGCGGAAGTGAGCACACAGCGACCGTGCCCTCTGCAGAAGGCCATCTAGTCTGGGATAGTGGGCTAAAAATTGCTGGACAACCAGGTTCAACACGTGAGCCATACAAGGCACGTGTGTGACATTGCCCCGGCGAAGGGCCGCACCCAGGTTTGCAGCATTGTCGCACACGGCCTTCCCTGCTTTCAGGTCCAGTGGAGACAACCATTCATGAAATTGGTTCTCCAGAGCTGACCACAACTCCTCAGCTGTGTGACTCACATTTCCCAGACATTTCAATGTAAAAACCGCCTGATGACGTTGAGCCCTACTGCCAGCATAGTAAGGAGGTGTGCAGGATCCCTTCTGCGCAGTTAGAAAGCTTGTGGCATGACCAGACAGGCTTTGGGTGCAGGTGGAAGACCGAGAGGAGGTTGAGGAGGCAGAAGCAGTGGAGGAACTTTGACATAAAGAGGATTGACGCACAACTCGTGGGGACGGCAAGACTTGGACAGCAGCCCCTTGTCCTGCTGTCACCATAGTTACCCAGTGCCCAGTCAGCGACATGTAACGCCCCTGTCCATGCCTACTCGTCCAAGTGTCTGTGGTGAAATGCACCCTGTCACACACAGAGTTTCTCAAAGAAGCGGTGATGTTGTGTGCGACATGCTGGTGGAGCGCAGGCACACCTTTCTTTGAGAAGTAGTGCCGACTGGGCATCTGGTACTGGGGCACTGCGACGGACATAAGGTCTCGAAAATCCTCTGTGTCCACCAGGCGGAAAGGCAGCATTTCTGTAGCCAAGAGCTTGCAGATGGTGAAATTCAACCTCTTAGCTTTCTCATGGCTAGGAGGAAATGGTCTTTTACTTGTCCACATCTGAGGGACAGAGGGCTGGCTATTGTGCTTAGACGGGGTTGATAAGGGTGTCCCCGGCAAACTGCCGGTCTGTGAGGAAGATGCAGGCGGACATGTTAGGTTGCCTTGATCCAAAGGTGGTGCTATCGATGTCGGACAGCGCTCAACACCAGCTGGTGTTACCACCTCCAAAGAAAATGATGACCTGCCAATCACGCTGGCTGTTGCGGGTAAAGAGGTGGCAGGTCTGCGCCCCAAAACAGGTGTGACTGCTGTCCCCCCAGTCACAGAGGATGAAGAGGCCGCGGATGCACAAGATATGGCAGACGGTGGTTGGCCCGGCCGGCTAGGCCGCATTGTAGCACACTGAGCTTCCCACTGCAACTTATGCTTCATGTCCATGTGCCGGTTCATGCATGAAGTACTCAAACTATGTATTTTTTGGCCTCTACTTAGCTTTTGCTGACAAATGTTACAGATAACACGAGTTGGGTCATCTTTATCGATCTGAAAAAATGCCCAGGCTATGCAAGGCTTAGCACCCATGCGACCTGAAGAGCCACCACGACTTGTGGTGAGAGGCAGAGTTGTGTTTGAGGATGCAGTTGTTGACGTGCTTCCAGTACTACGTCTCTGTCCAGGAAGGCGCAACCTGACCTCGTCGTCACTAGCATCTTCCTCCACCTCCTCTGCTGACCTCATCTCTTGGCTGACTGTGGGTTGACAGTAAGTGGGATCTCCGACCTCATCATCATCACCCTGTGCGTTATCACACCCGTCGTCCTCAGAGCCAACCTGTTCCTGCCCTGACAAAAAACTAAAGTTGTCGCTCCAATCAGGTATTTGAGTCTTATCATCGTCTTCCTCATTGTCTCCACCAACAGGAGTTACAGTTTGGGAATGAGGGTCTACATTATGGTCAGAACCTTCTGCGTCTGGTCCTGGATCCGACTCATAAAGATTCTGGGCATCAGTGCAGATCATTTCCTCGTCTGGATTCACAGAAGCGCTGGAGTCGACCTCTGATTCCCAGGCTATAGTATGAGTAAACAGCTCTGCAGACTCAACCATCTGTTCTACCTCATACTCAGACGGGCAGCTGGAGATTTCGGAGCTGTGAGGAAGCAAGTGCGATTTGGGTGACACCTTTGAGGACTGGAGTATTTGTGATGTTGAAGTTGATGTGGAGGAGAGCCCACTTAAAGGAGCACTTGATATCCGTTGAAGCACCTGCTGTTTTTGTGCCTCATCTGGAATTTGTAGCGATTGGCGTGGCCGTAAGAAAGGGATCTTATCACATTGTCCGCTAAAAGAAGTAGACATTTTAGTTTGGCTGGAAGATGGTCTTTCTTCTGCACCTACCCCACGGACACAACCTTTTTTCCCCTTCCCAACACGCCTATTCCCCTTTCCACCAGCAGCAGGCCTTTTTCCACTCATTTTGGTGGTTAACTAATTCACAACTCTGGAGTTGTTTGCACAAAAAAACAATGGATGGTAACCGAGCAGAGCTGAGTGGCCAAACTGTGGTATTAGGCCAAAACTATTGGCTGGGTTAGATGCAGAAAAAAATTATTTTTAATTTGCAACCTGATGGAGGTCAGTATAGATGGACTAATAGACCAAGTCCCACACACTGCTAGAAGCCCAAATATTTTTTCAGAGGTAGATGCAGAAAAAAATTATTTTTAATTTGCAACCTGATGGAGGTCAGTATAGATGGACTAATAGACCAAGTCCCACACACTGCTAGAAGCCCAAATATTTTTTCAGAGCTAGATGCAGAAAAAAATTATTTTTAATTTGCAACCTGATGGAGGTCAGTATAGATGGACTAATAGAACAAGTCCCACACGCTGCTAGAAGCCCAAATATTTTTTCAGAGCTAGATGCAGAAAAATTTTTTATTCAATTTGCAACCTGATGGAGGTCAGTATAGATGGACTAATAGACCAAGTCCCACACACTGCTAGAAGCCCAAATATTTTTTCAGAGCTAGATGCAGAAAAAAATTATTTTTAATTTGCAACCTGATGGAGGTCAGTATAGATGGACTAATAGAACAAGTCCCACACGCTGCTAGAAGCCCAAATATTTTTTCAGAGATAAATGAAGAAAAAAATTATTTTTAATTTGCAACCTGATGGAGGTCAGTATAGATGGACTAATAGACCAAGTCCCACACACTGCTAGAAGCCCAAATATTTTTTCAGAGCTAGATGCAGAAAAAAATTATTTTTAATTTGCAACCTGATGGAGGTCAGTATAGATGGACTAATAGACCAAGTCCCACACACTGCTAGAAGCCCAAATATTTTTTCAGAGCTAGATGCAGAAAAAAATTATTTTTAATTTGCAACCTGATGGAGGTCAGTATAGATGGACTAATAGAACAAGTCCCACACGCTGCTAGAAGCCCAAATATTTTTTCAGAGATAAATGAAGAAAAAAATTATTTTTAATTTGCAACCTGATGGAGGTCAGTATAGATGGACTAATAGACCAAGTCCCACACACTGCTAGAAGGCCAAATATTTTTTCAGAGCTAGATGCAGAAAAAAAAAATTTTTAATTTGCAACCTGATGGAGGTCAGTATAGATGGACTAATAGACCAAGTCCCACACACAGCTAGAAGCCCAAATATTTTTTCAGAGCTAGATGCAGAAAATTTTTTTATTCAGTTTGCAACCTGATGGAGGTCAGTATAGATGGACTAATAGACCAAGTCCCACACACCGCTAGAAGCCCAAATATTTTTTCAGAGCTAGATGCAGAAATTTTTTTTATTCAATTTGCAACCTGATGGAGGTCAGTATAGATGGACTAATAGACCAAGTCCCACACACCGCTAGAAGCCCAAATATTTTTTCAGAGCTAGATGCAGAAAAAAATTATTTTTAATTTTCAACCTGATGGAGGTCAGCATAGATGGACTAATAGACCAAGTCCCACACACCGCTAGAAGCCCAAATATTTTTTCAGAGCTAGATGCAGAAAAAAATTATATTCAATTTGCAACCTGCTGGAGGTCAGTATAGAAGGACTAATAGAACAAGTCCCACACACTGCTAGAAGCCCAAATATTTTTTCAGAGCTAAATGAAGAAAAAAATTATTTTTAATTTGCAACCTGATGGAGGTCAGTATAGATGGACTAATAGACCAAGTCCCACACACTGCTAGAAGCCCAAATATTTTTTCAGAGCTAGATGCAGAAAAAAATTATTTTTAATTTGCAACCTGATGGAGGTCAGTATAGATGGACTAATAGACCAAGTCCCACACACCGCTAGAAGCCCAAATATTTTTTCAGAGCTAGATGCAGAAAAAAATTATATTCAATTTGCAACCTGCTGGAGGTCAGTATAGAAGGACTAATAGAACAAGTCCCACACACTGCTAGAAGCCCAAATATTTTTTCAGAGCTAAATGCAGAAAAAAAAAATTTTTAATTTGCAACCTGATGGAGGTCAGTATAGATGGACTAATAGACCAAGTCCCACACACAGCTAGAAGCCCAAATATTTTTTCAGAGCTAGATGCAGAAAATTTTTTTATTCAGTTTGCAACCTGATGGAGGTCAGTATAGATGGACTAATAGACCAAGTCCCACACACCGCTAGAAGCCCAAATATTTTTTCAGAGCTAGATGCAGAAAATTTTTTTATTCAATTTGCAACCTGATGGAGGTCAGTATAGATGGACTAATAGACCAAGTCCCACACACTGCTAGAAGCCCAAATATTTTTTCAGAGCTAGATGCAGAAATTTTTTTTATTCAATTTGCAACCTGATGGAGGTCAGTATAGATGAACTAATAGACCAAGTCCCACACACTGCTAGAAGCCCAAATATTTTTTCAGAGCTAGATGCAGAAAAAATTATTTTTAATTTGCAACCTGATGGAGGTCAGTATAGATGGACTAATAGACCAAGTCCCACACACTGCTAGAAGGCCAAATATTTTTTCAGAGCTACATGCAGAAAAAAATTATTTTTAATTTGCAACCTGATGGAGGTCAGTATAGATGGACTAATAGACCAAGTCCCACACACCGCTAGAAGCCCAAATATTTTTTCAGAGATAAATGAAGAAAAAAATTATTTTTAATTTGCAACCTGATGGAGGTCAGTATAGATGGACTAATAGACCAAGTCCCACACACTGCTAGAAGCCCAAATATTTTTTCAGAGCTACATGCAGAAAAAAATTATTTTTAATTTGCAACCTGCTGGAGGTCAGTATAGAAGGACTAATAGAACAAGTCCCACACACTGCTAGAAGCCCAAATATTTTTTCAGAGATAAATGAAGAAAAAAATTATTTTTAATTTGCAACCTGATGGAGGTCAGTATAGATGGACTAATAGACCAAGTCCCACACACTGCTAGAAGCCCAAATATTTTTTCAGAGCTAGATGCAGAAAAAAATTATATTCAGTTTGCAACCTGATGGAGGTCAGTATAGATGGACTAATAGAATGATGCTATGCCCAAAAGATTTTACTTCACTAGGTGCAGTAAAAAAATTGGTATTCTATACACAGGTGGTATATCTTGCAACACAGATAGGCTACTCCACTGACTAACACACTCACTCTGCAATAGGCCAAAAAGGATTAGCTTTGCTAGATTCAGCCAAATGCTGTGAAAAAAACTTGCACAGCACTGGCACAGACCTGCCTGGCAAAAACTGATAGGAACTGATGTAACTTAGTCCTGAAAAGGACTGCAATTACAATTAGTCTTTACTCCCACAATCTATCTATTTAAGAGCACAGACCTGCCTGATAAAAGTCGTAGGAAATGCTGTAACCTAGTCCTTAAAAGGACTGCAATCACAACTATTCCCTACTCCCAAGCTATCTGTAGATTTGTGCGAAAATTGGCTTGAAATTAACAAGGTATAGCGCACACAGCAACAGCGGTGCCGTCTAACACGCAGCTGCAGCAGTGAGAAAATGGTGGCGACGGGGAAAATGGCTTGGTCTTATAGGGCAAGGACATGTGACATACACTGCCAATGACACATGCCCTTGCTTGTGTGAAAAAAAGCACTTCGCTCCGTGTGTGCGCTGCTGATAGGCTGACAGATTGCACCTCCCCACTGTAAATGCGGGAAAGAGAAAAAAAAATGGAGATCTTCATTGTTCCTGCAGAGATCCATCCCCTGCCCCTCCCCCCGCCCCGCTGTACACTCAAACTGCGTATTAACATTAATTTTCATCATTACTGAGAAAAAATCCAGTTATGATTTTGGTGCACGAACAGTTATCGAACATAACCTCGAACAGCCGAATTTTTCTCAAATTGTTCGTGTTCGCCGAACGGCTCGAACACCGCCCAAAACAGCTCGAATTTGAGATTGGCGAACAGTTCAAGTAGAACAACGCTCATCTCTAGTCAGGATGGGTTTTTCATCCTTTGGGTGTAAACATGAATATTTCCAGTCATCAATAGCAAGCAGAGATCTTGCAAATAGTTGGAAACTTATCAACAAAGTATATTACAAAGTTGTGAATCGTGTCATTATTTATTTATTTTGTATGTTACATAGAGGTGCATCTCACAAAATCAGAATATCATGAAAAATGTAATTTATTTCAGTTCTTCAATACAAAAAGTGAACTCCTATATTATATAGAGTCATTACACACAGAGAGATCTATTATATAGAGTCATTAAACACAGAGAGATCTATTATATAGAGTCATTACACGCAGAGGGATCTATTATATAGAGTCATTACACACAGGGATCTATTATATAGAGTTATTACACACAGAGGGATCTATTATATAGTCATTACATGCAGAGGGATCTATTATATAGAGTCATTACACACAGAGGGATCTATTATATAAAGTCATTACACACAGAGGGATCTATTATATAGAGTCATTACACGCAGAGGGATCTATTATATAGAGTCATTACACACAGAGGGATCTATTATAAAGAGTCATTACACACAGAGGGATCTATTATATAGAGTCATTACACGCAGAGGGATCTATTATATAGAGTCATTACACACAGAGGGATCTATTATATAGAGTCATTACTCGCAGAGGGATCTATCATATAGAGTCATTACACGCAGAGTGATCTATTATATAGAGTCATTACACGCAGAGGGATCTATCATATAGAGTCATTACACGCAGAGGGATCTATTATATAGAGACATTACACACAGGGATCTATTATATAGAGTCATTACACACAGAGGGATCTATTATATAGAGTCATTACACGCAGAGGGATCTATTATATAGAGTCATTACACACAGAGGGATCTATTATATAGAGTCATTACACACAGAGCGATCTATTATATAGAGTCACTACACGCAGAGGGATCTATTATATAGAGTCATTACACACAGAGGGATCTATTATATAGAGTCATTACACACAGAGAGATCTATTATATAGAGTCATTACACACAGAGGGATCTATTATATAGAGTCATTACATGCAGAGGGATCTATTATATAGAGTCATTACAGACAGAGGGATCTATTATATAGAGTCATTACACGCAGAGGGATCTATTATATAGAGTCATTACACGCAGAGGAATCTATTATATAGAGTCATTACACACAGAGGGATCTATTACATAGAGTCATTACATGCAGAGGGATCTATTATATAGAGTCATTACATGCAGAGGGATCTATTATATAGAGTCATTACACACAGAGGGATCTATTATATAGAGTCATTGCACACAGAGGGATCTATCATATAGAGTCATTACACACAGAGGGATCTATTATATAGAGTCATTACTCGCAGAGGGATCTATCATAGAGTCATTACACGCAGAGTGATCTATTATATAGAGTCATTACACGCAGAGGGATCTATCATATAGAGTCATTACACGCAGAGGGATCTATTATATAGAGACATTACACACAGGGATCTACTATATAGAGTCATTACACACAGGGATCTATCATATAGAGTCATTACACACAGAGGGATCTATCATATAGAGACATTACACACAGAGGGATCTATCATATAGAGTCATTACACACAGAGGGATCTATCATATAGAGACATTACACACAGAGGGATCTATTATAAGAGTCATTACACACATAGGGATCTATTATACAGAGTCATTACACACAGAGTGATCTATTATATAGAGTCATTACACACAGAGGGATCTATTATATAGTCATTACACACAGAGGGATCTGTTATATAGAGTCATTACACACAGAGTGATCTATTATATAGAGTCATTACACACAGAGAGATCTATTATATAGAGTCATTACACACAGAGGGATCTATTATATAGAGTCATTACACACAGAGGGATCTATTATATAGAGTCATTACACACAGAGAGATCTATTATATAGAGTCATTACACACAGAGAGATCTATTATATAGAGTCATTACACGCAGAGGGATCTATTATATAGAGTCATTACACACAGGGATCTATTATATAGAGTTATTACACACAGAGGGATCTATTATATAGTCATTACATGCAGAGGGATCTATTATATAGAGTCATTACACACAGAGGGATCTATTATATAAAGTCATTACACACAGAGGGATCTATTATATAGAGTCATTACACGCAGAGGGATCTATTATATAGAGTCATTACACACAGAGGGATCTATTATAAAGAGTCATTACACACAGAGGGATCTATTATATAGAGTCATTACACGCAGAGGGATCTATTATATAGAGTCATTACACACAGAGGGATCTATTATATAGAGTCATTACACACAGAGAAATCTATTATATAGAGTCATTACACACAGAGAGATCTATTATATAGAGTCATTACACGCAGAGGGATCTATTATATAGAGTCATTACACACAGAGAGATCTATTATATAGAGTCATTACACACAGAGAGATCTATTATATAGAGTCATTACACGCAGAGGGATCTATTATATAGAGTCATTACACACAGGGATCTATTATATAGAGTTATTACACACAGAGGGATCTATTATATAGTCATTACACGCAGAGGGATCTATTATATAGAGTCATTACACACAGAGGGATCTATTATATAAAGTCATTACACACAGAGGGATCTATTATATAGAGTCATTACACGCAGAGGGATCTATTATATAGAGTCATTACACACAGAGGGATCTATTATAAAGAGTCATTACACACAGAGGGATCTATTATATAGAGTCATTACACGCAGAGGGATCTATTATATAGAGTCATTACACACAGAGGGATCTATTATAAAGAGTCATTACACACAGAGGGATCTATTATATAGAGTCATTACACGCAGAGGGATCTATTATATAGAGTCATTACACACAGAGGGATCTATTATATAGAGTCGTTACACACAGAGGGATCTATTATATAGAGTCATTACACACAAAGGGATCCATTATATAGAGTCACTACACACAGAGGGATCTATTATATAGAGTCATTACACACAGAGGGATCTATTATATAGAGTCATTACACGCCCAGGGATCTATTATATAGAGTCATTACACACAGATGGATCTATTATATAGAGTCATTACAGACAGAGGGATCTATTATATAGAGTCATTACACGCAGAGCGATATATTATATAGAGTCATTAAACACAGAGGGATCTATTATATTGAGTCATTACACGCAGAGAGATCTATTATATAGAGTCATTACACGCAGAGGGATCTATTATATAGAGTCATTACACACAGAGGGATCTATTATATAGAGTCATTACACGCAGAGGGATCTATTATATTGAGTCATTACACGCAGAGGGATCTATTATATAGAGTCATTACACACAGAGGGATCTATTATATAGAGTCATTACACACAGAGCGATCTATTATATAGAGTCACTACACGGAGAGGGATCTATTATATAGAGTCATTACACACAGAGGGATCTATTATATAGAGTCATTACACACAGAGAGATCTATTATATAGAGTCATTACACACAGAGGGATCTATTATATAGAGTCATTACACGCAGAGGGATCTATTATATAGAGTCATTACAGACAGAGGGATCTATTATATAGAGTCATTACACGCCCAGGGATCTATTATATAGAGTCATTACACACAGAGGGATCTATTATATAGAGTCATTACTCGCAGAGGGATCTATCATATAGAGTCATTACACGCAGAGTGATCTATTATATAGAGTCATTACACGCAGAGGGATCTATCATATAGAGTCATTACACGCAGAGGGATCTATTATATAGAGACATTACACACAGAGATCTATTATATAGAGTCATTACACACAGAGGGATCTATTATATAGAGTCATTACACGCAGAGGGATCTATTATATAGAGTCATTACACACAGAGGGATCTATTATATAGAGTCATTACACACAGAGCGATCTATTATATAGAGTCATTACACGCAGAGGGATCTATTATATAGAGTCATTACACACAGAGGGATCTATTATATAGAGTCATTACACACAGAGAGATCTATTATATAGAGTCATTACACACAGAGGGATCTATTATATAGAGTCATTACATGCAGAGGGATCTATTATATAGAGTCATTACAGACAGAGGGATCTATTATATAGAGTCATTACACGCAGAGGGATCTATTATATAGAGTCATTACACGCAGAGGAATCTATTATATAGAGTCATTACACACAGAGGGATCTATTATATAGAGTCATTACATGCAGAGGGATCTATTATATAGAGTCATTACATGCAGAGGGATCTATTATATAGAGTCATTACACACAGAGGGATCTATTATATAGAGTCATTGCACACAGAGGGATCTATCATATAGAGTCATTACACACAGAGGGATCTATTATATAGAGTCATTACTCGCAGAGGGATCTATCATATAGAGTCATTACACGCAGAGTGATCTATTATATAGAGTCATTACACGCAGAGGGATCTATCATATAGAGTCATTACACGCAGAGGGATCTATTATATAGAGACATTACACACAGGGATCTATTATATAGAGTCATTACACACAGGGATCTATCATATAGAGTCATTACACACAGAGGGATCTATCATATAGAGACATTACACACAGAGGGATCTATCATATAGAGTCATTACACACAGAGGGATCTATCATATAGAGACATTACACACAGAGGGATCTATTATAAGAGTCATTACACACATAGGGATCTATTATACAGAGTCATTACACACAGAGGGATCTATTATATAGAGTCATTACACACAGAGCGATCTATTATATAGAGTCATTACAGACAGAGGGATCTATTATATAGAGTCATTACACGCAGAGCGATCTATTATATAGAGTCATTACACACAGAGGGATCTATTATATAGAGTCATTACACGCAGAGAGATCTATTATATAGAGTCATTAGACGCAGAGGGATCTATTATATAGAGTCATTAAACGGAGAGGGATCTATTATGTAGAGTCATTACACAGAGGGATCTATTATATAGAGTCATTACACGCAAAGGGATCTATTATATAGAGTCATTACACGCAGAGAGATCTATTATATAGAGTCATTACACGCAGAGGGATCTATTATATAGAGTCATTACACACAGAGGGATCTATTATATAGAGTCAATACACGCAGAGGGATCTATTATATAGAGTCATTACACGCAGAGGGACCTATTATATAGAGTCATTACACGCAGAGGGATCAATTATATAAAGTCATTACACGCAGAGGGACCTATTATATAGAGTCATTACACGCAGAGGGATCTATTATATAGAGTCATTACACGCAGAGCGATCTATTATATAGAGTCATTACACGCAGAGGGATCTATTATATAGAGTCATTACACGCAGAGGGATCTATTATATAGAGTCATTACACACAGAGGGATCTATTATATAGAGTCATTACACGCAGAGGGATCTATTATATAGAGTCATTACACGCAGAGGGATCTATTATATAGAGTCATTACACGCAGAGGGATCTATTATATTGAGTCATTACACACAGAAGGATCTATTATATAGAGTCATTACACGCAGAGGGATCTATTATATAGAGTCATTACACGCAGAGGGATCTATTATATAGAGTCATTACACGCAGAGGGATCTATTATATAGAGTCATTACACGCAGAGGGATCTATTATATTGAGTCATTACACGCAGAGGGATCTATTATATAGAGTCATTACACGCAGAGGGATCTATTATATAGAGTCATTACACAGAGGAATCTATTATATAGAGTCATTACACACAGAGGGATCTATTATATAGAGTCATTATACGCAGAGGAATCTATTATATAGAGTCATTACACGCAGAGGGATCTATTATATAGAGTCATTACAGACAGAGGGATCTATTATATAGAGTCATTACACACAGAGGGATCTATTCTATAGAGTCGTTACACATAGAGGGATCTATTCTATAGAGTCGTTACACATAGAGGGATCTATTCTATGGAGTCGTTACACACAGAGGGATCTATTCTATAGAGTCGTTACACACAGAGGGATCTATTATATAGAGTCGTTACACACAGAGTGATCTATTATATAGAGTCGTTACACGCAGAGGGATCTATCATATAGAGTCGTTACACGCAGAGGGATCTATCATATAGAGTCATTACACGCAGAGGGATCTATCATATAGAGACATTACACGCAGAGGGATCTATTATAAGAGTCATTACACGCAGAGGGATCTATTATTAGAGTCATTACACGCAGAGGGATCTATTATATAGAGTCATTACACGCAGAGGGATCTATTATATAAAGTCATTACACACAGAGGGATCTATTATATAGAGTCATTACACGCAGAGGGATCTATTATATAGAGTCATTACACACAGAGGGATCTATTATAAAGAGTCATTACACACAGAGGGATCTATTATATAGAGTCATTACACGCAGAGGGATCTATTATATAGAGTCATTACACACAGAGGGATCTATTATATAGAGTCATTACACACAGAGGGATCTATTATATAGAGTCATTACACACAAAGGGATCTATTATATAGAGTCACTACACACAGAGGGATCTATTATATAGAGTCATTACACACAGAGGGATCTATTATATAGAGTCATTACACGCCCAGGGATCTATTATATAGAGTCATTACACACAGAGGGATCTATTATATAGAGTCATTACAGACAGAGGGATCTATTATATAGAGTCATTACACGCAGAGCGATCTATTATATAGAGTCATTAAACACAGAGGGATCTATTATATTGAGTCATTACACGCAGAGAGATCTATTATATAGAGTCATTACACGCAGAGGGATCTATTATATAGAGTCATTACACACAGAGGGATCTATTATATAGAGTCATTACACGCAGAGGGATCTATTATATAGAGTCATTACACGCAGAGGGATCTATTATATAAAGTCATTACACACAGAGGGATCTATTATATAGAGTCATTACACGCAGAAGGATCTATTATATAGAGTCATTACACACAGGGATCTATTATATAGAGTTATTACACACAGAGGGATCTATTATATAGTCATTACACGCAGAGGGATCTATTATATAGAGTCATTACACACAGAGGGATCTATTATATGAAGTCATTACACACAGAGGGATCTATTATATAGAGTCATTACACGCAGAGGGATCTATTATATAGAGTCATTACACACAGAGGGATCTATTATAAAGAGTCATTACACACAGAGGGATCTATTATATAGAGTCATTACACGCAGAGGGATCTATTATATAGAGTCATTACACACAGAGGGATCTATTATATAGAGTCATTACACACAGAGGGATCTATTATATAGAGTCATTACACACAAAGGGATCTATTATATAGAGTCACTACACACAGAGGGATCTATTATATAGAGTCATTACACACAGAGGGATCTATTATATAGAGTCATTACACGCCCAGGGATCTATTATATAGAGTCATTACACACAGAGGGATCTATTATATAGAGTCATTACAGACAGAGGGATCTATTATATAGAGTCATTACACGCAGAGCGATCTATTATATAGAGTCATTAAACACAGAGGGATCTATTATATTGAGTCATTACACGCAGAGAGATCTATTATATAGAGTCATTACACGCAGAGGGATCTATTATATAGAGTCATTACACACAGAGGGATCTATTCTATAGAGTCGTTACACATAGAGGGATCTATTCTATAGAGTCATTACACACAGAGGGATCTATTATATAGAGTCACTACACGCAGAGGGATCTATTATATAGAGTCATTATACACAGAGGGATCTATTATATAGAGTCATTACACACAGAGAGATCTATTATATAGAGTCATTACACACAGAGGGATCTATTATATAGAGTCATTACACGCAGAGGGATCTATTATATAGAGTCATTACACGCAGAGGGATCTATTATATAGAGTCATTACACACAGAGGGATCTATTATATAGAGTCATTACACACAGAGCGATCTATTATATAGAGTCACTACACGCAGAGGGATCTATTATATAGAGTCATTACACACAGAGGGATCTATTATATAGAGTCATTACACACAGAGAGATCTATTATATAGAGTCATTACACACAGAGGGATCTATTATATAGAGTCATTACACGCAGAGGGATCTATTATATAGAGTCATTACAGACAGAGGGATCTATTATATAGAGTCATTACACGCCCAGGGATCTATTATATAGAGTCATTACACACAGAGGGATCTATTATATAGAGTCATTACTCACAGAGGGATCTATCATATAGAGTCATTACACGCAGAGTGATCTATTATATAGAGTCATTACACGCAGAGGGATCTATCATATAGAGTCATTACACGCAGAGGGATCTATTATATAGAGACATTACACACAGGGATCTATTATATAGAGTCATTACACACAGAGGGATCTATTATATAGAGTCATTACACGCAGAGGGATCTATTATATAGAGTCATTACACACAGAGGGATCTATTATATAGAGTCATTACACACAGAGCGATCTATTATATAGAGTCACTACACGCAGAGGGATCTATTATATAGAGTCATTACACACAGAGGGATCTATTATATAGAGTCATTACACACAGAGAGATCTATTATATAGAGTCATTACACACAGAGGGATCTATTATATAGAGTCATTACACGCAGAGGGATCTATTATATAGAGTCATTACAGACAGAGGGATCTATTATATAGAGTCATTACACGCAGAGGGATCTATTATATAGAGTCATTACACGCAGAGGGATCTATTATATAGAGTCATTACACACAGAGGGATCTATTATATAGAGTCATTACATGCAGAGGGATCTATTATATAGAGTCATTACATGCAGAGGGATCTATTATATAGAGTCATTACACGCAGAGGGATCTATTATATAGAGTCATTGCACACAGAGGGATCTATCATATAGAGTCATTACACACAGAGGGATCTATTATATAGAGTCATTACTCGCAGAGGGATCTATCATATAGAGTCATTACACGCAGAGTGATCTATTATATAGAGTCATTACACACAGAGGGATCTATCATATAGAGTCATTACACACAGAGGGATCTATTATATAGAGACATTACACACAGGGATCTATTATACAGAGTCATTTCACACAGAGGGATCTATCATATAGAGTCATTACACACAGAGGGATCTATCATATAGAGACATTACACACAGAGGGATCTATCATATAGAGTCATTACACACAGAGGGATCTATCATATAGAGATATTACACACAGAGGGATCTATTATAAGACTCATTACACACATAGGGATCTATTATACAGAGTCATTACACACAGAGGGATCTATTATATAGAGTCATTACACACAGAGCGATGTATTATATAGAGTCATTACAGACAGAGGGATCTATTATATAGAGTCATTACACGCAGAGCGATCTATTATATAGAGTCATTACACACAGAGGGATCTATTATATAGAGTCATTACATGCAGAGAGATCTATTATATAGAGTCATTAGACGCAGAGGGATCTATTATATAGAGTCATTAAACGGAGAGGGATCTATTATGTAGAGTCATTACACAGAGGGATCTATTATATAGAGTAATTACACACAAAGGGATCTATTATATAGAGTCATTACACGCAGAGAGATCTATTATATAGAGTCATTACACGCAGAGGGATCTATTATATAGAGTCATTACACACAGAGGGATCTATTATATAGAGTCATTACACGCAGAGGGATCTATTATATAGAGTCATTACACGCAGAGGGACCTATTATATAGAGTCATTACACGCAGAGGGATCAATTATATAAAGTCATTACATGCAGAGGGACCTATTATATAGAGTCATTACACGCAGAGGGATCTATTATATAGAGTCATTACACGCAGAGCGATCTATTATATAGAGTCATTACACGCAGAGGGATCTATTATATAGAGTCATTACACGCAGAGGGATCTATTATATAGAGTCATTACACGCAGAGGGATCTATTATATAGTCATTACACGCAGAGGGATCTATTATATAGAGTCATTACACGCAGAGGGATCTATTATATAGAGTCATTAAACGCAGAGGGATCTATTATATTGAGTCATTACACACAGAAGGATCTATTATATAGAGTCATTACACGCAGAGGGATCTATTATATAGAGTCATTACACGCAGAGGGATCTATTATATAGAGTCATTACACGCAGAGGGATCTATTATATTGAGTCATTACACGCAGAGGGATCTATTATATAGAGTCATTACACGCAGAGGGATCTATTATATAGAGTCATTACACAGAGGAATCTATTATATAGAGTCATTACACACAGAGGGATCTATTATATAGAGTCATTACACGCAGAGGAATCTATTATATAGAGTCATTACACGCAGAGGGATCTATTATATAGAGTCATTACAGACAGAGGGATCTATTAGATAGAGTCATTACACACAGAGGGATCTATTCTATAGAGTCGTTACACATAGAGGGATCTATTCTATAGAGTCGTTACACATAGAGGGATCTATTCTATAAAGTCGTTACACACAGAGGGATCTATTCTATAGAGTCGTTACACACAGAGGGATCTATTATATAGAGTCGTTACACACAGAGTGATCTATTATATAGAGTCGTTACACGCAGAGGGATCTATCATATAGAGTTGTTACACGCAGAGGGATCTATCATATAGAGTCATTACACGCAGAGGGATCTATCATATAGAGACATTACACGCAGAGGGATCTATTATAAGAGTCATTACACGCAGAGGGATCTATTATTAGAGTCATTACACGCAGAGGGATCTATTATATAGAGTCATTACACGCAGAGGGATCTATTATATAGAGTCATTACACACAGAGGGATCTATTATATAGAGTCATTACACGCAGAGGGATCTATTATATAGAGTCATTACACGCAGAGAGATCTATTATATAGAGTCATTACACGCAGAGGGATCTATTATATAGAGTCATTACACGCAGAGGGATCTATTATATAGAGTCATTACACGCAGAGGGATCTATTACATAGAGTCATTACACGCAGAGGGATCTGTCATATAGAGTCATTACACGCAGAGGGATCTATCATATAGAGTCGTTACACACAGAGGGATCTATCATATAGAGTCATTACACACAGAGGGATCTATCATATAGAGTCATTACACACAGAGCGATCTATCATATAGAGTCATTACACACAGAGGGATCTATCATATAGAGACATTACACACAGAGGGATCTATTATAAGAGTCATTACACACAGAGGGATCTGTCATATAGAGTCATTACACGCAGAGGGATCTATCATATAGAGTCATTACACACAGAGGGATCTATTATATAGAGTCATTACACACAGAGTGATCTATTATATAGAGTCATTACACACAGAGTGATCTATTATATAGAGTCATTACACACAGAGTGATCTATTATATAGAGTCATTACACACAGAGAGATCTATTATATAGAGTCATTACACACAGAGGGATCTATTATATAGAGTCATTACACGCAGAGGGATCTATTATATAGAGTCATTACACGCAGAGGGATCTATGATATAGAGTCATTACACGCAGAGGGATCTATTCTATAGAGTCATTACACGCAGAGAGATCTATTCTATAGAGTCATTACACGCAGAGGGATCTATTCTATAGAGTCATTACACGCAGAGGGATCTATTCTATAGAGTCATTACACGCAGAGGGATCTATTCTATAGAGTCATTACACGCAGAGCGATCTATTCTATAGAGTCATTACACGCAGAGGGATCTATTCTATAGAGTCATTACACGCAGAGGGATCAATTCTATAGAGTCATTACACGCAGACGGATCTATTCTATAGAGACATTACACGCAGATTGATCTATTATATAGAATCATTACACGCAGAGGGATCTATTATATAGTCATTACACGCAGAGGGATCTATTATATAGAGTCATTACACGCAGAGGGATCTATTATATAGAGTCATTAAACGCAGAGGGATCTATTATATTGAGTCATTACACACAGAAGGATCTATTATATAGAGTCATTACACGCAGAGGGATCTATTATATAGAGTCATTACACGCAGAGGGATCTATTATATAGAGTCATTACACGCAGAGGGATCTATTATATTGAGTCATTACACGCAGAGGGATCTATTATATAGAGTCATTACACGCAGAGGGATCTATTATATAGAGTCATTACACAGAGGAATCTATTATATAGAGTCATTACACACAGAGGGATCTATTATATAGAGTCATTACACGCAGAGGAATCTATTATATAGAGTCATTACACGCAGAGGGATCTATTATATAGAGTCATTACAGACAGAGGGATCTATTAGATAGAGTCATTACACACAGAGGGATCTATTCTATAGAGTCGTTACACATAGAGGGATCTATTCTATAGAGTCGTTACACATAGAGGGATCTATTCTATAGAGTCGTTACACACAGAGGGATCTATTCTATAGAGTCGTTACACACAGAGGGATCTATTATATAGAGTCGTTACACACAGAGTGATCTATTATATAGAGTCGTTACACGCAGAGGGATCTATCATATAGAGTTGTTACACGCAGAGGGATCTATCATATAGAGTCATTACACGCAGAGGGATCTATCATATAGAGACATTACACGCAGAGGGATCTATTATAAGAGTCATTACACGCAGAGGGATCTATTATTAGAGTCATTACACGCAGAGGGATCTATTATATAGAGTCATTACACGCAGAGGGATCTATTATATAGAGTCATTACACACAGAGGGATCTATTATATAGAGTCATTACACGCAGAGGGATCTATTATATAGAGTCATTACACGCAGAGAGATCTATTATATAGAGTCATTACACGCAGAGGGATCTATTATATAGAGTCATTACACGCAGAGGGATCTATTATATAGAGTCATTACACGCAGAGGGATCTATTACATAGAGTCATTACACGCAGAGGGATCTGTCATATAGAGTCATTACACGCAGAGGGATCTATCATATAGAGTCGTTACACACAGAGGGATCTATCATATAGAGTCATTACACACAGAGGGATCTATCATATAGAGTCATTACACACAGAGCGATCTATCATATAGAGTCATTACACACAGAGGGATCTATCATATAGAGACATTACACACAGAGGGATCTATTATAAGAGTCATTACACACAGAGGGATCTGTCATATAGAGTCATTACACGCAGAGGGATCTATCATATAGAGTCATTACACACAGAGGGATCTATTATATAGAGTCATTACACACAGAGTGATCTATTATATAGAGTCATTACACACAGAGTGATCTATTATATAGAGTCATTACACACAGAGTGATCTATTATATAGAGTCATTACACACAGAGAGATCTATTATATAGAGTCATTACACACAGAGGGATCTATTATATAGAGTCATTACACGCAGAGGGATCTATTATATAGAGTCATTACACGCAGAGGGATCTATGATATAGAGTCATTACACGCAGAGGGATCTATTCTATAGAGTCATTACACGCAGAGAGATCTATTCTACAGAGTCATTACACGCAGAGGGATCTATTCTATAGAGTCATTACACGCAGAGGGATCTATTCTATAGAGTCATTACACGCAGAGGGATCTATTCTATAGAGTCATTACACGCAGAGCGATCTATTCTATAGAGTCATTACACGCAGAGGGATCTATTCTATAGAGTCATTACACGCAGAGGGATCAATTCTATAGAGTCATTACACGCAGACGGATCTATTCTATAGAGACATTACACGCAGATTGATCTATTATATAGAATCATTACACGCAGAGGGATCTATTATATAGTCATTACACGCAGAGGGATCTATTATGTAGAGTCATTACACGGAGAGGGATCTATTATATAGAGTCATTACACGGAGAGGGATCTATTATATAGAGTCATTACACGCAGAGGGATCTATTAAATAGAGTCATTAAACGCAGAGGGATCTATTAAATAGAGTCATTACACGCAGAGGGATCTATTATATAGATTCATTACACACAGAGGGATCTATTCTATGGAGTCATTACACACAGAGGGATCTATTCTATAGAGTCATTACACAGAGGGATCTATTCTATAGAGTCATTACACACAGAGGGATCTATTCTATAGAGTCATTACACACAGAGGGATCTATTCTATAGTCATTACACACAGACGGATCTATTATATAGAGTCATTACACACAGAGGGATCTATTCTATAGAGTCATTACACACAGAGGGATCTATTCTATAGAGTCATTACACAAAGAGGGATCCATTCTATAGAGTCATTACACACAGAGGAATCTATTATATAGAGTCATTACACACAGAGGGATCTATTCTATAGAGTCGTTACACATAGAGGGATCTATTCTATAGAGTCATTACACACAGAGGGATCTATTATATAGAGTCGTTACACACAGAGGTATCTATTATATAGAGTCGTTACACGCAGAGTGATCTATTATATAGAGTCGTTGCACGCAGAGGGATCTATCATATAGAGTCATTACACGCAGAGGGATCTATCATATAGAGACATTACACACAGAGGGATCTATCATATAGAGACATTACACGCAGAGGGATCTATTATAAGAGTAATTACACGCAGAGGGATCTATTATAAGAGTCATTACACGCAGAGGGATCTATTATATTGAGTCATTACACGCAGAGGGATCTATTTTATAGAGTCATTACACGCAGAGGGATATATTATATAGAGTCATTACACGCAGATGGATCTATTATATAGAGACATTGCACACAGATGGATCTATTATATAGAGTCATTACACACAGAGGGATCTATTATATAGAGTCATTACACACAGAGGGATCTATTATATAGAGTCATTACACACAGAGGGATCTATTATATAGAGTCATTACACACAGAGGGATCTATTATATAGAGTCATTACACGCAGAGGGATCTATTATATAGAGTCATTAGACGCAGAGGGATCTATTACATAGAGTCATTACACGCAGAGGGATCTATTATATAGAGTCATTACACGCAGAGGGATCTATTATATAGAGTCATTACACGCAGAGGGATATATTATATAGAGTCATTGCACGCAGAGGGATCTATTATATAGAGTCATTGCACGCAGAGCGATCTATTATATAGAGTCATTACATGCAGAGCGATCTATTATATAGAGTCATTGCACGCAGAGGGATCTATCATATAGAGTCATTACACGCAGAGGGATCTATCATATAGAGTCATTACACGCAGAAGAATCTATTATATAGAGACATTACAAACAGATGGATCTATTATATAGAGTCAGTACACACAGAGTGATCTATTAGATAGAGTCATTACACACAGAGGGATCTATCATATAGAGTCATTACACACAGGGATCTATTATAAGAGTCATTACACACAGAGGAATCTATTATATAGAGTCATTACACGCAGAGGGATCTATTATATTGAGTCATTACACACAGAGGGATCTATTATATAGAGTCATTACACGCAGAGTGATCTACCATATAGAGTCATTACACGCAGAGTGATCTATCATATGGAGACATTACACACAGAGAGATATATTATATAGAGTCATTACACGCAGAGGGATCTATTACATAGAGTCATTACACACAGAGGGATCTGTCATATAGAGTCATTACACGCAGAGGGATCTATCATATAGAGATATTACACACAGAGGGATCTATTATATAGAGTCAGTACACACAGAGGGATCAATTATATAGAGTCATTACACACAGAGGGATCTATTATATAGAGTCATTACACACAGAGGGATCTATTATAAAGAGTCATTACACATAGAGCGATCTATTATATAGAGTCACTACACACAGAGGGATCTATTATATAGAGTCATTACACACAGAGGGATCTATTATATACAGTCATTACACACAAAGGGATCTATTATATAGAGTCATTACACACAGAGGGATCTATTATATAGAGTCATTACACACAGAGGGATCTATTATATAGAGTCATTACACACAGAGGAATCTATTATATAGAGTCATTACACGCAGAGGGATCTATTATATAGAGTCATTACAGGCAGAGGGATCTATTATATAGAGTCATTACGCGCAGAGGGATCTATTATATAGAGTCATTGCACGCAGAGCGATCTATTCTATAGAGTCATTGCACGCAGAGCGATCTATTATATAGAGTCATTGCACGCAGAGGGATCTATCATATAAAGTCATTACACGCAGAGGGATCTATTATATAGAGACATTACACGCAGATTGATCTATTATATAGAATCATTACACGCAGAGGGATCTATTATGTAGAGTCATTACACGCAGAGGGATCTATTATATAGAGTCATTTCACGCAGAGGGATCTATTATATAGAGTCATTACACGCAGAGGGATCTATTATATAGAGTCATTACACGCAGAGGGATCTATTAAATAGAGTCATTACACGCAGAGGGATCTATTATATAGAGTCATTACACGCAGAGGGATCTATTATATAGAGTCATTACACACAGAGGGATCTATTATATAGAGTCATTACACACAGAGGGATCTATTCTATAGAGTCATTACACACAGAAGGATCTATTATATAGAGTCATTACACACAGAGGGATCTATTCTATAGAGTTATTACACACAGAGGGATCTATTCTATAGAGTCATTACACACAGAGGGATCTATTCTATAGAGTCATTACACACAGAGGGATCTATTCTATAGAGTCGTTACACATAGAGGGATCTATTCTATAGAGTCATTACACACAGAGGGATCTATTATATAGAGTCGTTACACACAGAGGGATCTATTATATAGAGTCGTTACACAAAGAGTGATCTATTATATAGAGTCGTTACATACAGAGGGATCTATCATATAGAGTCATTACACACAGAGGGATCTATCATATAGAGTCATTACACACAGAGGGATCTATCATATAGAGTCGTTACACACAGAGGGATCTATCATATAGAGACATTACACACAGAGGGATCTATCATATAGAGTCATTACACACAGAGGGATCTATCATATAGAGACATTACACACAGAGGGATCTATTATAAGAGTCATTACACACAGAGGGATCTATTATATAGAGTCATTACACACAGAGGAATCTATTATATAGAGTCATTACACGCAGAGGGATCTATTATATAGAGTCATTACACGCAGAGCGATCTATCATATAGAGTCAGTACACGCAGAGGGATCTATCATATAGAGACATTACACAAAGAGGGATCTATTATATAGAGTCATTACACACAGAGGGATCTATTCTATGGAGTCATTACACACAGAGGGATCTATTCTATAGAGTCATTACACAGAGGGATCTATTCTATAGAGTCATTACACACAGAGGGATCTATTCTATAGAGTCATTACACACAGAGGGATCTATTCTATAGTCATTACACACAGACGGATCTATTATATAGAGTCATTACACACAGAGGGATCTATTCTATAGAGTCATTACACACAGAGGGATCTATTCTATAGAGTCATTACACAAAGAGGGATCCATTCTATAGAGTCATTACACACAGAGGAATCTATTATATAGAGTCATTACACACAGAGGGATCTATTCTATAGAGTCGTTACACATAGAGGGATCTATTCTATAGAGTCATTACACACAGAGGGATCTATTATATAGAGTCGTTACACACAGAGGTATCTATTATATAGAGTCGTTACACGCAGAGTGATCTATTATATAGAGTCGTTGCACGCAGAGGGATCTATCATATAGAGTCATTACACGCAGAGGGATCTATCATATAGAGACATTACACACAGAGGGATCTATCATATAGAGACATTACACGCAGAGGGATCTATTATAAGAGTAATTACACGCAGAGGGATCTATTATAAGAGTCATTACACGCAGAGGGATCTATTATATTGAGTCATTACACGCAGAGGGATCTATTTTATAGAGTCATTACACGCAGAGGGATATATTATATAGAGTCATTACACGCAGATGGATCTATTATATAGAGACATTGCACACAGATGGATCTATTATATAGAGTCATTACACACAGAGGGATCTATTATATAGAGTCATTACACACAGAGGGATCTATTATATAGAGTCATTTCACACAGAGGGATCTATTATATAGAGTCATTACACACAGAGGGATCTATTATATAGAGTCATTACACGCAGAGGGATCTATTATATAGAGTCATTAGACGCAGAGGGATCTATTACATAGAGTCATTACACGCAGAGGGATCTATTATATAGAGTCATTACACGCAGAGGGATCTATTATATAGAGTCATTACACGCAGAGGGATATATTATATAGAGTCATTGCACGCAGAGGGATCTATTATATAGAGTCATTGCACGCAGAGCGATCTATTATATAGAGTCATTACATGCAGAGCGATCTATTATATAGAGTCATTGCACGCAGAGGGATCTATCATATAGAGTCATTACACGCAGAGGGATCTATCATATAGAGTCATTACACGCAGAAGAATCTATTATATAGAGACATTACAAACAGATGGATCTATTATATAGAGTCAGTACACACAGAGTGATCTATTAGATAGAGTCATTACACACAGAGGGATCTATCATATAGAGTCATTACACACAGGGATCTATTATAAGAGTCATTACACACAGAGGAATCTATTATATAGAGTCATTACACGCAGAGGGATCTATTATATTGAGTCATTACACACAGAGGGATCTATTATATAGAGTCATTACACGCAGAGTGATCTACCATATAGAGTCATTACACGCAGAGTGATCTATCATATGGAGACATTACACACAGAGAGATATATTATATAGAGTCATTACACGCAGAGGGATCTATTACATAGAGTCATTACACACAGAGGGATCTGTCATATAGAGTCATTACACGCAGAGGGATCTATCATATAGAGATATTACACACAGAGGGATCTATTATATAGAGTCAGTACACACAGAGGGATCAATTATATAGAGTCATTACACACAGAGGGATCTATTATATAGAGTCATTACACACAGAGGGATCTATTATAAAGAGTCATTACACATAGAGCGATCTATTATATAGAGTCACTACACACAGAGGGATCTATTATATAGAGTCATTACACACAGAGGGATCTATTATATACAGTCATTACACACAAAGGGATCTATTATATAGAGTCATTACACACAGAGGGATCTATTATATAGAGTCATTACACACAGAGGGATCTATTATATAGAGTCATTACACACAGAGGAATCTATTATATAGAGTCATTACACGCAGAGGGATCTATTATATAGAGTCATTACAGGCAGAGGGATCTATTATATAGAGTCATTACGCGCAGAGGGATCTATTATATAGAGTCATTGCACGCAGAGCGATCTATTCTATAGAGTCATTGCACGCAGAGTGATCTATTATATAGAGTCATTGCACGCAGAGGGATCTATCATATAAAGTCATTACACGCAGAGGGATCTATTATATAGAGACATTACACGCAGATTGATCTATTATATAGAATCATTACACGCAGAGGGATCTATTATGTAGAGTCATTACACGCAGAGGGATCTATTATATAGAGTCATTTCACGCAGAGGGATCTATTATATAGAGTCATTACACGCAGAGGGATCTATTATATAGAGTCATTACACGCAGAGGGATCTATTAAATAGAGTCATTACACGCAGAGGGATCTATTATATAGAGTCATTACACGCAGAGGGATCTATTATATAGAGTCATTACACACAGAGGGATCTATTATATAGAGTCATTACACACAGAGGGATCTATTCTATAGAGTCATTACACACAGAAGGATCTATTATATAGAGTCATTACACGCAGAGGGATCTATTATATAGAGTCATTACACACAGAGGGATCTATTATATAGAGTCATTACACGCAGAGGGATCTATTATATAGAGTCATTACACGCAGAGGGATCTATTATATTGAGTCATTACACACAGAGGGATCTATTATATAGAGTCATTACACGCAGAGTGATCTACCATATAGAGTCATTACACGCAGAGTGATCTATCATATGGAGACATTACACACAGAGAGATATATTATATAGAGTCATTACACGCAGAGGGATCTATTACATAGAGTCATTACACACAGAGGGATCTGTCATATAGAGTCATTACACGCAGAGGGATCTATCATATAGAGATATTACACACAGAGGGATCTATTATATAGAGTCAGTACACACAGAGGGATCAATTATATAGAGTCATTACACACAGAGGGATCTATTATATAGAGTCATTACACACAGAGGGATCTATTATAAAGAGTCATTACACATAGAGCGATCTATTATATAGAGTCACTACACACAGAGGGATCTATTATATAGAGTCATTACACACAGAGGGATCTATTATATACAGTCATTACACACAAAGGGATCTATTATATAGAGTCATTACACACAGAGGGATCTATTATATAGAGTCATTACACACAGAGGGATCTATTATATAGAGTCATTACACACAGAGGAATCTATTATATAGAGTCATTACACGCAGAGGGATCTATTATATAGAGTCATTACAGGCAGAGGGATCTATTATATAGAGTCATTACGCGCAGAGGGATCTATTATATAGAGTCATTGCACGCAGAGCGATCTATTCTATAGAGTCATTGCACGCAGAGTGATCTATTATATAGAGTCATTGCACGCAGAGGGATCTATCATATAAAGTCATTACACGCAGAGGGATCTATTATATAGAGACATTACACGCAGATTGATCTATTATATAGAATCATTACACGCAGAGGGATCTATTATGTAGAGTCATTACACGCAGAGGGATCTATTATATAGAGTCATTTCACGCAGAGGGATCTATTATATAGAGTCATTACACGCAGAGGGATCTATTATATAGAGTCATTACACGCAGAGGGATCTATTAAATAGAGTCATTACACGCAGAGGGATCTATTATATAGAGTCATTACACGCAGAGGGATCTATTATATAGAGTCATTACACACAGAGGGATCTATTATATAGAGTCATTACACACAGAGGGATCTATTCTATAGAGTCATTACACACAGAAGGATCTATTATATAGAGTCATTACACGCAGAGGGATCTATTATATAGAGTCATTACACACAGAGGGATCTATTATATAGAGTCATTACACGCAGAGGGATCTATTATATAGAGTCATTACACGCAGAGAGATCTATTATATAGAGTCATTACACGCAGAGGGATCTATTATATAGAGTCATTACACGCAGAGGGATCTATTATATAGAGTCATTACACGCAGAGGGATCTATTACATAGAGTCATTACACGCAGAGGGATCTGTCATATAGAGTCATTACACGCAGAGGGATCTATCATATAGAGTCGTTACACACAGAGGGATCTATCATATAGAGTCATTACACACAGAGGGATCTATCATATAGAGTCATTACACACAGAGCGATCTATCATATAGAGTCATTACACACAGAGGGATCTATCATATAGAGACATTACACACAGAGGGATCTATTATAAGAGTCATTACACACAGAGGGATCTGTCATATAGAGTCATTACACGCAGAGGGATCTATCATATAGAGTCATTACACACAGAGGGATCTATTATATAGAGTCATTACACACAGAGTGATCTATTATATAGAGTCATTACACACAGAGTGATCTATTATATAGAGTCATTACACACAGAGTGATCTATTATATAGAGTCATTACACACAGAGAGATCTATTATATAGAGTCATTACACACAGAGGGATCTATTATATAGAGTCATTACACGCAGAGGGATCTATTATATAGAGTCATTACATGCAGAGGGATCTATGATATAGAGTCATTACACGCAGAGGGATCTATTCTATAGAGTCATTACACGCAGAGAGATCTATTCTATAGAGTCATTACACGCAGAGGGATCTATTCTATAGAGTCATTACACGCAGAGGGATCTATTCTATAGAGTCATTACACGCAGAGGGATCTATTCTATAGAGTCATTACACGCAGAGCGATCTATTCTATAGAGTCATTACACGCAGAGGGATCTATTCTATAGAGTCATTACACGCAGAGGGATCAATTCTATAGAGTCATTACACGCAGACGGATCTATTCTATAGAGACATTACACGCAGATTGATCTATTATATAGAATCATTACACGCAGAGGGATCTATTATATAGTCATTACACGCAGAGGGATCTATTATGTAGAGTCATTACACGGAGAGGGATCTATTATATAGAGTCATTACACGGAGAGGGATCTATTATATAGAGTCATTACACGCAGAGGGATCTATTAAATAGAGTCATTAAACGCAGAGGGATCTATTAAATAGAGTCACTACACGCAGAGGGATCTATTATATAGAGTCATTACACACAGAGGGATCTATTCTATGGAGTCATTACACACAGAGGGATCTATTCTATAGAGTCATTACACAGAGGGATCTATTCTATAGAGTCATTACACACAGAGGGATCTATTCTATAGAGTCATTACACACAGAGGGATCTATTCTATAGTCATTACACACAGACGGATCTATTATATAGAGTCATTACACACAGAGGGATCTATTCTATAGAGTCATTACACACAGAGGGATCTATTCTATAGAGTCATTACACAAAGAGGGATCCATTCTATAGAGTCATTACACACAGAGGAATCTATTATATAGAGTCATTACACACAGAGGGATCTATTCTATAGAGTCGTTACACATAGAGGGATCTATTCTATAGAGTCATTACACACAGAGGGATCTATTATATAGAGTCGTTACACACAGAGGTATCTATTATATAGAGTCGTTACACGCAGAGTGATCTATTATATAGAGTCGTTGCACGCAGAGGGATCTATCATATAGAGTCATTACACGCAGAGGGATCTATCATATAGAGACATTACACACAGAGGGATCTATCATATAGAGACATTACACGCAGAGGGATCTATTATAAGAGTAATTACACGCAGAGGGATCTATTATAAGAGTCATTACACGCAGAGGGATCTATTATATTGAGTCATTACACGCAGAGGGATCTATTTTATAGAGTCATTACACGCAGAGGGATATATTATATAGAGTCATTACACGCAGATGGATCTATTATATAGAGACATTGCACACAGATGGATCTATTATATAGAGTCATTACACACAGAGGGATCTATTATATAGAGTCATTACACACAGAGGGATCTATTATATAGAGTCATTACACACAGAGGGATCTATTATATAGAGTCATTACACACAGAGGGATCTATTATATAGAGTCATTACACGCAGAGGGATCTATTATATAGAGTCATTAGACGCAGAGGGATCTATTACATAGAGTCATTACACGCAGAGGGATCTATTATATAGAGTCATTACACGCAGAGGGATCTATTATATAGAGTCATTACACGCAGAGGGATATATTATATAGAGTCATTGCACGCAGAGGGATCTATTATATAGAGTCATTGCACGCAGAGCGATCTATTATATAGAGTCATTACATGCAGAGCGATCTATTATATAGAGTCATTGCACGCAGAGGGATCTATCATATAGAGTCATTACACGCAGAGGGATCTATCATATAGAGTCATTACACGCAGAAGAATCTATTATATAGAGACATTACAAACAGATGGATCTATTATATAGAGTCAGTACACACAGAGTGATCTATTAGATAGAGTCATTACACACAGAGGGATCTATCATATAGAGTCATTACACACAGGGATCTATTATAAGAGTCATTACACACAGAGGAATCTATTATATAGAGTCATTACACGCAGAGGGATCTATTATATTGAGTCATTACACACAGAGGGATCTATTATATAGAGTCATTACACGCAGAGTGATCTACCATATAGAGTCATTACACGCAGAGTGATCTATCATATGGAGACATTACACACAGAGAGATATATTATATAGAGTCATTACACGCAGAGGGATCTATTACATAGAGTCATTACACACAGAGGGATCTGTCATATAGAGTCATTACACGCAGAGGGATCTATCATATAGAGATATTACACACAGAGGGATCTATTATATAGAGTCAGTACACACAGAGGGATCAATTATATAGAGTCATTACACACAGAGGGATCTATTATATAGAGTCATTACACACAGAGGGATCTATTATAAAGAGTCATTACACATAGAGCGATCTATTATATAGAGTCACTACACACAGAGGGATCTATTATATAGAGTCATTACACACAGAGGGATCTATTATATACAGTCATTACACACAAAGGGATCTATTATATAGAGTCATTACACACAGAGGGATCTATTATATAGAGTCATTACACACAGAGGGATCTATTATATAGAGTCATTACACACAGAGGAATCTATTATATAGAGTCATTACACGCAGAGGGATCTATTATATAGAGTCATTACAGGCAGAGGGATCTATTATATAGAGTCATTACGCGCAGAGGGATCTATTATATAGAGTCATTGCACGCAGAGCGATCTATTCTATAGAGTCATTGCACGCAGAGCGATCTATTATATAGAGTCATTGCACGCAGAGGGATCTATCATATAAAGTCATTACACGCAGAGGGATCTATTATATAGAGACATTACACGCAGATTGATCTATTATATAGAATCATTACACGCAGAGGGATCTATTATGTAGAGTCATTACACGCAGAGGGATCTATTATATAGAGTCATTTCACGCAGAGGGATCTATTATATAGAGTCATTACACGCAGAGGGATCTATTATATAGAGTCATTACACGCAGAGGGATCTATTAAATAGAGTCATTACACGCAGAGGGATCTATTATATAGAGTCATTACACGCAGAGGGATCTATTATATAGAGTCATTACACACAGAGGGATCTATTATATAGAGTCATTACACACAGAGGGATCTATTCTATAGAGTCATTACACACAGAAGGATCTATTATATAGAGTCATTACACACAGAGGGATCTATTCTATAGAGTTATTACACACAGAGGGATCTATTCTATAGAGTCATTACACACAGAGGGATCTATTCTATAGAGTCATTACACACAGAGGGATCTATTCTATAGAGTCGTTACACATAGAGGGATCTATTCTATAGAGTCATTACACACAGAGGGATCTATTATATAGAGTCGTTACACACAGAGGGATCTATTATATAGAGTCGTTACACAAAGAGTGATCTATTATATAGAGTCGTTACATACAGAGGGATCTATCATATAGAGTCATTACACACAGAGGGATCTATCATATAGAGTCATTACACACAGAGGGATCTATCATATAGAGTCGTTACACACAGAGGGATCTATCATATAGAGACATTACACACAGAGGGATCTATCATATAGAGTCATTACACACAGAGGGATCTATCATATAGAGACATTACACACAGAGGGATCTATTATAAGAGTCATTACACACAGAGGGATCTATTATATAGAGTCATTACACACAGAGGAATCTATTATATAGAGTCATTACACGCAGAGGGATCTATTATATAGAGTCATTACACGCAGAGCGATCTATCATATAGAGTCAGTACACGCAGAGGGATCTATCATATAGAGACATTACACAAAGAGGGATCTATTATATAGAGTCATTACACACAGAGGGATCTATTCAATGGAGTCATTACACACAGAGGGATCTATTCTATAGAGTCATTACACAGAGGGATCTATTCTATAGAGTCATTACACACAGAGGGATCTATTCTATAGAGTCATTACACACAGAGGGATCTATTCTATAGTCATTACACACAGACGGATCTATTATATAGAGTCATTACACACAGAGGGATCTATTCTATAGAGTCATTACACACAGAGGGATCTATTCTATAGAGTCATTACACAAAGAGGGATCCATTCTATAGAGTCATTACACACAGAGGAATCTATTATATAGAGTCATTACACACAGAGGGATCTATTCTATAGAGTCGTTACACATAGAGGGATCTATTCTATAGAGTCATTACACACAGAGGGATCTATTATATAGAGTCGTTACACACAGAGGTATCTATTATATAGAGTCGTTACACGCAGAGTGATCTATTATATAGAGTCGTTGCACGCAGAGGGATCTATCATATAGAGTCATTACACGCAGAGGGATCTATCATATAGAGACATTACACACAGAGGGATCTATCATATAGAGACATTACACGCAGAGGGATCTATTATAAGAGTAATTACACGCAGAGGGATCTATTATAAGAGTCATTACACGCAGAGGGATCTATTATATTGAGTCATTACACGCAGAGGGATCTATTTTATAGAGTCATTACACGCAGAGGGATATATTATATAGAGTCATTACACGCAGATGGATCTATTATATAGAGACATTGCACACAGATGGATCTATTATATAGAGTCATTACACACAGAGGGATCTATTATATAGAGTCATTACACACAGAGGGATCTATTATATAGAGTCATTACACACAGAGGGATCTATTATATAGAGTCATTACACACAGAGGGATCTATTATATAGAGTCATTACACGCAGAGGGATCTATTATATAGAGTCATTAGACGCAGAGGGATCTATTACATAGAGTCATTACACGCAGAGGGATCTATTATATAGAGTCATTACACGCAGAGGGATCTATTATATAGAGTCATTACACGCAGAGGGATATATTATATAGAGTCATTGCACGCAGAGGGATCTATTATATAGAGTCATTGCACGCAGAGCGATCTATTATATAGAGTCATTACATGCAGAGCGATCTATTATATAGAGTCATTGCACGCAGAGGGATCTATCATATAGAGTCATTACACGCAGAGGGATCTATCATATAGAGTCATTACACGCAGAAGAATCTATTATATAGAGACATTACAAACAGATGGATCTATTATATAGAGTCAGTACACACAGAGTGATCTATTAGATAGAGTCATTACACACAGAGGGATCTATCATATAGAGTCATTACACACAGGGATCTATTATAAGAGTCATTACACACAGAGGAATCTATTATACAGAGTCATTACACGCAGAGGGATCTATTATATTGAGTCATTACACACAGAGGGATCTATTATATAGAGTCATTACACGCAGAGTGATCTACCATATAGAGTCATTACACGCAGAGTGATCTATCATATGGAGACATTACACACAGAGAGATATATTATATAGAGTCATTACACGCAGAGGGATCTATTACATAGAGTCATTACACACAGAGGGATCTGTCATATAGAGTCATTACACGCAGAGGGATCTATCATATAGAGATATTACACACAGAGGGATCTATTATATAGAGTCAGTACACACAGAGGGATCAATTATATAGAGTCATTACACACAGAGGGATCTATTATATAGAGTCATTACACACAGAGGGATCTATTATAAAGAGTCATTACACATAGAGCGATCTATTATATAGAGTCACTACACACAGAGGGATCTATTATATAGAGTCATTACACACAGAGGGATCTATTATATAGAGTCATTATGCGCAGAGGGATCTATTATATAGAGTCATTGCACGCAGAGCGATCTATTCTATAGAGTCATTGCACGCAGAGCGATCTATTATATAGAGTCATTGCACGCAGAGGGATCTATCATATAAAGTCATTACACGCAGAGGGATCTATTATATAGAGACATTACACGCAGATTGATCTATTATATAGAATCATTACACGCAGAGGGATCTATTATGTAGAGTCATTACACGCAGAGGGATCTATTATATAGAGTCATTTCACGCAGAGGGATCTATTATATAGAGTCATTACACGCAGAGGGATCTATTATATAGAGTCATTACACGCAGAGGGATCTATTAAATAGAGTCATTACACGCAGAGGGATCTATTATATAGAGTCATTACACGCAGAGGGATCTATTATATAGAGTCATTACACACAGAGGGATCTATTATATAGAGTCATTACACACAGAGGGATCTATTCTATAGAGTCATTACACACAGAAGGATCTATTATATAGAGTCATTACACACAGAGGGATCTATTCTATAGAGTTATTACACACAGAGGGATCTATTCTATAGAGTCATTACACACAGAGGGATCTATTCTATAGAGTCATTACACACAGAGGGATCTATTCTATAGAGTCGTTACACATAGAGGGATCTATTCTATAGAGTCATTACACACAGAGGGATCTATTATATAGAGTCGTTACACACAGAGGGATCTATTATATAGAGTCGTTACACAAAGAGTGATCTATTATATAGAGTCGTTACATACAGAGGGATCTATCATATAGAGTCATTACACACAGAGGGATCTATCATATAGAGTCATTACACACAGAGGGATCTATCATATAGAGTCGTTACACACAGAGGGATCTATCATATAGAGACATTACACACAGAGGGATCTATCATATAGAGTCATTACACACAGAGGGATCTATCATATAGAGACATTACACACAGAGGGATCTATTATAAGAGTCATTACACACAGAGGGATCTATTATATAGAGTCATTACACACAGAGGAATCTATTATATAGAGTCATTACACGCAGAGGGATCTATTATATAGAGTCATTACACGCAGAGCGATCTATCATATAGAGTCAGTACACGCAGAGGGATCTATCATATAGAGACATTACACAAAGAGGGATATATTATATAGAGTCATTACATGCAGAGGGATCTATCATATAGGGACATTACACACAGAGGGATCTATCATATAGAGTCATTACACACAGAGGGATCTATCATATAGAGACATTACACACAGAGGGATCTATTATAAGGGTCATTACACACAGAGGGATCTATTATATAGAGTCATTACACGCAGATGAATCTATTATATAGAGTCAATACACGCAGAGGGATCTATTATATAGAGTTATTACACGCAGAGTGATTTATCATATAGAGTCATTACACGCAGAGGGATCTATCATATAGAGACATTACACACAGACGGATCTATTATATAGAGTCATTACACACAGAGGGATCTATTCTATAGAGTAATTACACGCAGAGGGATCTATTCTATAGAGTCATTACACGCAGAGGGATCTATTATATAGAGTCATTACACCCAGAGGGATCTATTATATAGAGTCATTACACGCAGAGGGATCTATTATATAGAGTCATTACACGCAGAGGGATCTATTAAATAGAGTCATTACACACAGAAGGATCTATTATATAGAGTCATTACACACAGAGGGATCTATTATATAGAGTCATTACACACAGAGGGATCTATTCTATAGAGTCATTACACACAGAGGGATCTATTCTGTAGAGTCATTACACACAGAGGGATCTATTATATAGAGTCATTACACACAGAGGGATCTATTATATAGAGTCATTACACACAGAGTGATCTATTATATAGATTTGATACACACAGAGGGATCTATCATATAGAGTCATTACACACAGAGGGATCTATCATATAGGGACATTACACACAGAGGGATCTATCATATAGAGTCATTACACACAGAGGGATCTATCATATAGAGACATTACACACAGAGGGATCTATTATAAGAGTCATTACACACAGAGGGATCTATTATATAGAGTCATTACACACAGTGGGATCTATTATATAGAGTCATTACACGCAGAGGGATCTATTATATAGAGTCATTACACGCAGAGTGATCTATCATATAGAGACATTACACACAGAGGGATATATTATATAAAGTCATTACACACAGAGGGATCTATCATATAGAGTCATTACACACAGAGGGATCTATCATATAGGGACATTACACACAGAGGGATCTATCATATAGAGTCATTACACACAGAGGGATCTATCATATAGAGACATTACACACAGAGGGATCTATTATAAGAGTCATTACACACAGAGGGATCTATTATATAGAGTCATTACACACAGAGGAATCTATTATATAGAGTCATTACACGCAGAGGGATCTATTATATAGAGTCATTACACACAGAGTGATCTATCATATAGAGACATTACACACAGAGGGATTTATTATATAGAGTCATTACACGCAGAGGGATCTATCATATAGGGACATTACACACAGAGGGATCAATCATATAGAGTCATTACACACAGAGGGATCTATCATATAGAGACATTACACACAGAGGTATCTATTATAAGAGTCATTACACACAGAGGGATCTATTATATAGAGTCATTACACACAGAGGAATCTATTATATAGAGTCATTACGCGCAGAGGGATCTATTATATAGAGACATTACACACAGATTGATCTATTATATAGAGTCATTACACGCGGAGGGATCTATTATATAGTCATTACACGCAGAGGGATCTATTATATAGAGTCATTACACGCAGAGGGATCTATTATATAGAGTAATTACACGCAGAGGGATCTATTATATAGAGTCATTACACGCAGAGGGATCTATTATATAGAGTCATTACACACAGAGGGATCTATTAAATAGAGTCATTACACGCAGAGGGATCTATTCTATAGAGTCGTTACACACAGAGGGATCTATTATATAGAGTCGTTACACACAGAGTGATCTATTATATAGAGTCGTTACACGCAGAGGGATCTATCATATAGAGTCGTTACACACAGAGGGATCTATCATATAGAGTCATTACACGCAGAGGGATCTATCATATAGAGACATTACACGCAGAGGGATCTATTATAAGAGTCATTACACGCAGAGGGATCTATTATTAGAGTCATTACACGCAGAGGGATCTATTATATAGAGTCATTACACGCAGAGGGATCTATTATATAGAGTCATTACACACAGAGGGATCTATTATATAGAGTCATTACACGCAGAGGGATCTATTATATAGAGTCATTACACGCAGAGAGATCTATTATATAGAGTCATTACACGCAGAGGGATCTATTATATAGAGTCATTACACGCAGAGGGATCTATTATATAGAGTCATTACACGCAGAGGGATCTATTACATAGAGTCATTACACGCAGAGGGATCTGTCATATAGAGTCATTACACGCAGAGGGATCTATCATATAGAGTCGTTACACACAGAGGGATCTATAATATAGAGTCATTACACACAGAGGGATTTATCATATAGAGTCATTACACACAGAGGGATCTATCATATAGAGACATTACACACAGAGGGATCTATTATAAGAGTCATTACACACAGAGGGATCTGTCATATAGAGTCATTACACGCAGAGGGATCTATCATATAGAGTCATTACACACAGAGGGATCTATTATATAGAGTCATTACACACAGAGTGATCTATTATATAGAGTCATTACACACAGAGTGATCTATCATATAGAGTCACTACACACAGAGTGATCTATTATATAGAGTCATTACACACAGAGGGATCTATTATATAGAGTCATTACACACAGAGGGATCTATTATATAGAGTCATTACACGCAGAGGGATCTATTATATAGAGTCATTACACGCAGAGGGATCTATGATATAGAGTCATTACACGCAGAGGGATCTATTATATAGAGTCATTACACGCAGAGAGATCTATTCTATAGAGTCATTACACGCAGAGGGATCTATTCTATAGAGTCATTACACGCAGAGGGATCTATTCTATAGAGTCATTACACGCAGAGGGATCTATTCTATAGAGTCAATACCCACAGAGCGATCTATTCTATAGAGTCAATACACGCAGATCTATTCTATAGAGTCATTACACGCAGAGGGATCAATTCTATAGAGTCATTACACGCAGACGGATCTATTCTATAGAGACATTACACACAGATTGATCTATTATATAGAATCATTACACGCAGAGGGATCTATTATATAGTCATTACACGCAGAGGGATCTATTATGTAGAGTCATTACACGGAGAGGGATCTATTATATAGAGTCATTACACGGAGAGGGATCTATTATATAGAGTCATTACACGCAGAGGGATCTATTAAATAGAGTCATTACACGCAGAGGGATCTATTAAATAGAGTCATTACACGCAGAGGGATCTATTATATAGAGTCGTTACACAGAGGGATCTATTATATAGAGTCATTACACACAGAGGGATCTATTATATAGAGTCATTACACACAGAGGGATCTATTCTATAGTCATTACACACAGACGGATCTATTATATAGAGTCATTACACACAGAGGGATCTATTCTATAGAGTCATTACACACAGAGGGATCTATTCTATAGAGTCATTACACAAAGAGGGATCCATTCTATAGAGTCATTACACACAGAGGGATCTATTATATAGAGTCATTACACACAGAGGGATCTATTCTATAGAGTCGTTACACATAGAGGGATCTATTCTATAGAGTCATTACACACAGAGGGATCTATTATATAGAGTCGTTACACACAGAGGTATCTATTATATAGAGTCGTTACACGCAGAGTGATCTATTATATAGAGTCGTTGCACGCAGAGGGATCTATCATATAGAGTCATTACACGCAGAGGGATCTATCATATAGAGACATTACACACAGAGGGATCTATCATATAGAGACATTACATGCAGAGGGATCTATTATAAGAGTAATTACACGCAGAGGGATCTATTATAAGAGTCATTACACGCAGAGGGATCTATTATATTGAGTCATTACACGCAGAGGGATCTATTTTATAGAGTCATTACACGCAGAGGGATATATTATATAGAGTCATTACACGCAGATGGATCTATTATATAGAGACATTGCACACAGATGGATCTATTATATAGAGTCATTACACACAGAGGGATCTATTATATAGAGTCATTACACACAGAGGGATCTATTATATAGAGTCATTACACACAGAGGGATCTATTATATAGAGTCATTACACACAGAGGGATCTATTATATAGAGTCATTACACGCAGAGGGATCTATTATATAGAGTCATTACACGCAGAGGGATCTATTACATAGAGTCATTACACGCAGAGGGATCTATTATATAGAGTCATTACACGCAGAGGGATCTATTATATAGAGTCATTACACGCAGAGGGATCTATTATATAGAGTCATTGCACGCAGAGGGATCTATTATATAGAGTCATTGCACGCAGAGCGATCTATTATATAGAGTCATTACATGCAGAGCGATCTATTATATAGAGTCATTGCACGCAGAGGGATCTATCATATAGAGTCATTACACGCAGAGGGATCTATCATATAGAGTCATTACACGCAGAAGAATCTATTATATAGAGACATTACAAACAGATGGATCTATTATATAGAGTCAGTACACACAGAGTGATCTATTAGATAGAGTCATTACACACAGAGGGATCTATCATATAGAGTCATTACACACAGGGATCTATTATAAGAGTCATTACACACAGAGGAATCTATTATATAGAGTCATTACACGCAGAGGGATCTATTATATTGAGTCATTACACACAGAGGGATCTATTATATAGAGTCATTACACGCAGAGTGATCTACCATATAGAGTCATTACACGCAGAGTGATCTATCATATGGAGACATTACACACAGAGAGATATATTATATAGAGTCATTACACACAGAGGGATCTATTACATAGAGTCATTACACACAGAGGGATCTGTCATATAGAGTCATTACACACAGAGGGATCTATCATATAGAGATATTACACACAGAGGGATCTATTATATAGAGTCAGTACACACAGAGGGATCAATTATATAGAGTCATTACACACAGAGGGATCTATTATATAGAGTCATTACACACAGAGGGATCTATTATAAAGAGTCATTACACATAGAGCGATCTATTATATAGACTCACTACACACAGAGGGATCTATTATATAGAGTCATTACACACAGAGGGATCTAATATATACAGTCATTACACACAAAGGGATCTATTATATAGAGTCATTACACACAGAGGGATCTATTATATAGAGTCATTACACACAGAGGGATCTATTATATAGAGTCATTACACACAGAGGAATCTATTATATAGAGTCATTACACGCAGAGGGATCTATTATATAGAGTCATTACAGGCAGAGGGATCTATTATATAGAGTCATTACGCGCAGAGGGATCTATTATATAGAGTCATTGCACGCAGAGCGATCTATTCTATAGAGTCATTGCACGCAGAGCGATCTATTATATAGAGTCATTGCACGCAGAGGGATCTATCATATAGAGTCATTACACGCAGAGGGATCTATTATATAGAGACATTACACGCAGATTGATCTATTATATAGAATCATTACACGCAGAGGGATCTATTATGTAGAGTCATTACACGCAGAGGGATCTATTATATAGAGTCATTTCACGCAGAGGGATCTATTATATAGAGTCATTACACGCAGAGGGATCTATTATATAGAGTCATTACACGCAGAGGGATCTATTATATAGAGTCATTACACGCAGAGGGATCTATTAAATAGAGTCATTACACGCAGAGGGATCTATAATATAGAGTCATTACACGCAGAGGGATCTATTATATAGAGTCATTACACACAGAGGGATCTATTATATAGAGTCATTACACACAGAGGGATCTATTCTATAGAGTCATTACACACAGAAGGATCTATTATATAGAGTCATTACACACAGAGGGATCTATTCTATAGAGTCATTACACACAGAGGGATCTATTCTATAGAGTCATTACACACAGAGGGATCTATTCTATAGAGTCATTACACACAGAGGGATCTATTCTATAGAGTCGTTACACATAGAGGGATCTATTCTATAGAGTCATTACACACAGAGGGATCTATTATATAGAGTCGTTACACACAGAGGGATCTATTATATAGAGTCGTTACACAAAGAGTGATCTATTATATAGAGTCGTTACATACAGAGGGATCTATCATATAGAGTCATTACACACAGAGGGATCTATCATATTGAGTCATTACACACAGAGGGATCTATCATATAGAGTCGTTACACACAGAGGGATCTATCATATAGAGACATTACACACAGAGGGATCTATCATATAGAGTCATTACACACAGAGGGATCTATCATATAGAGACATTACACACAGAGGGATCTATTATAAGAGTCATTACACACAGAGGGATCTATTATATAGAGTCATTACACACAGAGGAATCTATTATATAGAGTCATTACACGCAGAGGGATCTATTATATAGAGTCATTACACGCAGAGCGATCTATCATATAGAGTCAGTACACGCAGAGGGATCTATCATATAGAGACATTACACAAAGAGGGATATATTATATAGAGTCATTACATGCAGAGGGATCTATCATATAGGGACATTACACACAGAGGGATCTATCATATAGTCATTACACACAGAGGGATCTATCATATAGAGACATTACACACAGAGGGATCTATTATAAGGGTCATTACACACAGAGGGATCTATTATATAGAGTCATTACACGCAGAGGAATCTATTATATAGAGTCAATACACGCAGAGGGATCTATTATATAGAGTTATTACACGCAGAGTGATTTATCATATAGAGTCATTACACGCAGAGGGATCTATCATATAGAGACATTACACACAGATGGATCTATTATATAGAGTCATTACACACAGAGGGATCTATTCTATAGAGTAATTACACGCAGAGGGATCTATTCTATAGAGTCATTACACACAGAGGGATCTATTATATAGAGTCATTACACGCAGAGGGATCTATTATATAGAGTCATTACATGCAGAGGGATCTATTATATAGAGTCATTACACGCAGAGGGATCTATTAAATAGAGTCATTACACACAGAAGGATCTATTATATAGAGTCATTACACACAGAGGGATCTATTATATAGAGTCATTACACACAGAGGGATCTATTCTATAGAGTCATTACACACAGAGGGATCTATTCTGTAGAGTCATTACACACAGAGGGATCTATTATATAGAGTCGTTACACACAGAGGGATCTATTATATAGAGTCATTACACACAGAGTGATCTATTATATAGATTTGATACACACAGAGGGATCTATCATATAGAGTCATTACACACAGAGGGATCTATCATATAGGGACATTACACACAGAGGGATCTATCATATAGAGTCATTACACACAGAGGGTCTATCATATAGAGACATTACACACAGAGGGATCTATTATAAGAGTCATTACACACAGAGGGATCTATTATATAGAGTCATTACACACAGTGGGATCTATTATATAGAGTCATTACACGCAGAGGGATCTATTATATAGAGTCATTACACGCAGAGTGATCTATCATATAGAGACATTACACACAGAGGGATATATTATATAGAGTCATTACACACAGAGGGATCTATCATATAGAGTCATTACACACAGAGGGATCTATCATATAGGGACATTACACACAGAGGGATCTATCATATAGAGTCATTACACACAGAGGGATCTATCATATAGAGACATTACACACAGAGGGATCTATTATAAGAGTCATTACACACAGAGGGATCTATTATATAGAGTCATTACACACAGAGGAATCTATTATATAGAGTCATTACACGCAGAGGGATCTATTATATAGAGTCATTACACACAGAGTGATCTATCATATAGAGACATTACACACAGAGGGATTTATTATATAGAGTCATTACACGCAGAGGGATCAATCATATAGAGTCATTACACACAGAGGGATCTATCATATAGAGACATTACACACAGAGGTATCTATTATAAGAGTCATTACACACAGAGGGATCTATTTTATAGAGTCATTACACACAGAGGAATCTATTATATAGAGTCATTACGCGCAGAGGGATCTATTATATAGTCATTACATGCAGAGGGATCTATTATATAGAGTCATTACACGCAGAGGGATCTATTATATAGAGTAATTACACGCAGAGGGATCTATTATATAGAGTCATTACACGCAGAGGGATCTATTATATAGAGTCATTACACACAGAGGGATCTATCATATAGAGACATTACACACAGAGGTATCTATTATAAGAGTCATTACACACAGAGGGATCTATTTTATAGAGTCATTACACACAGAGGAATCTATTATATAGAGTCATTACGCGCAGAGGGATCTATTATATAGTCATTACATGCAGAGGGATCTATTATATAGAGTCATTACACGCAGAGGGATCTATTATATAGAGTAATTACACGCAGAGGGATCTATTATATAGAGTCATTACACGCAGAGGGATCTATTATATAGAGTCATTACACACAGAGGGATCTATTAAATAGAGTCATTACACGCAGAGGGATCTATTATATAGAGTCATTACACACAGAGGGATCTATTATATAGAGTCATTACACACAGAGGGATCTATCATATAGAGACATTACACACAGATGCATCTATTACATAGAGTCATTACACACAGAGGGATCAATTATATAGAGTCATTACACACAGAGGGATCTATTATATAGAGTCATTACACACAGAGGGATCTATTATAAAGAGTCATTACACACAGAGCGATCTTTTATATAGAGTCATTACACACAGAGGGATCTATTATATAGAGTCATTATGCGCAGAGGGATCTATTATATAGAGTCATTAGACGCAGAGTGATCTATCATATAGAGTCATTACACGCAGAGGGATCTATCAGATAGAGACATTACACACAAAGGGATATATTATATAGAGTCATTACACGCAGAGGGATCTATTCTATAGAGTCATTACACGCAGAGTGATCTATCATATAGAGTCATTACACGCAGAGGGATCTATCATATAGAGACATTACACACAGAGGGATATATTATAAGAGTCATTACACACAGAGGGATCTATTATATAGAGTCATTACGCACAGAGGAATCTATTATATAGAGTCATTACGCGCAGAGGGATCTATTATATAGAGTCATTACACGCAGAGTGATCTATCATATAGAGTCATTACACGCAGAGGGATCTATCATATAGAGACATTACACACAGAGGGATATATTATATAGAGTCATTACACGCAGAGGGATCTATTATATAGAGTCATTACACACAGAGGGATCTGTCATATAGAGTCATTACACACAGAGGGATCTATTATATAGAGACATTACACACAGATTGATCTATTATATAGAGTCATTACACGCAGAGGGATCTATTGTATAGAGTCATTACACGCAGAGGGATCTATTATATAGAGTCATTACACGCAGAGGGATCTATTATATAGAGTCATTACACGCAGAGGGATCTATTATATAGAGTCATTACACGCAGAGGGATCTATTATATAGAGTCATTACACGCAGAGGGATCTATTATATAAAGTCATTACACGCAGAGGGATCTATTAAATAGAGTCATTACACGCAGAGGGATCTATTATATAGAGTCATTACACACAGAGGGATCTATTATATAGAGTCATTACACACAGAGGGATCTATCATATAGAGACATTACACACAGATGGATCTATTATATAGAGTCATTACACACAGAGGGATCAATTATATAGAGTCATTACACAAAGAGGGATCTATTATATAGAGTCATTACACACAGAGGGATCTATAATATATAGTCATTACACACAGAGGGATCTATTATAAAGAGTCATTACACACAGAGCGATCTATTATATAGAGTCATTACACACAGAGGGATCTATTATTTAGAGTCATTACACACAGAGGGATCTAATATATAGAGTCATTACACACAGAGGGATCTATTATATAGAGTCATTACACACAGAGGGATCTATTATATAGAGTCATTACACTCAGAGTGATCTATTATATAGAGTCATTACACACAGAGGGATCTATTCTATAGAGTCATTACACGCAGAGTGATCTATCATATAGAGTCATTACACGCAGAGGGATCTATCATATAGAGACATTACACGCAGAGGGATATATTATATAGAGTCATTACACGCAGAGGGATCTATTATATAGAGACATTACACACAGAGGTATCTATTATAAGAGTCATTACACACAGAGGGATGTATTATATAGAGTCATTACGCGCAGAGGGATCTATCATATAGAGTCATTACACGCAGAGTGATCTATCATATAGAGTCATTACACGCAGAGGGATCTATCATATAGAGACATTACACACAGAGGGATATATTATATAGAGTCATTACACGCAGAGGGATCTATTATATAGAGTCATTACACACAGAGGGATCTGTCATATAGAGTCATTACACACAGAGGGATCTATTATATAGAGACATTACACACAGATTGATCTATTATATAGAGTCATTACACGCAGAGGGATCTATTATATAGTCATTACACGCAGAGGGATCTATTATATAGAGTCATTACACGCAGAGGGATCTATTATATAGAGTCATTATACGCAGAGGGATCTATTATATAGAGTCATTACACGCAGAGGGATCTATTATATAGAGTCATTACACGCAGAGGGATCTATTATATAGAGTCATTACACACAGAGGGATCTATCATATAGAGACATTACACACAGAGGGATCAATTATATAGAGTCATTACACAAAGAGGGATCTATTATATAGAGTCATTACACACAGAGGGATATATTATATAGAGTCATTACACACAGAGGGATCTATTATAAAGAGTCATTACACACAGAGCGATCTATTATATAGAGTCATTACACACAGAGGGATCTATTATATAGAGTCATTACACACAGAGGGATCTATTATATAGAGTCTTTACACACAGAGGGATCTATTATATAGAGTCATTACACACAGAGGGATCTATTATATTGAGTCATTACACACAGAAGGATCTATTATATAGAGTCATTACACACAGAGGGATCTATTATATAGAGTCATTACACACAGAGGGATCTATTATATAGAGTCATTACACACAGAGTGATCTATTATATAGAGTCATTACACACAGAGGGATCTATTCTATAGAGTCATTACACGCAGAGGGATCTATTATATAGAGTCATTACACACAGAGTGATCTATTCTATAGAGTCATTACAAGCAGAGGGATCTATTATATAGAGTCATTACACACAGAGGGATCTATTCTATAGAGTCATTACACGCAGAGGGATCTATTATATAGAGACATTACACACAGATTGATCTATTATATAGAGTCATTACACGCAGAGGGATCTATTATATAGTCATTACACGCAGAGGGATCTATTATATAGAGTCATTACACGCAGAGGGATCTATTATATAGAGTCATTACACCCAGAGGGATCTATTATATAGAGTCATTACACGCAGAGGGATCTATTATATAGAGTCATTACACGCAGAGGGATCTATTATATAGAGTCATTACACACAGAGGGATCTATTATATAGAGTCATTACACACAGAGGCATCTATCATATAGAGACATTACACACAGATGGATCTATTATATAGAGTCATTACACACAGAGGGATCAATTATATAGAGTCATTACACACAGAGGGATCTATTATATAGAGTCATTACACACAGAGGGATCTATTATATAGAGTCATTACACACAGAGGGATCTATTATAAAGAGTCATTACACACAGAGTGATCTATTATATAGAGTCATTACACACAGAGGGATCTATTATATAGAGTCATTACACACAGAGTGATCTATTATATAGAGTCATTACACACAGAGGGATCTATTATATAGAGTCATTACACACAGAGGGATCTATTATATAGAGTCATTACACACAGAGGGATCTATTATATAGAGTCATTACACACAGAGGGATCTATTATATAGAGTCATTACACACAGAGTGATCTATTGTATAGAGTCATTACACGCAGAGGGATCTATCATATAGAGACATTACACACAGAGGGATATATTATATGAGTCATTACACACAGAGGGATCTATTATATAGAGTCATTACGCGCAGAGGAATCTATTATATAGAGTCATTACGCGCAGAGGGATCTATTATATAGAGTCATTACACGCAGAGTGATCTATCATATAGAGTCATTACACGCAGAGGGATCTATCATATAGAGACATTACACACAGAGGGATATATTATATAGAGTCATTACACGCAGAGGGATCTATTATATAGAGTCATTACACACAGAGGGATCTGTCATATAGAGTCATTACACACAGAGGGATCTATTATATAGAGACATTACACACAGATTGATCTATTATATAGAGTCATTACACGCAGAGGGATCTATTATATAGAGTCATTACACACAGAGGGATCTATTATATAGAGTCATTACACGCAGAGGGATCTATTATATAGAGTCATTACACACAGAGGGATCTATTATATAGAGTCATTACACGCAGAGGGATGTATTATATAGAGTCATTACACGCAGAGGGATCTATTATATAGAGTCATTACACGCAGAGGGATCTATTAAATAGAGTCATTACACGCAGAGGGATCTATTATATAGAGTCATTACACACAGAGGGATCTATTATATAGAGTCATTACACACAGAGGGATCTATCATATAGAGACATTACACACAGATGGATCTATTATATAGAGTCATTACACACAGAGGGATCAATTATATAGAGTCATTACACAAAGAGGGATCTATTATATAGAGTCATTACACACAGAGGGATCTATTATATAGAGTCATTACACACAGAGGGATCTATTATAAAGAGTCATTACACACAGAGCGATCTATTATATAGAGTCATTACACACAGAGGGATCTATTATATAGAGTCATTACACACAGAGGGATCTATTATATAGAGTCATTACACACAGAGGGATCTATTATATAGAGTCATTACACACAGAGGGATCTATTATGTAGAGTCATTACACACAGAGGGATCTATTATATAGAGTCATTACACACAGAGGGATCTATTATATAGAGTATTTACACACAGAGTGATCTATTATATAGAGTCATTACACACAGAGGGATCTATTCTATAGAGTCATTACACGCAGAGGGATCTATTATATAGAGTCATTACACACAGAGCGATCTATTCTATAGAGTCATTACACGCAGAGGGATCTATTATATAGAGTCATTACACACAGAGAGATCTATTCTATAGAGTCATTACACACAGAGGGATCTATTATATAGAGTCATTACGCGCAGAGGAATCTATTATATAGAGTCATTACGCGCAGAGGGATCTATTATATAGAGTCATTACACGCAGAGTGATCTATCATATAGAGTCATTACACGCAGAGGGATCTATCATATAGAGACATTACACACAGAGGGATATATTATATAGAGTCATTACACGCAGAGGGATCTATTATATAGAGTCATTACACACAGAGGGATCTGTCATATAGAGTCATTACACACAGAGGGATCTATTATATAGAGACATTACACACAGATTGATCTATTATATAGAGTCATTACACGCAGAGGGATCTATTATATAGAGTCATTACACGCAGAGGGATCTATTATATAGAGTCATTACACGCAGAGGGATCTATTATATAGAGTCATTACACGCAGAGGGATCTATTATATAGAGTCATTACACGCAGAGGGATCTATTATATAGAGTCATTACACGCAGAGGGATCTATTATATAGAGTCATTACACGCAGAGGGATCTATTAAATAGAGTCATTACACGCAGAGGGATCTATTATATAGAGTCATTACACACAGAGGGATCTATTATATAGAGTCATTACACACAGAAGGATCTATCATATAGAGACATTACACACAGATGGATCTATTATATAGAGTCATCACACACAGAGGGATCAATTATATAGAGTCATTACACAAAGAGGGATCTATTATATAGAGTCATTACACACAGAGGGATCTATTATATAGAGTGATTACATACAGAGGGATCTATTATAAAGAGTCATTACACACAGAGCGATCTATTATATGGAGTCATTACACACAGAGGGATCTATTATATAGAGTCATTACACACAGAGGGATCTATTATATAGAGTCATTACACACAGAGGGATCTATTATATAGAGTCATTACACACAGAGGGATCTATTATGTAGAGTCATTACACACAGAGGGATCTATTATATAGAGTCATTACACACAGAGGGATCTATTATATAGAGTCATTACACACAGAGTGATCTATTATATAGAGTCATTACACACAGAGGGATCTATTATATAGAGTATTTACACACAGAGTGATCTATTATATAGAGTCATTACACACAGAGGGATCTATTCTATAGAGTCATTACACGCAGAGGGATCTATTATATAGAGTCATTACACACAGAGCGATCTATTCTATAGAGTCATTACACGCAGCGGGATCTATTATATAGAGTCATTACACACAGAGAGATCTATTCTATAGAGTCATTACACACAGAGGGATCTATTATATAGAGTCATTACGCGCAGAGGAATCTATTATATAGAGTCATTACGCGCAGAGGGATCTATTATATAGAGTCATTACACGCAGAGTGATCTATCATATAGAGTCATTACACGCAGAGGGATCTATCATATAGAGACATTACACACAGAGGGATATATTATATAGAGTCATTACACGCAGAGGGATCTATTATATAGAGTCATTACACACAGAGGGATCTGTCATATAGAGTCATTACACACAGAGGGATCTATTATATAGAGACATTACACACAGATTGATCTATTATATAGAGTCATTACACGCAGAGGGATCTATTATATAGAGTCATTACACGCAGAGGGATCTATTATATAGAGTCATTACACGCAGAGGGATCTATTATATAGAGTCATTGCACGCAGAGGGATCTATTATATAGAGTCATTACACGCAGAGGGATCTATTATATAGAGTCATTACACGCAGAGGGATCTATTATATAGAGTCATTACACGCAGAGGGATCTATTAAATAGAGTCATTACACGCAGAGGGATCTATTATATAGAGTCATTACACACAGAGGGATCTATTATATAGAGTCATTACACACAGAGGGATCTATCATATAGAGACATTACACACAGATGGATCTATTATATAGAGTCATTACACACAGAGGGATCAATTATATAGAGTCATTACACAAAGAGGGATCTATTATATAGAGTCATTACACACAGAGGGATCTATTATATAGAGTCATTACATACAGAGGGATCTATTATAAAGAGTCATTACACACAGAGCGATCTATTATATGGAGTCATTACACACAGAGGGATCTATTATATAGAGTCATTACACACAGAGGGATCTATTATATAGAGTCATTACACACAGAGGGATCTATTATATAGAGTCATTACACACAGAGGGATCTATTATGTAGAGTCATTACACACAGAGGGATCTATTATATAGAGTCATTACACACAGAGGGATCTATTATATAGAGTCATTACACACAGAGTGATCTATTATATAGAGTCATTACACACAGAGGGATCTATTCTATAGAGTCATTACACGCAGAGGGATCTATTATATAGAGTCATTACACACAGAGCGATCTATTCTATAGAGTCATTACACGCAGAGGGATCTATTATATAGAGTCATTACACACAGAGAGATCTATTCTATAGAGTCATTACACGCAGAGGCATCTATTATATAGAGACATTACACAGATTGATCTATTATATAGAGTCATTACACGCAGAGGGATCTATTATATAGTCATTACACGCAGAGGGATCTATTATATAGAGTCATTACACACAGAGGGATCTATTATATAGAGTCATTACACACAGAGGGATCTATTATATAGAGTCATTACACACAGAGGGATCTATTATATAGAGTCATTACACACAGAGGGATCTATTATATAGAGTCATTACACACAGAGGGATCTATTATATAGAGTCATTACACTCAGAGTGATCTATTATATAGAGTCATTACACACAGAGGGATCTATTCAATAGAGTCATTACACGCAGAGTGATCTATCATATAGAGTCATTACACGCAGAGGGATCTATCATATAGAGACATTACACACAGAGGGATATATTATATAGAGTCATCACACGCAGAGGGATCTATTATATAGAGACATTACACACAGAGGTATCTATTATAAGAGTCATTACACACAGAGGGATCTATTATATAGAGTCATTACACACAGAGGAATCTATTATATAGAGTCATTACACGCAGAGTGATCTATCATATAGAGTCATTACACGCAGAGGGATCTATCATATAGAGACATTACACGCAGAGGGATATATTATATAGAGTCATTACACGCAGAGGGATCTATTATATAGAGTCATTACACACAGAGGGATCTGTCATATAGAGTCATTACACACAGAGGGATCTATTATATAGAGACATTACACACAGATTGATCTATTATATAGAGTCATTACACGCAGAGGGATCTATTATATAGTCATTACACGCAGAGGGATCTATTATATAGAGTCATTACACGCAGAGGGATCTATTATATAGAGTCATTACACGCAGAGGGATCTATTATACAGAGTCATTACACGCAGAGGGATCTATTATATAGAGTCATTACACGCAGAGGGATCTATTATATAGAGTCATTACACACAGAGGGATCTATTAAATAGAGTCATTACACGCAGAGGGATCTGTTATATAGAGTCATTACACACAGAGGGATCTATTATATAGAGTCATTACACACAGAGGGATCTATCATATAGAGACATTACACACAGATGGATCTATTATATAGAGTCATTACACACAGAGGGATCTATTCTATAGAGTTGTCAGGCAAAAGGTATTTTTGCCCGAGTTTTTAAAAATGAGAGATGTTTTAAAAAAGGAAAAAAAAACCCACCCCCTATCTGTTTGTAAGTGAAGACATAGAACTCACTTTTGCTTTTCCCCAAACCAGGAATTTTTATGACCCGCCATAAAACCTCAGTCCAGGGCAAGCGCTGGTACAAACCGGAAAATCCCTCCAAAAAAATCCCATTGTTTAATTGTACAAACGTTTTATGCCAATTTTAATCACGCACAGGTCTGACAGAAACATCGGAACCACGTTTTTTGAATGCTCACCTTTTTCCCATTACAATAGTATAACTTGCATAACTGAGGAATGACCGGGAACTGAGATAATGGATTCTGAGATTCTGAGCGTCATAGAGGTTTCATATTTAATATCTATCTTCATGAATATTGGTGACGGTCAAGATGATGTCTCCCTCTTGGATGTGGGACCCCCCCACACCAAGATATGGAATCTGAAGGATTTTTTAGGTCTTCTGCAGCTGGGTGGGCTCGCAAAGCCGAGCCCCCTTGTAAGGTAAATAAGGGGTGTTCCCCAGAGTTTTGGCTGCTTGCTAAAAACCAGATAGGCCATTTTTCAAGCCATTCCAACCAGGGACGCAGACGCATGCACTACACGCTGCGTGAAGGAATCAAGTCTAGTTTCCGGGGAGCCGTCCCCCCCACAGAATCTGAGACCATCACCTTGTGAAGCAGGTTTTGCTATTACTTATCCCTTTTATTTTAATAACTGTTTATGCATACATGTAAATTGTCTCCTTTATAATATCTTGTATATATTTTGTAAACACTGCCCCCCTTTTGGGAGTAAATCATTAATTATTTACCAGTTTCTTTCTTCTTGTCCTATGTCGAGCAAACACGTTCCTCACTCGCTAATTCACGTTACCTACCAGGTACCCGATCCACCTGTTAAGCGATCGGTGGTGGCAGTATACCAGTATTTATGTGATATTGTGGTTTGAGGGTGGCTGGTCGGAGGTATATATACGTTCCTGGAAGGAACTGATGGTATATATACGTCCTGTCACATCACGTGCCGCAATAGTCGACATAAATTAGAGCAGCTGCACCCGTGCTTATCCTCTGTCAATACCGTGTTTGACCAGCAGGATAAGGGGGCGCCAGAGAGCTGCAAGGTCTGACCCAAGAGTGGGTGTCGTTTTCATGACAAATTGGTGGCAGCGGTGGGATCATAGGACATTAGTGATCTGGTTTGAGCAATCATTCCTCTCACTAAAAACTTGCACAAAAGTTTTGAAGATCGAACTCAGTGTTTATTAGATCTGAGACAATACTGTATGTGTAGCAGTTACCCCTACCCTTCTTCGATTTTTCTTTTCTATTTTTATTTTGGTGATCATGGTCGTAGTTGGGGAGTCCTGGTATCACCAGCAGAAAAAGGACACTCTTACTGGAATATGTATAATCAAAGTCATTGACCCCCACGGCAAAAGCAAAGAACAAATGATTTCTGAACTGTTACAAGATGCTGCAGAGCCCGTCCGACAGCAGAGCCCTGATGAGGGGGCGGCCAGCCAAGGCCCGGATGGCGCTGCTGCCGGGGTCCAACCAGTGATTGCCAGCCATACCCGCAACCAGGGTAGTGTGGACCCCCACCTGCAGATGGCCTTGTAGGAGCTCGCCACAGACAATCATGATGGACGACTGGAGCTGATCCTGAAATTCCAGGAGCGGGCTGAGCGACAAGCCCAAGCTGACCGAGAGGCTGCTGAGCGACAAGCCCAAGCTGACCGAGAGGCTGCTGAGCGACAGGCCCAAGCTGACCGACAACACCAGCTGGAGCTAGCCCGGATTCAGAAGGAGTCGCCCTCTACGCAGACCCGTGAGTCCAACAGTGCCAGCTGCTTTAAACCTCGTCCTGAGCACTTCCCTGTGATGGAAAAGGATGGGGACTTGGACACATTTCTGCGAGGCTTTGAAAAGGCCTGCAGGCAGTATCAGCTGCCCATCAACCAATGGGCAAGATATTTGACTCCAGGGCTCCGAGGAAAAGCTTTGGAGGTGTTTGCTTCCCTCCCTCGAGAGCAGGATGGAGACTATGGGGCCGTCAAGCAGGCCCTGATAAAAAAGTACCAGCTGACTCCGGAGGTTTACCGGAAAAAATTCAGAACCCTCCAACGTAGACCACATGACACCTACAGCGATGTGTTAGACGGGCTCAGAACCAACTTTGAGCAGTGGATCCAAGGACTGTCAGCGACCACCTTTGAGCAGCTAAAGGACCTGATGGTGAAAGACCAGTTTCTGCATCTGTGTCCGACTGAGGTACGGCAGTTCGTGATGGATCGGGAGCCACCTGATGCCAATAAAGCAGCGCAGATCGCAGACACCTACGAGGCCAACCGGAGACCAGAGGTGCGGAAGCCGGTTGTCGCCAGCTGGAAAGGGGGTAAGCCATCAACCACCATCCCTGCCCCTGCCAGCTGACCTTCCGGAGGCCTTTTTCCCGTTGCCAAGGCCCTGCCTGCATCCGATGCCCGCAGGTGTTATTCCTGCAACCAGACTGGTCATCTCAGCGCCACTTGCCCAGAGAAGCAGAGGAAGAACCCCCCATCCAAGGCCCCAGGGCCTAATGCTTCAGTTCTTTTGGTGGGTGGGCCGGTTGGGAGGGCCTGTGAAAACTTTCAGTCTGTCAGGGTGGGGAACACTCTCACTGTAGGCCTCAAGGACACTGGGGCCGAACGAACCCTCATCCGACCCGAACTGGTGTCCCCTGAAGCGCTTATTCCAGGAAAGACCCTGACTGTCACTGGGATTGGGGGCGTCCGATGCCCCTTGCCCATGGCCCGGGTTTTTATTGATTGGGGTGCGGGGAGTGGGGTGAAGGAAGTGGGAGTATCCAAAAACCTACCTGCAAATGTTTTGTTGGGAACTGATTTGGGGAGGATGTTTGCTTATTATGTCCCTGACACCCCTCCCCGATCTGATACGGTTGGTAAGGTTAATGCTGATAATGTGAATGTCAAGGCTTTACCTGATGATGATGATGATGATGATGATGATGATGATGATGATGATGATAATGATGTTGTTGTATTGGAAGGTGCAGGAGAACTCAGCCATGTCACTCTGCGGGGTGATGTTGCTGAGGATCCCCTAGCAGGAGCAAATGTCAGTGCCAAGGGTAATGGGGAGAGGCACGAGGACCATGAAGCAGGTGGTGCTGTGCCAGTGACCAGTGTCACAACAGAAGGTGACCTGGCTGATGGTAGCTGCCGCATACGTAGCACTGTGCCTGAGGTAATGGAGGATGATGGAGAAGTAGTTCTCATGGCCTCTCAGGCTAATGAGACGGTGTTATTCCCCGGGGAGACGGCCTATATAGCTGCTGTTACCCGCAGTCAGAGTGCCCAGAATGCAAGTAACGCCCTGCCTTCTGGACCCTCCTCGGACAGAGGAATAACAGGATCAGGTATGGACCCAGAGCCGGTCCCAGAGGGTCCTAGTGAGGACGTGGCCTTAACCTCACTTCTGGCTTCCTCCAGCCAGGAGTTTCAGGCAGCTCTGCACTCAGATGCTAGCCTGGAGACGTTAAGGAGCCTCGCTGAGAAACCCACCTCCGAGTCTGATAAGGAGAGGGTATTCTGGGACCAAGGGAGGTTGTACCGGGAGACAGTTCCCTGTACACCCCAACAGGAGTGGCTGAGGGAAAGACAGCTGGTCGTCCCCTACCAATTCAGGGACGAGTTGTTGCGGATCGCCCATGAAATTCCACTCGCTGGACACTTGGGGGTTAGCAAAACCAAGGCCCGGCTGTCTCATCACTTTTATTGGCCCAAAATGAGGACAGATGTGGTGAACTACTGTCGCTCCTGTACCACGTGTCAAAGAGTGGGAAAGTCAGGGCCGGCCCCCAAAGCCCCCCTGATCTCTTTGCCAGTGATAGAGGAGCCTTTCCAGAGGATTGCTGTGGACATTGTGGGACCACTGGCCATACCCAGCAGCTCTGGAAAACGTTTCATCCTTACCGTGGTAGACTATGCTACCCGGTATCCGGAGGCAGTAGCCCTGTCCTCAATTAGGGCGGATAAGGTGGCGGACGCCCTCTTGGCCATCTTTTCGCGAGTAGGATTTCCCAGGGAGATGCTTACCGACCAGGGGACTCAGTTCATGTCACGCTTAATGGAGGCCCTATGTAAGAAAATGCAGGTGCAGCATCTGGTATCGAGTGCGTATCACCCACAGACCAATGGTTTGTGTGAGCGATTCAACGGTACCCTCAAACAGATGTTAAAAATGCTGGTTGAGACCCAGGGTCGCGACTGGGAGCGTTACCTCCCACACCTGCTATTTGCTTACAGAGAGGTTCCACAGGCCTCGACGGGGTTCTCCCCCTTTGAGCTCCTGTATGGCAGGCGTGTCCGAGGACCCCTTGGGTTGATAAGGGAATTCTGGGAAGAAGAGCCGAGCTCCCCAGGAGTGTCCATCGTGGAGTATGTCATGTGCTTCCGTGACAAGATGCAGACCTTGACGCAGTTGGTGCATGACAACATGGCGCAAGCCCAGGCTGACCAGAAGCATTGGTACGACCAGAACGCCTGAGAACGGACCTACCAGGTGGGTCAGAAGGTGTGGGTGCTGGTCCCCGTACCAAAGGACAAGCTTCAGGCGGCCTGGGAAGGCCCGTACGTCATTCACCAACAGCTCAACCCGGTCACCTACGTGATCACACTTGACCACGAGCGGGGTAGGCGGAAGGCGTTTCACGTTAATATGATGAAGGCTCATCAAGAACGTGGAACCTGCGTCCTACCGGTCTGCAACCTGCCCGAGGATGGGGAGGATGACCCCCTCTTGGACATGCTCGCCCAAGCGAAGGCCAGCGGGTCCCTAGAGGATGTAGAGCTAAGCGACTTGCTATCCGCAGACCAGAGGTCTCAGATGCAAGCAGTGCTGAAACCCTTCCAAGCAGTGTTCACCAACCTGCCTGGCAGGACTGAAGTGGTGGTCCATGAAGTGGACACCGGGAATCATGCCCCACTCCGGCGGACAGCCTATCGAATCTCCGACGAGGTGCAGCATGTCATGCGCCAGGAGGTCGAGGAGATGCTGCAGTTGGGGGTGATTAAGCGGTCCAAGAGCGCGTGGGCCTCACCTGTAGTCCTGGTGCCTAAGAAGGACCGGACCACCCGGTTCTGTGTGGACTACAGGGGGCTCAACGCTATCACCGCCTCTGACGCACAACCAATGCCACGCATTGAGGAGCTGCTGGAGCGGTTAGCCAGCGCGAGCTATCTCTCCATTATGGATTTGAGTCGGGGATATTGGCAGATTCCCTTGAGCCCCGGGGCCCAGGAGAAGTCCGCCTTTATCACCCCCTTCGGATTGTATGAATCCACGGTCATGCCCTTCGGCATGAAAAATGCCCCTGCCACGTTCCAGCGAATGGTCAACCACCTGCTCCAGGGACTGGAGAGGTACGCAGTAGCGTACCTGGATGACATTGCCATCTTCAGTCCCACCTGGGAGGATCACCTCGAGCATCTGCAGCAGGTGCTCGGGCGCATTCACCAGGCGGGCTTGACCATCAAGCCGGGAAAGTGCCAGATGGGCATGAACGAGGTCCACTACCTGGGGCACCGGGTAGGTGGGGGTACTCTGAAGCCAGAGCCTGGGAAGGTGGACGCTATCGTGTCCTGGCCCACCCCCAGGACCAAGAAGCAGGTGCAGTCCTTCTTGGGCACCGCAGGGTACTATAGACGCTTTGTGCAGGACTATAGTAGCCTTGCGAAGCCCTTGACAGACCTCACCAGGAAGAGCCTACCCCATTCCGTCAAATGGACGGATGAATGCGAGGTGGCCTTTAGGGCTTTGAAGACTGCCCTGAGCCGCTCTCCTGTACTAAAGGCGGTCGACGGCACACGGCCACTCTTAGTACAGACCGACGCCAGTGAGTTTGGCCTCGGTGCTGTACTCAGCCAGGTCGACTCGGGGAACCAAGAACACCCCGTGTTGTACCTAAGCCGGAAACTGCTGCCGAGGGAAGTGGCCTATTCCACCATAGAGAAGGAGTGCCTGGCCATTGTATGGGCCCTCAACTGCTTACAGCCTTACTTGTACGGGCGCCCCTTCACTGTCGTGACTGACCACAACCCCCTGAGTTGGCCGCACACCATGTCAGGTGCCAACGGAAGGTTGTTACGCTGGAGCCTCACCCTCCAGCAGTACGACTTTACTGTTCAACACCGCAAGGGCAGCGAGCATGGCAATGCCGATGGGTTGTCCCGGCGAGGGGAGCCTCCAGACATACGCTTGGAGGAGTACCAGAAGGTCCTACCTCCATAGCGCAGTCAAAAAAGGGGGAGGTGTCAGGCAAAAGGTATTTTTGCCCGAGTTTTAAAAAATGAGAGATGTTTTAAAAAAAAAAAGAAAAAAAAAAACCCCACCCCCTATCTGTTTGTAAGTGAAGACATAGAACTCACTTTTGCTTCTCCCCAAACCAGGAATTTTTATGACCCGCCATAAAACCTCAGTCCAGGGCAAGCGCTGGTACAAACCGGAAAATCCCTCCAAAAAATCCCATTGTTTAATTGTACAAACGTTTTATGCCAATTTTAATCACGCACAGGTCTGACAGAAACATCGGAACCACGTTTTTTGAATGCTCACCTTTTTCCCATTACAATAGTATAACTTGCATAACTGAGGAATGACCGGGAACTGAGATAATGGATTCTGAGCTTCTGAGCGTCATAGAGGTTTCATATTTAATATCTATCTTCATGAATATTGGTGACGGTCCAGATGATATCTCCCTCTTGGATGTGGGACCCCCCCACACCAAGATATGGAATCTGAAGGATTTTTTAGGTCTTCTGCAGCTGGGTGGGCTCGCAAAGCCGAGCCCCCCTTGTAAGGTAAATAAGGGGTGTACCCCAGAGTTTTGGCTGCTTACTAAAAAGCAAATCGGCCATTTTCAGGTCATTCTTCTCAGGGACGTCGAACGCACGCACATCACGCGGCGTAAGAAGAATCACCTCTAATTTCCGGGGAGCCGTCCCTCCCACAGAATCTGAGACCATCACCTTGTGAAGCAGGTTTTGCTATTACTTATCCCTTTTATTTTAATAACTGTTGATGCATACATGTAAATTGTCTCCTTTATAATATCTTGTATATATTTTGTAAACACTGCCCCCCTTTTGGGAGTAAATCATTATTATTTACCAGTTTCGTTCTTCTTGTCCTATGTCGAGCAAACACGTTCCTCACCCGCTAATTCACGTTACCTAACGGGTACCCGATCCACCTGTTAAGCGATCGGTGGTGGCAGTATACCAGTATTTATGTGATATTGTGGTTTGAGGGTGGCTGGTCGGAGGTATATATACGTTCCTAGAAGGAACTGGTGGTATATATACGTCCTGTCACATCACGTGCCGCAATAGTCGACATAAATTAGAGCAGCTGCACCCGTGCTTATCCTCTGTCAATACCGTGTTTGACCAGCAGGATAAGGGGGCGCCAGAGAGCTGCAAGGTCTGACCCAAGTGGGTGTTGTTTTCATGACATATAGAGTCATTACACACAGAGGGATCTATCATATAGAGATATTACACACAGAGGGATCTATTATATAGAGTCAGTACACACAGAGGGATCAATTATATAGAGTCATTACACACAGAGGGATCTATTATATAGAGTCATTACACACAGAGGGATCTATTATATAGAGTCATTACACACAGAGGGATCTATTATATAGAGTCATTACACACAGAGGGATCTATGATATAGAGTCATTACACGCAGAGAGATCTATTATATAGAGTCATTACACACAGAGGGATCTATTCTATAGAGTCATTACACGCAGAGGGATCTATTCTATAGAGTCATTACACGCAGAGTGATCTATCATATGGAGTCATTACACGCAGAGGGATCTATCATATAGAGACATTACACACAGAGGGATATATTATATAGAGTCATTACACACAGAGGGATCTATCATATAGAGTCATTACACACAGAGGGATCTATCATATAGGGACATTACACACAGAGGGATCTATCATATAGAGTCATTACACACAGAGGGATCTATCATATAGAGACATTACACACAGAGGGATCTATTATAAGAGTCATTACACACAGAGGGATCTATTATATAGAGTCATTACACACAGAGGAATCTATTATATAGAGTCATTACACGCAGAGGGATCTATTATATAGAGTCATTACATGCAGAGTGATCTATCATATAGAGACATTACACACAGAGGGATTTATTATATAGAGTCATTACACGCAGAGGGATCTATCATATAGGGACATTACACACAGAGGGATCTATCATATAGAGTCATTACACACAGAGGAATCTATCATATAGAGACATTACACACAGAGGTATCTATTATAAGAGTCATTACACACAGAGGGATCTATTATATAGAGTCATTACACACAGAGGAATCTATTATATAGAGTCATTACGCGCAGAGGGATCTATTATATAGAGTCATTACACGCAGAGTGAGCTATCATATAGAGTCATTACACGCAGAGGGATCTATCATATAGAGACATTACACACAGAGGGATATATTATATAGAGTCATTACACGCAGAGGGATCTATTATATAGAGTCATTACACACAGAGGGATCTGTTATATAGAGTCATTACACACAGAGGGATCTATTATATAGAGACATTACACACAGATTGATCTATTATATAGAGTCATTACACGCAGGGGGATCTATTATATAGTCATTACACGCAGAGGGATCTATTATATAGAGTCATTACACGCAGAGGGATCTATTATATAGAGTCATTACACGCAGAGGGATCTATTATATAGAGTCATTACACGCAGAGGGATCTATTATATAGAGTCATTACACGCAGAGAGATCTATTATATAGAGTCATTACACACAGAGGGATCTATTATATAGAGTCATTACACGCAGAGGGATCTATTATATAGAGTCATTACACACAGAGGGATCTATTATATAGAGTCATTACACACAGAGGGATCTATCATATAGAGACATTACACACAGATGGATCTATTATATAGAGTCATTACACACAGAGGGATCAATTATATAGAGTCATTACACACAGAGGGATCTATTATATAGAGTCATTACACACAGAGGGATCTATTATATAGAGTCATTACACACAGAGGGATCTATTATAAAGAGTCATTACACACAGAGCGATCTATTATATAGAGTCATTACACACAGAGGGATCTATTATATAGAGTCATTACACACAGAGGGATCTATTATATAGAGTCATTACACACAGAGGGATCTATTATATAGAGTCATTACACACAGAGGGATCTATTATATAGAGTCATTACACACAGAGGGATCTATTATATAGAGTCTTTACACACAGAGGGATCTATTATATAGAGTCATTGCACACAGAGGGATCTATTATATAGAGTCATTACACACAGAGTGATCTATTATATAGAGTCATTACACACAGAGGGATCTATTATATAGAGTCATTACACGCAGAGGGATCTATTATATAGAGTCATTACACACAGAGTGATCTATTCTATAGAGTCATTACACGCAGAGGGATCTATTATATAGAGTCATTACACACAGAGGGATCTATTCTATAGAGTCATTACACGCAGAGGGATCTATTATATAGAGACACTACACACAGATTGATCTATTATATAGAGTCATTACACGCAGAGGGATCTATTATATAGTCATTACACGCAGAGGGATCTATTATATAGAGTCATTACACGCAGAGGGATCTATTATATAGAGTCATTACACGCAGAGGGATCTATTATATAGAGTCATTACACGCAGAGGGATCTATTATATAGAGTCATTACACGCAGAGGGATCTATTATATAGAGTCATTACACGCAGAGGGATCTATTAAATAGAGTCATTACACGCAGAGGGATCTATTATATAGAGTCATTACACACAGAGGGATCTATTCTATAGAGTCATTACACACAGAGGGATCTATTCTATAGAGTCATTACACACAGAGGGATCTATTCTATAGAGTCATTACACACAGAGGGATCTATTCTATAGAGTCATTACACACAGAGGGATCTATTCAATAGAGTCATTACACGCAGAGGGATCTATTATATAGAGTCATTACACACAGAGGGATCTATTAAATAGAGTCATTACACGCACAGGGATCTATTATATAGAGTCATTACACACAGAGGGATCTATTATATAGAGTCATTACACACAGAGGGATCTATTATATAGAGTCATTACACACAGAGGGATCTATTCTATAGAGTCATTACACACAGAGGGATCTATTATATAGAGTTATTACACACAGAGGGATCTATTATATAGAGTCATTACACACAGAGGGATCTATTATATAGAGTCATTACACACAGAGGGATCTATTCTATAGAGTCATTACACACAGAGGGATATATTATATAGAGCCATTACACACAGAGGGATCTATTATATAGAGTCATTACACACAGAGTGATCTATTGTATAGAGTCATTACACACAGAGAGATATATTCTATAGAGTCATTACACACCGAGGGATCTATTATATAGAGTCATTACACACAGAGGGATCTATTATATAGAGTCATTACACGCAGAGGGATCTATTTCACGTGTTTATTTCTGTTAATGTTGATGATTATGGCTTTCAGCCAATGAAAACACAAAAGTCATTATCTCAGTAAATTAGAATACTTTATAACAACATGTTTTTAAAATTCAAAATGTCCTACTGAAATGTCTGTTCAGTAAATGCCTCAATACTTGGTCGGCTCCTTGTGCATCAATTACTGCATCAATGCTGCAATGTGGCATGGAGGGATCAGCCTGTGGCATGGAGGGATCAGCCTGTGGCATGGAGGGATCAGCCTGTGGCATGGAGGGTTCAGCCTGTGGCATGGAGGGATCAGCCTGTGGCATGGAGGGATCAGCCTGTGGCTCTGCTGAGGGGTTATGGAAGCCCAGGTGGCTTTGATAGCAGCCTTCAGCTCGTCTGCATTGTGGGGTCTGGGGTCTCATCTTCCTCTTGACAATACCCCATAGATTCTCTATAATAGATTCTCTATGGGGTTAAGGTCAGGCGAGTTTGCTGCCAATCAAGCTCAGTGATCCTGTTGTGTGTAAACCAGGTATTGGTACTTTTGGCCGTGTGGACAGGGGCCAAGTCCTGCTGGAGAATGACATTTCCATCTCCATAAAGCTTGTCGGCAGAGGGAAGCATGAAGAGCTGTACAATGTCCTGGTAGACGGCGGCGCTGACTTTGGTCTTGATAAAACACAGTGGACCTCCACCAGCAGATGACATGGCCCCCCAAACCATCAGTGATTGTGGAGACTTCACACGAGACCTCCAGCAGCTTGGATTGTGGCCTCTCCACTCTTCCTCCAGACTATGGGACCTTGTGGAGTGTGTCAGTGACTGCCTTCTGGACATCTGTCACGTCAGCAGTCTTCCCCATGATTGTGGAGCCTACTGAAACAGACTAGGCAACTTTTTAACGCTTAGGAAGCCTTTGAAGGCGTTTTTGTTAATTATTCTAATTTACTGAGATAATGACTTTTGTGTGTTCATTGGCTGTAAGCCATAATCATCAACATTAACAGAAATAAACACGTGAAATAGATCCCTCTGTGTGTAATGACTCTATATAATAGATCCCTCTGTGTGTAATGACTCTATATAATAGATCCCTCTGCGTGTAATGACTCTATATAATAGATCCCTCTGCGTGTAATGACTCTATATAATAGATCCCTCTGTGTGTAATGACTATATATAATAGATCCCTCTGTGTGTAATGACTCTATATAATAGATCCCTCTGTGTGTAATGACTCTATATAATAGATCCCTCTGTGTGTAATGACTCTATATAATAGATCACTCTGTGTGTAATGACTCTATATAATAGATCCCTCTGTGTGTAATGACTCTATATAATAGATCCCTCTGTGTGTAATGACTATAGAATAGATCCCTCTGTGTGTAATGACTCTATATAATAGATCCCTCTATGTGCACGCCACAAACAGAGTCGGCTGAGGTATGCAAAAGCACATTTGGGGAAGCCAATTTCTTTTTGGAAGAAGGTCCTGTGGACTGATGAAACCAATATTGAGTTGTTTGGTCATACAAAAAGGTGTTATGCATGGCGGCAAAAAAACTACAGCATTCCAAGAAAAACACTTGCTACCCACAGTAAAATTTGGTGGAGGTTCCATCATGCTTTGGGGCTGTGTGGCCAATGCCGGCACCGGGAATCTTGTTAAAGTTGAGGGACGCATGGATTCCACTCAGTATCAGCAGATTCTTGACAATAATGTTCAAGAATCAGTGATAAAGTTGAAGTTACGCAGGGGATGGATCTTTCAGCAAAACAATGATCCAAAACACCGCTCCAAATCTACTCAGGCATTCATGCAGAGGAACAATTACAATGTTCTGGAATGGCCATCCCAGTCCCCAGACCTGAATATCATTGAACATCTGTGGGATCATTTGAAGAAGGCTGTCCATGCTCGGCAACCATCAAACTTAACTGAACTGGAATTGTTTTGTAAAGAGTAATGGTCAAAAATACCTTCATCCAGGATCCAGGAACTCATTAAAAGCTACAGGAAGCGACTAGAGGCTGTTATTTTTGCAAAAGGAGGATCTACTAAATATTAATGTCACTTTTCTGGTGAGGTGCCCATACTTATGCACCTGTCAAATTTTGTTTGAATGCAGATTGCACATTTTCTGTTAGTACAATAAACCTCATTTCAAGGCAGAAACATTACTGTGTCCAACAGTTATTACATATATCAAACTGAAATAGCAGTTGCAAAAACACCAATTTTTATAAAACATTAAGCTTAAGATTAATAGGGGTGCCCAAACTTTTTCATATAACTGTAGATCCCTCTGTGTGTAATGACTCTATATAATATATCCCTCTCTGTGTAATGACTCTATATAATAGATCCCTCTGCGTGTAATGACTCTATATAATAGATCCCTCTGTGTGTAATGACTCTATATAATAGATCGCTCTGCGTGTAATGACTCTATATAATAGATCACTGTGTGTAATGACTCTATATAATAGATCCCTCTGTGTGTAATGACTCTATATAATAGATCGCTCTGTGTGTAATGACTCTATATAATAGATCCCTCTGTGTGTAATGACTATATAATAGATCACTCTGTGTTTAATGGCTCTATATAATAGATCCCTCTGTGTGTAATGACTCTATATAATAGATCCCTCTGTGTGTAATGATTCTATATAATAGATCCCTCTGTGTGTAATGACTCTATATAATAGATCGCTCTGTGTGTAATGACTCTATATAATAGATCCCTCTGTGTGTAATGACTCTATATAATAGATCCCTCTGTGTGTAATGACTCTATATAATAGATCCCTCTGTGTGTAATAACTCTATATAATAGATCACTGTGTGTAATGACTCTATATAATAGATCTCTCTGTGTGTAATGATTCTATATAATAGATCCCTCTGTGTGTAATGACTCTATATAATAGATCGCTCTGTGTGTAATGACTCTATATAATAGATCCCTCTGTGTGTAATGACTCTATATAATAGATCCCTCTGTGTGTAATGACTCTATATAATAGATCGCTCTGTGTGTAATGACTCTATATAATAGATCACTGTGTGTAATGACTCTATATAATAGATCCCTCTGTGTGTAATGACTCTATATAATAGATCCCTCTGTGTGTAATGACTCTATATAATAGATCCCTCTGTGTGTAATGACTCTATATAATAGATCCCTCTGTGTGTACTGACTCTATATAATAGATCCCTCTGTGTGTAATGACTCTATATAATAGATCCCTCGGTGTGTAATGACTCTATATAATAGATCCCTCTGTGTGTAATGACTCTATATAATAGATCCCTCTGTGTGTACTGACTCTATATAATAGATCCCTCTGTGTATAATGACTCTATATAATAGATCCCTCTGTGTGTAATGACTATATAATAGATCACTGTGTGTAATGACTCTATATAATAGATCCCTCTGTGTGTAATGACTCTATATAATAGATCCCTCTGTGTACTGACTCTATATAATAGATCCCTCTGTGTGTAATGACTCTATATAATAGATCCCTCGGTGTGTAATGACTCTATATAATAGATCCCTCTGTTTGTAATGACTCTATATAATAGATCCCTCTGTGTGTAATGACTCTATATAATAGATCGCTCTGCGTGTAATGACTCTATATAATAGATCACTGTGTGTAATGACTCTATATAATAGATCCCTCTGTGTGTAATGACTCTATATAATAGATCGGTCTGTGTGTAATGACTCTATATAATAGATCCCTCTGTGTGTAATGACTCTATATAATAGATCCCTCTGTGTGTAATAATTCTATATAATAGATCCCTCTGTGTGTAATGACTCTATATAATAGATCCCTCTCTGTGTAATGACTCTATATAATAGATCGCTCTGCGTGTAATGACTCTATATAATAGATCCCTCTGTGTGTAATGACTCTATATAATAGATCGCTCTGTGTGTAATGACTCTATATAATAGATCCCTCTGTGTGTAATGACTCTATATAATAGATCCCTCTGTGTGTAATGACTCTATATAATAGATCCCTCTGTGTGTAATGACTCTATATAATAGATCACTGTGTGTAATGACTCTATATAATAGATCCCTCTATGTGTAATGACTCTATATAATAGATCCCTCTGTGTGTAATGACTCTATATAATAGATCCCTCTGTGTGTAATGACTCTATATAATGGATCCCTCTGTGTGTACTGACTCTATATAATAGATCCCTCTGTGTGTAATGACTCTATATAATAGATCCCTCGGTGTGTAATGACTCTATATAATAGATCCCTCTGTGTGTAATGACTCTATATAATAGATCCCTCTGTGTGTACTGACTCTATATAATAGATCCCTCTGTGTGTAATGACTCTATATAATAGATCCCTCTGTGTGTAATGACTATATAATAGATCACTGTGTGTAATGACTCTATATAATAGATCCCTCTGTGTGTAATGACTCTATATAATAGATCCCTCTATGTGTAATGACTCTATATAATAGATCCCTCTGTGTGTAATGACTCTATATAATAGATCCCTCTGTGTACTGACTCTATATAATAGATCCCTCTGTGTGTAATGACTCTATATAATAGATCCCTCGGTGTGTAATGACTCTATATAATAGATCCCTCTGTTTGTAATGACTCTATATAATAGATCCCTCTGTGTGTAATGACTCTATATAATAGATCGCTCTGCGTGTAATGACTCTATATAATAGATCACTGTGTAATGACTCTATATAATAGATCCCTCTGTGTGTAATGACTCTATATAATAGATCGCTCTGCGTGTAATGACTCTATATAATAGATCCCTCTGTGTGTAATGACTCTATATAATAGATCCCTCTGTGTGTAATGATTCTATATAATAGATCCCTCTGTGTGTAATAACTCTATATAATAGATCCCTCTGTGTGTAATGACTCTATATAATAGATCCCTCTGTGTGTAATGACTCTATATAATAGATCGCTCTGTGTGTAATGACTCTATATAATAGATCCCTCTGTGTGTAATGACTCTATATAATAGATCCCTCTGTGTGTAATGACTCTATATAATATATCCCTCTGTGTGTAATGACTCTATATAATAGATCACTGTGTGTAATGACTCTATATAATAGATCTCTCTATGTGTAATGACTCTATATAATAGATCCCTCTGTGTGTAATGACTCTATATAATAGATCCCTCTGTGTGTAATGACTCTATATAATAGATCCCTCTGTGTGTAATGACTCTATATAATAGATCCCTCGGTGTGTAATGACTCTATATAAGAGATCCCTCTGTGTGTACTGACTCTATATAATAGATCCCTCTGTGTGTAATGACTCTATATAATAGATCCCTCTGTGTGTAATGACTATATAATAGATCACTGTGTGTAATGACTCTATATAATAGATCCGTCTGTGTGTAATGACTCTATATAATAGATCCCTCTATGTGTAATGACTCTATATAATAGATCCCTCTGTGTGTAATGACTCTATATAATAGATCCCTCTGTGTACTGACTCTATATAATAGATCCCTCTGTGTGTAATGACTCTATATAATAGATCCCTCTGTTTGTAATGACTCTATATAATAGATCACTGTGTGTAATGACTCTATATAATAGATCCCTCTATGTGTAATGACTCTATATAATAGATCCCTCTGTGTGTAATGACTCTATATAATAGATCCCTCTGTGTGTAATGACTCTATATAATAGATCCCTCTGTGTGTACTGACTCTATATAATAGATCCCTCTGTGTGTAATGACTCTATATAATAGATCCCTCGGTGTGTAATGACTCTATATAATAGATCCCTCTGTGTGTAATGACTCTATATAATAGATCCCTCTGTGTGTACTGACTCTATATAATAGATCCCTCTGTGTGTAATGACTCTTATAATAGATCCCTCTGTGTGTAATGACTCTATATAATAGATCCCTCTGTGTGTACTGACTCTATATAATAGATCCCTCTGTGTGCAATGACTCTATATAATAGATCCCTCTGTGTGTAATGACTATATAATAGATCACTGTGTGTAATGACTCTATATAATAGATCCCTCTGTGTGTAATGACTCTATATAATAGATCCCTCTATGTGTAATGACTCTATATAATAGATCCCTCTGTGTGTAATGATTCTATATAATAGATCCCTCTGTGTGTAATGACTCTATATAATAGATCCCTCTGTGTGTAATGACTCTATATAATAGATCCCTCTGTGTGTAATGACTATATAATAGATCCCTCTGTTTGTAATGACTCTATATAATAGATCCCTCTGTGTGTAATGACTCTATATAATAGATCCCTCTGTGTGTAATCACTCTATATAATAGATCCCTCTGTGTGTACTGACTCTATATAATAGATCCCTCTGTGTGTAATGACTCTATATAATAGATCCCTCTGTGTACTGACTCTATATAATAGATCCCTCTGTGTGTGATGACTCTATATAATAGATCCCTCGGTGTGTAATGACTCTATATAATAGATCCCTCTGTTTGTAATGACTCTATATAATAGATCCCTCTGTGTGTAATGACTCTATATAATAGATCCCTCGGTGTGTACTGACTCTATATAATAGATCCCTCTGTGTGTAATGACTCTATATAATAGATCCCTCGGTATGTAATGACTCTATATAATAGATCCCTCTGTGTGTAATGACTCTATATAATAGATCCCTCTGTGTGTACTGACTCTATATAATAGATCCCTCTGTGTGTACTGACTCTATATAATAGATCCCTCTGTGTGTAATGACTCTATATAATAGATCTCTCTGTGTGTAATGACTATATAATAGATCACTGTGTGTAATGACTCTATATAATAGATCCCTCTGTGTGTAATGACTCTATATAATAGATCCCTCTGTGTGTACTGACTCTATATAATAGATCCCTCTGTGTGTAATGACTCTATATAATAGATCCCTCTGTGTACTGACTCTATATAATAGATCCCTCTGTGTGTAATGACTCTATATAATAGATCCCTCAGTGTGTAAAGACTCTATTTAATAGATCCCTCTGTTTGTAATGACTCTATATAATAGATCCCTCTGTGTGTAATGACTCTATATAATAGATCGCTCTGCGTGTAATGACTCTATATAATAGATCACTGTGTGTAATGACTCTATATAATAGATCCCTCTGTGTGTAATGACTCTATATAATAGATCTCTCTATGTGTAATGACTCTATATAATAGATCCCTCTGTGTGTAATGACTCTATATAATAGATCCCTCTGTGTGTAATGACTCTATATAATAGATCCCTCTGTGTGTAATGACTCTATATAATAGATCCCTCTGTGTGTAATGACTCTATATAATAGATCCCTCGGTGTGTAATGACTCTATATAAGAGATCCCTCTGTGTGTACTGACTCTATATAATAGATCCCTCTGTGTGTAATGACTCTATATAATAGATCCCTCTGTGTGTAATGACTATATAATAGATCACTGTGTGTAATGACTCTATATAATAGATCCGTCTGTGTGTAATGACTCTATATAATAGATCCCTCTATGTGTAATGACTCTATATAATAGATCCCTCTGTGTGTAATGACTCTATATAATAGATCCCTCTGTGTACTGACTCTATATAATAGATCCCTCTGTGTGTAATGACTCTATATAATAGATCCCTCTGTTTGTAATGACTCTATATAATAGATCACTGTGTGTAATGACTCTATATAATAGATCCCTCTATGTGTAATGACTCTATATAATAGATCCCTCTGTGTGTAATGACTCTATATAATAGATCCCTCTGTGTGTAATGACTCTATATAATAGATCCCTCTGTGTGTACTGACTCTATATAATAGATCCCTCTGTGTGTAATGACTCTATATAATAGATCCCTCGGTGTGTAATGACTCTATATAATAGATCCCTCTGTGTGTAATGACTCTATATAATAGATCCCTCTGTGTGTACTGACTCTATATAATAGATCCCTCTGTGTGTAATGACTCTTATAATAGATCCCTCTGTGTGTAATGACTCTATATAATAGATCCCTCTGTGTGTACTGACTCTATATAATAGATCCCTCTGTGTGCAATGACTCTATATAATAGATCCCTCTGTGTGTAATGACTATATAATAGATCACTGTGTGTAATGACTCTATATAATAGATCCCTCTGTGTGTAATGACTCTATATAATAGATCCCTCTATGTGTAATGACTCTATATAATAGATCCCTCTGTGTGTAATGATTCTATATAATAGATCCCTCTGTGTGTAATGACTCTATATAATAGATCCCTCTGTGTGTAATGACTCTATATAATAGATCCCTCTGTGTGTAATGACTATATAATAGATCCCTCTGTTTGTAATGACTCTATATAATAGATCCCTCTGTGTGTAATGACTCTATATAATAGATCCCTCTGTGTGTAATCACTCTATATAATAGATCCCTCTGTGTGTACTGACTCTATATAATAGATCCCTCTGTGTGTAATGACTCTATATAATAGATCCCTCTGTGTACTGACTCTATATAATAGATCCCTCTGTGTGTGATGACTCTATATAATAGATCCCTCGGTGTGTAATGACTCTATATAATAGATCCCTCTGTTTGTAATGACTCTATATAATAGATCCCTCTGTGTGTAATGACTCTATATAATAGATCCCTCGGTGTGTACTGACTCTATATAATAGATCCCTCTGTGTGTAATGACTCTATATAATAGATCCCTCGGTATGTAATGACTCTATATAATAGATCCCTCTGTGTGTAATGACTCTATATAATAGATCCCTCTGTGTGTACTGACTCTATATAATAGATCCCTCTGTGTGTACTGACTCTATATAATAGATCCCTCTGTGTGTAATGACTCTATATAATAGATCTCTCTGTGTGTAATGACTATATAATAGATCACTGTGTGTAATGACTCTATATAATAGATCCCTCTGTGTGTAATGACTCTATATAATAGATCCCTCTGTGTGTACTGACTCTATATAATAGATCCCTCTGTGTGTAATGACTCTATATAATAGATCCCTCTGTGTACTGACTCTATATAATAGATCCCTCTGTGTGTAATGACTCTATATAATAGATCCCTCAGTGTGTAAAGACTCTATTTAATAGATCCCTCTGTTTGTAATGACTCTATATAATAGATCCCTCTGTGTGTAATGACTCTATATAATAGATCGCTCTGCGTGTAATGACTCTATATAATAGATCACTGTGTGTAATGACTCTATATAATAGATCCCTCTGTGTGTAATGACTCTATATAATAGATCGCTCTGTGTGTAATGACTCTATATAATAGATCCCTCTGTGTGTAATGACTCTATATAATAGATCCCTCTGTGTGTAATGATTCTATATAATAGATCCCTCTGTGTGTAATGACTCTATATAATAGAGCCCTCTCTGTGTAATGACTCTATATAATAGATCCCTCTGCGTGTAATGACTCTATATAATAGATCCCTCTGTGTGTAATGACTGTATATAATATATCGCTCTGCGTGTAATGACTCTATATAATAGATCACTGTGTGTAATGACTCTATATAATAGATCCCTCTGTGTGTAATGACTCTATATAATAGATCCCTCTGTGTGTAATTATTCTATATAATAGATCCCTCTGTGTGTAATGACTCTATATAATAGATCCCTCTGTGTGTAATGACTCTATATAATAGATCCCTCTGTGTGTAATGACTCTATATAATAGATCCCTCTGTGTGTACTGACTCTATATAATAGATCCCTCTGTGTGTAATGACTCTATATAATAGATCCCTCGGTGTGTAATGACTCTATATAATAGATCCCTCTGTGTGTAATGACTCTATATAATAGATCCCTCTGTGTGTAATGACTCTATATAATAGATCCCTCTGTGTGTACTGACTCTATATAATAGATCCCTCTGTGTGTAATGACTCTATATAATAGATCCCTCGGTGTGTAATGACTCTATATAATAGATCCCTCTGTGTGTAATGACTCTATATAATAGATCCCTCTGTGTGTACTGACTCTATATAATAGATCCCTCTGTGTGTAATGACTCTATATAATAGATCCCTCTGTGTGTAATGACTATATAATAGATCACTGTGTGTAATGACTCTATATAATAGATCCCTCTGTGTGTAATGACTCTATATAATAGATCCCTCTATGTGTAATGACTCTATATAATAGATCCCTCTGTGTGTAATGACTCTATATAATAGATCCCTCTGTGTACTGACTCTATATAATAGATCCCTCTGTGTGTAATGACTCTATATAATAGATCCCTCGGTGTGTAATGACTCTATATAATAGATCCCTCTGTTTGTAATGACTCTATATAATAGATCCCTCTGTGTGTAATGACTCTATATAATAGATCGCTCTGCGTGTAATGACTCTATATAATAGATCACTGTGTAATGACTCTATATAATAGATCCCTCTGTGTGTAATGACTCTATATAATAGATCGCTCTGCGTGTAATGACTCTATATAATAGATCCCTCTGTGTGTAATGACTCTATATAATAGATCCCTCTGTGTGTAATGATTCTATATAATAGATCCCTCTGTGTGTAATAACTCTATATAATAGATCCCTCTGTGTGTAGTGACTCTATATAATAGATCCCTCTGTGTGTAATGACTCTATATAATAGATCGCTCTGTGTGTAATGACTCTATATAATAGATCCCTCTGTGTGTAATGACTCTATATAATAGATCCCTCTGTGTGTAATGACTCCATATAATATATCCCTCTGTGTGTAATGACTCTATATAATAGATCACTGTGTGTAATGACTCTATATAATAGATCTCTCTATGTGTAATGACTCTATATAATAGATCCCTCTGTGTGTAATGACTCTATATAATAGATCCCTCTGTGTGTAATGACTCTATATAATAGATCCCTCTGTGTGTAATGACTCTATATAATAGATCCCTCGGTGTGTAATGACTCTATATAAGAGATCCCTCTGTGTGTACTGACTCTATATAATAGATCCCTCTGTGTGTAATGACTCTATATAATAGATCCCTCTGTGTGTAATGACTATATAATAGATCACTGTGTGTAATGACTCTATATAATAGATCCGTCTGTGTGTAATGACTCTATATAATAGATCCCTCTATGTGTAATGACTCTATATAATAGATCCCTCTGTGTGTAATGACTCTATATAATAGATCCCTCTGTGTACTGACTCTATATAATAGATCCCTCTGTGTGTAATGACTCTATATAATAGATCCCTCTGTTTGTAATGACTCTATATAATAGATCACTGTGTGTAATGACTCTATATAATAGATCCCTCTATGTGTAATGACTCTATATAATAGATCCCTCTGTGTGTAATGACTCTATATAATAGATCCCTCTGTGTGTAATGACTCTATATAATAGATCCCTCTGTGTGTACTGACTCTATATAATAGATCCCTCTGTGTGTAATGACTCTATATAATAGATCCCTCGGTGTGTAATGACTCTATATAATAGATCCCTCTGTGTGTAATGACTCTATATAATAGATCCCTCTGTGTGTACTGACTCTATATAATAGATCCCTCTGTGTGTAATGACTCTTATAATAGATCCCTCTGTGTGTAATGACTCTATATAATAGATCCCTCTGTGTGTACTGACTCTATATAATAGATCCCTCTGTGTGCAATGACTCTATATAATAGATCCCTCTGTGTGTAATGACTATATAATAGATCACTGTGTGTAATGACTCTATATAATAGATCCCTCTGTGTGTAATGACTCTATATAATAGATCCCTCTATGTTTAATGACTCTATATAATAGATCCCTCTGTGTGTAATGATTCTATATAATAGATCCCTCTGTGTGTAATGACTCTATATAATAGATCCCTCTGTGTGTAATGACTCTATATAATAGATCCCTCTGTGTGTAATGACTATATAATAGATCCCTCTGTTTGTAATGACTCTATATAATAGATCCCTCTGTGTGTAATGACTCTATATAATAGATCCCTCTGTGTGTAATCACTCTATATAATAGATCCCTCTGTGTGTACTGACTCTATATAATAGATCCCTCTGTGTGTAATGACTCTATATAATAGATCCCTCTGTGTACTGACTCTATATAATAGATCCCTCTGTGTGTGATGACTCTATATCATAGATCCCTCGGTGTGTAATGACTCTATATAATAGATCCCTCTGTTTGTAATGACTCTATATAATAGATCCCTCTGTGTGTAATGACTCTATATAATAGATCCCTCTGTGTGTACTGACTCTATATAATAGATCCCTCTGTGTGTAATGACTCTATATAATAGATCCCTCGGTATGTAATGACTCTATATAATAGATCCCTCTGTGTGTAATGACTCTATATAATAGATCCCTCTGTGTGTACTGACTCTATATAATAGATCCCTCTGTGTGTACTGACTCTATATAATAGATCCCTCTGTGTGTAATGACTCTATATAATAGATCTCTCTGTGTGTAATGACTATATAATAGATCACTGTGTGTAATGACTCTATATAATAGATCCCTCTGTGTGTAATGACTCTATATAATAGATCCCTCTATGTGTAATGACTCTATATAATAGATCCCTCTGTGTGTAATGACTCTATATAATAGATACCTCTGTGTACTGACTCTATATAATAGATCCCTCTGTGTGTAATGACTCTATATAATAGATCCCTCAGTGTGTAATGACTCTATTTAATAGATCCCTCTGTTTGTAATGACTCTATATAATAGATCCCTCTGTGTGTAATGACTCTATATAATAGATCGCTCTGCGTGTAATGACTCTATATAATAGATCACTGTGTGTAATGACTCTATATAATAGATCCCTCTGTGTGTAATGACTCTATATAATAGATCGCTCTGTGTGTAATGACTCTATATAAAAGATCCCTCTGTGTGTAATGACTCTATATAATAGATCCCTCTGTGTGTAATGATTCTATATAATAGATCCCTCTGTGTGTAATGACTCTATATAATAGAGCCCTCTCTGTGTAATGACTCTATATAATAGATCCCTCTGCGTGTAATGACTCTATATAATAGATCCCTCTGTGTGTAATGACTCTATATAATATATCGCTCTGCGTGTAATGACTCTATATAATAGATCACTGTGTGTAATGACTCTATATAATAGATCCCTCTGTGTGTAATGACTCTATATAATAGATCCCTCTGTGTGTAATTATTCTATATAATAGATCCCTCTGTGTGTAATGACTCTATATAATAGATCCCTCTGTGTGTAATGACTCTATATAATAGATCCCTCTGTGTGTAATGACTCTATATAATAGATCACTGTGTGTAATGACTCTATATAATAGATCCCTCTATGTGTAATGACTCTATATAATAGATCCCTCTGTGTGTAATGACTCTATATAATAGATCCGTCTGTGTGTAATGACTCTATATAATAGATCCCTCTGTGTGTACTGACTCTATATAATAGATCCCTCTGTGTGTAATGACTCTATATAATAGATCCCTCGTTGTGTAATGACTCTATATAATAGATCCCTCTGTGTGTAATGACTCTATATAATAGATCCCTCTGTGTGTACTGACTCTATATAATAGATCCCTCTGTGTGTAATGACTCTATATAATCGATCCCTCTGTGTGTAATGACTATATAATAGATCACTGTGTGTAATGACTCTATATAATAGATCCCTCTGTGTGTAATGACTCTATATAATAGATCCCTCTATGTGTAATGACTCTATATAATATATCCCTCTGTGTATAATGACTCTATATAATAGATCCCTCTGTGTGTAATGATTCTATATAATAGATCCCTCTGTGTGTAATGACTCTATATAATAGATCGCTCTGTGTGTAATGACTCTATATAATAGATCCCTCTGTGTGTAATGACTCTATATAATAGATCCCTCGGTGTGTAATGACTCTATATAATAGATCCCTCTGTGTGTAATGACCCTATATAATAGATCCCTCTGTGTGTACTGACTCTATATAATAGATCCCTCTGTGTGTAATGACTCTTATAATAGATCCCTCTGTGTGTAATGACTCTATATAATAGATCCCTCTGTGTGTACTGACTCTATATAATAGATCCCTCTGTGTGCAATGACTCTATATAATAGATCCCTCTGTGTGTAATGACTATATAATAGATCACTGTGTGTAATGACTCTATATAATAGATCCCTCTGTGTGTAATGACTCTATATAATAGATCCCTCTATGTGTAATGACTCTATATAATAGATCCCTCTGTGTGTAATGATTCTATATAATAGATCCCTCTGTGTGTAATGACTCTATATAATAGATCCCTCTGTGTGTAATGACTCTATATAATAGATCCCTCGGTGTGTAATGACTCTATATAATAGATCCCTCTGTTTGTAATGACTCTATATAATAGATCCCTCTGTGTGTAATGACTCTATATAATAGATCCCTCTGTGTGTAATGACTCTATATAATAGATCCCTCTGTGTGTACTGACTCTATATAATAGATCCCTCTGTGTGTAATGACTCTATATAATAGATCCCTCTGTGTACTGACTCTATATAATAGATCCCTCTGTGTGTGATGACTCTATATAATAGATCCCTCGGTGTGTAATGACTCTATATAATAGATCCCTCTGTTTGTAATGACTCTATATAATAGATCCCTCTGTGTGTAATGACTCTATATAATAGATCCTTCTGTGTGTAATGACTCTATATAATAGATCCCTCTGTGTACTGACTCTATATAATAGATCCCTCTGTGTGTAATGACTCTATATAATAGATCCCTCGGTGTGTAATGACTCTATATAATAGATCCCTCTATGTGTAATGACTCTATATAATAGATCCCTCTGTGTGTAATGACTCTATATAATAGATCCCTCTGTGTGTACTGACTCTATATAATAGATCCCTCTGTGTGTAATGACTCTATATAATAGATCCCTCGGTATGTAATGACTCTATATAATAGATCCCTCTGTGTGTAATGACTCTATATAATAGATCCCTCTGTGTGTACTGACTCTATATAATAGATCCCTCTGTGTGTAATGACTCTATATAATAGATCCCTCTGTGTGTAATGACTATATAATAGATCACTGTGTGTAATGACTCTATATAATAGATCCCTCTGTGTGTAATGACTCTATATAATATATCCCTCTATGTGTAATGACTCTATATAATAGATCCCTCTGTGTGTAATGACTCTATATAATAGATCCCTCTGTGTACTGACTCTATATAATAGATCCCTCTGTGTGTAATGACTCTATATAATAGATCCATCGGTGTGTAATGACTCTATTTAATAGATCCCTCTGTTTGTAATGACTCTATATAATAGATCCCTCTGTGTGTAATGACTCTATATAATAGATCGCTCTGCGTGTAATGACTCTATATAATAGATCACTGTGTGTAATGACTCTATATAATAGATCCCTCTGTGTGTAATGACTCTATATAATAGATCGCTCTGTGTGTAATGACTCTATATAATAGATCCCTCTGTGTGTAATGACTCTATATAATAGATCCCTCTGTGTGTAATGATTCTATATAATAGATCCCTCTGTGTGTAATGACTCTATATAATAGATCACTCTCTGTGTAATGACTCTATATAATAGATCCCTCTGCGTGTAATGACTCTATATAATAGATCCCTCTGTGTGTAATGACTCTATATAATAGATCGCTCTGCGTTTAATCACTCTATATAACAGATCACTGTGTGTAATGACTCTATATAATAGATCCCTCTGTGTGTAATGACTCTATATAATAGATCGCTCTGTGTGTAATGACTCTATATAATAGATCCCTCTGTGTGTAATGACTCTATATAATAGATCCCTCTGTGTGTAATGATTCTATATAATAGATCCCTCTGTGTGTAATGACTCTATATAATAGATCCCTCTGTGTGTAATGACTCTATATAATAGATCCCTCTGCGTGTAATGACTCTATATAATAGATCCCTCTGTGTGTAATTATTCTATATAATAGATCCCTCTGTGTGTAATGACTCTATATAATAGATCGCTCTGTGTGTAATGACTCTATATAATAGATCCCTCTGTGTGTAATGACTCTATATAATAGATCCCTCTGTGTGTAATGACTCTATATAATAGATCCCTCTGTGTGTAATGACTCTATATAATAGATCACTGTGTGTAATGACTCTATATAATAGATCCCTCTATGTGTAATGACTCTATATAATAGATCCCTCTGTGTGTAATGACTCTATATAATAGATCCCTCTGTGTGTAATGACTCTATATAATAGATCCCTCTGTGTGTACTGACTCTATATAATAGATCCCTCTGTGTGTAATGACTCGATATAATAGATCCCTCGGTGTGTAATGACTCTATATAATAGATCCCTCTGTGTGTAATGACTCTATATAATAGATCCCTCTGTGTGTACTGACTCTATATAATAGATCCCTCGGTGTGTAATGACTCTATATAATAGATCCCTCGGTGTGTAATGACTCTATATAATAGATCCCTCTGTGTGTAATGACTCTATATAATCGATCCCTCTGTGTGTAATGACTATATAATAGATCACTGTGTGTAATGACTATATATAATAGATCCCTCTGTGTGTAATGCCTCTATATAATAGATCCCTCTGTGTGTAATGACTCTATATAATAGATCCCTCTGTGTGTAATGACTCTATATAATAGATCACTCTGTGTGTAATGACTCTATATAATAGATCCCTCTGTGTGTAATGACTCTATATAATAGATCCCTCTGTGTGTAATGACTATAGAATAGATCCCTCTGTGTGTAATGACTCTATATAATAGATCCCTCTATGTGCACGCCACAAACAGAGTCGGCTGAGGTATGCAAAAGCACATTTGGGGAAGCCAATTTCTTTTTGGAAGAAGGTCCTGTGGACTGATGAAACCAATATTGAGTTGTTTGGTCATACAAAAAGGTGTTATGCATGGCGGCAAAAAAACTACAGCATTCCAAGAAAAACACTTGCTACCCACAGTAAAATTTGGTGGAGGTTCCATCATGCTTTGGGGCTGTGTGGCCAATGCCGGCACCGGGAATCTTGTTAAAGTTGAGGGACGCATGGATTCCACTCAGTATCAGCAGATTCTTGACAATAATGTTCAAGAATCAGTGATAAAGTTGAAGTTACGCAGGGGATGGATCTTTCAGCAAAACAATGATCCAAAACACCGCTCCAAATCTACTCAGGCATTCATGCAGAGGAACAATTACAATGTTCTGGAATGGCCATCCCAGTCCCCAGACCTGAATATCATTGAACATCTGTGGGATCATTTGAAGAAGGCTGTCCATGCTCGGCAACCATCAAACTTAACTGAACTGGAATTGTTTTGTAAAGAGTAATGGTCAAAAATACCTTCATCCAGGATCCAGGAACTCATTAAAAGCTACAGGAAGCGACTAGAGGCTGTTATTTTTGCAAAAGGAGGATCTACTAAATATTAATGTCACTTTTCTGGTGAGGTGCCCATACTTATGCACCTGTCAAATTTTGTTTGAATGCAGATTGCACATTTTCTGTTAGTACAATAAACCTCATTTCAAGGCAGAAACATTACTGTGTCCAACAGTTATTACATATATCAAACTGAAATAGCAGTTGCAAAAACACCAATTTTTATAAAACATTAAGCTTAAGATTAATAGGGGTGCCCAAACTTTTTCATATAACTGTAGATCCCTCTGTGTGTAATGACTCTATATAATATATCCCTCTCTGTGTAATGACTCTATATAATAGATCCCTCTGCGTGTAATGACTCTATATAATAGATCCCTCTGTGTGTAATGACTCTATATAATAGATCGCTCTGCGTGTAATGACTCTATATAATAGATCACTGTGTGTAATGACTCTATATAATAGATCCCTCTGTGTGTAATGACTCTATATAATAGATCGCTCTGTGTGTAATGACTCTATATAATAGATCCCTCTGTGTGTAATGACTCTATATAATAGATCCCTCTGTGTGTAATGATTCTATATAATAGATCCCTCTGTGTGTAATGACTCTATATAATAGATCCCTCTGTGTGTAATGACTCTATATAATAGATCCCTCTGCGTGTAATGACTCTATATAATAGATCCCTCTGTGTGTAATGATTCTATATAATAGATCCCTCTGTGTGTAATGACTCTATATAATAGATCGCTCTGTGTGTAATGACTCTATATAATAGATCCCTCTGTGTGTAATGACTTTATATAATAGATCCCTCTGTGTGTAATGACTCTATATAATAGATCCCTCTGTGTGTAATGACTCTATATAATAGATCACTGTGTGTAATGACTCTATATAATAGATCCCTCTGTGTGTAATGATTCTATATAATAGATCCCTCTGTGTGTAATGACTCTATATAATAGATCGCTCTGTGTGTAATGACTCTATATAATAGATCCCTCTGTGTGTAATGACTCTATATAATAGATCCCTCTGTGTGTAATGACTCTATATAATAGATCGCTCTGTGTGTAATGACTCTATATAATAGATCACTGTGTGTAATGACTCTATATAATAGATCCCTCTGTGTGTAATGACTCTATATAATAGATCCCTCTGTGTGTAATGACTCTATATAATAGATCCCTCTGTGTGTAATGACTCTATATAATAGATCCCTCTGTGTGTACTGACTCTATATAATAGATCCCTCTGTGTGTAATGACTCTATATAATAGATCCCTCGGTGTGTAATGACTCTATATAATAGATCCCTCTGTGTGTAATGACTCTATATAATAGATCCCTCTGTGTGTACTGACTCTATATAATAGATCCCTCTGTGTATAATGACTCTATATAATAGATCCCTCTGTGTGTAATGACTATATAATAGATCACTGTGTGTAATGACTCTATATAATAGATCCCTCTGTGTGTAATGACTCTATATAATAGATCCCTCTGTGTACTGACTCTATATAATAGATCCCTCTGTGTGTAATGACTCTATATAATAGATCCCTCGGTGTGTAATGACTCTATATAATAGATCCCTCTGTTTGTAATGACTCTATATAATAGATCCCTCTGTGTGTAATGACTCTATATAATAGATCGCTCTGCGTGTAATGACTCTATATAAAAGATCACTGTGTGTAATGACTCTATATAATAGATCCCTCTGTGTGTAATGACTCTATATAATAGATCGGTCTGTGTGTAATGACTCTATATAATAGATCCCTCTGTGTGTAATGACTCTATATAATAGATCCCTCTGTGTGTAATAATTCTATATAATAGATCCCTCTGTGTGTAATGACTCTATATAATAGATCCCTCTCTGTGTAATGACTCTATATAATAGATCGCTCTGCGTGTAATGACTCTATATAATAGATCCCTCTGTGTGTAATGACTCTATATAATAGATCGCTCTGTGTGTAATGACTCTATATAATAGATCCCTCTGTGTGTAATGACTCTATATAATAGATCCCTCTGTGTGTAATGACTCTATATAATAGATCCCTCTGTGTGTAATGACTCTATATAATAGATCACTGTGTGTAATGACTCTATATAATAGATCCCTCTATGTGTAATGACTCTATATAATAGATCCCTCTGTGTGTAATGACTCTATATAATAGATCCCTCTGTGTGTAATGACTCTATATAATAGATCCCTCTGTGTGTACTGACTCTATATAATAGATCCCTCTGTGTGTAATGACTCTATATAATAGATCCCTCGATGTGTAATGACTCTATATAATAGATCCCTCTGTCTGTAATGACTCTATATAATAGATCCCTCTGTGTGTACTGACTCTATATAATAGATCCCTCTGTGTGTAATGACTCTATATAATAGATCCCTCTGTGTGTAATGACTATATAATAGATCACTGTGTGTAATGACTCTATATAATAGATCCCTCTGTGTGTAATGACTCTATATAATAGATCCCTCTATGTGTAATGACTCTATATAATAGATCCCTCTGTGTGTAATGACTCTATATAATAGATCCCTCTGTGTACTGACTCTATATAATAGATCCCTCTGTGTGTAATGACTCTATATAATAGATCCCTCGGTGTGTAATGACTCTATATAATAGATCCCTCTGTTTGTAATGACTCTATATAATAGATCCCTCTGTGTGTAATGACTCTATATAATAGATCGCTCTGCGTGTAATGACTCTATATAATAGATCACTGTGTAATGACTCTATATAATAGATCCCTCTGTGTGTAATGACTCTATATAATAGATCGCTCTGCGTGTAATGACTCTATATAATAGATCCCTCTGTGTGTAATGACTCTATATAATAGATCCCTCTGTGTGTAATGATTCTATATAATAGATCCCTCTGTGTGTAATAACTCTATATAATAGATCCCTCTGTGTGTAATGACTCTATATAATAGATCCCTCTGTGTGTAATGACTCTATATAATAGATCGCTCTGTGTGTAATGACTCTATATAATAGATCCCTCTGTGTGTAATGACTCTATATAATAGATCCCTCTGTGTGTAATGACTCTATATAATATATCCCTCTGTGTGTAATGACTCTATATAATAGATCACTGTGTGTAATGACTCTATATAATAGATCTCTCTATGTGTAATGACTCTATATAATAGATCCCTCTGTGTGTAATGACTCTATATAATAGATCCCTCTGTGTGTAATGACTCTATATAATAGATCCCTCTGTGTGTAATGACTCTATATAATAGATCCCTCGGTGTGTAATGACTCTATATAAGAGATCCCTCTGTGTGTACTGACTCTATATAATAGATCCCTCTGTGTGTAATGACTCTATATAATAGATCCCTCTGTGTGTAATGACTATATAATAGATCACTGTGTGTAATGACTCTATATAATAGATCCGTCTGTGTGTAATGACTCTATATAATAGATCCCTCTATGTGTAATGACTCTATATAATAGATCCCTCTGTGTGTAATGACTCTATATAATAGATCCCTCTGTGTACTGACTCTATATAATAGATCCCTCTGTGTGTAATGACTCTATATAATAGATCCCTCTGTTTGTAATGACTCTATATAATAGATCACTGTGTGTAATGACTCTATATAATAGATCCCTCTATGTGTAATGACTCTATATAATAGATCCCTCTGTGTGTAATGACTCTATATAATAGATCCCTCTGTGTGTAATGACTCTATATAATAGATCCCTCTGTGTGTACTGACTCTATATAATAGATCCCTCTGTGTGTAATGACTCTATATAATAGATCCCTCGGTGTGTAATGACTCTATATAATAGATCCCTCTGTGTGTAATGACTCTATATAATAGATCCCTCTGTGTGTACTGACTCTATATAATAGATCCCTCTGTGTGTAATGACTCTTATAATAGATCCCTCTGTGTGTAATGACTCTATATAATAGATCCCTCTGTGTGTACTGACTCTATATAATAGATCCCTCTGTGTGCAATGACTCTATATAATAGATCCCTCTGTGTGTAATGACTATATAATAGATCACTGTGTGTAATGACTCTATATAATAGATCCCTCTGTGTGTAATGACTCTATATAATAGATCCCTCTATGTGTAATGACTCTATATAATAGATCCCTCTGTGTGTAATGATTCTATATAATAGATCCCTCTGTGTGTAATGACTCTATATAATAGATCCCTCTGTGTGTAATGACTCTATATAATAGATCCCTCTGTGTGTAATGACTATATAATAGATCCCTCTGTTTGTAATGACTCTATATAATAGATCCCTCTGTGTGTAATGACTCTATATAATAGATCCCTCTGTGTGTAATCACTCTATATAATAGATCCCTCTGTGTGTACTGACTCTATATAATAGATCCCTCTGTGTGTAATGACTCTATATAATAGATCCCTCTGTGTACTGACTCTATATAATAGATCCCTCTGTGTGTGATGACTCTATATAATAGATCCCTCTGTGTGTAATGACTCTATATAATAGATCCCTCTGTTTGTAATGACTCTATATAATAGATCCCTCTGTGTGTAATGACTCTATATAATAGATCCTTCTGTGTGTAATGACTCTATATAATAGATACCTCTGTGTACTGACTCTATATAATAGATCCCTCTGTGTGTAATGACTCTATATAATAGATCCCTCGGTGTGTAATGACTCTATATAATAGATCCCTCTATGTGTAATGACTCTATATAATAGATCCCTCTGTGTGTAATGACTCTATATAATAGATCCCTCTGTGTGTACTGACTCTATATAATAGATCCCTCTGTGTGTAATGACTCTATATAATAGATCCCTCGGTATGTAATGACTCTATATAATAGATCCCTCTGTGTGTAATGACTCTATATAATAGATCCCTCTGTGTGTACTGACTCTATATAATAGATCCCTCTGTGTGTAATGACTCTATATAATAGATCTCTCTGTGTGTAATGACTATATAATAGATCACTGTGTGTAATGACTCTATATAATAGATCCCTCTGTGTGTAATGACTCTATATAATAGATCCCTCTATGTGTAATGACTCTATATAATAGATCCCTCTGTGTGTAATGACTCTATATAATAGATCCCTCTGTGTACTGACTCTACATAATAGATCCCTCTGTGTGTAATGACTCTATATAATAGATCCCTCAGTGTGTAATGACTCTATTTAATAGATCCCTCTGTTTGTAATGACTCTATATAATAGATCCCTCTGTGTGTAATGACTCTATATAATAGATCGCTCTGCGTGTAATGACTCTATATAATAGATCACTGTCATGAAAACAACACCCACTCTTGGGTCAGACCTTGCAGCTCTCTGGCGCCCCCTTATCCTGCTGGTCAAACACGGTATTGACAGAGGATAAGCACGGGTGCAGCTGCTCTATTTTATGTCGACTATTGTGGCACGTGATGTGACAGGACGTATATATACCACCAGTTCCTTCCAGGAACGTATATATACCTCCGACCAGCCACCCTCAAACCACAATATCACATAAATACTGGTATACTGCCACCACCGATCGCTTAACAGGTGGATCGGGTACCTGGTAGGTAACGTGAATTAGCGGGTGAGGAACGTGTTTGCTCGACATAGGACAAGAAGAAAGAAACTGGTAAATAATTAATGATTTACTCCCAAAAGGGGGGCAGTGTTTACAAAATATATACAAGATATTATAAAGGAGACAATTTACATATATGCATAAACAGTTATTAAAATAAAAGGGATAAGTAATAGCAAAACCTGCTTCACAAGGTGATGGTCTCAGATTCTGTGGGGGGGACGGCTCCCCAGAAATTAGACTTGATTCCTTCACGCAGCGTGTAGTGCATGCGTCGGCGTCCCTGGTTGGAATGACCTGAAAATGGCCGATTTGCTTTTTAGTAAGCAGCCAAAACTCTGGGGAACACCCCTTATTTACCTTACAAGGGGGGCTCGGCTTTGCGAGCCCACCCAGCTGCAGAAGACCAAAAATCCTTCAGATTCCATATCTTGGTGTGGGGGGGTCCCACATCCAAGAGGGAGACATCATCTTGACCGTCAGCAATATTCATGAAGATAGATATTAAATATGAAACCTCTATGACGCTCAGAATCTCAGAATCCATTATCTCAGTTCCCGGTCCTTCCTCAGTTATGCAAGTTATACTATTGTAATGGGAAAAAGGTGAGCATTCAAAAAACGTGGTTCCGATGTTTCTGTCAGACCTGTGCGTGATTAAAATTGGCATAAAACGTTTGTACAATTAAACAATGGGATTTTTGGAGGGATATTCTGGTTTGTACCAGCGCTTGCCCTGGACTGAGGTTTTATGGCGGGTCATAAAAATTCCTGGTTTGGGGGAAAGCAAAAGTGAATTCTATGTCTTCACTTACAAACAGATAGGGGGTGGGGTTTTTTTTTTCCTTTTTTAAAACATCTCTCATTTTTAAAAACTCGGGCAGAAATACCTTTTGCCTGACACCTCCCCCTTTTTGACTGCGCTATGGAGGTAGGACCTTCTGGTACTCCTCCAAGCGTATGTCGGGAGGCTCCCCTCGCCGGGACAACCCATCGGCATTGCCATGCTCGCTGCCCTTGCGGTGTTGAACAGTAAAGTCGTACTGCTGGAGGGTGAGGCTCCAGCGTAACAACCTTCCGTTGGCACCTGACATGGTGTGCAGCCAACTCAGGGGGTTGTGGTCAGTCACGACAGTGAAGGGGCGCCCGTACAAGTAAGGCTGTAAGCGGTTGAGGGCCCATACAATGGCCAGGCACTCCTTCTCTATGGTGGAATAGGCCACTTCCCTCGGCAGCAGTTTCCGGCTTAGGTACAACACGGGGTGTTCGTGGTTCCCCGAGTCGACCTGGCTGAGTACAGCACCGAGGCCAAATTCACTGGCGTCGGTCTGTACTAAGAGTGGCCGTGTGCCGTCGACCGCCTTTAGTACAGGAGAGCTGCTCAGGGCAGTCTTCAAAGCCCTAAAGGCCACCTCGCATTCATCCGTCCATTTGACGGAATGGGGTAGGCTCTTCCTGGTGAGGTCTGTCAAGGGCTTCGCAAGGCTACTATAGTCCTGCACAAAGCGTCTATAGTACCCTGCGGTGCCCAAGAAGGACTGCACCTGCTTCTTGGTCCTGGGGGTGGGCCAGGACACGATAGCGTCCACCTTCCCAGGCTCTGGCTTCAGAGTACCCCCACCTACCCGGTGCCCCAGGTAGTGGACCTCGTTCATGCCCATCTGGCACTTTCCCGGCTTGATGGTCAAGCCCGCCTGGTGAATGCGCCCGAGCACCTGCTGCAGATGCTCGAGGTGATCCTCCCAGGTGGGACTGAAGATGGCAATGTCATCCAGGTACGCTACTGCGTACCTCTCCAGTCCCTGGAGCAGGTGGTTGACCATTCGCTGGAACGTGGCAGGGGCATTTTTCATGCCGAAGGGCATGACCGTGGATTCATACAATCCGAAGGGGGTGATAAAGGCGGACTTCTCCTGAGCCCCGGGGCTCAAGGGAATCTGCCAATATCCCCGACTCAAATCCATAATGGAGAGATAGCTCGCGCTGGCTAACCGCTCCAGCAGCTCCTCAATGCGTGGCATTGGTTGTGCGTCAGAGGCGGTGATAGCGTTGAGCCCCCTGTAGTCCACACAGAACCGGGTGGTCCGGTCCTTCTTAGGCACCAGGACTACAGGTGAGGCCCACGCGCTCTTGGACCGCTTAATCACCCCCAACTGCAGCATCTCCTCGACCTCCTGGCGCATGACATGCTGCACCTCGTCGGAGATTCGATAGGCTGTCCGCCGGAGTGGGGCATGATTCCCGGTGTCCACTTCATGGACCGCCACTTCAGTCCTGCCAGGCAGGTTGGTGAACACTGCTTGGAAGGGTTTCAGCACTGCTTGCATCTGAGACCTCTGGTCTGCGGATAGCAAGTCGCTTAGCTCTACATCCTCTAGGGACCCGCTGGCCTTCGCTTGGGCGAGCATGTCCAAGAGGGGGTCATCCTCCCCTTCCTCGGGCAGGTTGCAGACCGGTAGGACGCAGGTTCCACGTTCTTGATGAGCCTTCATCATATTAACGTGAAACGCCTTCCGCCTACCCCGCTCGTGGTCAAGGGTGATCACGTAGGTGACCGGGTTGAGCTGTTGGTGAATGACGTACGGGCCTTCCCAGGCCGCCTGAAGCTTGTCCTTTGGTACGGGGACCAGCACCCACACCTTCTGACCCACCTGGTAGGTCCGTTCTCGGGCGTTCTGGTCGTACCAATGCTTCTGGTCAGCCTGGGCTTGCGCCATGTTGTCATGCACCAACTGCGTCAAGGTCTGCATCTTGTCACGGAAGCGCATGACATACTCCACGATGGACACTCCTGGGGAGCTCGGCTCTTCTTCCCAGAATTCCCTTATCAACCCAAGGGGTCCTCGGACACGCCTGCCATACAGGAGCTCAAAGGGGGAGAACCCCGTCGAGGCCTGTGGAACCTCTCTGTAAGCAAATAGCAGGTGTGGGAGGTAACGCTCCCAGTCGCGACCCTGGGTCTCAACCAGCATTTTTAACATCTGTTTGAGGGTACCGTTGAATCGCTCACACAAACCATTGGTCTGTGGGTGATACGCACTCGATACCAGATGCTGCACCTGCATTTTCTTACATAGGGCCTCCATTAAGCGTGACATGAACTGAGTCCCCTGGTCGGTAAGCATCTCCCTGGGAAATCCTACTCGCGAAAAGATGGCCAAGAGGGCGTCCGCCACCTTATCCGCCCTAATTGAGGACAGGGCTACTGCCTCCGGATACCGGGTAGCATAGTCTACCACGGTAAGGATGAATCGTTTTCCAGAGCTGCTGGGTATGGCCAGTGGTCCCACAATGTCCACAGCAATCCTCTGGAAAGGCTCCTCTATCACTGGCAAAGAGATCAGGGGGGCTTTGGGGGCCGGCCCTGACTTTCCCACTCTTTGACACGTGGTACAGGATCGACAGTAGTTCACCACATCTGTCCTCATTTTGGGCCAATAAAAGTGATGAGACAGCCGGGCCTTGGTTTTGCTGACCCCCAAGTGTCCAGCGAGTGGAATTTCATGGGCGATCCGCAACAACTCATCCCTGAATGGGTAGGGGACGACCAGCTGTCTTTCCCTCAGCCACTCCTGTTGGGGTGTACAGGGAACTGTCTCCCGGTACAACCTCCCTTGGTCCCAGAATACCCTCTCCTTATCCGACTCGGAGGTGGGTTTCTCCGCGAGGCTCCTTAACGTCTCCAGGCTAGCATCTGAGTGCAGAGCTGCCTGAAACTCCTGGCTGGAGGAAGCCAGAAGTGAGGTTAAGGCCACGTCCTCACTGGGACCCTCTGGGACCGGCTCTGGGTCCATACCTGATCCTGTTATTCCTCTGTCCGAGGAGGGTCCAGAAGGCAGGGCGTTACTTGCATTCTGGGCACTCTGACTGCGGGTAACAGCGGCTATATAGGCCGTCTCCCCGGGGAATAACACCGTCTCATTAGCCTGAGAGGCCATGAGAACTACTTCTCCATCATCCTCCATTACCTCAGGCACAGTGCTACGTATGCGGCAGCTACCATCAGCCAGGTCACCTTCTGTTGTGACACTGGTCACTGGCACAGCACCACCTGCTTCATGGTCCTCGTGCCTCTCCCCATTACCCTTGGCACTGACATTTGCTCCTGCTAGGGGATCCTCAGCAACATCACCCCGCAGAGTGACATGGCTGAGTTCTCCTGCACCTTCCAATACAACAACATCATCATCATCATCATCATCATCATCATCATCACCATCATCATGTAAAGCATTGACATTCACATTATTAGCATTAACCTTACCAACCGTATCAGATCGGGGAGGGGTGTCAGGGACATAATAAGCAAACATCCTCCCCAAATCAGTTCCCAACAAAACATTTGCAGGTAGGTTTTTGGATACTCCCACTTCCTTCACCCCACTCCCCGCACCCCAATCAATAAAAACCCGGGCCATGGGCAAGGGGCATCGGACGCCCCCAATCCCAGTGACAGTCAGGGTCTTTCCTGGAATAAGCGCTTCAGGGGACACCAGTTCGGGTCGGATGAGGGTTCGTTCGGCCCCAGTGTCCTTGAGGCCTACAGTGAGAGTGTCCCCCACCCTGACAGACTGAAAGTTTTCACAGGCCCTCCCAACCGGCCCACCCACCAAAAGAACTGAAGCATTAGGCCCTGGGGCCTTGGATGGGGGGTTCTTCCTCTGCTTCTCTGGGCAAGTGGCGCTGAGATGACCAGTCTGGTTGCAGGAATAACACCTGCGGGCATCGGATGCAGGCAGGGCCTTGGCAACGGGAAAAAGGCCTCCGGAAGGTCGGCTGGCAGGGGCAGGGATGGTGGTTGATGGCTTACCCCCTTTCCAGCTGGCGACGACCGGCTTCCGCACCTCTGGTCTCCGGTTGGCCTCGTAGGTGTCTGCGATCTGCGCTGCTTTATTGGCATCAGGTGGCTCCCGATCCATCACGAACTGCCGTACCTCAGTCGGACACAGATGCAGGAACTGGTCTTTCACCATCAGGTCCTTTAGCTGCTCAAAGGTGGTCGCTGACAGTCCTTTGATCCACTGCTCAAAGTTGGTTCTGAGCCCGTCTACCACATCACGGTAGGTGTCCTGTGGTCCACGTTGGAGGGTTCTGAATTTTTTCCGGTAAACCTCCGGAGTCAGCTGGTACTTTTTTATCAGGGCCTGCTTGACGGCCTCATAGTCTCCATCCTGCTCTCGAGGGAGGGAAGCAAACACCTCCAAAGCTTTTCCTCGGAGCCCTGGAGTCAAATATCTTGCCCATTGGTCGATGGGCAGCTGATACTGCCTGCAGGCCTTTTCAAAGCCTCGCAGAAATGTGTCCAAGTCCCCATCCTTTTCCATCACAGGGAAGTGCTCAGGACGAGGTTTAAAGCAGCTGGCACTGTTGGACTCACGGGTCTGCGTAGAGGGCGACTCCTTCTGAATCCGGGCTAGCTCCAGCTGGTGTTGTCGGTCAGCTTGGGCCTGTCGCTCAGCAGCCTCTCGGTCAGCTTGGGCTTGTCGCTCAGCCCGCTCCTGGAATTTCAGGATCAGCTCCAGTCGTCCATCATGATTGTCTGTGGCGAGCTCCTCCAAGGCCATATGCAGGTGGGGGTCCACACTACCCTGGTTGCGGGTATGGCTGGCAATCACCGGTTGGACCCCGGGAGCAGCGCCATCCGGGCCTTGGCTGGCCGCCCCCTCATCAGGGCTCTGCTGTCGGACGGGCTCTGCAGCATCTTGTAACAGTTCAGAAATCATTTGTTCTTTGCTTTTGCCGTGGGGGTCAATGCCTTTGGTTATACATATTCCAGCAAGAGTGTCCTTTTTCTGCTGGCTGTACCAGAGTTCCCCAACGATGACCATGATCACCAAAATAAAAATAGAAAAGAAAAACCGAAGAAGGGTAGGGGTAACTGCTACACATACAGTATTGTCTCAGATCTAATAAACACTGAGTTCGATCTTCAAAACTTTTGTGCAAGTTTTTAGTGAGAGGAATGATTGCTCAAACCAGATCACTAATGTCCTATGATCCCACCGCTTGCCACCAATTTGTCATGAAAACAACACCCACTCTTGGGTCAGACCTTGCAGCTCTCTGGCGCCCCCTTATCCTGCTGGTCAAACACGGTATTGACAGAGGATAAGCACGGGTGCAGCTGCTCTATTTTATGTCGACTATTGTGGCACGTGATGTGACAGGACGTATATATACCACCAGTTCCTTCCAGGAACGTATATATACCTCCGACCAGCCACCCTCAAACCACAATATCACATAAATACTGGTATACTGCCACCACCGATCGCTTAACAGGTGGATCGGGTACCTGGTAGGTAACGTGAATTAGCGGGTGAGGAACGTGTTTGCTCGACATAGGACAAGAAGAAAGAAACTGGTAAATAATTAATGATTTACTCCCAAAAGGGGGGCAGTGTTTACAAAATATATACAAGATATTATAAAGGAGACAATTTACATATATGCATAAACAGTTATTAAAATAAAAGGGATAAGTAATAGCAAAACCTGCTTCACAAGGTGATGGTCTCAGATTCTGTGGGGGGGACGGCTCCCCAGAAATTAGACTTGATTCCTTCACGCAGCGTGTAGTGCATGCGTCGGCGTCCCTGGTTGGAATGACCTGAAAATGGCCGATTTGCTTTTTAGTAAGCAGCCAAAACTCTGGGGAACACCCCTTATTTACCTTACAAGGGGGGCTCGGCTTTGCGAGCCCACCCAGCTGCAGAAGACCAAAAATCCTTCAGATTCCATATCTTGGTGTGGGGGGGTCCCACATCCAAGAGGGAGACATCATCTTGACCGTCAGCAATATTCATGAAGATAGATATTAAATATGAAACCTCTATGACGCTCAGAATCTCAGAATCCATTATCTCAGTTCCCGGTCCTTCCTCAGTTATGCAAGTTATACTATTGTAATGGGAAAAAGGTGAGCATTCAAAAAACGTGGTTCCGATGTTTCTGTCAGACCTGTGCGTGATTAAAATTGGCATAAAACGTTTGTACAATTAAACAATGGGATTTTTGGAGGGATATTCTGGTTTGTACCAGCGCTTGCCCTGGACTGAGGTTTTATGGCGGGTCATAAAAATTCCTGGTTTGGGGGAAAGCAAAAGTGAATTCTATGTCTTCACTTACAAACAGATAGGGGGTGGGGTTTTTTTTTTCCTTTTTTAAAACATCTCTCATTTTTAAAAACTCGGGCAGAAATACCTTTTGCCTGACAATCACTGTGTGTAATGACTCTATATAATAGATCCCTCTGTGTGTAATGACTCTATATAATAGATCGCTCTGTGTGTAATGACTCTATATAATAGATCCCTCTGTGTGTAATGACTCTATATAATAGATCCCTCTGTGTGTAATGATTCTATATAATAGATCCCTCTGTGTGTAATGACTCTATATAATAGAGCCCTCTCTGTGTAATGACTCTATATAATAGATCCCTCTGCGTGTAATGACTCTATATAATAGATCCCTCTGTGTGTAATGACTCTATATAATAAATCGCTCTGCGTGTAATGACTCTATATAATAGATCACTGTGTGTAATGACTCTATATAATAGATCCCTCTGTGTGTAATGACTCTATATAATAGATCCCTCTGTGTGTAATTATTCTATATAATAGATCCCTCTGTGTGTAATGACTCTATATAATAGATCCCTCTGTGTGTAATGACTCTATATAATAGATCCCTCTGTGTGTAATGACTCTATATAATAGATCACTGTGTGTAATGACTCTATATAATAGATCCCTCTATGTGTAATGACTCTATATAATAGATCCCTCTGTGTGTAATGACTCTATATAATAGATCCCTCTGTGTGTAATGACTCTATATAATAGATCCCTCTGTGTGTACTGACTCTATATAATAGATCCCTCTGTGTGTAATGACTCTATATAATAGATCCCTCGTTGTGTAATGACTCTATATAATAGATCCCTCTGTGTGTAATGACTCTATATAATAGATCCCTCTGTGTGTACTGACTCTATATAATAGATCCCTCTGTGTGTAATGACTCTATATAATCGATCCCTCTGTGTGTAATGACTATATAATAGATCACTGTGTGTAATGACTCTATATAATAGATCCCTCTGTGTGTAATGACTCTATATAATAGATCCCTCTATGTGTAATTACTCTATATAATATATCCCTCTGTGTGTAATGACTCTATATAATAGATCCCTCTGTGTGTAATGATTCTATATAATAGATCCCTCTGTGTGTAATGACTCTATATAATAGATCGCTCTGTGTGTAATGACTCTATATAATAGATCCCTCTGTGTGTAATGACTCTATATAATAGATCCCTCGGTGTGTAATGACTCTATATAATAGATCCCTCTGTGTGTAATGACCCTATATAATAGATCCCTCTGTGTGTACTGACTCTATATAATAGATCCCTCTGTGTGTAATGACTCTTATAATAGATCCCTCTGTGTGTAATGACTCTATATAATAGATCCCTCTGTGTGTACTGACTCTATATAATAGATCCCTCTGTGTGCAATGACTCTATATAATAGATCCCTCTGTGTGTAATGACTATATAATAGATCACTGTGTGTAATGACTCTATATAATAGATCCCTCTGTGTGTAATGACTCTATATAATAGATCCCTCTATGTGTAATGACTCTATATAATAGATCCCTCTGTGTGTAATGATTCTATATAATAGATCCCTCTGTGTGTAATGACTCTATATAATAGATCCCTCTGTGTGTAATGACTCTATATAATAGATCCCTCGGTGTGTAATGACTCTATATAATAGATCCCTCTGTTTGTAATGACTCTATATAATAGATCCCTCTGTGTGTAATGACTCTATATAATAGATCCCTCTGTGTGTAATGACTCTATATAATAGATCCCTCTGTGTGTACTGACTCTATATAATAGATCCCTCTGTGTGTAATGACTCTATATAATAGATCCCTCTGTGTACTGACTCTATATAATAGATCCCTCTGTGTGTGATGACTCTATATAATAGATCCCTCGGTGTGTAATGACTCTATATAATAGATCCCTCTGTTTGTAATGACTCTATATAATAGATCCCTCTGTGTGTAATGACTCTATATAATAGATCCTTCTGTGTGTAATGACTCTATATAATAGATCCCTCTGTGTACTGACTCTATATAATAGATCCCTCTGTGTGTAATGACTCTATATAATAGATCCCTCGGTGTGTAATGACTCTATATAATAGATCCCTCTATGTGTAATGACTCTATATAATAGATCCCTCTGTGTGTAATGACTCTATATAATAGATCCCTCTGTGTGTACTGACTCTATATAATAGATCCCTCTGTGTGTAATGACTCTATATAATAGATCCCTCGGTATGTAATGACTCTATATAATAGATCCCTCTGTGTGTAATGACTCTATATAATAGATCCCTCTGTGTGTACTGACTCTATATAATAGATCCCTCTGTGTGTAATGACTCTATATAATAGATCCCTCTGTGTGTAATGACTATATAATAGATCACTGTGTGTAATGACTCTATATAATAGATCCCTCTGTGTGTAATGACTCTATATAATATATCCCTCTATGTGTAATGACTCTATATAATAGATCCCTCTGTGTGTAATGACTCTATATAATAGATCCCTCTGTGTACTGACTCTATATAATAGATCCCTCTGTGTGTAATGACTCTATATAATAGATCCATCGGTGTGTAATGACTCTATTTAATAGATCCCTCTGTTTGTAATGACTCTATATAATAGATCCCTCTGTGTGTAATGACTCTATATAATAGATCGCTCTGCGTGTAATGACTCTATATAATAGATCACTGTGTGTAATGACTCTATATAATAGATCCCTCTGTGTGTAATGACTCTATATAATAGATCACTCTCTGTGTAATGACTCTATATAATAGATCCCTCTGCGTGTAATGACTCTATATAATAGATCCCTCTGTGTGTAATGACTCTATATAATAGATCGCTCTGCGTTTAATCACTCTATATAATAGATCACTGTGTGTAATGACTCTATATAATAGATCCCTCTGTGTGTAATGACTCTATATAATAGATCGCTCTGTGTGTAATGACTCTATATAATAGATCCCTCTGTGTGTAATGACTCTATATAATAGATCCCTCTGTGTGTAATGATTCTATATAATAGATCCCTCTGTGTGTAATGACTCTATATAATAGATCCCTCTGTGTGTAATGACTCTATATAATAGATCCCTCTGCGTGTAATGACTCTATATAATAGATCCCTCTGTGTGTAATTATTCTATATAATAGATCCCTCTGTGTGTAATGACTCTATATAATAGATCGCTCTGTGTGTAATGACTCTATATAATAGATCCCTCTGTGTGTAATGACTCTATATAATAGATCCCTCTGTGTGTAATGACTCTATATAATAGATCCCTCTGTGTGTAATGACTCTATATAATAGATCACTGTGTGTAATGACTCTATATAATAGATCCCTCTATGTGTAATGACTCTATATAATAGATCCCTCTGTGTGTAATGACTCTATATAATAGATCCCTCTGTGTGTAATGACTCTATATAATAGATCCCTCTGTGTGTACTGACTCTATATAATAGATCCCTCTGTGTGTAATGACTCTATATAATAGATCCCTCGGTGTGTAATGACTCTATATAATAGATCCCTCTGTGTGTAATGACTCTATATAATAGATCCCTCTGTGTGTACTGACTCTATATAATAGATCCCTCTGTGTGTAATGACTCTATATAATCGATCCCTCTGTGTGTAATGACTATATAATAGATCACTGTGTGTAATGACTCTATATAATAGATCCCTCTGTGTGTAATGACTCTATATAATAGATCCCTCTATGTGTAATGACTCTATATAATATATCCCTCTGTGTGTAATGACTCTATATAATAGATCCCTCTGTGTACTGACTCTATATAATAGATCCCTCTGTGTGTAATGACTCTATATAATAGATCCCTCGGTGTGTAATGACTCTATATAATAGATCCCTCTGTTTGTAATGACTCTATATAATAGATCCCTCTGTGTGTAATGACTCTATATAATAGATCGCTCTGCGTGTAATGACTCTATATAATAGATCACTGTGTGTAATGACTCTATATAATAGATCCCTCTGTGTGTAATGACTCTATATAATAGATCGCTCTGTGTGTAATGACTCTATATAATAGATCCCTCTGTGTGTAATGACTCTATATAATAGATCCCTCTGTTGTAATGATTCTATATAATAGATCCCTCTGTGTGTAATGACTCTATATAATAGATCTCTCTGTGTAATGACTCTATATAATAGATCCCTCTGCGTGTAATGACTCTATATAATAGATCCCTCTGTGTGTAATGACTCTATATAATAGATCGCTCTGCGTGTAATGACTCTATATAATAGATCACTGTGTGTAATGACTCTATATAATAGATCCCTCTGTGTGTAATGACTCTATATAATAGATCGCTCTGTGTGTAATGACTCTATATAATAGATCCCTCTGTGTGTAATGATTCTATATAATAGATCCCTCTGTGTGTAATGACTCTATATAATAGATCCCTCTGTGTGTAATGACTCTATATAATAGATCCCTCTGCGTGTAATGACTCTATATAATAGATTCCTCTGTGTGTAATTGTCAGGCAAAAGGTATTTCTGCCCGAGTTTTTAAAAATGAGAGATGTTTTAAAAAAGGAAAAAAAAAAAACCCCACCCCCTATCTGTTTGTAAGTGAAGACATAGAATTCACTTTTGCTTTCCCCCAAACCAGGAATTTTTATGACCCGCCATAAAACCTCAGTCCAGGGCAAGCGCTGGTACAAACCAGAATATCCCTCCAAAAATCCCATTGTTTAATTGTACAAACGTTTTATGCCAATTTTAATCACGCACAGGTCTGACAGAAACATCGGAACCACGTTTTTTGAATGCTCACCTTTTTCCCATTACAATAGTATAACTTGCATAACTGAGGAATGACCGGGAACTGAGATAATGGATTCTGAGATTCTGAGCGTCATAGAGGTTTCATATTTAATATCTATCTTCATGAATATTGCTGACGGTCAAGATGATGTCTCCCTCTTGGATGTGGGACCCCCCCACACCAAGATATGGAATCTGAAGGATTTTTGGTCTTCTGCAGCTGGGTGGGCTCGCAAAGCCGAGCCCCCCTTGTAAGGTAAATAAGGGGTGTTCCCCAGAGTTTTGGCTGCTTACTAAAAAGCAAATCGGCCATTTTCAGGTCATTCCAACCAGGGACGCCGACGCATGCACTACACGCTGCGTGAAGGAATCAAGTCTAATTTCTGGGGAGCCGTCCCCCCCACAGAATCTGAGACCATCACCTTGTGAAGCAGGTTTTGCTATTACTTATCCCTTTTATTTTAATAACTGTTTATGCATACATGTAAATTGTCTCCTTTATAATATCTTGTATATATTTTGTAAACACTGCCCCCCTTTTGGGAGTAAATCATTAATTATTTACCAGTTTCTTTCTTCTTGTCCTATGTCGAGCAAACACGTTCCTCACCCGCTAATTCACGTTACCTACCAGGTACCCGATCCACCTGTTAAGCGATCGGTGGTGGCAGTATACCAGTATTTATGTGATATTGTGGTTTGAGGGTGGCTGGTCGGAGGTATATATACGTTCCTGGAAGGAACTGGTGGTATATATACGTCCTGTCACATCACGTGCCACAATAGTCGACATAAAATAGAGCAGCTGCACCCGTGCTTATCCTCTGTCAATACCGTGTTTGACCAGCAGGATAAGGGGGCGCCAGAGAGCTGCAAGGTCTGACCCAAGAGTGGGTGTTGTTTTCGTGACAAATTGGTGGCAAGCGGTGGGATCATAGGACATTAGTGATCTGGTTTGAGCAATCATTCCTCTCACTAAAAACTTGCACAAAAGTTTTGAAGATCGAACTCAGTGTTTATTAAATCTGAGACAATACTGTATGTGTAGCAGTTACCCCTACCCTTCTTCGGTTTTTCTTTTCTATTTTTATTTTGGTGATCATGGTCATCGTTGGGGAGCTCTGGTACAGCCAGCAGAAAAAGGACACTCTTGCTGGAATATGTATAACCAAAGGCATTGACCCCCACGGCAAAAGCAAAGAACAAATGATTTCTGAACTGTTACAAGATGCTGCAGAGCCCGTCCGACAGCAGAGCCCTGATGAGGGGGCGGCCAGCCAAGGCCCGGATGGCGCTGCTCCCGGGGTCCAACCGGTGATTGCCAGCCATACCCGCAACCAGGGTAGTGTGGACCCCCACCTGCATATGGCCTTGGAGGAGCTCGCCACAGACAATCATGATGGACGACTGGAGCTGATCCTGAAATTCCAGGAGCGGGCTGAGCGACAAGCCCAAGCTGACCGAGAGGCTGCTGAGCGACAAGCCCAAGCTGACCGAGAGGCTGCTGAGCGACAGGCCCAAGCTGACCGACAACACCAGCTGGAGCTAGCCCGGATTCAGAAGGAGTCGCCCTCTACGCAGACCCGTGAGTCCAACAGTGCCAGCTGCTTTAAACCTCGTCCTGAGCACTTCCCTGTGATGGAAAAGGATGGGGACTTGGACACATTTCTGCGAGGCTTTGAAAAGGCCTGCAGGCAGTATCAGCTGCCCATCGACCAATGGGCAAGATATTTGACTCCAGGGCTCCGAGGAAAAGCTTTGGAGGTGTTTGCTTCCCTCCCTCGAGAGCAGGATGGAGACTATGAGGCCGTCAAGCAGGCCCTGATAAAAAAGTACCAGCTGACTCCGGAGGTTTACCGGAAAAAATTCAGAACCCTCCAACGTGGACCACAGGACACCTACCGTGATGTGGTAGACGGGCTCAGAACCAACTTTGAGCAGTGGATCAAAGGACTGTCAGCGACCACCTTTGAGCAGCTAAAGGACCTGATGGTGAAAGACCAGTTCCTGCATCTGTGTCCGACTGAGGTACGGCAGTTCGTGATGGATCGGGAGCCACCTGATGCCAATAAAGCAGCGCAGATCGCAGACACCTACGAGGCCAACCGGAGACCAGAGGTGCGGAAGCCGGTCGTCGCCAGCTGGAAAGGGGGTAAGCCATCAACCACCATCCCTGCCCCTGCCAGCCGACCTTCCGGAGGCCTTTTTCCCGTTGCCAAGGCCCTGCCTGCATCCGATGCCCGCAGGTGTTATTCCTGCAACCAGACTGGTCATCTCAGCGCCACTTGCCCAGAGAAGCAGAGGAAGAACCCCCCATCCAAGGCCCCAGGGCCTAATGCCTCAGTTCTTTTGGTGGGTGGGCCGGTTGGGAGGGCCTGTGAAAACTTTCAGTCTGTCAGGGTGGGGGACACTCTCACTGTAGGCCTCAAGGACACTGGGGCCGAACGAACCCTCATCCGACCCGAACTGGTGTCCCCTGAAGCGCTTATTCCAGGAAAGACCCTGACTGTCACTGGGATTGGGGGCGTCCGATGCCCCTTGCCCATGGCCCGGGTTTTTATTGATTGGGGTGCGGGGAGTGGGGTGAAGGAAGTGGGAGTATCCAAAAACCTACCTGCAAATGTTTTGTTGGGAACTGATTTGGGGAGGATGTTTGCTTATTATGTCCCTGACACCCCTCCCCGATCTGATATGGTTGGTAAGGTTAATGCTGATAATGTGAATGTCAATGCTTTACATGATGATGATGATGATGATGATGATGATGATGATGATGATGATAATGTTGTAGTATTGGAAGGTGCAGGAGAACTCAGCCATGTCACTCTGCGGGGTGATGTTGCTGAGGATCCCCTAGCAGGAGCAAATGTCAGTGCCAAGGGTAATGGGGAGAGGCACGAGGACCATGAAGCAGGTGGTGCTGTGCCAGTGACCAGTGTCACAACAGAAGGTGACCTGGCTGATGGTAGCTGCCGCATACGTAGCACTGTGCCTGAGGTAATGGAGGATGATGGAGAAGTAGTTCTCATGGCCTCTCAGGCTAATGAGACGGTGTTATTCCCCGGGGAGACGGCCTATATAGCCGCTGTTACCCGCAGTCAGAGTGCCCAGAATGCAAGTAACGCCCTGCCTTCTGGACCCTCCTCGGACAGAGGAATAACAGGATCAGGTATGGACCCAGAGCCGGTCCCAGAGGGTCCTAGTGAGGACGTGGCCTTAACCTCACTTCTGGCTTCCTCTAGCCAGGAGATTCAGGCAGCTCTGCACTCAGATGCTAGCCTGGAGACGTTAAGGAGCCTCGCTGAGAAGCCCACCTCCGAGTCTGATAAGGAGAGGGTATTCTGGGACCAAGGGAGGTTGTACCGGGAGACAGTTCCCTGTACACCCCAACAGGAGTGGCTGAGGGAAAGACAGCTGGTCGTCCCCTACCAATTCAGGGACGAGTTGTTGCGGATCGCCCATGAAATTCCACTCGCTGGACACTTGGGGGTTAGCAAAACCAAGGCCCGGCTGTCTCATCACTTTTATTGGCCCAAAATGAGGACAGATGTGGTGAACTACTGTCGCTCCTGTACCACGTGTCAAAGAGTGGGAAAGTCAGGGCCGGCCCCCAAAGCCCCCCTGATCTCTTTGCCAGTGATAGAGGAGCCTTTCCAGAGGATTGCTGTGGACATTGTGGGACCACTGGCCACACCCAGCAGCTCTGGAAAACGTTTCATCCTTACCGTGGTAGACTATGCTACCCGGTATCCGGAGGCAGTAGCCCTGTCCTCAATTAGGGCGGATAAGGTGGCGGACGCCCTCTTGGCCATCTTTTCGCGAGTAGGATTTCCCAGGGAGATGCTTACCGACCAGGGGACTCAGTTCATGTCACGCTTAATGGAGGCCCTATGTAAGAAAATGCAGGTGCAGCATTTGGTATCGAGCGCGTATCACCCACAGACCAATGGTTTGTGTGAGCGATTCAACGGTACCCTCAAACAGATGTTAAAAATGCTGGTTGAGACCCAGGGTCGCGACTGGGAGCGTTACCTCCCCCACCTGCTATTTGCTTACAGAGAGGTTCCACAGGCCTCGACGGGGTTCTCCCCCTTTGAGCTCCTGTATGGCAGGCGTGTCCGAGGACCCCTTGGGTTGATAAGGGAATTCTGGGAAGAAGAGCCGAGCTCCCCAGGAGTGTCCATCGTGGAGTATGTCATGCGCTTCCGTGACAAGATGCAGACCTTGACGCAGTTGGTGCATGACAACATGGCGCAAGCCCAGGCTGACCAGAAGCATTGGTACGACCAGAACGCCCGAGAACGGACCTACCAGGTGGGTCAGAAGGTGTGGGTGCTGGTCCCCGTACCAAAGGACAAGCTTCAGGCGGCCTGGGAAGGCCCGTACGTCATTCACCAACAGCTCAACCCGGTCACCTACGTGATCACACTTGACCACGAGCGGGGTAGGCGGAAGGCGTTTCACGTTAATATGATGAAGGCTCATCAAGAACGTGGAACCTGCGTCCTACCGGTCTGCAACCTGCCCGAGGATGGGGAGGATGACCCTCTCTTGGACATGCTCGCCCAAGCGAAGGCCAGCGGGTCCCTAGAGGATGTAGAGCTAAGCGACTTGCTATCCGCAGACCAGAGGTCTCAGATGCAAGCAGTGCTGAAACCCTTCCAAGCAGTGTTCACCAACCTGCCTGGCAGGACTGAAGTGGCGGTCCATGAAGTGGACACCGGGAATCATGCCCCACTCCGGCGGACAGCCTATCGAATCTCCGACGAGGTGCAGCATGTCATGCGCCAGGAGGTCGAGGAGATGCTGCAGTTGGGGGTGATTAAGCGGTCCAAGAGCGCGTGGGCCTCACCTGTAGTCCTGGTGCCTAAGAAGGACCGGACCACCCGGTTCTGTGTGGACTACAGGGGGCTCAACGCTATCACCGCCTCTGACGCACAACCCATGCCACGCATTGAGGAGCTGCTGGAGCGGTTAGCCAGCGCGAGCTATCTCTCCATTATGGATTTGAGTCGGGGATATTGGCAGATTCCCTTGAGCCCCGGGGCCCAGGAGAAGTCCGCCTTTATCACCCCCTTCGGATTGTATGAATCCACGGTCATGCCCTTCGGCATGAAAAATGCCCCTGCCACGTTCCAGCGAATGGTCAACCACCTGCTCCAGGGACTGGAGAGGTACGCAGTGGCGTACCTGGATGACATTGCCATCTTCAGTCCCACCTGGGAGGATCACCTCGAGCATCTGCAGCAGGTGCTCGGGCGCATTCACCAGGCGGGCTTGACCATCAAGCCGGGAAAGTGCCAGATGGGCATGAACGAGGTCCACTACCTGGGGCACCGGGTAGGTGGGGGTACTCTGAAGCCAGAGCCTGGGAAGGTGGACGCTATCGTGTCCTGGCCCACCCCCAGGACCAAGAAGCAGGTGCAGTCCTTCTTGGGCACCGCAGGGTACTATAGACGCTTTGTGCAGGACTATAGTAGCCTTGCGAAGCCCTTGACAGACCTCACCAGGAAGAGCCTACCCCATTCCGTCAAATGGACGGATGAATGCGAGGTGGCCTTTAGGGCTTTGAAGACTGCCCTGAGCAGCTCTCCTGTACTAAAGGCGGTCGACGGCACACGGCCACTCTTAGTACAGACCGACGCCAGTGAGTTTGGCCTCGGTGCTGTACTCAGCCAGGTCGACTCGGGGAACCAAGAACACCCCGTGTTGTACCTAAGCCGGAAACTGCTGCCGAGGGAAGTGGCCTATTCCACCATAGAGAAGGAGTGCCTGGCCATTGTATGGGCCCTCAACCGCTTACAGCCTTACTTGTACGGGCGCCCCTTCACTGTCGTGACTGACCACAACCCCCTGAGTTGGCTGCACACCATGTCAGGTGCCAACGGAAGGTTGTTACGCTGGAGCCTCACACTCCAGCAGTACGACTTTACCGTTCAACACCGCAAGGGCAGCGAGCATGGCAATGCCGATGGGTTGTCCCGGCGAGGGGAGCCTCCCGACATACGCTTGGAGGAGTACCAGAAGGTCCTACCTCCATAGCGCAGTCAAAAAGGGGGAGGTGTCAGGCAAAAGGTATTTCTGCCCGAGTTTTTAAAAATGAGAGATGTTTTAAAAAAGGAAAAAAAAAAAACCCCACCCCCTATCTGTTTGTAAGTGAAGACATAGAATTCACTTTTGCTTTCCCCCAAACCAGGAATTTTTATGACCCGCCATAAAACCTCAGTCCAGGGCAAGCGCTGGTACAAACCAGAATATCCCTCCAAAAATCCCATTGTTTAATTGTACAAACGTTTTATGCCAATTTTAATCACGCACAGGTCTGACAGAAACATCGGAACCACGTTTTTTGAATGCTTACCTTTTTCCCATTACAATAGTATAACTTGCATAACTGAGGAATGACCGGGAACTGAGATAATGGATTCTGAGATTCTGAGCGTCATAGAGGTTTCATATTTAATATCTATCTTCATGAATATTGCTGACGGTCAAGATGATGTCTCCCTCTTGGATGTGGGACCCCCCCACACCAAGATATGGAATCTGAAGGATTTTTGGTCTTCTGCAGCTGGGTGGGCTCGCAAAGCCGAGCCCCCCTTGTAAGGTAAATAAGGGGTGTTCCCCAGAGTTTTGGCTGCTTACTAAAAAGCAAATCGGCCATTTTCAGGTCATTCCAACCAGGGACGCCGACGCATGCACTACACGCTGCGTGAAGGAATCAAGTCTAATTTCTGGGGAGCCGTCCCCCCCACAGAATCTGAGACCATCACCTTGTGAAGCAGGTTTTGCTATTACTTATCCCTTTTATTTTAATAACTGTTTATGCATACATGTAAATTGTCTCCTTTATAATATCTTGTATATATTTTGTAAACACTGCCCCCCTTTTGGGAGTAAATCATTAATTATTTACCAGTTTCTTTCTTCTTGTCCTATGTCGAGCAAACACGTTCCTCACCCGCTAATTCACGTTACCTACCAGGTACCCGATCCACCTGTTAAGCGATCGGTGGTGGCAGTATACCAGTATTTATGTGATATTGTGGTTTGAGGGTGGCTGGTCGGAGGTATATATACGTTCCTGGAAGGAACTGGTGGTATATATACGTCCTGTCACATCACGTGCCACAATAGTCGACATAAAATAGAGCAGCTGCACCCGTGCTTATCCTCTGTCAATACCGTGTTTGACCAGCAGGATAAGGGGGCGCCAGAGAGCTGCAAGGTCTGACCCAAGAGTGGGTGTTGTTTTCATGACAGTAATGATTCTATATAATTGATCCCTCTGTGTGTAATGACTCTATATAATAGATCGCTCTGTGTGTAATGACTCTATATAATAGATCCCTCTGTGTGTAATGACTCTATGTAATAGATCCCTCTATGTGTAATGACTCTATATAATAGATCCCTCTGTGTGTAATGACTCTATATAATAGATCACTGTGTGTAATGACTCTATGTAATAGATCCCTCTATGTGTAATGACTCTATATAATAGATCCCTCTGTGTGTAATGACTCTATATAATAGATCCCTCTGTGTGTAATGACTCTATATAATAGATCCCTCTGTGTGTACTGACTCTATATAATAGATCCCTCTGTGTGTAATGACTCTATATAATAGATCCCTCGGTGTGTAATGACTCTATATAATAGATCCCTCGGTGTGTAATGACTCTATATAATAGATCCCTCTGTGTGTACTGACTCTATATAATAGATCCCTCTGTGTGTAATGACTCTTATAATAGATCCCTCTGTGTGTAATGACTCTATATAATAGATCCCTCTGTGTGTACTGACTCTATATAATAGATCCCTCTGTGTGTAATGACTCTATATAATAGATCCCTCTGTGTGTAATGACTATATAATAGATCACTGTGTGTAATGACTCTATATAATAGATCCCTCTGTGTGTAATGACTCTATATAATAGATCCCTCTATGTGTAATGACTCTATATAATAGATCCCTCTGTGTGTAATGATTCTATATAATAGATCCCTCTGTGTGTAATGACTCTATATAATAGATCCCTCTGTGTGTAATGACTCTATATAATAGATCCCTCGGTGTGTAATGACTCTATATAATAGATCCCTCTGTTTGTAATGACTCTATATAATAGATCCCTCTGTGTGTAATGACTCTATATAATAGATCCCTCTGTGTGTAATGACTCTATATAATAGATCCCTCTGTGTGTACTGACTCTATATAATAGATCCCTCTGTGTGTAATGACTCTATATAATAGATCCCTCTGTGTACTGACTCTATATAATAGATCTCTCTGTGTGTAATGACTCTATATAATAGATCCCTCGGTGTGTAATGACTCTATATAATAGATCCCTCAGTGTGTAATGACTCTATATAATAGATCCCTCTGTTTGTAATGACTATATAATAGATCCCTCTGTGTGTAATGACTCTATATAATAGATCCCTCTGTGTGTAATGACTCTATATAATAGATCCCTCTGTGTACTGACTCTATATAATAGATCCCTCTGTGTGTAATGACTCTATATAATAGATCCCTCGGTGTGTAATGACTCTATATAATAGATCCCTCTATGTGTAATGACTCTATATAATAGATCCCTCTGTGTGTAATGACTCTATATAATAGATCCCTCTGTGTGTAATGACTCTATATAATAGATCCCTCTGTGTGTAATGACTCTATATAATAGATCCCTCTGTGTGTACTGACTCTATATAATAGATCCCTCTGTGTGTAATGACTCTATGTAATAGATCCCTCGGTGTGTAATGACTCTATATAATAGATCCCTCTGTGTGTAATGACTCTATATAATAGATCCCTCTGTGTGTACTGACTCTATATAATAGATCCCTCTGTGTGTAATGACTCTATATAATAGATCCCTCTGTGTGTAATGACTATATAATAGATCACTGTGTGTAATGACTCTATATAATAGATCCCTCTGTGTGTAATGACTCTATATAATAGATCCCTCTATGTGTAATGACTCTATATAATAGATCCCTCTGTGTGTAATGACTCTATATAATAGATCCCTCTGTGTACTGACTCTATATAATAGATCCCTCTGTGTGTAATGACTCTATATAATAGATCCCTCTGTGTGTAATGACTCTATATAATAGATCGCTCTGCGTGTAATGACTCTATATAATAGATCACTGTGTGTAATGACTCTATATAATAGATCCCTCTGTGTGTAATGACTCTATATAATAGATCGCTCTTTGTGTAATGACTCTATATAATAGATCCCTCTGTGTGTAATGACTCTATATAATAGATCCCTCTGTGTGTAATGATTCTATATAATAGATCCCTCTGTGTGTAATGACTCTATATAATAGATCCCTCTCTGTGTAATGACTCTATATAATAGATCCCTCTGCGTGTAATGACTCTATATAATAGATCCCTCTGTGTGTAATGACTCTATATAATAGATCGCTCTGCGTGTAATGACTCTATATAATAGATCACTGTGTGTAATGACTCTATATAATAGATCCCTCTGTGTGTAATGACTCTATATAATAGATCGCTCTGTGTGTAATGACTCTATATAATAGATCCCTCTGTGTGTAATGACTCTATATAATAGATCCCTCTGTGTGTAATGATTCTATATAATAGATCCCTCTGTGTGTAATGACTCTATATAATAGATCCCTCTGTGTGTAATGACTCTATATAATAGATCCCTCTGTGTGTAATGATTCTATATAATAGATCCCTCTGTGTGTAATGACTCTATATAATAGATCCCTCTGTGTGTAATGACTCTATATAATAGATCCCTCTGCGTGTAATGACTCTATATAATAGATCCCTCTGTGTGTAATGATTCTATATAATAGATCCCTCTGTGTGTAATGACTCTATATAATAGATCGCTCTGTGTGTAATGACTCTATATAATAGATCCCTCTGTGTGTAATGACTCTATATAATAGATCCCTCTATGTGTAATGACTCTATATAATAGATCCCTCTGTGTGTAATGATTCTATATAATAGATCCCTCTGTGTGTAATGACTCTATATAATAGATCCCTCTGTGTGTAATGACTCTATATAATAGATCCCTCGGTGTGTAATGACTCTATATAATAGATCCCTCTGTTTGTAATGACTCTATATAATAGATCCCTCTGTGTGTAATGACTCTATATAATAGATCCCTCTGTGTGTAATGACTCTATATAATAGATCCCTCTGTGTGTACTGACTCTATATAATAGATCCCTCTGTGTGTAATGACTCTATATAATAGATCCCTCTGTGTACTGACTCTATATAATAGATCTCTCTGTGTGTAATGACTCTATATAATAGATCCCTCGGTGTGTAATGACTCTATATAATAGATCCCTCAGTGTGTAATGACTCTATATAATAGATCCCTCTGTTTGTAATGACTATATAATAGATCCCTCTGTGTGTAATGACTCTATATAATAGATCCCTCTGTGTGTAATGACTCTATATAATAGATCCCTCTGTGTACTGACTCTATATAATAGATCCCTCTGTGTGTAATGACTCTATATAATAGATCCCTCGGTGTGTAATGACTCTATATAATAGATCCCTCTATGTGTAATGACTCTATATAATAGATCCCTCTGTGTGTAATGACTCTATATAATAGATCCCTCTGTGTGTAATGACTCTATATAATAGATCCCTCTGTGTGTAATGACTCTATATAATAGATCCCTCTGTGTGTACTGACTCTATATAATAGATCCCTCTGTGTGTAATGACTCTATGTAATAGATCCCTCGGTGTGTAATGACTCTATATAATAGATCCCTCTGTGTGTAATGACTCTATATAATAGATCCCTCTGTGTGTACTGACTCTATATAATAGATCCCTCTGTGTGTAATGACTCTATATAATAGATCCCTCTGTGTGTAATGACTATATAATAGATCACTGTGTGTAATGACTCTATATAATAGATCCCTCTGTGTGTAATGACTCTATATAATAGATCCCTCTATGTGTAATGACTCTATATAATAGATCCCTCTGTGTGTAATGACTCTATATAATAGATCCCTCTGTGTACTGACTCTATATAATAGATCCCTCTGTGTGTAATGATTCTATATAATAGATCCCTCTGTGTGTAATGACTCTATATAATAGATCCCTCTGTGTGTAATGACTCTATATAATAGATCCCTCTGCGTGTAATGACTCTATATAATAGATCCCTCTGTGTGTAATGATTCTATATAATAGATCCCTCTGTGTGTAATGACTCTATATAATAGATCGCTCTGTGTGTAATGACTCTATATAATAGATCCCTCTGTGTGTAATGACTCTATATAATAGATCCCTCTGTGTGTAATGACTCTATATAATAGATCCCTCTGTGTGTAATGACTCTATATAATAGATCACTGTGTGTAATGACTCTATATAATAGATCCCTCTATGTGTAATGACTCTATATAATAGATCCCTCTGTGTGTAATGACTCTATATAATAGATCCCTCTGTGTGTAATGACTCTATATAATAGATCCCTCTGTGTGTACTGACTCTATATAATAGATCCCTCTGTGTGTAATGACTCTATATAATAGATCCCTCTGTGTGTAATGACTCTATATAATAGATCCCTCTGTGTGTAATGACTCTATATAATAGATCCCTCTGTGTGTAATGACTCTATATAATAGATCCCTCTGTGTGTAATGACTCTATATAATAGATCCCTCTGTGTGTAATGACTGTATATAATAGATCCCTCTGTGTGTAATGACTCTATATAATAGATCCCTCTGTGTGGAATGACTCTATATAATAGATCCCTCTGTGTGTAATGACTCTATATAATAGATCCCTCTGTGTGTAATGACTCTATATAATAGATCCCTCTGTGTGTAACGACTCTATATAATAGATCCCTCTGTGTGTAATGACTCTATATAATATAGGAGCTTCACTTTTTGTATTGAACTGAAATAAATTAACTTTTTGATGATATTCTAATTTAGTGAGAAGCACCTGTATCTCTGGATGAGGTGCTGTAGCCTTAGTGTATATGCCCATGTCACATTGCTGAGAAAACACAGCATTTTACTGTCCCAGCAAAGTGACAGATTCCTGAATTATCATGCACTTGTTGTTGTTGTTTTCTTCTTGCAGATTTGAAGCCGTTTCCTATCTGCATCTTCTCAGCACTTTTCACCCATTGTAATAACTGTGAAAGCATGCACAAAAAGCGCACGCCAAATAATTTTTTGCTGCATTTTTCCCAGCAAGTTACATGTTTTTTTGATGCAGAAATGTCTGCAACAAATATTTACATAACTTTTAAAGGGCACGTGTGATTTTATAAAACTTTTGGAACAGAAATCCTTAAACTAATTGCTGAACTCACGAAGAAGAGCTGGTCAGAAACTAGGGGTGCCAACCTCAGCTGACCTCATGTTCCCCCTCCTGTCTTGTGATTGGTGGGGGGTATCATCACCTGAACCCCCACAGATCAGAATTTGTGATGTGCCCTTTGACGTCTCAAAAGTTTTATAAAAGTGCAGTTACTCTTCATAGTTTATTGCTATTGATTGTTATGTTGGGGGTGCAGATGCGGCCCCTCTCTATTAGTACACATGGCCCAATGAGATTTTTTATGGTTATAGTTGATCACCAGCGACGCGTCTGCTAGATTGGGGGCTGTCAAAACTGGATTGGCAATTTAATTACCCCATACGTCCTGGTATATCCTGTATGTGGAGGGTCATCATGCACTGCAGTCCCTTTCTTGCACCAGCCCATACACCACATTGCACGGTGCTGCCTTTTCCATACATTAAGTTTCTTTATAAAAGTTTAACATAAAACTTTGGAACCCCCCAAATAGTAGAAGGAAGGGTCTGAGAGGAGCCAGCACTTGTATCTGTATACCGGCTGCAGTGCCCTCCTCAGCCAGGACCGAATCCCTATAATCACTACCAGCCCAGCTCGTCATATGCCGGTAGTAGGACTCCCACCCGGACTGTGGCTGCCAACCCGCAGATTACACACAGGACGTTCCCTTCTTAACCAACCCTCATCCCCCGACACCTGCCGCGAGGATAATCCCAGATTTATCTTGTCGCACAAAGTCGTCTGACACTGAATCAATTTCCCAGCGCTGTTACCCAGCATGCCCTGCAGCCGGACACGGGGACAATTATCCGCTGTAGATCCCAGATATAAAAAAAGGGAAAGTTAGTGATCTAGAAAGGAAAAATCACTACTGTCAAACAGCACCCTGGAGCTCAGCTTCCCTCGGCTCAGGTGAAAAATGATGCCGGCGACTGCATGCAAATAATACTCCGCCCACTGCGACGGCAAAATGCCGCCATCTTGTCTTACAACCATGCTGCCATTAACCGCCGCTCTGTCACCGCACCGTCTGCCCGCAACCTAAAGGAGTTTCCCAATTTAATGCAAATTGATCTTAATTATCGATAATGATAAATTCTGAAACATTCTAATATCATTTATGCTTCCATCAATTTCAGGATCTCTTCTTGCTGTCAAGGAATAGTAGTAACATTCATTTATGTAGCCTGAGACTTAAAGCCCAGACCTAACAGATGAGGGGTTGTCCATAGCTCCCGAATTCTGCGGGACTGTCCCGATTTCAGGGCTCAGTTCCGCGCCCCGTCACGGCTCAACTGTTCTTCCGGGTTCTATTTCTACTCACCTCTATGATGTTTCCCCATAGCTCCTGCTCCTTGGGGGGAGGGGCTGCTCACTGGTCAGTGAATAAATGATATTATATTACTCACCTCTTCCTTCTCCTTTGACCACACCAGGAACTCAGTGTCCAGAGGCTGCAGCTCTAATCACTGAGCTGCAGCTCTAACCTCTGAGCTACAGCTCTCGACGGTGACTCTACAATGCAGGCAATAAATCCAGAAGCAGCTCATACAAGTCCATAGAAATACATAGTGTATAGCAATGTATTTTTTATGGTGCCTGTATACTGAGCTGAAGACAATGATTATTTTTTTGGTCCTATAAATAAAAGTAGTAAATTTATGAGCACTTACAAAAATGTGGGTTTTTTTATGCTGTGAGACCCTGGTCTTGAACCCACAACCTTATAACATTACTGACACAGACACTTAACCTACAGAGCCACAATCTACAGTGATAGCATTGCTAGAATTCTGTCTACTTGATCTATATTGCAGGATCTGCCTAGGATAGAATTACACTGCTGTCTACAATGAATGGATTTTTATACCTACATTGTACACAGCAGAATAAGAGTTTTTTTTCAGCCTATAAAATTGCTAAAAAAAATAATAAAGAAAAACATTTCATAGTGAAAAAAATAGTCATTTTTAATGTGTTTTGTAAAAAGCGAGCGAGTACTGTTAACCCTTTCGGTAAGCACGCTCGGGTGTTCACCGAGTATTTTCGGCATGCTCAGAATCTACGTTTGAGCTGCCGCGGCTGCACGTGTCGCGGCTGTCAGACATCTGTGACACATGCAGCCGCGGCGGCAGTAACATACAGGCAGAGCACGCCGAAAATACTCGGCAAGCTCCCGAGCGTGCTTACCGAAAGGGTTAACAGTACTCGCTCGCTCATCAGTACCGCACGGTCCCAACTGTCCTGGATACAGCGGACAGTCCTGGATTTGGGTCTTCGCCCTGCAGTCTCGGGCGCCTGCTGAATGCCCCTCATTACCAGCGCCCCTCTGACAACTCCTCCTGCCAGGGGAGAAAAAATAATGGTAAATGGGCGTGGATTGGGGCGTGGCCAAAATTTTCCGCGGCGCGCTACGCGTAATTATCCCTCTTTCTGTTCTTCAAAAGTTGGGAGGTATGGGTTTGTCACAGTTGCATCAAGTCTGGAGCAGACGAGATGGATCATATGGTCTTTTCTGCCATCCATCTTGCATGTGTCTGCATTTCTCCTGCACTGATACATTGTAACGACCCGGAGGCTCAGATACAGCAGCGGAAGGCACCTGTGCCATAGGACAGGAGGGCGACGTGAGCTGCTGATGTGCTCACAGAGGACTGTCCAGACTGGATACAATTGTAACAAACCCTCAGCTGTGAGAAGCGATAGATCCATGGCACAACGTGAAGCTTGTGGGCCCCAGCGCAATGTCCCCAACTGAGGGTTTGTTACAGTTGTATCCAGTGTAGTTAATCTTCTGGCTGATAAAAGCGAGTGCACAAAGCAGAGGAGTCAGATCTCAGGCCTGTGCCGGTGTCTGAAGCCTCCGCTCCTGCGTCCTGTCTCTCCAGCTTCACTAATTGGCCTCGGTGGTCTCTGTACTGGGGGGGGCCGCTGTCTGCCGCAGTCTGCGCTCGTCTTCCATCTTCCCCACAACCTTTGATTTGTTCCAAGAAGAAGAAAAACATCTCTAATTAAAGACATTTATAATGAATTTCGGGATAATGGCGGCGTCTTTATTACGTTACAGTTGGGCAATTAATACGTGACAAAGATTAAAGACGGCGTCTGCGCCGGTATCAGGACTCATAACTCCTGTCATCCCTGACGCCAAACACTCTGCCAACGACTCTCACCAGATGTCCACATCTAATCGCCCCCCCAAAATACACCCACCTCCGAATTATTTATGTCTCTAAGACTTTGTGCACACACAGGTTTCTGAGGCTAAGAGCCCACGATGCAGAAATGCTGCAGATTTTTTCCGCATGTGGATTGTGCATGCGGATTGTACATGCGGATTGTACATGTGGATTGTACATGCGGATTGTGCATGCGGATTGTACATACGGATTGTACATGCGGATTGTGCATGCGGATTGTACATGCGGATTGTACATGTGGATTGTACATGTGGATTGTACATGCGGATTGTACATGCGGATTGTACATACGGATTGTGCATGCGGATTGTGCATGCGGATTGTACATGCGGATTGTACATGTGGATTGTGCATGTGGATTGTGCATGCGGATTGTACATACGGATTGTACATGCGGATTGTGCATGCGGATTGTACATGCGGATTGTGCATGCGGATTGTGCATGCGGATTGTGCATGCGGATTGTACATGCGGATTGTACATGCGGATTGTACATGCGGATTGTACATGCGGATTGTACATGCGGATTGTGCATGCGGATTGTACATGCGGATTGTACATGCGGATTGTACATGTGGATTGTACATGCGGATTGTGCATGCGGATTGTACATGTGGATTGTGCATGCGGATTGTACATACGGATTGTACATGCGGATTGTACATGTGGATTGTGCATGCGGATTGTACATGCGGATTGTACATGTGGATTGCACATGCAGATTGTACATGCGGATTGTACATGCGGATTGTACATGCGGATTGTGCCTGCGGATTGTACATGCGGATTGTGCATGCGGATTGTGCATGCGGATTGTGCATGCGGATTGTGCATGCGGATTGTACATGCGGATTGTACATGCGGATTGTACATGCGGATTGTACATGTGGATTGTACATGCGGATTGTGCATGCGGATTGTACATGCGGATTGTACATGTGGATTGTACATGTGGATTGCACATGCGGATTGCACATGCGGATTGTGCATGCGAATTGTACATGCGGATTGCGCATGCGGATTGCACGTGCAGATTGTGCATGCGGATTGTACATGCGGATTTTACATGCGGATTTTACATGCGGATTGTACATGCGGATTGTACATGCGGATTTTACATGCGGATTGTACATGCGGATTGTACATGCGGATTGTACATGCGTTTTTCCTGCCAGGGACATGCGGATGTGAAGCGTTCTTCACTTGCATTTCCGCATGTGGGTTGACAAGCGATTTTAGCATCACTTGGAAAGTGCTTGACAACTTGGTCACACTATATAAATCCATGCAAACAGCATACAGTATATAATGTGACCAAGTTAATAGTTGACAAAAAAGATTAGAAATGGTAAAAAAAACAACATTATCCTCACCTTCTGATGGCCCCCAGTCTTCTCTCCGGTCTCTTCTATGGGTCACGATGGTGTAAAAGGACCTTCCATGACGTCATTTAGTCATGAGACAGGTCACATGACCGCTGACGTCGGTGGTTGTGTCACCTGTCACATGACTAAATGACGTCATGGAAGGTCTTTTTACACCATCGCGAGCTGCCGGGGAGCCAGGACGCACTGTACAGGAGACCGGGGGCCATCAGAAGGTGAGTATAATCTATATTTTTTATTTTAATTCTTTTTTTACAGTTTCTATGGTACCCGGGTCTGGATAAGAGTCTCCTCTTCTCCAGACCTGGGTACTATACGCGCATTGAAACGCTTAATATCCGCATGTACAGATGCAGTGATGCGGATATCAAGTGTTTCAATGCAAGTCAATGGCGGCGATTACGCCGCGTATCCGCAAAATTAATGGACATACAGCGGATTTTTCCGCAATGATAATCCGCAGCGGAAATTTCCGCAGCATGTGCACAGCACATGTGGATTATCATTGGGGAACATGGGGCACGGATTACCAAGCGTTTTTTAAGCGTTTGCGCTGCAGAAATTCCGTGGCAAAAACGCTTGAAAAACGCATAGTGGGCACACAGCCTTACGCAGTCAAATACAACGAGTTTTCTAGTGGTTCAGGAATCGCTCCTTCTTTGAGGAGTTTTTGGAGGAGTTCTTTTTTCCAAGAGCGTTTAGTTTGTTATGTGTTTTTGCAGAGTTTTTTTCCATCCTTCTGATTGGACAGTGCTTAGTTTGGAGCGGATTCCATCAGGAGCTCCTCCACAGATATGACTGGCGAGAGCAGGCGATCATGTGACCTCAAACGTGCAGCATGTGACTGCAAAGTATACAGCTGTGCAGCGTGTCTGCGGTGTATACAGGTGTGCAGCGTGACTGCAGAGTATACAGGTGTGCAGCGTGTCTGCGGTGTATACAGGTGTGCAGCGTGTCTGCGGTGTATACAGGTGTGCAGCGTGTCTGCGGTGTATACAGGTGTGCAGCGTGTCTGCGGTGTATACAGGTGTGCAGCGTGTCTGCGGTGTATACAGGTGTGCAGCGTGTCTGCGGTGTATACAGGTGTGCAGCGTGTCTGCGGTGTATACAGGTGTGCAGCGTGTCTGCGGTGTATACAGGTGTGCAGCGTGTCTGCGGTGTATACAGGTGTGCAGCGTGTCTGCGGTGTATACAGGTGTGCAGCGTGTCTGCGGTGTATACAGGTATGCAGCGTGTCTGCGGTATATACAGGTGTGCAGCGTGTCTGTGGTGTATACAGGTGTGCAGCGTGTCTGCGGTGTATACAGGTGTGCAGCGTGTCTGCGGTGTATACAGGTGTGCAGCGTGTCTGCGGTGTATACAGGTGTGCAGCGTGTCTGCGGTGTATACAGGTGTGCAGCGTGTCTGCGGTGTATACAGGTGTGCAGCGTGTCTGCGGTGTATACAGGTGTGCAGCGTGTCTGCGGTGTATACAGGTGTGCAGCGTGTCTGCGGTGTATACAGGTGTGCAGCGTGTCTGCGGTGTATACAGGTGTGCAGCGTGTCTGCGGTGTATACAGGTGTGCAGCGTGTCTGCGGTGTATACAGGTGTGCAGCGTGTCTGCGGTGTATACAGGTGTGCAGCGTGTCTGCGGTGTATACAGGTGTGCAGCGTGTCTGCGGTGTATACAGGTGTGCAGCGTGTCTGCGGTGTATACAGGTGTGCAGCGTGTCTGCGGTGTATACAGGTGTGCAGCGTGTCTGCGGTGTATACAGGTGTGCAGCGTGTCTGCGGTGTATACAGGTGTGCAGCGTGTCTGCGGTGTATACAGGTGTGCAGCGTGTCTGCGGTGTATACAGGTGTGCAGCGTGTCTGCAGTATATACAGGTGTGCAGCGTGTCTGCGGTGTATACAGGTATGCAGCGTGTCTGCGGTATATACAGGTGTGCAGCGTGTCTGCGGTGTATACAGGTGTGCAGCGTGTCTGCAGTATATACAGGTGTGCAGCGTGTCTGCGGTGTATACAGGTGTGCAGCATGTCTGCGGTGTATACAGGTGTGCAGCGTGTCTGCGGTGTATACAGGTGTGCAGCGTGTCTGCGGTGTATACAGGTGTGCAGCGTGTCTGCGGTGTATACAGGTGTGCAGCGTGTCTGCGGTGTATACAGGTGTGCAGCGTGTCTGCGGTGTATACAGGTGTGCAGCGTGTCTGCGGTGTATACAGGTGTGCAGCGTGTCTGCGGTGTATACAGGTGTGCAGCGTGTCTGCGGTGTATACAGGTGTGCAGCGTGTCTGCGGTGTATACAGGTGTGCAGCGTGTCTGCAGTATATACAGGTGTGCAGCGTGTCTGCGGTGTATACAGGTATGCAGCGTGTCTGCGGTATATACAGGTGTGCAGCGTGTCTGCGGTGTATACAGGTGTGCAGCGTGTCTGCAGTATATACAGGTGTGCAGCGTGTCTGCGGTGTATACAGGTGTGCAGCATGTCTGCGGTGTATACAGGTGTGCAGCGTGTCTGCGGTGTATACAGGTGTGCAGCGTGTCTGCAGTGTATACAGGTGTGCAGCGTGTCTGCGGTGTATACAGGTGTGCAGCGTGTCTGCGGTGTATACAGGTGTGCAGCGTGTCTGCGGTGTATACAGGTGTGCAGCGTGTCTGCGGTGTATACAGGTGTGCAGCGTGTCTGCGGTGTATACAGGTGTGCAGCGTGTCTGCGGTGTATACAGGTGTGCAGCGTGTCTGCGGTATATACAGGTGTGCAGCGTGTCTGCGGTGTATACAGGTATGCAGCGTGTCTGCGGTATATACAGGTGTGCAGCGTGTCTGCGGTGTATACAGGTGTGCAGCGTGTCTGCAGTATATACAGGTGTGCAGCGTGTCTGCGGTGTATACAGGTGTGCAGCGTGTCTGCGGTGTATACAGGTGTGCAGCGTGTCTGCGGTGTATACAGGTGTGCAGCGTGTCTGCGGTGTATACAGGTGTGCAGCGTGTCTGCGGTGTATACAGGTGTGCAGCGTGTCTGCGGTGTATACAGGTGTGCAGCGTGTCTGCGGTATATACAGGTGTGCAGCGTGTCTGCGGTGTATACAGGTGTGCAGCGTGTCTGCGGTATATACAGGTGTGCAGCGTGTCTGCGGTGTATACAGGTGTGCAGTGTGTCTGCTTTGTATACAGGTGTGCAGCGTGTCTGCGGTGTATACAGGTGTGCAGCGTGTCTGCGGTATATACAGGTGTGCAGCGTGTCTGCGGTGTATACAGGTGTGCAGCGTGTCTGCGGTGTATACAGGTGTGCAGCGTGTCTGCGGTGTATACAGGTGTGCAGCGTGTCTGCGGTGTATACAGGTGTGCAGCGTGTATGCGGTATATACAGGTGTGCAGCGTGTCTGCGGTGTATACAGGTGTGCAGCGTGTCTGCGGTGTATACAGGTGTGCAGCGTGTCTGCGGTGTATACAGGTGTGCAGTGTGACTGCAGAGTATACAGGTGTGCAGCGTGTCTGCGGTATATACAGGTGTGCAGCGTGTCTGCGGTGTATACAGGTGTGCAGCATGTCTGCGGTGTATACAGGTGTGCAGCGTGTCTGCGGTGTATACAGGTGTGCAGCGTGTCTGCGGTGTATACAGGTGTGCAGCGTGTCTGCGGTGTATACAGGTGTGCAGCGTGTCTGCGGTGTATACAGGTGTGCAGCGTGTCTGCGGTGTATACAGGTGTGCAGCGTGTCTGCGGTGTATACAGGTGTGCAGCGTGTCTGCGGTATATACAGGTGTGCAGCGTGTCTGCGGTGTATACAGGTATGCAGCGTGTCTGCGGTATATACAGGTGTGCAGCGTGTCTGCGGTGTATACAGGTGTGCAGCGTGTCTGCAGTATATACAGGTGTGCAGCGTGTCTGCGGTGTATACAGGTGTGCAGCGTGTCTGCGGTGTATACAGGTGTGCAGCGTGTCTGCGGTGTATACAGGTGTGCAGCGTGTCTGCGGTGTATACAGGTGTGCAGCGTGTCTGCGGTGTATACAGGTGTGCAGCGTGTCTGCGGTGTATACAGGTGTGCAGCGTGTCTGCGGTATATACAGGTGTGCAGCGTGTCTGCGGTGTATACAGGTGTGCAGCGTGTCTGCGGTATATACAGGTGTGCAGCGTGTCTGCGGTGTATACAGGTGTGCAGTGTGTCTGCTTTGTATACAGGTGTGCAGCGTGTCTGCGGTGTATACAGGTGTGCAGCGTGTCTGCGGTATATACAGGTGTGCAGCGTGTCTGCGGTGTATACAGGTGTGCAGCGTGTCTGCGGTGTATACAGGTGTGCAGCGTGTCTGCGGTGTATACAGGTGTGCAGCGTGTCTGCGGTGTATACAGGTGTGCAGCGTGTATGCGGTATATACAGGTGTGCAGCGTGTCTGCGGTGTATACAGGTGTGCAGCGTGTCTGCGGTGTATACAGGTGTGCAGCGTGTCTGCGGTGTATACAGGTGTGCAGTGTGACTGCAGAGTATACAGGTGTGCAGCGTGTCTGCGGTATATACAGGTGTGCAGCGTGTCTGCGGTGTATACAGGTGTGCAGCGTGTCTGCGGTGTATACAGGTGTGCAGCGTGTCTGCGGTGTATACAGGTGTGCAGCGTGTCTGCGGTGTATACAGGTGTGCAGCGTGTCTGCGGTGTATACAGGTGTGCAGCGTGTCTGCGGTATATACAGGTGTGCAGCGTGTCTGCGGTGTATACAGGTGTGCAGCGTGTCTGCGGTGTATACAGGTGTGCAGCGTGTCTGCGGTATATACAGGTGTGCAGCGTGTCTGCGGTGTATACAGGTGTGCAGCGTGTCTGCGGTGTATACAGGTGTGCAGCGTGTCTGCGGTATATACAGGTGTGCAGCGTGTCTGCGGTGTATACAGGTGTGCAGCGTGTCTGCGGTGTATACAGGTGTGCAGCGTGTCTGCGGTGTATACAGGTGTGCAGCGTGTCTGCGATGTATACAGGTGTGCAGCGTGTCTGCGGTGTATACAGGTGTGCAGCGTGTCTGCGGTGTATACAGGTGTGCAGCGTGTCTGCGGTGTATACAGGTGTGCAGCGTGTTTGCGGTGTATACAGGTGTGAGTGTGTCTGCGGTATATACAGGTGTGCAGCGTGTCTGCGGTGTATACAGGTGTGAGGGTGTCTGCGGTGTATACAGGTGTGCAGCGTGTCTGCGGTGTATACAGGTGTGCAGCGTGTCTGCGGTGTATACAGGTGTGCAGCGTGTCTGCGGTGTATACAGGTATGCAGCGTGTCTGCGGTGTATACAGGTGTGCAGCGTGTCTGTGGTGTATACAGGTGTGCAGCGTGTCTGCGGTGTATACAGGTGTGCAGCGTGTCTGCGGTATATACAGGTGTGCAGTGTGTCTGCGGTGTATACAAGTGTGAGTGTGTCTGCGGTGTATACAGGTGTGCAGCGTGTCTGCGGTGTATACAGGTGTGCAGCGTGTATGCGGTATATACAGGTGTGCAGCGTGTCTGCGGTGTATACAGGTGTGCAGCGTGTCTGCGGTGTATACAGGTGTGCAGCGTGTCTGCGGTGTATACAGGTGTGCAGCGTGTCTGCGGTGTATACAGGTGTGCAGTGTGACTGCAGAGTATACAGGTGTGCAGCGTGTCTGCGGTATATACAGGTGTGCAGCGTGTCTGCGGTGTATACAGGTGTGCAGCGTGTCTGCGGTGTATACAGGTGTGCAGCGTGTCTGCGGTGTATACAGGTGTGCAGCGTGTCTGCGGTGTATACAGGTGTGCAGCGTGTCTGCGGTGTATACAGGTGTGCAGCGTGTCTGCGGTATATACAGGTGTGCAGCGTGTCTGCGGTGTATACAGGTGTGCAGCGTGTCTGCGGTGTATACAGGTGTGCAGCGTGTCTGCGGTATATACAGGTGTGCAGCGTGTCTGCGGTGTATACAGGTGTGCAGCGTGTCTGCGGTGTATACAGGTGTGCAGCGTGTCTGCGGTATATACAGGTGTGCAGCGTGTCTGCGGTGTATACAGGTGTGCAGCGTGTCTGCGGTGTATACAGGTGTGCAGCGTGTCTGCGGTGTATACAGGTGTGCAGCGTGTCTGCGATGTATACAGGTGTGCAGCGTGTCTGCGGTGTATACAGGTGTGCAGCGTGTCTGCGGTGTATACAGGTGTGCAGCGTGTCTGCGGTGTATACAGGTGTGCAGCGTGTTTGCGGTGTATACAGGTGTGAGTGTGTCTGCGGTATATACAGGTGTGCAGCGTGTCTGCGGTGTATACAGGTGTGAGGGTGTCTGCGGTGTATACAGGTGTGCAGCGTGTCTGCGGTGTATACAGGTGTGCAGCGTGTCTGCGGTGTATACAGGTGTGCAGCGTGTCTGCGGTGTATACAGGTATGCAGCGTGTCTGCGGTGTATACAGGTGTGCAGCGTGTCTGTGGTGTATACAGGTGTGCAGCGTGTCTGCGGTGTATACAGGTGTGCAGCGTGTCTGCGGTATATACAGGTGTGCAGTGTGTCTGCGGTGTATACAAGTGTGAGTGTGTCTGCGGTGTATACAGGTGTGCAGCGTGTCTGCGGTGTATACAGGTGTGCAGCGTGTATGCGGTATATACAGGTGTGCAGCGTGTCTGCGGTGTATACAGGTGTGCAGCGTGTCTGCGGTGTATACAGGTGTGCAGCGTGTCTGCGGTGTATACAGGTGTGCAGCGTGTCTGCGGTGTATACAGGTGTGCAGCGTGTCTGCGGTGTATACAGGTGTGAGTGTGTCTGCGGTATATACAGGTGTGCAGCGTGTCTGCGGTGTATACAGGTGTGCAGCGTGTCTGCGGTGTATACAGGTGTGCAGCGTGTCTGCGGTATATACAGGTGTGCAGCGTGTCTGCGGTGTATAAAGGTGTGCAGCGTGTCTGCGGTGTATACAGGTGTGCAGCGTGTCTGCGGTGTATACAGGTGTGCAGCGTGTATGCGGTGTATACAGGTGTGCAGCGTGTCTGCGGTGTATACAGGTGTGCAGCGTGTCTGCGGTGTATACAGGTGTGCAGCGTGTCTGCGGTGTATACAGGTGTGCAGCGTGTCTGCGGTGTATACAGGTGTGCAGCGTGTCTGCGGTGTATACAGGTGTGCAGCGTGTCTGCGATGTATACAGGTGTGCAGCGTGTCTGCGGTATATACAGGTGTGCAGCGTGTCTGCGGTGTATACAGGACCGCATACAGGTGTGCAGCGTGTCTGCGGTATATACAGGTGTGTAGCGTGTCTGCGGTATATACAGGTGTGTAGCGTGTCTGCGGTGTATACAGGTGTGCAGCGTGTCTGCGGTGTATACAGGTGTGCAGCGTGTCTGCGGTATATACAAGTGTGCAGTGTGTCTGCGGTGTATACAGGTGTGCAGCGTGTCTGCGGTGTATACAGGTGTGCAGCGTGTCTGCGGTATATACAGGTGTGCAGCGTGTCTGCGGTGTATACAGGTGTGCAGCGTGTCTGCGGTGTATACAGGTGTGCAGCGTGTCTGCGGTGTATACAGGTGTGCAGCGTGTCTGCGGTATATACAGGTGTGCAGCGTATCTGCGGTGTATACTTGTGTGCAGCGTGTCTGCGGTGTATACAGGTGTGCAGCGTGTCTGCGGTGTATACAGGTGTGCAGCGTGTCTGCGGTGTATACAGGTGTTCAGCGTGTCTGCGGTGTATACAGGTGTGCAGCGTGTCTGCGGTGTATACAGGTGTGCAGCGTTTCTGCGGTGTATACAGGTGTGCAGCGTGTCTGCGGTGTATACAGGTGTGCAGCGTGTTTGCGGTGTATACAGGTGTGCAGCGTGTCTGCGGTGTATACAGGTGTGCAGCGTGTCTGCGGTGTATACAGGTGTGCAGCGTGTCTGCGGTGTATACAGGTGTGCAGCGTGTCTGTGGTGTATACAGGTGTGCAGCGTGTCTGCGGTGTATACAGGTGTGCAGCGTGTCTGCGGTGTATACAGGTGTGCAGCGTGTCTGCGGTGTATACAGGTGTGCAGCGTGTCTGCGGTGTATACAGGTGTGCAGCGTGTCTGCGGTGTATACAGGTGTGCAGCGTGTCTGCGGTGTATACAGGTGTGCAGCGTGTCTGCGGTGTATACAGGTGTGCAGCGTGTCTGCGGTGTATACAGGTGTGCAGCGTGTCTGCGGTGTATACAGGTGTGCAGCGTGTCTGCGGTGTATACAGGTGTGCAGCGTGTCTGCGGTGTATACAGGTGTGCAGCGTGTCTGCGGTGTATACAGGTGTGCAGCGTGTCTGCGGTGTATACAGGTGTGCAGCGTGTCTGCGGTGTATACAGGTGTGCAGCGTGTCTGCGGTGTATACAGGTGTGCAGCGTGTCTGCGGTGTATACAGGTGTGCAGCGTGTCTGCGGTGTATACAGGTGTTCAGCGTGTCTGCGGTGTATACAGGTGTGCAGCGTGTCTGCGGTGTATACAGGTGTGCAGCGTGTCTGCGGTGTATACAGGTGTGCAGCGTGTCTGCGGTGTATACAGGTGTGCAGCGTGTCTGCGGTGTATACAGGTGTGCAGCGTGTCTGCGGTGTATACAGGTGTGCAGCGTTTCTGCGGTGTATACAGGTGTGCAGCGTGTCTGCGGTGTATACAGGTGTGCAGCGTGTTTGCGGTGTATACAGGTGTGCAGCGTGTCTGCGGTGTATACAGGTGTGCAGCGTGTCTGCGGTGTATACAGGTGTGCAGCGTGTCTGCGGTGTATACAGGTGTGCAGCGTGTCTGCGGTGTATACAGGTGTGCAGCGTGTCTGCGGTGTATACAGGTGTGCAGCGTGTCTGCGGTGTATACAGGTGTGCAGCGTGTCTGCGGTGTATACAGGTGTGCAGCGTGTCTGCGGTGTATACAGGTGTGCAGCGTGTCTGCGGTGTATACAGGTGTGCAGCGTGTCTGCGGTATATACAGGTGTGCAGCGTGTCTGCGGTGTATACAGGTGTGCAGCGTGTCTGCGGTGTATACAGGTGTGCAGCGTGTCTGCGGTATATACAGGTGTGCAGCGTGTCCGCGGTGTATTCAGGTGTGCAGCGTGTCTGCGGTGTATACAGGTGTGCAGCGTGTCTGCGGTGTATACAGGTGTGCAGCGTGTCTGCGGTGTATACAGGTGTGCAGCGTGTCTGCGGTGTATACAGGTGTGCAGCGTGTCTGCGGTGTATACAGGTGTGCAGCGTGTCTGCGGTATATACAGGTGTGCAGCGTGTCCGCGGTGTATTCAGGTGTGCAGCGTGTCTGCGGTGTATACAGGTGTGCAGCGTGTCTGCGGTGTATACAGGTGTGCAGCGTGTCTGCGGTGTATACAGGTGTGCAGCGTGTCTGCGGTGTATACAGGTGTGCAGCGTGTGTCTTTGGTGTCGTCAGCCTTCCTTGTCAGGTTGTTACCTGCTTACACTTGGAGTCTTGGTAACAATGTAGCAAAAAATATTAGATTCTTTATTGAAATTCTTTAAAATCTAAAAAAAAATAAAAAGAGAAGCAACGTGAAGAGTAAGGATGGGGGGATCGCACAAATAATAATATCATTTCCTGTAAGAAGCTTTAAGCGCCTCCTGGAGTCATAGACACTGGGATTCCAAGAAGAATCAACAGAATAGAAAGTATCAGAGGAGGCGGCTGTACGTGTCGCTCTCCTGCTCTTGGTCAGAATTCTGCGCTGTAATGTGAACACGGCTGTAGTGCAGTGATGAGGACGGAGCTGCCGTACGTCTGTAGCGCCCTCGTACAGATTCGGCGGCGGTCCTGCGTTTTCTACGTCTTCCGGTTATTTCGGTGACTCGTTTCCGGTTCTCTCTTTTTTGGGTCCCGTTACTTTTTCTCGGCTCCTGTATCTTAGATGATTTCTAATCTTTACGTTGTGATTCTCAGATTAATGAGCGGCTTCCAATTAATCGGAGCTCGGCGTTATATTTTCGGAGGTTCTCGCTCGCGTCCTCCCCGCGTGTAACCTAAATCTTATCAGCAGTGCAAAGAACAATGCGGATCTGCGGCGGCTCCTCGGATTCAGGACTCATTAAAATGAATGGTGAGAAGTCATTAGGGTTTATCCTTTGTTAAATGAAAGTCTAATTCCTGCCCAATTAAAGCATTATCCCGGCAGCCGCGCTGTGAACACATTGTGCTGCCTGAAAGCCGTCCACCGCTGATACTGGAGGACCTGCGCAACCTCCGACCTCACCTCCTCCTCACAGCGGAGGCCTCCCCAGCCTCCGGATAGCACAGGTTGTGTCCATGTCACCCACCTGGGCTGTAGAGGGCGCTGAGCCGGGGTTGTTAAAGGGCATCTAGACCCGACCTCAGTGCTGGTGTCATCCATAGCCTCAGGCTGAAGGAGGTGAGCTAGGAAGTATAATAGTGCACGGCGGGGGCATAAAAGTGAATTATTTACATTAATTAGCAGGAAAGACGGCAGCACACAGGGGGCACAAGTGCCAGCGATGAGCACGTGCCGAGTTGCTAGGAGATCAGCTAAGAAGATATGTTTCCTTAATTGTCCACGTTCAGTTACAGGGGGGAAAAGTGCTGGTGAGATGAGCAGGTTACATACTGTATATAGAGACACAGACTCCTGTACGACGGCCGCCATCACGGCTCACCGGACGCAGAATTCATACACAACCGCATGAACCACAAATGTACTGCACCGATATATGCAAGTACATACAGTGACTGCACCAGCAGAATAGTGAGTGCAGCTCTGGAGGATAATAGAGGATGTAACTCAGGATCAGTAATGTAATGTATGTACACAGTGACTGCACCAGCAGAATAGTGAGTGCAGCTCTGGAGTATAATACAGGATGTAACTCAGGATCAGTAATGTAATGTATGTACACAGTGACTGTACCAGCAGAATAGTGAGTGCAGCTCTGGAGGATAATACAGGATGTAACTCAGGATCAGTAATGTAATGTATGTACACAGTGACTGCACCAGCAGAATAGTGAGCGCAGCTCTGGAGTATAATACAGGAGGTAACTCAGGATCAGTAATGTAATGTATGTACACAGTGACTGCACCAGCAGAATAGTGAGTGCAGCTCTGGAGTATAATACAGGAGGTAACTCAGGATCAGTAATGTAATGTATGTACACAGTGACTGCATCAGCAGCATACTGGGTGCAGCTCTGATCAGCTGCTAGTCAGTGTGGTGATTGCGGGTGTGGTGGCTGCAGATCCTGCTGTGAGCTCCTGATCTCTGAGAACCAACACCTCTCCACCTGGGGACCTGCTCTCTCTCTTTCCTGGAGGGAGAGCTGGTTTCTGGGATGAGTGAAGGAGCCAAGTCCCAGGCTTCTGCTTCCCGAACCAGGCCGGCGGGGGGCAGAAGAAACCAGCAACCGGCCTGCACATCAGAGGACTCGGGGGTGAGACGCTGCACCAGGAGTCGCAGCAATGTGGCTCCTACTCCTCCCGGGATTGTGGAGACCCCTAGAAGCCGCAAGGCTTCCAGCATGGAGGTAAAGCCTGACAGCGGCGTGCAAGATGGCGCTCCTTCCGGAGGAAAGCTGAGTGCTCACGGAGGTGAGGCCGACCTCCCTGAGGGGGGTTGGGCGCTGCAGGGACCCCGGGAGTCTGTGTCCACCTATGCCTCCAGGGTCATGATCCGCCTCCGTGAGTATGAAGATGCCAGTAAGCTCATCAGGAGGCTCCGGGAGGAGCTGCGCTGCACAAGCGCCAAAGCTGCGGGGGCCTCCAAACAGAGCAAGGCTAAACTCCAGGCCGAGGTAAAGCGACTGACCAGCGAGATTCACCTGCTGGAACTGAGGAAAGCCACCATCAGGGAGCAGAGTGGTCATTTCAAAGAAAAACTAATAAATGAAGACCGCTACAGAGAAGTGGCTGATACCAGAGAGCAAAGGCAGATGGGGCTGCAGCCTGAGAGCCAGGTGGATGATGAGTGATGATGACCAGCAGGAAGCCCCACCTGCAAAGTCACCCGCAGGCCACGTGCAGCGAGCTCCCTGCAGGACAGGCGACAGTGACATCCGGTCGCAGTTCTGCCGGCTCTGGGGAGGACAGTGACAGCAGCGGCCAGGGAGGGGCGCTAATGGCGGAGATTAAGCTCCTGGAGTCCCCAGTGTGCCTCCAAAACTTCCATCTTGGTGACGATCTACCAGAAGAGGCACCTGGGGGCCACAAAAAGGCAAAGAAGACCAAGCCAAAGCTGCAGGAGGCGGTAAGATACGTATATGCCCCCCTCCCTGTACCCCCTGAGTCGGCGGCAGGCTCAGCTCGCTGTATAAGCCCCGTTGCCCAGCCCAGCCCGGGTTCTGCTGTGGATCCGGTGCAAAGGCGCGGGGAGATTACAGAGCGCGGTAGTGAGGCGCAGAGCTCCGTCTCTGCTTGTAGTAGCGGTGACGCAGCAGGAGGTGCATCAGCCGAGAGGCTGGACAGTGAGGGCGGCCCGGCGGCGGGCGTTCCATCAGGCCACGATGCTGTGGTGCGCTCCTCAGTGGGAGGGGGGAGCGGCCCGGTGTCGGGGACAGCTCCGGTAGCCTCGGCACCTCTGAATGCTGTTGCCGCTGATCACTTAGTTGAGAAGCGGCGGCAGTGTGAGGGGGCTGTCGGGGCTGAGCGTTCCGGTCCTCCCACGAAAGTGCTATTTTGTGTTGGCGTCGCTGGTCCGGAAGATCCTGATGCTAAAGATCAGCGGCGCCTAACAGCATCTAAAGATCAGCGGCACATTATTCCGAATGCCAAACAGCGGAAATTACCGACCAATGATGTGGAGGGCACACATAAGACCGGGGGTGAGGTCGCCTCCAGTTCTATGGAGGTGACTGAGCCCCTTGTGCCTGATGCAGAGGTCAACATGTCATCCGCCATTGTTACTGGTCCAGCAGGAATGAATGTGATGGTGGGGGTGAATGAGGCTAATTCATTGTCTAGTGGTGTGGTTGCTGGTTTGGTGGAGGGTGAGATGGAGGTGGGTAATGGTGTTGCTGTTCGGGCTGATGTGGTCACTGGTCCGGTTGCCCCCCCCGGGGGTGGCAACACCTGTCCAGAGTTATGCCAGTGTCACCTCCGGGGCAAATAGGGCATCCTCCTTGTCTCCGGGCTTTGGGGACGGCATGTTGCAACGGCGCCTTCTGGAGGCTCTAAAGAAGGGGGAGAGATCACTAATGGTAGAGGGTCGAGAGGTTGATCTATCCTTCGGGATAGAGAGGCATGGCCTCGGGGCCTTCCGAGAGCAAAAAGGGGGGGATACAGTGTGGTCCCTCCCAACAGCCGGGCCAGGCAGTGTGCGTAGGAATGTTGTCCGTCTTCGGTGGAGGGGCAGTGATGCATGTCCTCCAAGGTCTAAAGTTGTGGAGCTCCTGCTGAGGATGGGCTTCAAGGCGATTGACATCTACGCCTTGATACATCCCTATTCCACGCCTGAGTTTGATATCAGCTTTGTTCGGCCGGAGGGGCTTGAGCTCTTCTGGGCGAATTATGAGCTGGCAAAAAATGAGCCCGGCTGGCGAAACCAGATCAAGAAAGTGACCGTGATGACTCGTAACGAGTCGCTTTCTTGCTATGACATCATGACGTGGCTTGGTCGGTATGGAGAGGTGGTGGAGATGCCAAAGAAAAACCGCGACGAGTTTGGTATCTGGTCAGGGGCCTGGACGTTTATGGTAAAACTTAAGCGTTCAGGTGGTACGGTTGCCCACATTCCATCGTCTGCCTTCCTGGGTAGGGATCGTATCCTGGTCTTCTACCAGGGGCGACCCCACACACTTCAGTGCAAACTGCACCGTGCAGAAATGTGCGTTGTGTGGGGGTGTCGGCCATCTTGCCGCCTCTTGTGTGGAGATTAGGTGCCACCTGTGTGGTGAGTTAGGTCACCCATTCAGCCGTTGTCCTCGCTCCTTCGCTAATGCAGTCGAGACCCCGGTGGGAGTAAGCCGTGAGGCCGATTCTGCTGGGGAGGGGACTAGCAGGGGTGGGGGAGCCGAGGGGCCAGGGAAGAAAAGCAATAAAAAGACGCCTGCCCAGCTGAGGCGTCTAGACAAGCGCAGACAGGAGAGGGAGCGGGGCAAGCCCCAGACTACCGGGGCAGCCCCTGTCCTGGATGCCAGTCTTGCTGCTGAGGCCCCGAGGGATGATGAGTTGGATGAGGAGGTCAGGAGGATCCACAGGGAGGAAACCGCCTCTGCCTCAGAATCCTCCCATTATGAAAGTATGGATGAGGATAATAAGCGGTGGCTAGAGCACAAGCGTAAGCTCGGCACCAAAAAGAAGAAAAAGAAGGGAGATAAAACATCTTCTCCCGTTCTGACCAAGGTACCTAAGGAAGGTAAAACTGACTCCCCTCTGGTTGGTCTTTCTAACCGGTTCCAAGCCCTTGATAACATCTCTTCCTCTGAGGAGGAGGCCGAGGGTGAGGTTCCGGCTTCAGCAGAGCTTACAGGGGGCGCCGAGTCTCCTTCTCCTGGGGATGCAGGGTCCTTGGGGGGAGGGACTGGCCCAGAGTCCGGAGACGAGGACGAGAAAAGAAGGAAAAATGTGGGAATGGACACCTCTGTGTCATTAAAGAGGGGGAAGGATTCCTCCTCTGAGGCAGAGGATAAGGGGAGTGGGAAGACGAAAGCTATCTAACTCAATCACCAATGATGGAGGTACCCACTCCGTTGACGCTGGCGTCCATTAATGTCGCCAGCATTAAGTCAAACATGGCTAGATTTGCGGCCTTTGATTTTCTCAGCCGGGTTGAAGCTGACATTTTCTTTTTGCAAGAGACCAGGCTGCCAAATATGGCAGAGGTGTTTATAGCTAAGAGGGAGTGGAGACTCGGGCCCTCCTATTGGTCTCTTGCGGCCGAGCCGTATAGCGGAGTGGCGGTCCTTTTTACCGCACCAGTAGAATGCCGACGGGTTATTGAGTTAGAAATGGGGAGGTGCCTGATATTAGATGTCCTCATGAAGGGACAGGAGCTTCGGCTCATTAACATTTATGGTCCCCAATCTAAGTGGGACCGGAAGTGTCTCTTTACGAGGATCAAGCCCTACCTTTTTACGAGTTGGCATGTCGTCTTTGGAGGGGACTTCAACACTGTCACGAGGCCCCGGGATAGAGGAGGTTCCAGAGACAAGCTGACTTATGATAGCGTCGCCCTTAATAGTATAGCTAGTGAGGCTCGCCTGGTGGATGTCCACATCCGGCACACCCCAGGCCACGAGGGGTTCACCTATCATAGAGGTAACTGTAGGTCCAGGATAGACAGGTTTTATTTAAAGGAGGAAGCCGTCTCTTCAGCAGTATCTGTTGTTGAGGTGGAGTTCTCTGATCACTGTATGATTTTGTTTTCCCTGAATGTTACAGAGACCCCCCGGATGGGAAGAGGCTTTTGGAGGCTCAATTCGTCTCTCTTGGAAGAAGCGGAGATAAGACAGTCCTTTGAGGATTTTCTTCAGAGCCAGGTACCCTTACTGGATCTTTGTAGTAGTAAGTCAGAGTGGTGGGAGATGTTCAAGAAAAGGGTGGCGAGATTCTTCCGCCAGCTCTCGAGCCTCAGGAGCCTGGACAGGTATCGCCTGTATCAGGGCCTGAGGAGGAAACTCGAGCATCTTGTCTCTACTGGAGGTAGCCGCGAGGAGATCTCCAGAGTGAAATCTTTGCTAATGAGGTGTCAGTATGATAGACACGCATCTTTGGTTTTTGAGAGGGATTACGGGAAGTACCGCTCGCCCGACCCTTACAGAAACTGCAAGATGTCAGTGAATAGTAAAGTTGTTACAGGACTGGTTGACACTGCGGGGTCCCTGAAAAGATCCAGATCGGGGATCCTGGAGGTCGTCAGATCCTTCTACTCGCACCTCTTGGGGAAGAGGGATCTGGATTGGGATGAGATGTCGGCTTTTCTGGCTGAAGCCGTCCCCGAACCAGGGGTAGACCCCTCTCTTGGCGTTTTGACAGAGATGATCAGGGAAGAGGAAGTTAAGTTGGCGATTGAAGGGCTTGCCCTGAAGAAATCTCCCGGTTCGGATGGCTTAACATCTGAATTCTATAAGACCTTTAAGGACGCCTTGGTTCCCCTCTTGACTGAGGTATTCAATGAGTGTCTTTCCTCGGGCACTCTGCCAAAGTCAATGAGGAGGTCTGCCCTGATCATCTTGTCAAAGGGTAAGGACCCATCTTGCATTGAGAATTGGCGTCCCATAGCGCTTCTCAATGCAGACAGGAAGGTTTTGGCAAAGGTGCTGTTTAATCGGCTGGTGAAATTTGCACCCCAGCTCCTTTCGGGGGCCCAGCATTGCTCTGTTCCGGGCCGCAGTACAATTAGTGCTGTACTCTGTGTCCAAGAGGCGGTGGAGCAGGGTAGGGCTGGCCACTGGAAGGGGTACATGCTGTCATTGAACCAGGCAAAAGCGTTTGATCGGGTTAATCATGAGTACCTCTGGTCTGTCCTTCTGAGGTATGGCCTGCCGGGGGGGTTCGTTGATTGGCTTAAGACCTTGTACGCTGGGGCAGAGAGTTTCCCGCTTGTGAACGGTTGGATTGGCAGCTCTTTTGAGGTTGGGTGTGGTGTTCGCCAGGGTTGTCCCTTGAGCCCGCTACTGTACGCGTTTTCGATTGACCCACTTCTTAGGAGGGTGGAGCGTGGACCGTTAGCTGGGATCGGGATGGACCGGGCAGCACCGGAAGCCACTCAGAGTGGTGGCGTATGCCGATGACGTCACCGTTTTTGTTTCCTCTGATGGGGAGGCAGAATGGCTGATGTCAGAGGTAAATCGCTACTCGGAGGCATCCGGGTCTAAGATCAACCGGGATAAGTGTGAGAGTCTCTGGCTGGGAGGAGGAGATCCTGGTTTTGATCTCCCGGACACCCTTCCAGAACCCAAAGTCTCTGCAAAAGTTCTTGGCATCGAATTTGGCCAGGGGGATTACCCCAAACAAAATTGGGACAGCAGGCTAGAGATCGCCACTCAGAAGGTGAACCAATGGAAGGGTTGGTCTTTGACCCTAAGGGAAAGGGTAAACCTGATCAAAACTTACCTGCTCCCTTTGCTGATCTATCTGGGCAGTGTGTGCATCTTGCCAGAGCCTCTCTGGACTCGGGTCTACAGTTTGTTCTTTCAACTGTTATGGGGGAATAGACTGAACCTGGTCAAGAGGGAGGTTACTTACCGTACGAGGAGACTAGGAGGGTTGGGTATGGTCAACCCTGTGGTATTCCTTGTGAATACCTTCATTAAGATCAATATTGCAAACCTCTGGAAAGAGAGGGCTCCTCCGTGGGTATTCTCCTGTAAGGGATGGTTTCAGCCTTTCTTCCAGGAATGGGAGACAGGAGGGCAAGTGAAGGATCTCCGCACACCGCATGGACATCTCCCGGCTTACGCTACCGTGGTTCTGAAGGTAATTCGCCGGTGGGGTCTGGGAATGTGGGAGGTCAGGACTCTGCCAAGGAAGCTCCTTGACAAAAGGGTTCTGTTGACCCATTTTCAGAGGCCTCTGGCGCTCAGGGATTGCCCAAGTCGGGATCTTGGGGTGGGTCTGCATCTTTTGAATTCTATCAGGATCCCCTCGAAGGTTTGGGACTTGGCTTGGCGCTGCTTCCATGGGAAACTGTGTGTGAGGGACAATCTGAAGTGTAGGAGCTCTGAGGACAGGAACTGTCCTCGGGAGCATTGTGGTACCATGCTTGAAAGCATGGACCACTTCCTGCTTCGTTGTCCCTTTAACACAGAGGTGTACAAGAGGGTGGGCGCCTCCATTGGCTGGCCCCGGCTGGCCGGTCTCTCTTATGCGGAATGGGCCTATGGAGCATTCGGGGACCTGGGTGGTCGGGACCGCTGCACCTTATTTCTAGTTAGCGTAGTGGTTAGGTATCACACGTGGAACGCACGGTGCTTAGTATCGACGCAGCGGAAAATCCTCCCAGTGGACAATGTGTTTAGGACCATACTCGGTGACCTGGTGAAGGTGCGTGCTCTGGAGTATGAGAGACTGGGTACACGGAGGGCCGCTCTCCTCTGGAGGGGCTTTTCTTTTAGTGTGCCCTAGTCTGGTCGTCTCCTCTCCTGGTGGTGGGCTGCTGCTGACACCATAGATTTTTGTTTTTGATCAGTAGACAGTGATGTAGGGCTGCAGGCGCCGAACTTGGGCTTTGTCAGTTGTGGTTATTGTATTGTTTGTTTCTGTATATATTGTATATATGGGTTTGGGTGGAGGTGTTAGGTTGGGTGGAGGGAAAAGGGGGGAGGTGGGTTCATCTTGTGGGACACTGGTTATTTGGGTGAAAAACTGGCACTGCCTGATCTGGCCTATGGACGTTGGACATGGACTGAGGCATGAGACGCAGGACCAGCTCTCAGGTCAGTGTCGGGGAGGGACTGGTGGGCTCGAGTGTGGGGTGCTTAGTTTAGTCTTGTATATATTTGTATACTAGTATTTATTTAAAAAAATAAAAAAAAAAAGAATGTATATATTAGTTTGTATATAATTTGTCGGTTATTGTTTATTATATTGTTATTATTTGTTTGGTAACCGGACCAGATGTCATGGTGTAGGTAGTTATTATTGTGTATATATGTATAATATGTGTGTGAGGAGAGAGGGAGCGGCTGGACCAGTTCATCACATGGTTTATTTTCTGGTTAATAATTTTGTTATGTTTCTGTTATTATTATTGTTATGTTTTTCATTTTTATAATAAAAGATCTACAGGATATAACTCAGGATCAGTAATGTAATGTATGTACTCAGTGACTGCACCAGCAGAATAGTGAGTGCAGCTCTGGAGTATAATACAGGATGTAGCTCAGGATCAGTAATGTAATGTATGTACACAGTGACTGCACCAGCAGAATAGTGAGTGCAGCTCTGGAGTATAATACAGGATGTAACTGAGGATCAGTAATGTAATGTATGTACACAGTGACGGCACCAGCAGAATAGTGAGCGCAGCTCTGGAGTATAATACAGGATATAACTCAGGATCAGTAATGTATGTACACAGTGACTGCACCAGCAGAATAGTGAGTGCAGCTCTGGAGTGTAAGACAGGATGTAACTCAGGATCAGTAATGTAATGTATGTACACAGTGACGGCACCAGCAGAATAGTGAGTGCAGCTCTGGAGTATAATACAGGATGTAACTCAGGATCAGTAATGTAATGTATGTACACAGTGACTGCACCAGCAGAATAGTGAGTGCAGCTCTGGAGTATAATACAGGATGTAACTCAGGATCAGTAATGTAATGTATGTACACAGTGACTGCAGCAGCAGAATAGTGAGCGCAGCTCTGGAGTATAATACAGGATGTAACTCAGGATCAGTAATGTAATGTATGTACACAGTGACTGCACCATCAGAATAGTGAGTGCAGCTCTGGAGTATAATACAGGATGTAACTCAGGATCAGTAATGTAATGTATGTACGCAGTGACTGCACCAGCAGATTAGTGAGTGCAGCTCTGGAGTATAATACAGGATGTAGCTCAGGATCAGTAATGTAATGTATGTACACAGTGACTGCACCAGCAGAATAGTGAGTGCAGCTCTGGAGTATAATACACAATGTAACTCAGGATCAGTAATGTAATGTATGTACACAGTGACTGCACCAGCAGAATAGTGAGTGCAGCTCTGGAGTATAATACAGGATGTAACTCAGGATCAGTAATGTAATGTATGTACACAGTGACTGCACCAGCAGAATAGTGAGTGCAGCTCTGGAGTATAATACAGGATGTAACTCAGGATCAGTAATGTAATGTATGTACACAGTGACTGCACCAGCAGAATAGTGAGTGCAGCTCTGGAGTATAATACACAATGTAACTCAGGATCAGTAATGTAATGTATGTACACAGTGACTGCACCAGCAAAATAGTGAGTGCAGCTCTGGAGTATAATACAGGATATAACTCAGAATCAGTAATGTAATGTATGTACACAGTGACTGCACCAGCAGAATAGTGAGTGCAGCTCTGGAGTATAATACAGGGTGTAACTCAGGATCAGTAATGTAATGTATGTACACAGTGACTGCACCAGCAGAATAGCGAGTGCAGCTCTGGAGTATAATACAGGATGTAACTCAGGATCAGTAATGTAATGTATGTACACAGTGACTGCACCAGCAGAATAGTGAGTGCAGCTCTGGGGTATAATACAGGATGTAACTCAGGATCAGTAATGTAATGTATGTACACAGTGACTGCACCAGCAGAATAGTGAGTGCAGCTCTGGGGTATAATACAGGATGTAACTCAGTATCAGTAATGTAATGTGTGCACACAGTAACTGCACCAGCTGAATAGTGAGTGCAGCTCTGGGGTATAATACAGGATGTAACTCAGCCTCAGTAATGTAATGTATGTACACAGTGACTGCACCAGCAGAATAGTGAGTGCAGCTCTGGAGTATAATACAGGATGTAACTCAGGATCAGTAATGTAATGTATGTGCACAGTGACTGCACCAGCAGAATAGTGAGTGCAGCTCTAGAGTATAATACAGGATGTAACTCAGGATCAGTAATGTAATGTATGTACACAGTGACTGCACCAGCAGAATAGTGAGTGCAGCTCTGGAGTATAATACAGGATGTAACTCAGGATCAGTAATGTAATGTATGTGCACAGTGACTGCACCAGCAGAATAGTGAGTGCAGCTCTAGAGTATAATACAGGATGTAACTCAGGATCAGTAATGTAATGTATGTACACAGTGACTGCACCAGCAGAATAGTGAGTGCAGCTCTGGAGTATAGTACAGGAGGTAACTCAGGATCAGTAATGTAATGTATGTACACAGTGACTGCACCAGCAGAATAGTGAGTACAGCTCTGGAGTATAATACAGGAGGTAACTCAGGATCAGTAATGTAATGTATGTACACAGCGACTGCACCAGCAGAATAGTGAGTGCAGCTCTGGAGGATAATACAGGAAGTAACTCAGGATCAGTAATGTAATATATGTACACAGTGACTGCACCAGCAGAATAGTGAGTGCAGCTCTGGAGTATAATACAGGATATAACTCAGGATCAGTAATGTAATGTATGTACACAGTGACTGCACCAGCAGAATAGTGAGTGCAGCTCTGGGGTATAATACAGGATGTAACTCAGGATCAGTAATGTAATGTATGTACACAGTGACTGCACCAGCAGAATAGTGAGTGCGGCTCTGGAGTATAATACAGGATGTAACTCAGGATCAGTACAGGATCAGTAATGTAATGTATGTACACAGTGACTGCACCAGCAGAATAGTGAGTGCAGCTCTGGAGTATAATATAGGATGTAACTCAGGATCAGTACAGGATCAGTAATGTAATGTATGTACACAGTGACTGCACCAGCAGAATAGTGAGTGCAGCTCTGGAGTATAATACAGGATGTAACTCAGAATCAGTAATGTAATGTATGTACACAGTGACTCCACCAGCAGAATTGTGAGTGCAGCTCTGGAGTATAATACAGGATGTAACTCAGGATCAGTACAGGATCAGTAATGTAATGTATGTACACAGTGACTGCACCAGCAGAATAGTGAGTGCAGCTCTGGAGTATAATACAGAATGTAACTCAGGATCAGTACAGGATCAGTATTGTATGTACACAGAGACTGCACCAGCAGAATAGTGAGCGCAGCTCTGGAGTATAATACAGGATGTAACTCAGGATCAGTACAGGATCAGTAATGTAATGTATGTACACAATGACTGCACCAGCAGAATAGTGAGCGCAGCTCTGGAGTATAGTCAGCCCGATCCTACTTAGCCATTATCCACATTGAGATCATTTTTGACACAAGGTAAGGTTTTAATAGTCGAGGTTAGGACCCTCCTGATTGCGGTGCACCTTGTCGAGGTGGGATGTTATTTTCACGCACTATGGCTGATTGCTGACTGTGGGGTATTTTCTCATTTTGTCTCTCTCTTAGGTCTTATAATACGAGGAGTAACTCTTCTTGTGGGATGAGATGGCTGACATTACATACAAGTAACATCCTCACAACCAGCGGAGTAACTTGAAGCTCATGGGCCACAATGCAAAAGATCCAAGGGGCCCCCATTTATTGCAAGTCTTATAGTAAAGGTCTCTTCTTATAGGCCAAAGTAACTTTTTTGGGCCCCCTAGGTTGCAGGGCCCGGGTGAGATTGCAGCCCCTGCGGATAGTGTTTGGTTGCTGTGACTGCTGCGCTCGGGTCTCTTCTATGTCGGTCCTCGTTTCTTCGTGCTGTACATTATTCTCCACCTTGGTACATCCATTTCATTGTTACTTCTTTAACCCCTCAGTTTCCAGTTCAGGTTTCCGGTAGCCTCATCCATCCAACTATGTAAAACGCCAATGAACCTCCGGCCTCGCCTGTAAACGAGGCGCGAAAGACGTTAGACAGGTGATCACTGCTCGTGGTGGGGAGCGCGGCTCTGCCATCCATCATTTATTACAGGGCAGATGCTATTTCCATTTGCTTCCTCCTCTCTCCATATCCATCACTGTCATGCGGCATCCTGGGAATGGTTAACGCGAGGCTGTGGCGTGTAGATGAGCGCTGCCGCCCCCGCCGCTCACAGATCTGCGCCGCTCTCTTTGCATGCAGGGAGCGCTCTCTTCTCACCGCTGCCTAATTGCTCGGTGTAACATTAAGTTTCCCCAGATGCCGACTTAAATCACTCTTGGAAGTTTGCACTGGTAATTAGTGCGGCGTAGCACGATCAGCGGGCACCTGCCACCGCGAGCTTCATACATGGCATCATTCCTGCAGAGGGGCCGCGGCGGGGCAGGTGTCCACCATTGGCAGCAAAAAGCCTTTCTTAATAATCTGGCAAACAAACAAATGTCTGATTAAATCAAAATCCTAACACCAAGGAAGTCTGTGCTGCAAGGTGCCGCATGTCTGTAATACTCTGTGCTGCAAGGTGCCGCATGTCTGTAATACTCTGTGCTGCAAGGTGCCGCATGTCTGTAATACTCTGTGCTGCTGGGTGCCCCCATGTCTGTAATACTCTGTGCTGCTGGGTGCCCCCATGTCTGTAATACTCTGTGCTGCTGGGTGCTCCCATGTCTGTAATACTCTGTGCTGCTGGGTGCTCCCATGTCTGTAATACTCTGTGCTGCTGGGTGCCCCCATGTCTGTAATACTCTGTGCTGCTGGGTGCTCCCACGTCTGTAATACTCTGTGCTGCTGGGTGCTCCCACGTCTGTAATACTCTGTGCTGCTGGGTGCCGCATGTCTGTAATACTCTGTGCTGCTGGTTGCTCCCATGTCTGTAATACTCTGTGCTGCTGGGTGCTCTCATGTCTGTAATACTCTGTGCTGCTGGGTGCCCCCATGTCTGTAATACTCTGTGCTGCTGGGTGCTCCCATGTCTGTAATACTCTGTGCTGCTGGGTGCCCCCATGTCTGTAATACTCTGTGCTGCTGGGTGCTCCCATGTCTGTAATACTCTGTGCTGCTGGGTGCTCCCATGTCTGTAATACTCTGTGCTGCTGGGTGCCGCATGTCTGTAATACTCTGTGCTGCTGGGTGCCCCCATGTCTGTAATACTCTGTGCTGCTGGGTGCCCCCATGTCTGTAATACTCTGTGCTGCTGGGTGCTCCCATGTCTGTAATACTCTGTGCTGCTGGGTGCTCCCATGTCTGTAATACTCTGTGCTGCTGGGTGCCCCCATGTCTGTAATACTCTGTGCTGCTGGGTGCTCCCATGTCTGTAATACTCTGTGCTGCTGGGTGCCGCATGTCTGTAATACTCTGTGCTGCTGGGTGCTCTCATGTCTGTAATACTCTGTGCTGCTGGGTGCTCTCATGTCTGTAATACTCTGTGCTGCTGGGTGCTCCCATGTCTGTAATACTCTGTGCTGCTGGTTGCTCCCATGTCTGTAATACTCTGTGCTGCTGGGTGCTCTCATGTCTGTAATACTCTGTGCTGCTGGGTGCTCCCATGTCTGTAATACTCTGTGCTGCTGGGTGCTCCCATGTCTGTAATACTCTGTGCTGCTGGTTGCTCCCATGTCTGTAATACTCTGTGCTGCTGGGTGCTCTCATGTCTGTAATACTCTGTGCTGCTGGGTGCCGCATGTCTGTAATACTCTGTGCTGCTGGTTGCTCCCATGTCTGTAATACTCTGTGCTGCTGGGTGCCCCCATGTCTGTAATACTCTGTGCTGCTGGGTGCTCCCATGTCTGTAATACTCTGTGCTGCTGGGTGCTCCCATGTCTGTAATACTCTGTGCTGCTGGGTGCCCCCACGTCTGTAATACTCTGTGCTGCTGGGTGCCCCCACGTCTGTAATACTCTGTGCTGCTGGGTGCTCCCACGTCTGTAATACTCTGTGCTGCTGGGTGCCCCCACGTCTGTAATACTCTGTGCTGCTGGGTGCTCCCATGTCTGTAATACTCTGTGCTGCTGGGTGCTCTCATGTCTGTAATACTCTGTGCTGCCGGGTGCTCCCATGTCTGTAATACTCTGTGCTGCTGGGTGCCCCCATGTCTGTAATACTCTGTGCTGCTGGGTGCTCCCATGTCTGTAATACTCTGTGCTGCTGGGTGCCCCCATGTCTGTAATACTCTGTGCTGCTGGGTGCTCCCATGTCTGTAATACTCTGTGCTGCTGGGTGCCCCCATGTCTGTAATACTCTGTGCTGCTGGGTGCTCCCATGGCTGTAATACTCTGTGCTGCTGGGTGCCCCCATGGCTGTAATACTCTGTGCTGCTGGGTGCCCCCATGGCTGTAATACTCTGTGCTGCCGGGTGCTCCCATGGCTGTAATACTCTGTGCTGCTGGGTGCCCCCATGTCTGTAATACTCTGTGCTGCTGGGTGCCCCCATGTCTGTAATACTCTGTGCTGCTGGGTGCTCCCACGTCTGTAATACTCTGTGCTGCCGGGTGCTCCCATGTCTGTAATACTTTGTGCTGCCGGGTGCTCCCATGTCTGTAATACTCTGTGCTGCTGGGTGCCGCATGTCTGTAATACTCTGTGCTGCTGGGTGCTCCCATGTCTGTAATACTCTGTGCTGCTGGGTGCCCCCATGTCTGTAATACTCTGTGCTGCTGGGTGCTCCCATGTCTGTAATACTCTGTGCTGCTGGGTGCTCCCATGTCTGTAATACTCTGTGCTGCTGGGTGCTCCCATGTCTGTAATACTCTGTGCTGCTGGGTGCTCCCATGTCTGTAATACTCTGTGCTGCTGGGTGCTCCCATGTCTGTAATACTCTGTGCTGCTGGGTGCCCCCATGTCTGTAATACTCTGTGCTGCTGGGTGCTCCCATGTCTGTAATACTCTGTGCTGCTAGGTGCCCCCATGTCTGTAATACTCTGTGCTGCTGGGTGCTCCCATGGCTGTAATACTCTGTGCTGCTGGGTGCCCCCATGTCTGTAATACTCTGTGCTGCCGGGTGCTCCCATGTCTGTAATACTCTGTGCTGCTGGGTGCTCCCATGTCTGTAATACTCTGTGCTGCTGGGTGCTCCCATGTCTGTAATACTCTGTGCTGCTGGGTGCTCTCATGTCTGTAATACTCTGTGCTGCTGGGTGCTCCCATGTCTGTAATACTCTGTGCTGCTGGGTGCTCCCATGTCTGTAATACTCTGTGCTGCTGGGTGCCCCCATGTCTGTAATACTCTGTGCTGCTGGGTGCTCCCATGTCTGTAATACTCTGTGCTGCTGGGTGCTCCCATGTCTGTAATACTCTGTGCTGCTGGGTGCTCCCATGTCTGTAATACTCTGTGCTGCCGGGTGCTCCCATGTCTGTAATACTCTGTGCTGTCGGGTGCTCCCATGTCTGTAATACTCTGTGCTGCCGGGTGCCCCCATGTCTGTAATACTCTGTGCTGCCGAGTGCCCCCATGTCTGTAATACTCTGTGCTGCTGGGTGCCGCATGTCTGTAATACTCTGTGCTGCCGAGTGCCCCCATGTCTGTAATACTCTGTGCTGCCGAGTGCCCCCATGTCTGTAATACTCTGTGCTGCTGGGTGCTCCCATGTCTGTAATACTCTGTGCTGCTGGGTGCTCCCATGTCTGTAATACTCTGTGCTGCTGGGTGCCGCATGTCTGTAATACTCTGTGCTGCTGGGTGCTCCCATGTCTGTAATACTCTGTGCTGCTGGGTGCCGCATGTCTGTAATACTCTGTGCTGCTGGGTGCCCCCACGTCTGTAATACTCTGTGCTGCCGGGTGCCCCCACATCTGTAATACTCTGTGGTGCTGGGTGCTCCCATGTCTGTAATACTCTGTGCTGCCGGGTGCCCCCACATCTGTAATACTCTGTGGTGCTGGGTGCTCCCATGTCTGTAATACTCTGTGCTGCCGGGTGCCCCCACATCTGTAATACTCTGTGGTGCTGGGTGCTCCCATGTCTGTAATACTCTGTGCTGCCGGGTGCCCCCACGTCTGTAATACTCTGTGCTGCTGGGTGCCCCCACGTCTGTAATACTCTGTGCTGCCGGGGGCTCCCATGTCTGTAATACTCTGTGCTGCCGGATGCTCCCATGTCTGTAATACTCTGTGCTGCTGGGTGCCCCCATGTCTGTAATACTCTGTGCTGCTGGGTGCCCCCATGTCTGTAATACTCTGTGCTGCTGAGTGCCCCCATGTCTGTAATACTCTGTGCTGCTGGGTGCCGCATGTCTGTAATACTCTGTGCTGCTGGGTGCTCCCACGTCTGTAATACTCTGTGCTGCTGGGTGCCCCCATGTCTGTAATACTCTGTGCTGCTGAGTGCCCCCATGTCTGTAATACTCTGTGCTGCTGGGTGCTCCCATGTCTGTAATACTCTGTGCTGCCGGGTGCTCCCATGTCTGTAATACTCTGTGCTGCTGGGTGCCGCATGTCTGTAATACTCTGTGCTGCTGGGTGCCCCCATGTCTGTAATACTCTGTGCTGCTGGGTGCCCCCATGTCTGTAATACTCTGTGCTGCTGGGTGCCCCCATGTCTGTAATACTCTGTGCTGCTGAGTGCCCCCATGTCTGTAATACTCTGTGCTGCTGGGTGCTCCCATGTCTGTAATACTCTGTGCTGCCGGGTGCTCCCATGTCTGTAATACTCTGTGCTGCTGGGTGCCGCATGTCTGTAATACTCTGTGCTGCTGGGTGCTCCCACGTCTGTAATACTCTGTGCTGCCGGGTGCTCCCACGTCTGTAATACTCTGTGCTGCCGGGTGCCCCCATGTCTGTAATACTCTGTGCTGCTGAGTGCCCCCATGTCTGTAATACTCTGTGCTGCTGGGTGCCGCATGTCTGTAATACTCTGTGCTGCTGGGTGCTTCCACGTCTGTAATACTCTGTGCTGCTGGGTGCTCCCACGTCTGTAATACTCTGTGCTGCCGGGTGCTCCCACGTCTGTAATACTCTGTGCTGCTGGGTGCCCCCATGTCTGTAATACTCTATGCTGCCGGGTGCTCCCACGTCTGTAATACTCTGTGCTGCTGGGTGCCGCATGTCTGTAATACTCTGTGCTGCTGGGTGCTCCCATGTCTGTAATACTCTGTGCTGCTGGGTGCTCCCACGTCTGTAATACTCTGTGCTGCTGGGTGCCCCCATGTCTGTAATACTCTGTGCTGCTGGTTGCTCCCATGTCTGTAATACTCTGTGCTGCTGGGTGCTCCCATGTCTGTAATACTCTGTGCTGCTGGGTGCTCCCACGTCTGTAATACTCTGTGCTGCTGGTTGCTCCCATGTCTGTAATACTCTGTGCTGCTGGTTGCTCCCATGTCTGTAATACTCTGTGCTGCTGGGTGCTCCCACGTCTGTAATACTCTGTGCTGCTGGTTGCTCCCACGTCTGTAATACTCTGTGCTGCTGGGTGCTCCCACGTCTGTAATACTCTGTGCTGCTGGTTGCTCCCATGTCTGTAATACTCTGTGCTGCTGGTTGCCCCCATGTCTGTAATACTCTGTGCTGCTGGGTGCCCCCATGTCTGTAATACTCTGTGCTGCTGGGTGCTCCCATGTCTGTAATACTCTGTGCTGCTGGGTGCCCCCACGTCTGTAATACTCTGTGCTGCTGGGTGCTCCCATGTCTGTAATACTCTGTGCTGCTGGGTGCTCCCATGTCTGTAATACTCTGTGCTGCTGGGTGCTCCCATGTCTGTAATACTCTGTGCTGCCGGATGCTCCCATGTCTGTAATACTCTGTGCTGCTGGGTGCTCCCACGTCTGTAATACTCTGTGCTGCTGGGTGCTCCCACGTCTGTAATACTCTGTGCTGCTGGGTGCCCCCATGTCTGTAATACTCTGTGCTGCTGGGTGCTCCCACGTCTGTAATACTCTGTGCTGCTGGGTGCCCCCATGTCTGTAATACTCTGTGCTGCTGAGTGCCCCCATGTCTGTAATACTCTGTGCTGCTGGGTGCCGCATGTCTGTAATACTCTGTGCTGCTGGGTGCTCCCACGTCTGTAATACTCTGTGCTGCCGGGTGCTCCCACGTCTGTAATACTCTGTGCTGCCGGGTGCCCCCATGTCTGTAATACTCTGTGCTGCTGAGTGCCCCCATGTCTGTAATACTCTGTGCTGCTGGGTGCCGCATGTCTGTAATACTCTGTGCTGCTGGGTGCTCCCACGTCTGTAATACTCTGTGCTGCTGGGTGCCGCATGTCTGTAATACTCTGTGCTGCTGGGTGCTCCCACGTCTGTAATACTCTGTGCTGCCGGGTGCTCCCACGTCTGTAATACTCTGTGCTGCTGGGTGCCCCCATGTCTGTAATACTCTATGCTGCCGGGTGCTCCCACGTCTGTAATACTCTGTGCTGCTGGGTGCCGCATGTCTGTAATACTCTGTGCTGCTGGGTGCTCCCATGTCTGTAATACTCTGTGCTGCTGGGTGCTCCCACGTCTGTAATACTCTGTGCTGCTGGGTGCCCCCATGTCTGTAATACTCTATGCTGCCGGGTGCTCCCACGTCTGTAATACTCTGTGCTGCTGGGTGCCGCATGTCTGTAATACTCTGTGCTGCTGGGTGCTCCCATGTCTGTAATACTCTGTGCTGCTGGGTGCCGCATGTCTGTAATACTCTGTGCTGCTGGGTGCTCCCATGTCTGTAATACTCTGTGCTGCTGGGTGCCCCCATGTCTGTAATACTCTGTGCTGCTGGGTGCCCCCATGTCTGTAATACTCTGTGCTGCTGGGTGCTCCCATGTCTGTAATACTCTGTGCTGCTGGGTGCCGCATGTCAGTAATACTCTGTGCTGCTGGGTGCCCCCATGTCTGTAATACTCTGTGCTGCTGGGTGCTCCCACGTCTGTAATACTCTGTGCTGCTGGGTGCCCCCATGTCTGTAATACTCTGTGCTGCCGGGTGCTCCTATGTCTGTAATACTCTGTGCTGCTGGGTGCTCCCATGTCTGTAATACTCTGTGCTGCTGGGTGCCCCCATGTCTGTAATACTCTGTGCTGCTGGGTGCCCCCATGTCTGTAATACTCTGTGCTGCTGGGTGCTCCCACGTCTGTAATACTCTGTGCTGCTGGGTGCTCCCACGTCTGTAATACTCTGTGCTGCTGGGTGCCCCCACGTCTGTAATACTCTGTGCTGCTGGGTGCTCCCACGTCTGTAATACTCTGTGCTGCTGGGTGCTCCCACGTCTGTAATACTCTATGCTGCTGGGTGCTCCCATGTCTGTAATACTCTGTGCTGCCGGGTGCTCCCATGTCTGTAATACTCTGTGCTGCTGGGTGCCCCCATGTCTGTAATACTCTGTGCTGCTGGGTGCCCCCATGTCTGTAATACTCTGTGCTGCTGGGTGCCCCCATGTCTGTAATACTCTGTGCTGCTGGGTGCTCCCATGTCTGTAATACTCTGTGCTGCTGGGTGCTCCCACGTCTGTAATACTCTGTGCTGCTGGGTGCTCCCACGTCTGTAATACTCTATGCTGCTGGGTGCTCCCATGTCTGTAATACTCTGTGCTGCTGGGTGCTCCCACGTCTGTAATACTCTGTGCTGCTGGGTGCCGCATGTCTGTAATACTCTGTGCTGCCGGGTGCTCCCATGTCTGTAATACTCTGTGCTGCCGGGTGCTCCCACGTCTGTAATACTCTGTGCTGCTGGGTGCTCCCACGTCTGTAATACTCTGTGCTGCTGGGTGCTCCCATGTCTGTAATACTCTGTGCTGCCGGGTGCTCCCATGTCTGTAATACTCTGTGCTGCCGGGTGCTCCCACGTCTGTAATACTCTGTGCTGCTGGGTGCCCCCATGTCTGTAATACTCTGTGCTGCTGGGTGCCGCATGTCTGTAATACTCTGTGCTGCTGGGTGCCCCCATGTCTGTAATAGTCTGTGCTGCTGGGTGCTCCCACGTCTGTAATACTCTGTGCTGCTGGGTGCTCCCATGTCTGTAATACTCTGTGCTGCCGGGTGCTCCCATGTCTGTAATACTCTGTGCTGCTGGGTGCTCCCATGTCTGTAATACTCTGTGCTGCTGGGTGCCGCATGTCTGTAATACTCTGTGCTGCCGGGTGCCCCCATGTCTGTAATACTCTGTGCTGCTGGGTGCCGCATGTCTGTAATACTCTGTGCTGCCGGGTGCCCCCATGTCTGTAATACTCTGTGCTGCTGGGTGCTCCCACGTCTGTAATACTCTGTGCTGCTGGGTGCCCCCATGTCTGTAATACTCTGTGCTGCTGGGTGCCGCATGTCTGTAATACTCTGTGCTGCTGGGTGCTCCCATGTCTGTAATACTCTGTGCTGCTGGGTGCCGCATGTCTGTAATACTCTGTGCTGCTGGGTGCTCCCATGTCTGTAATACTCTGTGCTGCTGAGTACATGTGACACCCCAGGGGTCTGGTTGCCACAGTGATAGAGATATTATGTCTGAGAGCAGGTGGGAGGTCTCTTGGTCAGGGATCCTGTGCATGCCACACCTCCTGCCCAGTCCTGGGAGGGGAAGGACTTCCCCTATATAAACCTAGGGCTGAGGCAGGGTTAGTGAGTAGAGAAGAAGTAGAGACAGAGAAGAGAAGCAAATATAGGAACAGAACATCAGGAGCTCTGTGGGAGCAGTGCTATAAGGAGTCAGGGGCTGGCAGCTGCAGAGCTCGCCCTGACTGAGAAGATTTCTTACCGGACCCGGAGTCCGAGGCTGTGGGGACTAACTCCTACCCAGCAGCAGAATCCGTCAGGCAGGGGATTCCAGGTCCTCTGGCCAAGAAACCCGAAGGCACGGTCACACGCATGGGACCAGCACCGCCGTCGTGGAGCGGAAGCTACTAGAAGGCCCCGAGTCACCGGCCATACGGGTGAGCACCACACGGTACACTGAGGGACGTGGGCTACTTATACCCGCCTCTAGCAAGGTCTCTAGCAAGGTAGCCAGAAGAGTACAGTTAGTTTGGGAGGCCTACAACTCCGCCTGGCCAGGGGAGATCCCATCTGCTCAAGGACTGACCAGGCCCCAATCGCTAGCCAGTACTCCGGGAGGGTCTATCTTTGTCACCAGTAAAGACCCTGAACTACACCGTACCGTCTCCGAGTGGTTCCTGCTACCCCCATCATCCACGTCGGCTGCCCTGAGGCCATACCCCTCCCGTTGGGGGTTATACTATCACGCTGCACAATCCTACCACCGGCCTCAGCGGTCTGCCCTGCAGCAGCAGCTCCTTAGCTGTACTCAACGGGTGGCGTAGTCGTCCAACATCTACCGCTGATACATCGCCGCTCAGTTTGACTCCCTGGGCACGGACCGGGTCACCGCCACGAGACTACAACCCTCAACAGATCCGGCTCCGGGTAAGCTCCCGCGTGCGCAACGCAGCGCGACACAGGCCCAGGGGCGCGTCAACTTTTGGCGTAGTCGGCAGGATTTCGTGCCCGCAACCACCGGGTACTGCGTGCCTGAAAAAGACTGTTAAAACTTACCTGTGGTGAAGATTCCCGCCATCCGGCGCCATTTTCAGCCTTCTTCCCGCCTTCCGTGGAGTTTTCCCGCCGTTGGACGCCATCTTGAAGACGTCGCGCAGGAAGAAGAGGGGCGTGGACCCCGAAAGCGCGCGAGAACTGAAGCCCCGCCTCACGTCCGGACGTCGCGTAAGGTCCTGGAAGGAGCCCAGCAGACGCCGACGTCACAGGAGCGCGACGGAAGGTCCTCAACCCTGACGATCTACTGCGGAGCCGCGGCCTACGGAAGAGGATCATCGCAAGGTAGGCCACGGTCCACTAGGGGGGAGGAGGATGTCGGATACGGAGGAGAGCTTCACTGCCTCAACCCCCGCCAGCGCCACCGCTGCTGCAGTCATGCCTTTCACCATGCCCTATATCCCGGGAGCGGCCTGGCTACCCCAGTACTCAGGGGAGTCACATACCCTGCATGACTTTAGAGAAAAGCTGGATAGCCTCTTCCAGGTGTACCCCCTCACAGAAGAGCAAAAAGTGAGCATCCTGGTGGCCCAATTAACTGGGGCAGCCCGAAGGGAGGTAAAGTCCTGGCCACCTGGGGGGAGGACTGTCGCAGGGATACTAACCCGGCTGAGGGACACCTTTGATACCCGCACCTCAGCCGAGATCAAGCTTAGATTCTACGGGTGCAAGCAGCGAGCATACGAGAGTATAAGGGACTATGCACTAAACCTACAAGAGGCCCTGAGAGCCATTAAGCAGACCGACCCTGACGGCGTGGGAGACGAGGACAGGCTGTTGACTGAACAATTTATAGAGGGTTTATATTGCAATGCCCACCGAACCCAGTTGCGGGCAATGGCCTTACAGGACCCTCATCTGGGATTTGCACAGTTCAAGGACAGAGCCATCCGAGTGCTCCGAGAACCGGCACCAGGTGGCACCATCAGGTCCAAGAGCTAGCTAAAAGCGTTGCTGCGCTAACCCGAACTGTGCAGTCTTTACAGGTTTCCACTCCAGGGAAGATCCAGCTGGCATCCGGACCGGAGGACATCCCGTGGCGTCGACCAAGGAGGACCCCACCGGCCAGAGGGAGACCCAGCGACCGATACAACGAGGACGGACGACCCATCTGCCGCCGCTGCAATCAACCCGGACATATGGCAAGGTACTGTCCTTTAAACTGGCACAACCTGGGGTAGAGGGCCAACCCCCAGGAAAAAGATCACCAGGCCCATCGAACTGGCGCGACAAATATGTGGGAGGACGTCCAGTCTTACCCGTGGTACTGGATGGCATTCCTATGAGTGCCCTACTGGACACCGGGTCACAGGTCACCACCATCCCGTACGTGCTCTTCAAGCAGTACTGGAATGACTCGGATATCACCCGCTACCCTGACGACGACTTGAGTATCATCGCCAGCAATGGTCAGCCCGTGCCACAGATTGGATTTAAAGAGGTGACCATTAAAATCGGTAGAGTCGAACTGGCAGCACAGGGACTGATCATTGTAGACATTGACAAACACGAGAGTCACCCAAAGATAACTCTAGGAACTAATGTAATTGAAAATTGTCTTGCAGAGGTGATTTTCCTTTTACAGCAGGTTGCCAAGAACGCCAGCTCCGGCGAGCAGCGAGTGCTCCAAAAAGAGATCCGGGCACTGATGCGACGGCAACAGGTGGAACTCTCCGGCGGTGAGATTGGTAGCGTGAGAATGTGTGACCCTTTCCCTATTGCCATGCCCCCAAAAAGTGAAATGATGATTTGGTGCCGGGCAGCTATTGGTCTGAGAGGTAGAGATTACCAGGCAATGGTAGAACCAGTTTACTCAGACAGTAGGCCCACCATCTTGACAGCACGGGGGGTGGTTAATGTACGCCATGGGAGGGTGCCCGTTCGCATAATCAATATCGGGAAGAGGGAAGTGTACCTGCCCCGGTATGCCACGCTAGCCAAATTATATACCATTAACCAAAATGCTATACAATCTGTGGAACCCTTGCCTCCATCTCACCCGGAGGAAGGTAACGGCTCTAAGAAAACAATGGAGGACTGGTGTCAGCAACTACATTTGGGTACTGACTCCACTCCCTCACACCAGAAACAGGGAGTCTATCGGGTGGTTCAAGAGTACGAGAGAGTGTTTAGTAAACACCCGTTAGACTTCGGGCGAGTCAAGGGGGTAGAACACCACATCCCCACGGGAGACCATCCTCCCATAAAAGAGAAGTATCGACCTGTACCCCCTGCACACTACCAACACGCCAAGGGGATGCTTAGAGACATGAAGGAGGCTGGGGTGATCAGGGATAGCTGTAGCCCCTGGGCAGCTCCACTAGTCTTAGTCAAAAAGAAAGACAACACCATGAGGATGTGTGTAGATTACCGGAAAATCAACCGTATCACCCACAAGGATGCGTACCCCTTACCAAGGATAGAGGAGTCTTTGGCTGCTTTAAGATCTGCTAACTTCTTCTCTACCTTGGATCTCACTAGTGGGTACTGGCAGGTTCCTGTAGCAGAGGCGGACCGGGAGAAGACCGCATTCACCACCCCGATGGGACTTAGCGAGTTTACCTGTATGCCGTTCGGACTCTGCAACGCACCAGGAACCTTCCAACGATTAATGGAGTGCTGTCTGGGCCACAGAAACTTCGAGACGGTCCTGTTGTACCTGGACGATGTCATCGTATATTCTAAGACTTATGAGGACCACCTGAAACACCTGGCGGAAGTGTTCGAAGCTCTGGCAAGCTACGGCCTAAAGGTGAAACCCTCCAAGTGTCACCTACTGAAACCAAAGGTGCAGTACCTGGGACACGTGGTGAGCGCTGACGGAGTGGCTCCCGACCCTGATAAGATCACCGCAATTAAGGAATGGCCAAGTCCCTCCAGTGTAAAGGAAGTGCGGCAGTTCCTCGGGTTGGTAGGCTACTACCGCAGGTTCATCCCCGGTTTCACCAAAAGGCAGCTCCTATGCAGGACCTCCTGATAGGCCAGTCCCGGAAGGCCAAGAACCAGAAGCCGCCCTTCAGATGGGAGAAGTTGGAAGAAGAGTCCTTCCGCCAGCTGAAGATGGCCCTCATGGGGGATGAAATCCTGGCGTACCCGGATTACAGCCAGCCCTTTATCCTCTACACCGACGCAAGTAACATCGGGCTAGGAGCCGTGCTGTCCCAGATCCAGCAGGGGAAAGAGCGAGTAATCGCTTACGCCAGCCGAAAACTGCGACCCACCGAAAGAAACCCTGAGAATTACAGCTCATTTAAGCTAGAGTTCCTGGCAGTGGTGTGGGCAGTCACCGAACGCTTTAAGCACTACCTCGCTTCTTCCCGGTTCGTCGTGTACACGGATAACAACCCGTTGACACACCTGGACACGGCAAGACTCGGTGCCCTAGAGCAGAGATGGATGGCCCGCCTGTCCAACTACGAGTTCACCATCAAATACCGGGCAGGACGCTCCAATACCAACGCGGACGCCCTGTCCAGGATGCCAAACCTACCGGACGTAGGAGAAGATCCAGAGGGACTGGAAGAAGTCGAACTCCCCGCGTTTCACCGTCATGGGACTATCCAGTATTCCCATCGGGTAAGGAGTAAGCAAGGTGCTACGCTTAACCCCTTACCTCACTACAACTGGGCGGAAAAGCAAGACAGTGACCCTGCCGTCCGGCTGGTGAAGGAGATGCTGACTCGGCCAGAGGCTCGCCTTGACCCAGACGCTCCGGAGGAAGCCAAGCAACTGTGGGCAGAAAAGAGTAGACTGTTCCTTTACAAGGGGAAGTTGTGCCGCAGGATGGTTAACTCCCGGACGCATGAACTAATCTGGCAAGTAGTGGTGCCACGACGAGACGCAGCCATGGTGATGGAGGCATACCACGATGGAGCTGGGCATTTCGGATGGAAGAAGCTGGAGTTCCTGCTGCGCGGGCGGTTCCATTGGGTAGGCATGAGGGGAACCATCGAGAGGTGGTGCAGAGACTGTGGCCCGTGCAACCTGAGGAGGAAGGACCGTGCCAGCCAGAAGACTCCCCTGCAGTCCATCGTCACCCGGCAGCCGTTGGAACTGGTAGCCTTGGATCATGTAAAACTGACCCCAAGCAGAAGTGGCTACGTCTACGCACTAACCATCGTGGATCACTACTCCCGGTTCTTGGTTGTCGTCCCCGTCAAGGACTTAACAGCTCGAACAGCAGCTAGAGCCTTCCAGCAGCATTTCTGCCGTCCACACGGGTACCCGGACCAAGTGTTGACAGACCAGGGACCTGCCTTTGAAGCGGAGGTCTTCCAAGAATTCTGCACTCTGTATGGCTGCCGGAAGATAAGGACGACACCCTATCATCCGCAAACTAATGGACGTTGTGAGAAAATGAACCAGGTGGTGATAGATCTTCTGAAAACATTGCCCCTGGAAGAACGCAGTCTGTGGCCTGAGAGGCTGCCCGACCTAGTGGACCTATACAACCACATCCCGGTAGGTTCCACCAACTGTACCCCGGCTTACCTGATGAGGGCAAGACCTGGGAAGCTACCTGTTGACCTGGAGATGGGAGTCCTGACACCCGAGGACACTTCACCAGAAGCAGACTGGGACACAGAGAGGCAGCAGCAGTACCGGAAAGTACAGGAGAGCGTGGAGCGAAGTCTCTGTCAAGCTAGGGAAAGACAAGAGAAAACTTACAACCAGTGTGCTCCCGCTGTTCCCCTGGTACCCGGAGAGCAGGTCTTGAAGAGGAAAAGGCGGCTCCACAAGTTGGACGACCAGTGGGAGAAGGACCCGTACATCGTACTGCCCTCAAGCCACGACAACCCAAAGGTCTGTACCATCAGTAAAGACGGAGGGGAAACCACAACCATTGTATCCCGGGATCACCTGAAGAAGTGTCCCGAACAGCTACGGAACCCTGAAGAGGAACAAGAAGACCCTCGACCCGTAGAGGAAAGGGAAGATATGGTTAGTACTGTGCTCGGAGACTTCCCTCGGTCTTGGACTCAAGTCAATGGCGCAGTTGTGGTACCCGTACTCACCTTCCTCCAACCAGCATCCCAAGCACCTACGGAGCAACAGCTAGAGCTGGAAGAGCAGCCGGTCCAGGAGGCAGCAGACTCTACACAAGCAGAACAGGAGGATCAACCCTCTGCTCATAGTGAGCCTGCCGTACCCCTAGTGAGCCAAAGAGCCCGTAAACAGCTGCCCAGTTTACCCTTGACAGCTCCTACACCCTGTAGTTCAGGGCCAGACAGTCAGCTCCGTAGGGCCACTAGAGGCCAGTTACCCGCACGTTGGAGGATTTGAAGTGTTTAAATTGTTTTATTTGTGGTCACCTGTCTGTTACTTGTAAATAATTATGTGTTTCTAGTTATTTTTAGGAGTCCTTGGTGGATTTACCGGGAATCCTTGTACAATTGGTTGGAGCGTAACCTAGGAATGGACTAAAGACTGTTAAGGACTCGGGGCAGGACAGGCCCCTACCTGGTTACGTCTCCCTGTTTTGGTGAAATGGACACCTTGCTTTACTTCAAAACTGCACCCGGTTGCGGACACGCCGTAACCATCTTTATGTGTTTTTCTTATTGTATTATTATTGTTTATACCTTGTTATGTTTTTCTAAAAATATGTTTAGTCCCGGAGTACTAAATTTCACTAGGGGGGAATGTGACACCCCAGGGGTCTGGTTGCCACAGTGATAGAGATATTACGTCTGAGAGCAGGTGGGAGGTCTCTTGGTCAGGAATCCTATGCATGCCACACCTCCTGCACAGTCCTGGGAGGGGAAGAACTTCCCCTATATAAAACTGGGGCTGAGGCAGGGTTAGTGAGTAGAGAAGAAGTAGAGACAGAGAAGAGAAGCAAATATAGGAACAGAACATCAGGAGCTCTGTGGGAGCAGTGTTACAAGGAGTCAGGGGCTGGCAGCTGCAGAGCTCGCCCTGACTGAGAAGATTTCTTACCGGACCCGGAGTCCGAGGCTGTGGGGACTAACTCCTACCCAGCAGCAGAATCCGTCAGGCAGGGGATTCCAGGTCCTCTGGCCAAGAAACCCGAAGGCACGGTCACACGCATGGGACCAGCACCGCCGTCGTGGAGCGGAAGCTACTAGAAGGCCCCGAGTCACCGGCTATACAGGTGAGCACCACACGGTACACTGAGGGACGTGGGCTACTTATACCCGCCTCTAGCAAGGTAGCCAGAAGAGTACAGTTAGTTTGGGAGGCCTACAACTCCGCCTGGCCAGGGGAGATCCCATCTGCTCAAGGACTGACCAGGCCCCAATCGCTAGCCAGTACTCCGGGAGGGTCTATCTTTGTCACCAGTAAAGACCCTGAACTACACCGTACCGTCTCCGAGTGGTTCCTGCTACCCCCATCATCCACGTCGGCTGCCCTGAGGCCATACCCCTCCCGTTGGGGGTTGTACTATCACGCCGCACAATCCTACCACCGGCCTCAGCGGTCTGCCCTGCAGCAGCAGCTCCTTAGCTGTACTCAACGGGTGGCGTAGTCGTCCAACATCTACCGCTGATACATCGCCGCTCAGTTTGACTCCCTGGGCACGGACCGGGTCACCGCCACGAGACTACAACCCTCAACAGATCCGGCTCCGGGTAAGCTCCCGCGTGCGCAACGCAGCGCGACACAGGCCCAGGGGCGCGTCATACACAGCTTGTTCCATTATTTAGCTCCTCCTCTGTGACCTACTACAACATCATCACATGTTCCTCTCCTGTAATACTCTGTGCTGCTGGAGGATGCCTGCTCCTTCCACCAAAGTAACTCTAATTTGTGACTTCTTGCACAAAAAGATCATCACACTCATCCCCTGAAATACTCTGTGCTGCTGGTGAACCTGTTCCTTACATTATGTAACTTTCTGTGACATCTCACAGAATCTGCCTGTAAGGAACAGGTTCACCAGCAGCACAGAGTATTTCAGGAAAGACATATTCTGATCTTATGATAGTGTATGGAGCAGGGTCCACCAGGAGCACAATCATAAGATCAGAATACTCCTCTCCTGAAATACTCTGTGCTCCTGGTGGACCCTGCTCCATACACTATCCATCATAAAATCAGAATACGTCTCTCCTGAAATACTCTGTGCTCCTGGGGGGACCGTGCTCTTTTCACTACTTAACATAAGATCTGAATATTTCAGTCCTGAAATACTCTGTGCTCCTTGGGGAGACCCTGCTGCTTTCACTATCCAACATGAGACCAACATACTTCTTTCCTGAAATACTCTGTGCTGCTGCGATCTGAAGCTTACCGGTAATGGTCATGAACGCAGTAATTCTAGTCCCAAAACTCTTTGCAATAAAAGTGTCTCCGCTCGTTCATGTGATTGTCGGTGGCAATCGTGTTCTCCCCTCTGCAAAGTGTCAGTGCCGCCTCCCTGCTCCGCCCGCGCCGGGGTCCTCGGAGGGGTCGCACGCCGCCATCTCTTCCTGCGAGTAAAGATAATATTCTTTATTGTCTGCACGCTGCAATCTCTCTAATTACAGCATTAAAAAAATATTACAAAGAGGCGAAAAAAGACAATTCCTATTTCCAAGCGACGAGAGGAACAAAGCGCCGAGCGGAATTACTGCGCAGCATATGCCGAGGTCCCGGAGACGCCGCTGTTTTGCTTTATGACATAATCCCCTCAAGAAATAAGATTTAAAAAATCAATAAAGTGCAATTGGATTTATGGATTCATCTGACTTCCCCTGAGATGTGTAAGTCTGCGTAATGTGACTTCCATGTTAAGAAGACGGTTTGGAGCACAAAGCTCTGACGGGAGATGATGTGTTTATCATCATAAGGGGCTGAGATTTATTGCGCTTGGCCCCAAAACACAACTGTCTGCTTCCACGTTCCCGCGCGGCCCCTTCTGCGGATGATGAGCATTGTGGTATACTTTAAAGTGTTCTCCAAACATTGACTTTATAGCTGCTGCAAAACTACAACACCCGTCATGGTCTGCCGGTCCCAAAAAACTGTCCCAAGGGGTCTAAACATCCTAAGTAGAGATGAGCGTTGTGCGACTAAAACTGTTCGCCAATCTCAAATTCGAGCTGTTTTGGGCGGTGTTCGAGTCGTTCGATGAACGCGAACGATTTGCAAAAAATTCGGCTGTTCGAGGTTATGTTCGATAACTGTTCGTGCACCAAAAGCGTGTCCTGCATGTCTGGCGCTATTTAGAGCACCAATCATGCAGGGATTGTCTGCCACTCACTGTAATGTCGCGGCCATGGTGGTTGTGGCATTACAGTGGCTGCCCAAATCGATGGGAACAGTGCTCACAGGGAAACATGAAAAGCCGGCAATTCATCAGCGGCATACACCAGTACCTGACAATTTATAGCAGAAAGAATAGAGCTTCACACATAGATTAGATAGATAGAAACATGTCAGTCACATATATATGAAGTACAGTGACAGTGTTGGTTACTGTACTTGTCATTTAGTGTTAAAGGATTTATTAAAAAAAAATAATAGTGTTTTCATGCACTGTCTCTTTAAAAAAGCCGGCCGGCAATTCAGCAGCGGTACCCGACAATTTATAACAGAAAGAATAGAGTATCATACATAGATTACATAGATAGAAACATGTCAGTCACATATATAATAAGTACAGTGATAGTGTTGATTACTGTACTTGTTATTTAGTGTTAAAATAAAGGATTTATTAAAAAAAAAATTGGCGTGGGATCCCCTTAATTTTAGTCTCTAGCGGAGGTTAAGCAGACGGCTGGGGCAGATGTTTGAAGCCTGGGAAGGGGGTAATACCCACAGAGCTTCCCAGGCTACTAATATCAGCCCCCAGCTGAATACATAGCCTTTACTAGCTATTAAAATGGGGGACCCCCCAAAAAATGACGTGGGGTCCCCCCTAATTTAATAGCTAGCAAAGGCTAGGCAGACAGCCGGGGGCTGATATTAATAGCCCAGGAAGGGTGCCATGAATATTGGCCCCCTCCCAGGCTAGAAACACCAGCCGTCAGCCACCCCAGAAATGGCGCATCCATAGGATACGCCAATTCTGGCACTTAGCCTCGTTCTTCCCACTGCCCTGTAGCGGTGGCAGTGGGGTAATAGGGCTGGGGTTGATGTCAGCTTATAATGCCAGCTGACATCAAGCCCAGGTTAGTAATGGAGAGGCGTCTATAAGACACCCCCATTACTAACCCCATAGTCAAAGTTAAAAAAAAACACAAACACTCAGAATAAAGTCCTTTAATTGAAATAAAGACACATTCCTTTAATGTTCTAAATTAAACTCTACTTACTTATTATATATGTGACTGACATGTTTCTATCTCTCTAATCTATGTGTGATGCTCTATCTTTCTGTTATAAATTGTCGGGTACCGCTGCTGAATTGCCGGCCGGCTTTTTTAAAGAGAGTGTCTTCTGATCAGTTTGTCAGCTTTTGGACACCTTTGAAGGTGTTTTCTATGTGTTTTTGTTTGCCTGCCATTGGTTTTAACGGTGTTCAACGGTGTTCTAAGGTGTTCGACGAACCGAACCCGAACACTACGGGGGTGGCTCAACACTAATCCTAAATGCAACTTTGCAATTTACTTCTTATTTTTTTTAATAACCTCTCAAGAGTTGGACGGTTTCCTAGGGATGAAGCGCAGCACTTGCAAGTTCTTTGATATGGAGCTTGTAAGGCAGACCATTGGAACCAGCCAACTTCAGCGCCTTTTGCTCCTCTGATGCTGCCTCTGCTTGTAGCATTGGCGAATGCGCAGCTCAGACCTCAGTACAAGATGGCCGCTGGCCTGAGCTGTCAATCACTCAGGAGTAGGAAGCTGGGAGGCTGGGGAGTGGTGCGCTCCTGAAGAAAAAGCATTAAAAAAAAGCGCTGGTTTAGAACAAATGCACCTTATTTTCCACACGCCTGATGGTCCAGACAATTTACTAATTCAATATACAATAGAAACAGTTTGGTCTTAATTGAGTAGAAAGTCTGATAATCCAGCACTGCACAAAGAAATGGGGGTCTTTTCGGGTGATTCTGCTGTGACTGGTCGGGGGCACCAATGTGCACAGTACAAGGTCTCCTGTGCAAATATCAGTGGGCCAAGTCCTGGCAATATACCGTAGTGTTCAAAATAATAGCAGAGTGTTCACAAACATGAGTTCAGCACAGAATCTTTCTCCTAGTTGTTATTTCCAGCATTGGGAACATTGCTCGGTGTTTTCTAATTCACAACATAAAGAGAAATGTAGATAATTTTTAACTACTTTACTGAAAATAACAAAAAATGAACATTGTTCTGTTCTAAAAAATGGCAGTGTCTGCATTTGTCTTTACAAACTCTTCTTTTTTTGAGGATTTATCATTCCTGTGAATCACTAACCTAATATTTAGTTGTTACCCACAGTTTTTTAGAACTGCTTCACATCTATGTTGCATAGAGTCAACCAACTTCTAGCACCTGTCAGCTGTTATTCCAGTCCAGGAGGCTTTGATTACATCCCACAGTTTTTTGGCATTTGTTGGCTTTGCCTCAGAAATGGCTTTTTTGATGTCACCCCGCAAGTGTCCTATCAGATTAAGGTCCGGGGATTGGGCTGGCAGCTCCACAACCTCAAACTTGTTGGACTGGAACTAAGATTTTGCTCGTTTACTGGTGTGTTTGGGGTCGTTGTCTTGGTGAAACACCCGTTTCAAGGGCATATCCTCTTCAGCATAAGACAACATGACCTCTTCAAGTATTTTAATATCTGCAAACTGGTCCATGAACCCTGGTATGCGGTAAATAGGTCCAGCACCATAGTAAGAGAAACGTGCCCATATCATGATGCTTCCACCATGCTTCACTGTCTTCAGGGTGTACTGTAACTGAATGCAGAGTTTGGGGGTCGTCTGATGAACTGTTTGCTGCCCTTGGACGCAAAAAGAACAATTTTTCTTTCCTCAGTCCACAAAATGTTTCTCCATGTCTCTTTAGGCCGGTTGATGTGATCTTTGGCAAATTGTATCCGCTTCAGTACATGTCTTTTTTTTAACAGTGGGACTTTGCAGGGACTTCTTGCTAAGAGATTAGCTTCACACAGGCATCTTCTCACTGTCACAGTCCTCACAGGTAACTTCAGACTGTCTGTGATCATCCTGGAGCTGATCATTGGCTGAGCCATTGCCATTCCGGCTATTCTTCCATCCATTCGGATAGTAGTCTTCCATTTTCTTCCACGTCTCTCTGGTTTTGCTTTCTATTACAAAGTGTTGGAGATCATTTGAGCTGAACAGTCGATCATTGTCTGCACTTCTTTATAAGTTTTACCTTCTCCAATCAACTTTTTAATCAAAGTACTCTGTTCTTCTGAACAATATCTGGAACGACCCATGTTTCTCAGGCTTTCAAGGAGAAATGCATTTACAACATGTGCTGGCTTCACCCTTAAATGAGGGCCACCTGATTCACTCCTGTTTCTACACAGAATGATTGACCTCACTGATTGACCTCCACAATGCTATTATATTGAACACACCCCGTACAATTAATTATTCAGATACACAGACTCAAAAACCTGCAGATCATGAATGCGGAGTCTTACAATCTACTGCACCAACTGGTAAATTGTGTGACATGTGGTGATAGAATTTATACCAAAAACAGTGATTAATCTGGTCAGTCATACCAGTATTTTGAACACTACTGTATGTTTGTTGGAACCTGAGAGGAGAGAGATTATTCTGGATTATCAGAGTCAGAGAAAAGAACATAAACTTCCAATATGAGGCTGAACATCGGATCCCATATTGGAGAAGTCTTGTCATTTATTTTCTTGTGAGTTTGTGCATCATATAGTATCAGATTTTCGCTGCATCTATCAAACTTCCAGCATAACATATCCGTCATCCCTTAACACATGGAGTAACTCATTTCACAGGTGGCGCCTCGTACATAGGTGTGTGCACAATTGTGGCAGCATGATCAGGTTGCAGCGCGGCGCACGTCACTGTGCATTTACTATATTGCAAATCTATGGAGTCACATCCACTAAATACGTTCTGTGGAACACGGGCTGCAGCGGTGGAAAGTAACGAGTCACGACATCACCCATTCATCTCTGTCTAGTTGTAACCTTCAGATGCTGTAGAGCTGCGGCTTTGTATTGTCCTGGGTGTATTCTCTATACATTATTTATATAGGAGCAGCATGTTCTGCTGAGCGCTGTGGAGGACGGAGGCGCATCATCGCTTGCCATAATGAAACCTAAAGCCCTGGCACGGTGGCTCGCTGGTTGGCACTACCATCGCGCAGACCTGGGGCTCCGGAGATAAACTCCTGCTGGGCAACATTTGCACAGAGTGTGATGTGACTTTATGGAGATTTTCTCCCACTTTTCAAACAGAAGTTAAACTTGTTTATTTGGCAAGTAATATTAGGGTCCATACTGGGGACTGTTGCACCAGGGGCACCGCTAGAATTGAGGGGGGATATTGCATTGCAGCTCGCACCTTTGTTGTGTAGGATGAATGAATTACTTTGTCTTCAGTGGAAACATAACAAGAGAGATCAAAATTGACCGCATTACAGTGCGCAATCATTACGGGTTTCCCCCCTTTGCCTCCTTTTCCATACTCTTCTTAGGTCAAATTCCGCACCTTCTATCTTTTTGGATGCTACTTCTGCACAAATACAAAATAACAAAACAGATGAGACCACCCAGAGACCCCCTCCTTTTCCCCTTAGGCTGCCTTTATCATCTTATCTGCTAGTATTGTACAACCTGGAAGGAAGTGGAGATTTGTGAGTTGCAATATTGGGTTGTGGGAAGAGTCTTTATTATAAGCTGCCTCCGGAGAGGAAGGAGCGTGGTGCCTATAATGTGGAAGGAAAGAAGTACAAGTAAGGGCGTAAGTGCAATAGGTGCAGGGGTTGCAATTGCATCCAGGCTCCGAAGGCCCTAAGAGCCCCAAAAGTCCCTATGAAAAGACCATTACTATTAAAGACGTGCAATAATTGGGGGCCTTGTTGGAGCTTTTACATCAGGGCCCAAGAGCTTCAAGTTATGCCTCTGAGTACAATTGCCATTATTGTGCTCGGATACTGCCAACCCCTGTCAACGCTCAACCCTTTTACCCATTGGGAGCGATGCCCCCTGCAGGTCTGCACTGAAAGTACAGAAATCCAGTCACTATCCAGCAAAGGGTTTTCTTTTTTTAGAAATATTTGGCAGGGGCATTTCCAGACTCCATTCATCTTGGAACAATTCAGACAGACCTAATACTAAGGTCCAGTGCAAACTAAGAAGATACAATATCCCTGGCACAATCCTCAAGGCAGACATGATGCAGCTCCACTTACAAGACACATTTAGCTCTTCTATATCGATATGTCCTGCAATCTGTCACCACCAAGCATTACTGCTGCATGAGTGGGCACAGTAGGCTCCTGCCCACGGGCAGCAGAGATTGAGGGGCGGCTTGTTCCCTGCCCAGCATGAATGGCAAATGTGATTTCTTTTTTCTGGCAAAGAAATAAAAATGAAGTGAGACTATTAGGTTTAACTGAAGTGCGGGAGTCTGGGAGTATTCTGCTGTCCTGGCTACTGATTGTGCATATAGATGAATCTGCTGTCTGTGCTCCTGGGTGTGAGGAGGAGGATGGAGGAGCGGTCTGTGCTCCTGGGTGTGAGGAGGAGGATGGAGGAGCGGTCTGTGCTCCTGGGTGTGAGGAGGAGGATGGAGGAGCTGTCTGTGCTGCTGAATGTGAAGTGGTGAAAGCTCCTGTCCATGATGCTGAATACAAAGTGGGAATATTCTACTTACCCTGGTGCTGAGCGAGCGCGGAGCCTGCTGTGCATGATGGGAAACCGGGAGTCGTATCCGCCGTCTGGCGCCGAGTGTGGAACCTACAGCCCTGGCCAAAACTTCTGAGGCCGACTCAAGTTTTCGATTTCACATTTTGCCACTTTAGTGTTTTCAATCTTTTAGTCGCTGTTTCTATGGTTACTGACGGAGAATTATAAACATTCCAGAAGTTGTTACATTTTATTGACAAATCCATGAAGTTTCTGTGACGCCTCAATATTCCCAGCGCTGCTCCTTATTCTCCACACTACTGCCCCTTATTCTCCACACTCCTGCCCCTTATTCTCCACACTTCTGCCCCTTATTCTCCACTCCTGCCCCTTATTCTCCACACTCCTGCCCCTTATTCTCCACACTCCTGCCCCTTATTCTCCACACTCCTGCCCCTTATTCTCCACACTCCTGCCCCTTATTCTCCACACTCCTGCTCCTTATTCTCCACTCCTGCTCCTTATTCTCCACACTTCTGCTCCTTATTCTCCACACTCCTGCCCCTTATTCTCCACACTCCTGCCCCTTATTCTCCGCACTCCTGCCCCTTATTCTCCACACTTCTGCCCCTTATTCTCCACACTCCTGACCCTTGTTTCTTCACACTCCTACCCCTTGTTTCTCCACACTCCTGCCCCTTGTTTCTTCACACTCCTACCCCTTGTTTCTCCACACTCCTGCCCCTTATTCTCCGCACTCCTGCCCCTTATTCCTCCACACTTCTGCCCCTTATTCTCCACACTTCTGCCCCTTATTCTCCGCACTCCTGCCCCTTATTCTCCGCACTCCTGCCCCTTATTCTCCACACTCCTGCCCCTTATTCTCCAGACTACTGCTCCTTATTCTCCACACTCCTTCCCCTTATTCTCCACACTCCTGCCCCTTATTCTCCACACTTCTGCCCCTTATTCTCCACACTCCTGCCCCTTATTCTCCAGACTACTGCTCCTTATTCTCCACACTCCTGCCCCTTATTCTCCACACTCCTGCCCCTTATTCTCCACACTTCTGCCCCTTATTCTCCACACTCCTGCCCCTTGTTTCTCCACACTCCTGCCCCTTGTTTCTCCACACTCCTACCCCTTGTTTCTCCACACTCCTACCCCTTGTTTCTCCACACTCCTGCCCCTTGTTTCTCCACACTCCTGCCCCTTGTTTCTCCACACTTCTGCCCCTTGTTTCTCCACACTTCTGCCCTTCCCCCGGCAGCTGGAAATCGGCTTCTGGGCAGATCCTGACTGATGGCCGCCCTTTCCTGTCTCATCAGATCTCATAATTATCATAATTTCTGGGTTTTGTTTGTTGCTTCTTGAGGATTGACCGCAGGTTCTCAATGGGACTGAAAACTTTGCAGGAAGAGCAGGGATTGGACTGCAGAGGACAGGGGAAGAAGATATTTATCTGATGAAGCCCCTGCAGACTGTTTGGAAGAATAATTGTCCGGAGAAGAAAAAGAGACTCTACCATGAGTCCTGTGTCTGCCGACAGTAAAGCCCCTTAAACCATTCATGTGTGGGGGCTTCTCATCCATGGAGGGGGATCACTCACAATGTGTGGGGTCTTCTCATCCATGGAGGAGGTCACTCACAATGTTGGGGGCTTCTCATCCATGGAGGGGGTCACTCACAGTGTGCAGAGGCTTCTCATCCATGGAGGGGATCACTCACAATGTGTAGGGGCTTCTCATCCATGGAGGGGATCACTCACAATGTGTAGGGGCTTCTCATCCATGGAGGGGGTCACTCACAATGTGTAGGGGCTTCTCATCCATGGAGGGGGTCACTCACAATGTGCGGGGGCTTCTCATCCATGGAGGGGATAACTCACAATGTGCAGGGGCTTCTCATCCATGGAGGGGATCACTCACAATGTGTGGGGGCTTCTCATCCATGGAGGGGGATCATTCACAATGTGTGGGGGGCTTCTCATCCATGGAGGGGGATCACTCACAATGTGTGGGGGCTTCTCATCCATGGTGTGGATCACTCACAATGTGTGGAGGCTTCTCATCATGGAAGTGATCACTCACAATGTGTGGGGGCTTCTCATCCATGGAGGGGATCACTTACAATGTGTGGGGGCTTCTCATCCATGGATAGGGTCACTCACAATGTGTGGGGGCTTCTCATCCATGGAGGGGATCGCTCACAATGTGCGGGAGCTTCTCATCCATGGAGGGGATCGCTCACAATGTGCGGGGGCTTCTCATCCATGGAGGGGGTCACTCACAATGTGTAGGGGCTTCTCATCCATGGAGGGGATCACTCACAATGTGTAGGGGCTTCTCATCCATGGAGGGGGTCACTCACAATGTGTAGGGGCTTCTCATCCATGGAGGGGGTCACTCACAATGTGCGGGGGCTTCTCATCCATGGAGGGGATAACTCACAATGTGCGGGGGCTTCTCATCCATGGAGGGGATCACTCACAATGTGTGGGGGCTTCTCATCCATGGAGGGGGATCATTCACAATGTGTGGGGGGCTTCTCATCCATGGAGGGGGATCACTCACAATGTGTGGGGGCTTCTCATCCATGGTGTGGATCACTCACAATGTGTGGAGGCTTCTCATCATGGAAGTGATCACTCACAACGTGTGGGGGCTTCTCATCCATGGAGGGGATCACTTACAATGTGTGGGGGCTTCTCATCCATGGATAGGGTCACTCACAATGTGTGGGGGCTTCTCATCCATGGAGGGGATCGCTCACAATGTGCGGGAGCTTCTCATCCATGGAGGGGATCGCTCACAATGTGCGGGGGCTTCTCATCCATGGAGGGGGTCACTCATAATGTGTGGGGGCTTCTCATCCATGGAGGGGATCGCTCACAATGTGCGGGAGCTTCTCATCCATGGAGGGGATCGCTCACAATGTGCGGGGGCTTCTCATCCATGGAGGGGATCACTTACAATGTGTGGGGGCTTCTCATCCATGGATAGGGTCACTCACAATGTGTGGGTGCTTCTCATCCATGGAGGGGATCGCTCACAATGTGCGGGAGCTTCTCATCCATGGAGGGGATCACTCACAATGTGCGGGGGCTTCTCATCCATGGAGGGGGTCACTCACAATGTGTGGGGGCTTCTCATCCATGGAGGGGATCGCTCACAATGTGCGGGAGCTTCTCATCCATGGAGGGGATCGCTCACAATGTGCGGGGGCTTCTCATCCATGGAGGGGGTCACTCACAATGTGTGGGGGCTTCTCATCTATGGAGGGGATCGCTCACAATGTGCGGGAGCTTCTCATCCATGGAGGGGATCCCTCACAATGTGTGGGGGCTTCTCATCCATGGAGTGGGTCACTCACAATGTGTGGGGGCTTCTCATCCATGGAGGGGATCGCTCACAATGTGCGGGAGCTTCTCATCCATGGAGGGGATCGCTCACAATGTGTGGGGGCTTCTCATCCATGGAGGGGATCACTCACAATGTGTGAGGGCTCCTCATCCATGGAGAGGGTCACTCACAATGTGTGGGGGCTTCTCATCCATGGAGGGGATCGCTCACAATGTGCGGGGGCTTCTCATCCATGGAGGGGGTCACTCACAATGTGTGGGGGCTTCTCATCTATGGAGGGGATCGCTCACAATGTGCGGGAGCTTCTCATCCATGGAGGGGATCCCTCACAATGTGTGGGGGCTTCTCATCCATGGAGTGGGTCACTCACAATGTGTGGGGGCTTCTCATCCATGGAGGGGATCGCTCACAATGTGCGGGAGCTTCTCATCCATGGAGGGGATCGCTCACAATGTGTGGGGGCTTCTCATCCATGGAGGGGATCACTCACAATGTGTGAGGGCTCCTCATCCATGGAGAGGGTCACTCACAATGTGTGGGGGCTTCTCATCCATGGAGGGGATCACTCACAATGTTTGGGGGCTTCTCATCCATGGAGGGGATCACTCACAATTATACCTAAGAATATGGCCATGAATAAAGAATGGGATCTAATCCTTCTCCAAGAACAACTTCCTCCATCATCCAGGACAATGAGGTGATGATGCTTTTTCCCCCATAAAGGAGACCAGGTCACAAGGCAAAAGTGAGAACTAATTGGCTGAACAAAACATTGACAATCTGCGTCCTCGACTGGAAACTCCCCAGATCTCCTTCCATTGAGAACCTACGGTCAATCCTCAAAAACAGGCCACGACTGTTATTCATGGTGCAGACTGTGGAGTGTGTGGAGTCTGCCATCTCCGGTGCTGACTGTGGAGTGTGTGGAGTCTGCCGTCCCTGGTGCTGACTGAGGAGTGTGTGGAGTCTGCCATCTCTGGTGCTGACTGTGGAGTGTGTAGAGAGCCTGCCGTCTCCGGTGCTGACTGTGGAGTGTGTGGAGTGTGCAGTTGATGGTTTGGGCTCAGTCTGCCATCCCCGGTGCTGACTGTGGAGTGTGTGGAGTGTGCAGTTGATGGTTTGGGCTCAGTCTGCCGTCCCCGTTGCTGACTGTGGAGTGTGTGGAGTGTGCAGTTGATGGTTTGGGCTCAGTCTGCCGTCCCCGTTGCTGACTGTGGAGTGTGTGGAGTGTGCAGTTGATAGTTTGGGCTCAGTCTTCCGTCCCCGGTGCTGACTGTGGAGTGTGTGGAGTGTGCAGTTGATGGTTTGGGCTCAGTCTGCTGTCCCCGTTGCTGACTGTGGAGTGTGTGGAGTGTGCAGTTGATGGTTTGGGCTCAGTCTGCCCTCCCTGTTGAGGACTGTGGAGTGTGCAGTTGATGGTTTGGGCTCAGTCTGCCGTCCCCGTTGCTGACTGTGGTGTGTGTGGAATGTGCAGTTGATGGTTTGGGCTCAGTCTGCCATCCCCGTTGCTGACTGTGGAGTGTGCAGTTGATGGTTTGGGCTCAGTCTGCCGTCCCCGTTGCTGACTGTGGAGTGTGCAGTTTATGGTTTGGGCTCAGTCTGCCGTCCCCGTTCCTGACTGTGGAGTGTGTGGAGTGTGCAGTTGATGGTTTGGGCTCAGTCTGCCGTCCCCGTTGCTGACTGTGGAGTGTGTGGAGTGTGCAGTTGATGGTTTGGGCTCAGTCTGCCGCCCCCCTTGCTGACTGTGGAGTGTGTGGAGTGTGCAGTTGATGGTTTGGGCTCAGTCTGCCATCCCCGCTGCTGACTGTGGAGTGTGTAGAGTGTGCAGTTGATGGTTTGGGCTCAGTCTGCCGTCCCCGTTGCTGACTGTGGAGTGTGTGGAGTGTGCATTTGATGGTTTGGGCTCAGTCTGCCGTCCCCCTTGCAGACTGTGGAGTGTGTGGAGTGTGCAGTTGATGGTTTGGGCTCAGTCTGCCGTCCCCGTTCCTGACTGTGGAGTGTGTGGAGTGTGCAGTTGATGGTTTGGGCTCAGTCTGCCGTCCCCGTTGCTGACTGGAGTGTGTGGAGTGTGCAGTTGATGGTTTGGGCTCAGTCTGCTGCCCCCCTTGCTGACTGTGAAGTGTGTGGAGTGTGCAGTTGATGGTTTGGGCTCAGTCTGCCATCCCCGCTGCTGACTGTGGAGTGTGTAGAGTGTGCAGTTGATGGTTTGGGCTCAGTCTGCCGTCCCCGTTGCTGACTGTGGAGTGTGTGGAGTGTGCATTTGATGGTTTGGGCTCAGTCTGCCGTCCCCCTTGCAGACTGTGGAGTGTGTGGAGTGTGCAGTTGATGGTTTGGGCTCAGTCTGCCGTCCCCGTTGCTGACTGTGTAGTGTGTGGAGTGTGCAGTTGATGGTTTGGGCTCAGTCTGCCGTCCCCCTTGCTGACTGTGGAGTGTGTGGAGTGTGCAGTTGATGGTTTGGGCTCAGTCTGCCGTCCCCCTTGCTGACTGTGGAGTGTGTGGAGTGTGCAGTTGATGGTTTGGGCTCAGTCTGCCGCCCCCGTTGCTGACTGTGGAGTGTGCAGTTGATGGTTTGGGCTCAGTCTGCCGCCCCCATTGCTGACTGTGGAGTGTGCGGAGTGTGCATTTGATGGTTTGGGCTCATTCTGCCGTCCCCCTTGCTGACTGTGGAGTGTGTGGAGTGTGCAGTTGATGGTTTGGGCTCAGTCTGCCGTCCCCGTTGCTGACTGTGGAGTGTGTGGAGTGTGCAGTTGATGGTTTGGGCTCAGTCTGCCGTCCCCGTTGCTGACTGTGGAGTGTGCAGTTGATGGTTTGGGCTCAGTCTGCCGTCCCCGTTGCTGACTGTGGAGTGTGTGGAGTGTGCAGTTGATGGTTTGGGCTCAGTCTGCCAACCCCGTTGCTGACTGTGGCGTGTGCAGAGTGTGCAGTTGATGGTTTGGGCTCAGTCTGCCATCCCCGTTGCTGACTGTGGAGTGTGTAGCGTGTGCAGTTGATGGTTTGGGCTCAGTCTGCCATCCCCGTTGCTGACTGTGGAGTGTGTGGAGTGTGCAGTTGATGGTTTGGGCTCAGTCTGCCATCCCCGTTGCTGACTGTGGAGTGTGCATTTGATGGTTTGGGCTCAGTCTGCCGTCCCCCTTGCTGACTGTGGAGTGTGTGGAGTGTGCAGTTGATGGTTTGGGCTCAGTCTGCCGTCCCCTTTGCTGACTGTGGAGTGTGCAGTTGATGGTTTGGGCTCAGTCTGCCGTTCCCCTTGCTGACTGTGGAGTGTGTGGAGTGTGCAGTTGATGGTTTGGGCTCAGTCTGCCATCCCCGTTGCTGACTGTGGAGTGTGTGGAGTGTGCAGTTGATGGTTTGGGCTCAGTCTGCCGTCCCCGTTGCTGACTGTGGAGTGTGCAGTTGATGGTTTGGGCTCAGTCTGCCGTCCCCGTTGCTGACTGTGGAGTGTGTGGAGTGTGCAGTTGATGGTTTGGGCTCAGTCTGCCGTCCCCGTTGCTGACTGTGGAGTGTGTGGAGTGTGCAGTTGATGGTTCGGGCTCAGTCTGCCGTCCCCGTTGCTGACTGTGGAGTGTGTGGAGTGTGCAGTTGATGGTTTGGGCTCAGTCTGCCGCCCCCGGTGCTGACTGTGGAGTGTGTGGAGTGTGCAATTGATGGTTTGGGCTCAGTCTGCTGTCCCCGTTGCTGACTGTGGAGTGTGTGGAGTGTGCAGTTGATGGTTGGTCTCAGTCTGCCGTCCCCGTTGCTGACTGTGGAGTGTGTGGAGTGTGCAGTTGATGGTTTGGGCTCAGTCTTCCGTCCCCGTTGCTGACTGTGGAGTGTGCAGTTGATGGTTTGGGCTCAGACTGCCGTCCCCGTTGCTGACTGTGGAGTGTGTGGAGTGTGCAGTTGATGGTTTGGGCCCAGTCTGCCGTCCCCGTTGCTGACTGTGGAGTGTGCAGTTGATGGTTCGGGCTCAGTCTGCCGTCCCCGTTGCTGACTGTGGAGTGTGTGGAGTGTGCAGTTGATGGTTTGGGCTCAGTCTGCCGTCCCCGTTGCTGCTTGTGGAGTGTGTGGAGTGTGCAGTTGATGGTTTGGGCTCAGTCTGCCGTCCCCGTTGCTGACTGTGGAGTGTGCAGTTGATGGTTTGGGCTCAGTCTGCCGCCCCCGGTGCTGACTGTGGAGTGTGTGGAGTGTGCAGTTGATGGTTTGGGCTCAGTCTTCCATCCCTGGTGCTGACTGTGGAGTGTGTGGAGTGTGCAGTTGATGGTTTGGGCTCAGTCTTCCATCCCTGGTGCTGACGGAGTGTGTGGAGTGTGCAGTTGATGGTTTGGGCTCAGTCTGCTGTCCCCGTTGCTGACTGTGGAGTGTGTGGAGTGTGCAGTTGATGGTTTGGGCTCAGTCTGCCGTCCCCGTTGCTGACTGTGGAGTGTGTGGAGTGTGCAGTTGATGGTTTGGGCTCAGTCTTCCATCCCTGGTGCTGACGGAGTGTGTGGAGTGTGCAGTTGATGGTTTGGGCTCAGTCTGCTGTCCCCGTTGCTGACTGTGGAGTGTGTGGAGTGTGCAGTTGATGGTTTGGGCTCAGTCTGCCGTCCCCGTTGCTGACTGTGGAGTGTGTGGAGTGTGCAGTTGATGGTTTGGGCTCAGTCTGCCATCCCTGTTGCTGACTGTGGAGTGTGTGGAGTGTGCAGTTGATGGTTTGGGCTCAGTCTGCCGCCCCCGTTGCTGACTTTGGAGTGTGTGGAGTGTGCAGTTGATGGTTTGGGCTCAGTCTGCCGTCCCCGGTGCTGACTGTGGAGTGTGTGGAGTGTGCAGTTGATGGTTTGGGCTCAGTCTGCCGTCCCCGTTGCTGACTGTAGAGTGTGTGGAGTGTGCAGTTGATGGTTTGGGCTCAGTCTGCCGTCCCCGTTGCTGACTGTGGAGTGTGTGGAGTGTGCAGTTGATGGTTTGGGCTCAGTCTGCCATCCCTGTTGCTGACTGTGGAGTGTGTGGAGTGTGCAGTTGATGGTTTGGGCTCAGTCTGCCGCCCCCGTTGCTGACTTTGGAGTGTGTGGAGTGTGCAGTTGATGGTTTGGGCTCAGTCTGCCGTCCCCGGTGCTGACTGTGGAGTGTGTGGAGTGTGCAGTTGATGGTTTGGGCTCAGTCTGCCGTCCCCGTTGCTGACTGTAGAGTGTGTGGAGTGTGCAGTTGATGGTTTGGGCTCAGTCTGCCGTCCCCGTTGCTGACTGTGGAGTGTGTGGAGTGTGCAGTTGATGGTTTGGGCTCAGTCTTCCATCCCTTGTGCTGACTGTGGAGTGTGTGGAGTGTGCAGTTGATGGTTTGGGCTCAGTCTGCCGTCCCCGTTGCTGACTGTGGAGTGTGTGGAGTGTGCAGTTGATGGTTTGGGCTCAGTCTGCCGTCCCCGTTGCTGACTGTGGAGTGTGTGGAGTGTGTGGAGTGTGCAGTTGATGGTTTGGGCTCAGTCTGCCACCCCCGTTGCTGACTTTGGAGTGTGTGGAGTGTGCAGTTGATGGTTTGGGCTCAGTCTGCCGTCCCCGGTGCTGACTGTGGAGTGTGTGGAGTGTGCAGTTGATGGTTTGGGCTCAGTCTGCCGTCCCCGTTGCTGACTGTAGAGTGTGTGGAGTGTGCAGTTGATGGTTTGGGCTCAGTCTGCCGTCCCCGTTGCTGACTGTGGAGTGTGTGGAGTGTGCAGTTGATGGGTTGGGCTCAGTCTTCCATCCCTTGTGCTGACTGTGGAGTGTGTGGAGTGTGCAGTTGATGGTTCGGGCTCAGTCTGCCGTCCCCGTTGCTGACTGTGGAGTGTGTGGAGTGTGCAGTTGATGGTGTGGGCTCAGTTTATCCCCGTTGCTGACTGTGGAGTGTGTGGAGTGTGCAGTTGATGGTTTGGGCTCAGTCTGCCGTCCCCGTTGCTGACTGTGGAGTTTGTGGAGTGTGCATTTGATGGTTTGGGCTCAGTCTGCCGTCCCCGTTGCTGACTGTGGAGTGTGTGGAGTGTGCAGTTGATGGTTTGGGCTCAGTCTGCCGTCCCCGTTGCTGACTGTGGAGTGTGTGGAGTGTGCAGTTGATGGTTTGGGCTCAGTCTGCTGTCCCTGGTGCTGACTGTGGAGTGTGTGGAGTGTGCAGGTGATGGTTTGGGCTCAGTCTGCTGTCCCTGGTGCTGACTGTGGAGTGTGCAGTTGATGGTTTGGGCTCAGTCTGCCGTCCCCCTTGCTGACTGTGCAGTGTGTGGAGTGTGCATTTGATGGTTTGGGCTCAGTCTGCCGTCCCCCTTGCTGACTGTGGAGTATGTGGAGTGTGCAGTTGATGGTTTGGGCTCATTCTGCCGTCCCCCTTGCTGACTATGGATTGTGTGGAGTGTGCAGTTGATGGTTTGGGCTCAGTCTGCCGTTCCCCTTGCTAACTGTGGAGTGTGTGGAGTGTGCAGTTGATGGTTTGGGCTCAGTCTGCCGTCCCCGTTGCTGACTGTGGAGTGTGTGGAGTGTGCAGTTGATGGTTTGGGCTCAGTCTGCCGTCCCCGTTGCTGACTGTGGAGTGTGCAGTTGATGGTTTGGGCTCAGTCTGCCGTCCCCGTTGCTGACTGTGGAGTGTGTGGAGTGTGCAGTTGATGGTTTGGGCTCAGTCTGCCGTCCCCGTTGCTGACTGTGGAGTGTGTGGAGTGTGCAGTTGATGGTTCGGGCTCAGTCTGCCGTCCCCGTTGCTGACTGTGGAGTGTGTGGAGTGTGCAGTTGATGGTTTGGGCTCAGTCTGCCGCCCCCGGTGCTGACTGTGGAGTGTGTGGAGTGTGCAATTGATGGTTTGGGCTCAGTCTGCTGTCCCCGTTGCTGACTGTGGAGTGTGTGGAGTGTGCAGTTGATGGTTGGTCTCAGTCTGCCGTCCCCGTTGCTGACTGTGGAGTGTGTGGAGTGTGCAGTTGATGGTTTGGGCTCAGTCTTCCGTCCCCGTTGCTGACTGTGGAGTGTGCAGTTGATGGTTTGGGCTCAGTCTGCTGTCCCCGTTGCTGACTGTGGAGTGTGTGGAGTGTGCAGTTGATGGTTTGGGCCCAGTCTGCCGTCCCCGTTGCTGACTGTGGAGTGTGCAGTTGATGGTTCGGGCTCAGTCTGCCATCCCCGTTGCTGACTGTGGAGTGTGTGGAGTGTGCAGTTGATGGTTTGGGCTCAGTCTGCCGTCCCCGTTGCTGCTTGTGGAGTGTGTGGAGTGTGCAGTTGATGGTTTGGGCTCAGTCTGCCGTCCCCGTTGCTGACTGTGGAGTGTGCAGTTGATGGTTTGGGCTCAGTCTGCCGCCCCCGGTGCTGACTGTGGAGTGTGTGGAGTGTGCAGTTGATGGTTTGGGCTCAGTCTTCCATCCCTGGTGCTGACTGTGGAGTGTGTGGAGTGTGCAGTTGATGGTTTGGGCTCAGTCTTCCATCCCTGGTGCTGACGGAGTGTGTGGAGTGTGCAGTTGATGGTTTGGGCTCAGTCTGCTGTCCCCGTTGCTGACTGTGGAGTGTGTGGAGTGTGCAGTTGATGGTTTGGGCTCAGTCTGCCGTTCCCGTTGCTGACTGTGGAGTGTGTGGAGTGTGCAGTTGATGGTTTGGGCTCAGTCTTCCATCCCTGGTGCTGACGGAGTGTGTGGAGTGTGCAGTTGATGGTTTGGGCTCAGTCTGCTGTCCCCGTTGCTGACTGTGGAGTGTGTGGAGTGTGCAGTTGATGGTTTGGGCTCAGTCTGCCGTCCCCGTTGCTGACTGTGGAGTGTGTGGAGTGTGCAGTTGATGGTTTGGGCTCAGTCTGCCATCCCTGTTGCTGACTGTGGAGTGTGTGGAGTGTGCAGTTGATGGTTTGGGCTCAGTCTGCCGCCCCCGTTGCTGACTTTGGAGTGTGTGGAGTGTGCAGTTGATGGTTTGGGCTCAGTCTGCCGTCCCCGGTGCTGACTGTGGAGTGTGCAGTTGATGGTTTGGGCTCAGTCTGCCGTCCCCGTTGCTGACTGTAGAGTGTGTGGAGTGTGCAGTTGATGGTTTGGGCTCAGTCTGCCGTCCCCGTTGCTGACTGTGGAGTGTGTGGAGTGTGCAGTTGATGGTTTGGGCTCAGTCTGCCATCCCTGTTGCTGACTGTGGAGTGTGTGGAGTGTGCAGTTGATGGTTTGGGCTCAGTCTGCCGCCCCCGTTGCTGACTTTGGAGTGTGTGGAGTGTGCAGTTGATGGTTTGGGCTCAGTCTGCCGTCCCCGGTGCTGACTGTGGAGTGTGTGGAGTGTGCAGTTGATGGTTTGGGCTCAGTCTGCCGTCCCCGTTGCTGACTGTAGAGTGTGTGGAGTGTGCAGTTGATGGTTTGGGCTCAGTCTGCCGTCCCCGTTGCTGACTGTGGAGTGTGTGGAGTGTGCAGTTGATGGTTTGGGCTCAGTCTTCCATCCCTTGTGCTGACTGTGGAGTGTGTGGAGTGTGCAGTTGATGGTTTGGGCTCAGTCTGCCGCCCCCGTTGCTGACTTTGGAGTGTGTGGAGTGTGCAGTTGATGGTTTGGGCTCAGTCTGCCGTCCCCGGTGCTGACTGTGGAGTGTGTGGAGTGTGCAGTTGATGGTTTGGGCTCAGTCTGCCGTCCCCGTTGCTGACTGTAGAGTGTGTGGAGTGTGCAGTTGATGGTTTGGGCTCAGTCTGCCGTCCCCGTTGCTGACTGTGGAGTGTGTGGAGTGTGCAGTTGATGGTTTGGGCTCAGTCTTCCATCCCTTGTGCTGACTGTGGAGTGTGTGGAGTGTGCAGTTGATGGTTTGGGCTCAGTCTGCCGTCCCCGTTGCTGACTGTGGAGTGTGTGGAGTGTGCAGTTGATGGTTTGGGCTAAGTCTGCCGTCCCCGTTGCTGACTGTGGAGTGTGTGGAGTGTGTGGAGTGTGCAGTTGATGGTTTGGGCTCAGTCTGCCACCCCCGTTGCTGACTTTGGAGTGTGTGGAGTGTGCAGTTGATGGTTTGGGCTCAGTCTGCCGTCCCCGGTGCTGACTGTGGAGTGTGTGGAGTGTGCAGTTGATGGTTTGGGCTCAGTCTGCCGTCCCCGTTGCTGACTGTGGAGTGTGTGGAGTGTGCAGTTGATGGTTTGGGCTCAGTCTGCCGTCCCCGTTGCTGACTGTGGAGTGTGTGGAGTGTGCAGTTGATGGGTTGGGCTCAGTCTTCCATCCCTTGTGCTGACTGTGGAGTGTGTGGAGTGTGCAGTTGATGGTTCGGGCTCAGTCTGCCGTCCCCGTTGCTGACTGTGGAGTGTGTGGAGTGTGCAGTTGATGGTGTGGGCTCAGTTTATCCCCGTTGCTGACTGTGGAGTGTGTGGAGTGTGCAGTTGATGGTTTGGGCTCAGTCTGCCGTCCCCGTTGCTGACTGTGGAGTGTGTGGAGTGTGCAGTTGATGGTTTGGGCTCAGTCTGCCGTCCCTGTTGCTGACTGTGGAGTGTGTGGAGTGTGCAGTTGATGGTTTGGGCTCAGTCTGCTGTCCCTGGTGCTGACTGTGGAGTGTGTGGAGTGTGCAGGTGATGGTTTGGGCTCAGTCTGCTGTCCCTGGTGCTGACTGTGGAGTGTGTGGAGTGTGCAGGTGATGGTTTGGGCTCAGTCTGCCGTTCCCGTTGCTGACTGTGGAGTGTGTGGAGTGTGCAGTTGATGGTTTGGGCTCAGTCTGCTGTCCCTGGTGCGGACTGTGGAGTGTGTGGAGTCTGCCCCGTTGCTGACTGTGGAGTGTGTGGAGTGTGCAGTTGATGGTTTGGGCTCAGTCTGCTGTCCCTGGTGCTGACTGTGGAGTGTGTGGAGTGTGCAGGTGATGGTTTGGGCTCAGTCTGCCGTCCCCGTTGCTGACTGTGGAGTGTGTGGAGTGTGCAGTTGATGGTTTGTGCTCAGTCTGCTGTCCCTGGTGCTGACTGTGGAGTGTGTGGAGTGTGCAGGTGATGGTTTGGGCTCAGTCTGCCGTCCCCGTTGCTGACTGTGGAGTGTGCAGGTGATGGTTTGTGCTCAGTCTGCCGCCCCCGTTGCTGACTGTGGAGTGTGTGGAGTGTGCAGTTGATGGTTTGGGCTCAGTCTGCTGTCCCTGGTGCTGACTGTGGAGTGTGTGGAGTCTGCCCCGTTGCTGACTGTGGAGTGTGTGGAGTGTGCAGTTGATGGTTTGGGCTCAGTCTGCTGTCCCTGGTGCTGACTGTGGAGTGTGTGGAGTGTGCAGGTGATGGTTTGGGCTCAGTCTGCCGTCCCCGTTGCTGACTGTGGAGTGTGTGGAGTGTGCAGTTGATGGTTTGGGCTCAGTCTGCTGTCCCTGGTGCTGACTGTGGAGTGTGTGGAGTGTGCAGGTGATGGTTTGGGCTCAGTCTGCCGTCCCCGTTGCTGACTGTGGAGTGTGCAGGTGATGGTTTGTGCTCAGTCTGCCGCCCCCGTTGCTGACTGTGGAGTGTGTGGAGTGTGCAGTTGATGGTTTGGGCTCAGTCTGCTGTCCCTGGTGCTGACTGTGGAGTGTGTGGAGTCTGCCCTGTTGCTGACTGTGGAGTGTGTGGAGTGTGCAGTTGATGGTTTGGGCTCAGTCTGCCGTCCATGGCGCTGGAGTTGAATTATTCAGAGCACACTGCTGGCGGAGCGTAATGCACGGCCGTCCCGTCCTCCTCCCTCTCGATCGGAGAACATTTTGCCGTCTCTGATAACGCTCTGTGAAATGGAGACTCTGTGAGGAAGGAGTAAAGGAAGCATGCAATCAATTAGAAAAGCGCCACATAACCATGACCTGGAAATCACAGGACGGGCCGGAGATAAAACTCTCCAAACATGGTGCAGCTATGTGACCAGAACACTAAGCCGGCGGCCACTCGAGCCGCGCAAATCATGGAGCCGAGTGGATGACGGGTGCATTACTGTGACAAGAAACACCCTGTCAGATAGCGGAACAGCTGCGCACGGAGAGAAGGAGAGGACAGATCGGAGGGAGGAGACGGCGCCTCGTACACCTGTGACAAGGCTGAAGGCTTCATTAATACAAATCTGATTTCATGCCAAGCAGATGACAGCCCCAGAAGAGTGCGGCCATCGCAGCGGCACACGGTGCAAATCCGGAGACCCCGGCTCCCCCATCGCTCTCCACAGTCATTTATTTCTTACCTCCATTCCCTGATAACAAAACCAATCTCAGCTCCGCTCGGTGCTGCAGACCCTCCAGTCACAGCTGGTGCAGGGGGGCAACTGCAGTATGTGCAGGGGGTGCAATAACCCCCGGGCCCTGAAGCCTAAGGGACCGCAAAAGTCCGTTTGGCCTAAATGAAAAGACCATTACTATTAATTATTGGGGGCCCTATTGGTGCTTTTTCATTGTGGCCCATGAGTCTGAAGTTACTCCATTGAGCAAGCGCAAGAGGTGGTGCAGGGGGTCAGTCTGCAAACACACAAAATAACAAAGTGCATTATGTATGCAGCATGTGGAGTGTGTGGAGTCTGCCATCCCTGGTGCTGACTGTGGAGTGTGTGGAGTCTGCCGTTCCTGGTGCTGTTTGTGGAGTGTGTGGAGTCTGCTCTCCCTGGTGCTGTCTGTGGAGTGTGTGGAGTCTGCTCTCCCTGGTGCTGTCTGTGGAGCGTGTGGAGTCTGCCGGCCTTGGTGTTGAATGTGGAGTGTGTGGAGTCTGCTGTCCTTGGTGCTGACTGTGCAGTGTGTGGAGTCTACCGTCCCTGGTGCTGTCTGTGGAGTGTGTAGAGTCTGCCGTCCAAGGTGCTGACTGTCGAGTGAGTGGAATCTGCCGTCCCTGTTGCTGACTGTGGAGTGTGTGGAGTCTGCCGTCCTCTGTGCTGACAGTGGAGTGTGTGGAGTCTGCCGTCCCTGGTGCTGACTGTGGAGTGTGTGGAGTCTGCCGTCCCTGGTTCTGACTGTGGAGTCTGCCGTCCCTGGTTCTGACTGTGGAGTCTGCCGTCCCTGGTGCTGTCTGTGGAGTGTGTGCAGTGAAAGCAAAAAATAGTGTTCCAGCACACGATGTAGAAAAATTTAAAAAAGCCTTTATTTAATCCATCGTTAAAAAATACAATTCCAACCGAGATAAAAGCATTTGTAGGCTTACGTGTTTCGGATCATATTTGACCCTTAGTCATAGCATGCTGACTGTGGAGTGTGTGGAGTCTGCCGTCCCCGGTGCTGTCTGTGGAGTGTGTGGAATCTGCTCTCCCTGGTGCTGTCTGTGGAGCGTGTGGAGTCTGCCGTCCCTGGTGCTGTCTGTGGAGCGTGTGGAGTTTGCCGTCCCTGGTGCTGACTGTGGAGTGTGTGGAGTCTGCCGTCCCTGGTGCTGACTGTGGAGGGTGTGGAGTCTGCCGTCCCTGGTGCTGACTGTGGAGTGTGTGGAGTCTGCCGTCCCTGGTGCTGTCTGTGGAGTGTGTGGAGTCTGCCGTCCCTGGTGCTGACTGTGGAGTGTGTGGAGTCTGCCGTCCCTGGTGCTGTCTGTGGAGTGTGTGGAGTCTGCCGTCCCTGGTGCTGTCTATGAAGTGTGTGGAGTCTGCTCTCCCTGGTGCTGTCTGTGGAGTGTGTGGAGTCTGCCGTCCCCGGTGCTGACTGTGAAGTGTGTGGAGTCTCCCGTCCCTGGTGCTGACTGTGGAGTGTGTGGAGTCTCCCATCCCTGGTGCTGACTGTGGAGCGTGTGGAGTCTGCCGTCCCTAGTGCTGACTGTAAAGTGTGTGGAGTCTGCCGTCCCTGGTGCTGTCTGTGGAGTGTGTGGAGTCTGCCGTCCCTGGTGCTGTCTGTGGAGTGTGTGGAGTCTGCCGTCCCTGGTGCTGTCTGTGGAGTGTGTGGAGTCTGCCGTCCCTGGTGCTGACTGTGGAGTATGTGGAGTCTGCCGTTCCTGGTGCTGTCTGTGGAGTGTGTGGAGTCTGCCGTCCCTGGTGCTGACTGTGGAGTGTGTGGAGTCTGCCGTCCCTGGTGCTGACTGTGGAGTGTGTGGAGTCTGCCGTCCCTGGTGCTGACTGTGGAGGGTGTGGAGTCTGCCGTCCCTGGTGCTGACTGTGGAGTGTGTGGAGTCTGCCGTCCCTGGTGCTGACTGTGGAGTGTGTGGAGTCTGCCGTTCCTGGTGCTGTCTGTGGAGTGTGTGGAGTCTGCCGTCCCTGGTGCTGTCTATGGAGTGTGTGGAGTCTGCTCTCCCTGGTGCTGTATGTGGAGTGTGTGCAGTCTGCCGTCCGTGGTGCTGTATGTGGAGCATGTGGAGTCTGCCGTCCGTGGTGCTGACTGTGGAGTGTGTGCAGTCTGCCGTCCGTGGTGCTGACTGTGGAGTGTGTGGAGTCTACTGTCCCTGGTGCTGACTGTGGAGGGTGTGGAGTCTGCCGTCCGTGGTGCTGACTGTGGAGCGTGTGAAGTCTGCGGTCCCTGGTGCTGTCTGTGGAGCATGTGGAGTCTGCTGTCCCCGATGCTGACTTTGGAGTGTGTGGAGTCTGCCGTCCGTGGTGCTGACTGTGGAGCGTGTGGAGTCTGCCGTCCCCGATGCTGACTGTGGAGTGTGTGGAGTCTGCCGTCCCCGGTGCAGTCTGTGGAGCGTGTGGAGTCTGCCATGCCTGGTGCTGTCTGTGGAGTGAGTGGAGTCTGCCGTCCCTGGTGCTGACTGTGGAGTGAGTGGAGTTTGCCGTCCCCAGTGCTGTCTGTGGAGTGTGTGCAGTCTGCCGTGCCTGGTGCTGTCTGTGGAGTGTGTGCAGTCTGCCGTCCCTGGTGCTGACTGTGGAGTGTGTGCAGTCTGCCGTCCCTGGTGCTGACTGTGGAGTGTGTGGAGTCTGCCGTCCCCGATGCTGACTGTGGAGTGTGTGGAGTCTGCCGTCCATGGTGCTGAATGTGGAGTGTGTGGAGTCTGCTGTCCATGGTGCTGACTGTGGAGTGTGTGCAGTCTGCCGTCCCTGGTGCTGACTGTGGAGTGTGTGGAGTCTGCCGTTCCTGGTGCTGTCTGTGGAGTGTGTGCAGGCTGCCGTCCCTGGTGCTGACTGTGGAGTGTGTGGAGTGTGTGGAGTCTGCCGTCCCTGGTGCTGTCTGTGGAGTGTGTGGAGTCTGCCGTCCCTGGTGCTGACTGTGGAGTGTGTGGAGTCTGCTGTCCCTGGTGCTGAATGTGGAGTGTGTGGAGTCTGCTGTCCCTGGTGCTGAATGTGGAGTGTGTGGAGTCTGCTGTCCCTGGTGCTGAATGTGGAGTGTGTGGAGTCTGTAGTCCCCGATGCTGACTGTGGAGTGTGTGGAGTCTGCCGTCCGTGGTGATGACTGTGGAGTGTGTGCAGTCTGCCGTCCCTGGTGCTGACTGTGGAGTGTGTGGAGTCTGCTGTCCCTGGTGCTGAATGTGGAGTGTGTGGAGTCTGCAGTCCCCGATGCTGACTGTGGAGTGTGTGGAGTCTGCCGTCCGTGGTGCTGACTGTGGAGTGTGTGCAGTCTGCCATCCCTGGTGCTGACTGGGAGCGTGTGGAGCCTGCCATCCCCGGTGCTGACTGTGGAGTGTGTGGAGTCTACCGTCCCCGGTGCTGACTGTGGAGTGTGTGGAGTCTGCTCTCCGTGGTGCTGTTTGTGGAGTGTGTGCAGTCTGCCATCCCTGGTGCTGACTGTGGAGTGTGTGGAGTCTGCCGTCCCCGGTGCTGACTGTGGAGTGTGTGCAGTCTGCCGTCCCTGCTGCTGACTGTGGTGTGTGGAGTCTGCCGTCCATGGTGCTGACTGTGGAGTGTGTGGAGTCTGCCGTCCCTGGTGCTGACTGTGGAGTGTGTGGAGTCTGATCTCCGTGGTGCTGTTTGTGGAGTATGTGCAGTCTGCCGTCCCTGGTGCTGACTGTGAAGTGTGTGGAGTCTGCTCTCCGTGGTGCTGTTTGTGGAGTGTGTGGAGTCTGCTCTCCGTGGTGCTGACTGTGGAGTGTGTGGAGTCTGCCGTCCATGGTGCTGACTGTGGAGTGTGTGGAGTCTGCCGTCCCTGGTGCTGACTGTGGAGTGTGTGGAGTCTGCCGTCCCTGGTGCTGACTGTGGAGCGTGTGCAGTCAGCCGTCCCCGGTGCTGACTGTGGAGTGTGTGGAGTCTGCCGTGCCCGGTGCTGACTGTGGAGTGTGTGGAGTCTGCCGTGCCCGGTGCTGACTGTGGAGTGTGTGGAATATGCCGTCCCCGTTGCTGACTGTGGAGTGTGTGGAGTCTGCCGTCCCCGGTGCTGACTGTGGAGTGTGTGGAGTCTACTCTCCGTGGTGCTGCTTGTGGAGTGTGTGCAGTCTGCCGTCACTGGTGCTGTCTGTGGAGTGTGTGGAGTCTGCCGTCCCCAGTGCTGTCTGTGGAGTGTGTGGAGTCTGCCGTCCCTGGTGCTGTCTGTGGAGTGTGTGCAGTCTGCCGTCCCCAGTGCTGTCTGTGGAGTGTGCGGAGTCTGTCGTCCCTGGTGCTGTCTGTGGAGTGTGTGCAGTCTGCCGTCCCTGGTGCTGTCTGTGGAGTGTGTGCAGTCTGCCGTCCCCGGTGCTGACTGTGGAGTGTGTGGAGTCTGCTGTCACTGGTGCTGTCTGTGGAGTGTGTGGAGTCTGCCGTCCCCAGTGCTGTCTGTGGAGTGTGTGGAGTCTGTCGTCCCTGGTGCTGTCTGTGGAGTGTGTGGAGTCTGCCGTCACTGGTGCTGTCTGTGGAGTGTGTGGAGTCTGCCGTCCCCAGTGCTGTCTGTGGAGTGTGTGGAGTCTGTCGTCCCTGGTGCTGTCTGTGGAGTGTGTGCAGTCTGCCGTCCCCGGTGCTGTCTGTGGAGTGTGTGCAGTCTGCCGTCCCCGGTGCTGACTGTGGAGTGTGTGGAGATCTGGGTCCATCTGTCACCTCTGTGTCCTGACTCTTGCACCGCTTGTGTGGTGTGACACAGTCACTGTCAGGTTACTGGAGAGAGAGATGTGTAGCTCTGATATTGATATTGATAGTTGCAGTGATTGTGCATAGTGAAAAGTTTCCAGCACACGAGTAGGTTAAACCACCATCTTGGTCCTAGGGTGATTAAAGCAACTGTATGAAGGGAGGAACGGGGTGGATAGAAATATACAGCCTCCCCGAGCATCTGAGTGTGTGGTGGGCTGGAGGTGAAAGCTCTGAGCCGTTTGTTTCACACATGCTGGATGTATGGAGATTGCAGGTCTCCTGGAGGAAATCCCTTGCTGCCCTTTTACCCTCTTTTTTGCATTGTCCTTACACCAACCTGCCCCTACTTACAGCTCCAGCCCCACATGGTGGCTGATAACAGAAAGCAGCAGCTACGGGTCATTTTACAGTTGAACGCTTTGCACAATTTGCCTTTTGCTCCTCTTTCCCGGACGCGGCTGAAGATCGGGGGGCCGATTCCTCCTGCTGTTGCACAATTTAGACTTTCCTTGCAGAATGGTCTTCCGCTGGTACGTTCGCACATCGCCGACCATATGGTCCTGTCTGTTACGAGGCATCTCAGGGTTGTGAGATAGAAAAACCCTGTGCAGCCGAGTGTTTCCATCCACATCTGTGTGTATCCTCCGCCCTCCACAGGGGCCACAACAATCAACTCCAAATTATTTTTCCTGCCCAGACTCTTTCCAGACATGAAATCTCCGATTATAAAGCCGCATGTTCTCCGCTCCCTCGCGTTCGGCTTCTGCCATCAGCAATGGATAAAGTTCACATTTTTCCTATATATATATATTTTTTTTTTTAGAAACAGTTTGCATCCTCAGAGACCTCTGTCCTTCTTTGCATATGCTCAATACTTGTAATCAAGAACATTTATAAGCTGTAACTATGAAGAAACGGATCAATGAAAGACCGAAGAGGCTCAATTGTAATGTTAGCATCAATAATGGAAATGTAGAGGCCGTCAGGGTCAGTGCGGGAGGGGCGGACATATCATTGGTGCAGCCACCCAGGCGCCCAAGAGGTCAGGGGCCACTAGTGCCTCCAAAACAGGTGGAATTGTGCATTCTGATGACTGCACAGGGCCCATATATTGTTCCTGCGCCTCTTCTGTGTCCGCCAGTGGGGCATCAGCTTCAGGTTTGGCCTCATTCAATGTAATTCTCCGGAAGGGCAGATGTAGCAGAGCTGAGCGGAGAATATACCCTTCCAATGTGAATGCTATGCATCTGCGTCAGGTTTGGCCTCGCACTCGGTGCTCACTCAATGTAATTCTCCGGAAGGGCAGATGTAGCAGAGCGGAGAATATACCCTTCCAATTTGCATGCTATGCATCAGCTGTAATGGGGAGCGGAAGTGACGGCGCCTCCACTATGGGCCATATGGACCTTCTCGGGGCTCCTCATTTTTTTGCAACACTCATTATGACCTTGTGACTTTCTGGGGACGTTATTGCTTTCGAGCATTTTGCAGCAGATCCATTTCCTTCCTGTCTTTCACTTCAATCATCTTTGCGGTGGGAATTCCTAGAGGAGACGTTGTGAGCGACTAAGCCCAGACCCAGTCATCTTGGAAGCTCGTCTCTCTTGTGGTTCCCACATTCAGCCATCAACACCTCCTTCCCATCAGTCACTCAAGACTTCTGCAGATATCAGATGTCTTGCTTCTTTTTTGCTAGTGTGAACATGCCTCTGTTTCTTGTATGTCTGCCATCTTAGACCTCAGTTCACATTGTCTGGTTTTTTGACTTGTTTGCATTCTGTGCAATTTAAGGGTGTGGCATGCCCTTTGTTGAGCTGATTGGTATATATGTAGCTTACCACGGGCCTAGGTGGTCTGGAGTTGGGACCCGGTCCTATTTGTCTACCCTTTTATATGCATTATTTCAACTTTGATATACAGTAAGGTTTTTAATATAGGCAGTATAGGTACCGTCCCAATTTAGGGTCACCTTGCCGCTGGTGGGACGGCTTGTATACTTTTTTTGATCAAAAATAGTTCACTAAGTACCCTATATTTATTATGCAACTTTGCTTTACATTTATATATAATTATGGTAGGGTATGAGATATATTTTTGTCTTGCTTCTTTTTTGCTAGTGTGAACATGCCTCTGTTTCTTGTATGTCTGCCATCTTAGACCTCAGTTCACATTGTCTGGTTTTTTGACTTGTTTGCATTCTGTGCAATTTAAGGGTGTGGCATGCCCTTTGTTGAGCTGATTGGTATATATGTAGCTTACCACGGGCCTAGGTGGTCTGGAGTTGGGACCCGGTCCTATTTGTCTACCCTTTTATATGCATTATTTCAACTTTGATATACAGTAAGGTTTTTAATATAGGCAGTATAGGTACCGTCCCAATTTAGGGTCACCTTGCCGCTGGTGGGACGGCTTGTATACTTTTTTTGATCAAAAATAGTTCACTAAGTACCCTATATTTATTATGCAACTTTGCTTTACATTTATATATAATTATGGTAGGGTATGAGATATATTTTTGTCTTGCTTCTTTTTTGCTAGTGTGAACATGCCTCTGTTTCTTGTATGTCTGCCATCTTAGACCTCAGTTCACATTGTCTGGTTTTTTGACTTGTTTGCATTCTGTGCAATTTAAGGGTGTGGCATGCCCTTTGTTGAGCTGATTGGTATATATGTAGCTTACCACGGGCCTAGGTGGTCTGGAGTTGGGACCCGGTCCTATTTGTCTACCCTTTTATATGCATTATTTCAACTTTGATATACAGTAAGGTTTTTAATATAGGCAGTATAGGTACCGTCCCAATTTAGGGTCACCTTGCCGCTGGTGGGACGGCTTGTATACTTTTTTTGATCAAAAATAGTTCACTAAGTACCCTATATTTATTATGCAACTTTGCTTTACATTTATATATAATTATGGTAGGGTATGAGATATATTTTTGTCTTGCTTCTTTTTTGCTAGTGTGAACATGCCTCTGTTTCTTGTATGTCTGCCATCTTAGACCTCAGTTCACATTGTCTGGTTTTTTGACTTGTTTGCATTCTGTGCAATTTAAGGGTGTGGCATGCCCTTTGTTGAGCTGATTGGTATATATGTAGCTTACCACGGGCCTAGGTGGTCTGGAGTTGGGACCCGGTCCTATTTGTCTACCCTTTTATATGCATTATTTCAACTTTGATATACAGTAAGGTTTTTAATATAGGCAGTATAGGTACCGTCCCAATTTAGGGTCACCTTGCCGCTGGTGGGACGGCTTGTATACTTTTTTTGATCAAAAATAGTTCACTAAGTACCCTATATTTATTATGCAACTTTGCTTTACATTTATATATAATTATGGTAGGGTATGAGATATATTTTTGTCTTGCTTCTTTTTTGCTAGTGTGAACATGCCTCTGTTTCTTGTATGTCTGCCATCTTAGACCTCAGTTCACATTGTCTGGTTTTTTGACTTGTTTGCATTCTGTGCAATTTAAGGGTGTGGCATGCCCTTTGTTGAGCTGATTGGTATATATGTAGCTTACCACGGGCCTAGGTGGTCTGGAGTTGGGACCCGGTCCTATTTGTCTACCCTTTTATATGCATTATTTCAACTTTGATATACAGTAAGGTTTTTAATATAGGCAGTATAGGTACCGTCCCAATTTAGGGTCACCTTGCCGCTGGTGGGACGGCTTGTATACTTTTTTTGATCAAAAATAGTTCACTAAGTACCCTATATTTATTATGCAACTTTGCTTTACATTTATATATAATTATGGTAGGGTATGAGATATATTTTTGTCTTGCTTCTTTTTTGCTAGTGTGAACATGCCTCTGTTTCTTGTATGTCTGCCATCTTAGACCTCAGTTCACATTGTCTGGTTTTTTGACTTGTTTGCATTCTGTGCAATTTAAGGGTGTGGCATGCCCTTTGTTGAGCTGATTGGTATATATGTAGCTTACCACGGGCCTAGGTGGTCTGGAGTTGGGACCCGGTCCTATTTGTCTACCCTTTTATATGCATTATTTCAACTTTGATATACAGTAAGGTTTTTAATATAGGCAGTATAGGTACCGTCCCAATTTAGGGTCACCTTGCCGCTGGTGGGACGGCTTGTATACTTTTTTTGATCAAAAATAGTTCACTAAGTACCCTATATTTATTATGCAACTTTGCTTTACATTTATATATAATTATGGTAGGGTATGAGATATATTTTTGTCTTGCTTCTTTTTTGCTAGTGTGAACATGCCTCTGTTTCTTGTATGTCTGCCATCTTAGACCTCAGTTCACATTGTCTGGTTTTTTGACTTGTTTGCATTCTGTGCAATTTAAGGGTGTGGCATGCCCTTTGTTGAGCTGATTGGTATATATGTAGCTTACCACGGGCCTAGGTGGTCTGGAGTTGGGACCCGGTCCTATTTGTCTACCCTTTTATATGCATTATTTCAACTTTGATATACAGTAAGGTTTTTAATATAGGCAGTATAGGTACCGTCCCAATTTAGGGTCACCTTGCCGCTGGTGGGACGGCTTGTATACTTTTTTTGATCAAAAATAGTTCACTAAGTACCCTATATTTATTATGCAACTTTGCTTTACATTTATATATAATTATGGTAGGGTATGAGATATATTTTTGTCTTGCTTCTTTTTTGCTAGTGTGAACATGCCTCTGTTTCTTGTATGTCTGCCATCTTAGACCTCAGTTCACATTGTCTGGTTTTTTGACTTGTTTGCATTCTGTGCAATTTAAGGGTGTGGCATGCCCTTTGTTGAGCTGATTGGTATATATGTAGCTTACCACGGGCCTAGGTGGTCTGGAGTTGGGACCCGGTCCTATTTGTCTACCCTTTTATATGCATTATTTCAACTTTGATATACAGTAAGGTTTTTAATATAGGCAGTATAGGTACCGTCCCAATTTAGGGTCACCTTGCCGCTGGTGGGACGGCTTGTATACTTTTTTTGATCAAAAATAGTTCACTAAGTACCCTATATTTATTATGCAACTTTGCTTTACATTTATATATAATTATGGTAGGGTATGAGATATATTTTTGTCTTGCTTCTTTTTTGCTAGTGTGAACATGCCTCTGTTTCTTGTATGTCTGCCATCTTAGACCTCAGTTCACATTGTCTGGTTTTTTGACTTGTTTGCATTCTGTGCAATTTAAGGGTGTGGCATGCCCTTTGTTGAGCTGATTGGTATATATGTAGCTTACCACGGGCCTAGGTGGTCTGGAGTTGGGACCCGGTCCTATTTGTCTACCCTTTTATATGCATTATTTCAACTTTGATATACAGTAAGGTTTTTAATATAGGCAGTATAGGTACCGTCCCAATTTAGGGTCACCTTGCCGCTGGTGGGACGGCTTGTATACTTTTTTTGATCAAAAATAGTTCACTAAGTACCCTATATTTATTATGCAACTTTGCTTTACATTTATATATAATTATGGTAGGGTATGAGATATATTTTTGTCTTGCTTCTTTTTTGCTAGTGTGAACATGCCTCTGTTTCTTGTATGTCTGCCATCTTAGACCTCAGTTCACATTGTCTGGTTTTTTGACTTGTTTGCATTCTGTGCAATTTAAGGGTGTGGCATGCCCTTTGTTGAGCTGATTGGTATATATGTAGCTTACCACGGGCCTAGGTGGTCTGGAGTTGGGACCCGGTCCTATTTGTCTACCCTTTTATATGCATTATTTCAACTTTGATATACAGTAAGGTTTTTAATATAGGCAGTATAGGTACCGTCCCAATTTAGGGTCACCTTGCCGCTGGTGGGACGGCTTGTATACTTTTTTTGATCAAAAATAGTTCACTAAGTACCCTATATTTATTATGCAACTTTGCTTTACATTTATATATAATTATGGTAGGGTATGAGATATATTTTTGTCTTGCTTCTTTTTTGCTAGTGTGAACATGCCTCTGTTTCTTGTATGTCTGCCATCTTAGACCTCAGTTCACATTGTCTGGTTTTTTGACTTGTTTGCATTCTGTGCAATTTAAGGGTGTGGCATGCCCTTTGTTGAGCTGATTGGTATATATGTAGCTTACCACGGGCCTAGGTGGTCTGGAGTTGGGACCCGGTCCTATTTGTCTACCCTTTTATATGCATTATTTCAACTTTGATATACAGTAAGGTTTTTAATATAGGCAGTATAGGTACCGTCCCAATTTAGGGTCACCTTGCCGCTGGTGGGACGGCTTGTATACTTTTTTTGATCAAAAATAGTTCACTAAGTACCCTATATTTATTATGCAACTTTGCTTTACATTTATATATAATTATGGTAGGGTATGAGATATATTTTTGTCTTGCTTCTTTTTTGCTAGTGTGAACATGCCTCTGTTTCTTGTATGTCTGCCATCTTAGACCTCAGTTCACATTGTCTGGTTTTTTGACTTGTTTGCATTCTGTGCAATTTAAGGGTGTGGCATGCCCTTTGTTGAGCTGATTGGTATATATGTAGCTTACCACGGGCCTAGGTGGTCTGGAGTTGGGACCCGGTCCTATTTGTCTACCCTTTTATATGCATTATTTCAACTTTGATATACAGTAAGGTTTTTAATATAGGCAGTATAGGTACCGTCCCAATTTAGGGTCACCTTGCCGCTGGTGGGACGGCTTGTATACTTTTTTTGATCAAAAATAGTTCACTAAGTACCCTATATTTATTATGCAACTTTGCTTTACATTTATATATAATTATGGTAGGGTATGAGATATATTTTTGTCTTGCTTCTTTTTTGCTAGTGTGAACATGCCTCTGTTTCTTGTATGTCTGCCATCTTAGACCTCAGTTCACATTGTCTGGTTTTTTGACTTGTTTGCATTCTGTGCAATTTAAGGGTGTGGCATGCCCTTTGTTGAGCTGATTGGTATATATGTAGCTTACCACGGGCCTAGGTGGTCTGGAGTTGGGACCCGGTCCTATTTGTCTACCCTTTTATATGCATTATTTCAACTTTGATATACAGTAAGGTTTTTAATATAGGCAGTATAGGTACCGTCCCAATTTAGGGTCACCTTGCCGCTGGTGGGACGGCTTGTATACTTTTTTTGATCAAAAATAGTTCACTAAGTACCCTATATTTATTATGCAACTTTGCTTTACATTTATATATAATTATGGTAGGGTATGAGATATATTTTTGTCTTGCTTCTTTTTTGCTAGTGTGAACATGCCTCTGTTTCTTGTATGTCTGCCATCTTAGACCTCAGTTCACATTGTCTGGTTTTTTGACTTGTTTGCATTCTGTGCAATTTAAGGGTGTGGCATGCCCTTTGTTGAGCTGATTGGTATATATGTAGCTTACCACGGGCCTAGGTGGTCTGGAGTTGGGACCCGGTCCTATTTGTCTACCCTTTTATATGCATTATTTCAACTTTGATATACAGTAAGGTTTTTAATATAGGCAGTATAGGTACCGTCCCAATTTAGGGTCACCTTGCCGCTGGTGGGACGGCTTGTATACTTTTTTTGATCAAAAATAGTTCACTAAGTACCCTATATTTATTATGCAACTTTGCTTTACATTTATATATAATTATGGTAGGGTATGAGATATATTTTTGTCTTGCTTCTTTTTTGCTAGTGTGAACATGCCTCTGTTTCTTGTATGTCTGCCATCTTAGACCTCAGTTCACATTGTCTGGTTTTTTGACTTGTTTGCATTCTGTGCAATTTAAGGGTGTGGCATGCCCTTTGTTGAGCTGATTGGTATATATGTAGCTTACCACGGGCCTAGGTGGTCTGGAGTTGGGACCCGGTCCTATTTGTCTACCCTTTTATATGCATTATTTCAACTTTGATATACAGTAAGGTTTTTAATATAGGCAGTATAGGTACCGTCCCAATTTAGGGTCACCTTGCCGCTGGTGGGACGGCTTGTATACTTTTTTTGATCAAAAATAGTTCACTAAGTACCCTATATTTATTATGCAACTTTGCTTTACATTTATATATAATTATGGTAGGGTATGAGATATATTTTTGTCTTGCTTCTTTTTTGCTAGTGTGAACATGCCTCTGTTTCTTGTATGTCTGCCATCTTAGACCTCAGTTCACATTGTCTGGTTTTTTGACTTGTTTGCATTCTGTGCAATTTAAGGGTGTGGCATGCCCTTTGTTGAGCTGATTGGTATATATGTAGCTTACCACGGGCCTAGGTGGTCTGGAGTTGGGACCCGGTCCTATTTGTCTACCCTTTTATATGCATTATTTCAACTTTGATATACAGTAAGGTTTTTAATATAGGCAGTATAGGTACCGTCCCAATTTAGGGTCACCTTGCCGCTGGTGGGACGGCTTGTATACTTTTTTTGATCAAAAATAGTTCACTAAGTACCCTATATTTATTATGCAACTTTGCTTTACATTTATATATAATTATGGTAGGGTATGAGATATATTTTTGTCTTGCTTCTTTTTTGCTAGTGTGAACATGCCTCTGTTTCTTGTATGTCTGCCATCTTAGACCTCAGTTCACATTGTCTGGTTTTTTGACTTGTTTGCATTCTGTGCAATTTAAGGGTGTGGCATGCCCTTTGTTGAGCTGATTGGTATATATGTAGCTTACCACGGGCCTAGGTGGTCTGGAGTTGGGACCCGGTCCTATTTGTCTACCCTTTTATATGCATTATTTCAACTTTGATATACAGTAAGGTTTTTAATATAGGCAGTATAGGTACCGTCCCAATTTAGGGTCACCTTGCCGCTGGTGGGACGGCTTGTATACTTTTTTTGATCAAAAATAGTTCACTAAGTACCCTATATTTATTATGCAACTTTGCTTTACATTTATATATAATTATGGTAGGGTATGAGATATATTTTTGTCTTGCTTCTTTTTTGCTAGATATCAGAACATGCAGAACAGACTTCAGGGTAAATTAGTGCGGGTTATACGCTCTCTGTAATTATGTTTCTGCTGGATATACTCTGCGGATATGAATATTTATAAAAAACCACATCAAAGCTAAGATAAAGGCCAAGTCTGAATATGCAGCGCTAACAATGGAGCCTCCGCTGATCCCTCCCCTGGCTTTTCTGGATGAGTCTTTTGTCTTTGAGCAAAGCCCTCCGAGACCCCGAGCTGGAGATGGGAAGACTTGCTGCAGGATCACTAAGCCTCGATGCAAATGCACACGCCATCTCCAGCGCTGTCGACAGCTTCATCCAACAGGGGCTCCGGATACAGCTCCGAGCCCGGAGGGAAGAGCCGAGCCCGGAGGGGCCCCGAGACCCAGGGGATGACATGTAGATATGGGAGACACAACAGAAGGGGATCGGCGCCAAACACGTTCCAGATAATTCTATTAGAAGCATAGAACATTCTGCACATGGCCGCGTAACTCCGCTCTGACATGAGCTATGAGGCTGGATCTTGTACCTGCAGACCCGGCTTCTGCCACAGGTCGCCCCCCATATCCCTTCCCACCAGTGACCCTTTATTAATAGGAAATAACAATTTAGTAAATCTGTCCTTTACTTACAACAATCTAATAGACAACATATTCTCCCCGCTATCTACGGAGCCCTTATGCAGCTGCCCAGGTTGCACATATGGTAGGTAGATCCACCATTGATTTGGCAGCAGCAGTCAAGGTTTGGCCCCTGTGGTTTGGAGCCCAGGTGACATTATGAGACACTGCAGCGCGAACATGTATGTGCTGCTTCCACAGAGCAACCAGCGGCAGATGATCGATCTACTGCATTAAGTAACAATGGAGAAGAAAACATGATAACGATCAGTGCTTGATACTTAATAGCTGCTCGTTCAGGTGACCGTGCACCAGACAGGTAGCACTATTTCTGGTCTTTATATGTCTTGTATCCTGCATTTTCACCAGTTTTACCCTTCTGCAGGCTCTATCTATAAATTGCAATCCACTCTGAGTTAGTGGGTGCAGTCCAGCTGCTATAAGGTCTCGTATACACAGCAGACACAGATATGAGGGATTCCTGTCACTATGTAGCACATATTCATAAGCAGCAGCAGCATGGAGGACATTATACAGCAGTATTGAACAGTGGAGCTGTGAATAAAGCACCGGTTGATAGATAAAACACTTACTAGAAAGTAACAGGATGGAGGAAATTATACAGCAGTAATGAGCAGTATACCTGTGAATCCAGCACTGGGATGACATAAAACACTAATTAGAAAGCAACATCATGAAGGACATTACACAGCAGTACTAAGCAGAGGATCTGTTAATCCAGCACTACAGATTAGAAAGCAACAGCATGGAGGACATTATACAACAGAACTAATCAGTGTAACTGTGAATCCATCTCTGGGGGGGGTCAGATAAAACGCTCATTACAAAACTGCAGCATGAATGACATTATGTCGCAGTACTGAGCTGTGTAACTGTGAATCCAGCACTGGGGGATAGATAAAACACTTATTAGAAATCAACAGCATGGAAGACATTATACAGCAGTACTGAGTAGAGTAGCTGTGAATCTAGCAATTGTTTGTCAGATAAAACACTTATTAGAAAGCAACAGCATGCAAGACGTTATACAGCAGTACTTAGATGACATAAAACACTGATTAGAAGGCAACATCATGAATGACTTTACAAGGCAGAATTGATCAGTGTCTCTGTAAATCCAGCACTGCAGATCACATAAACACTTATTATAAAGCCATTATATGGCAGTACTGAGCAGTGTAGCTGAATTCAGCTGGATTAAGATAAAACACTTATTAGAAAACAGCAGAATTGAGGACATAACACATCAATACTGAACAGTGTAGATGTGAATCCAGCACTGGGATGAGATAAAACACTAAAGTAGAAAGCAGTAGCATGAAGGACATTATATAGAAGTACTGAACAGTGTAGCTGTGAATCCAGCACTGGGATGAGATAAAACACTAAAGTAGAAAGCAGTAGCATGAAGGACATTATATAGAAGTACTGAACAGTGTAGCTGTGAATCCAGCACCAGAGTAAGATAAAACACTAATTAGAAAGAAACAGCATGGAGGACATTACACAGCAGTACTAAGCAGTGTTGCTGGGAATGCAGAACTTAGAAGCATTTACCAGAAAAAGCAGCACTGTCTCTGCTCCTCACCCCTCCATAGACTTCACCTGGCACTCGGAGTGAATGATAAATTCAAGAGGCATTGATGTGGGTGAGGTGCAGATTTATCTGATAAGATATGTTACAAAGCTTCTTATACACTCATACTATTGATTTATGCAAAGTCTGTTGAAAGGACTGTGAGCATTTAGGTTCAACTATTTACAAAGTTACTCAGTCTCTAGATTTATATAGAACTTTTTGATTTTTCCTCAGTTTTGAGGACCCTTTTTTTTTATCAGTCTTCAGCTTCCATTTGTCCATTAAACAAGTCTGTGCAGGGTGGAGAGGCAGTCTCCTGTGCAGCAGATAGCACGTCCTGTGACCAGTGCACTTCCCTGCAGAGGAGCAGGAGTGATACTCTCACGGCTGCGGTGGAGTAACTTCTTTTTGCAGGTAGATGGAGGAGCCCTGACCTCTGGATTATTCCAGCCTCTTCTGCGGAGCTTTTATTTGTCTCCCAACAGGAAACCTTTTAAAAGAACATTACAGCCGGGGAGAGCAAAGGAAATTATGGCATAAACAGAAAGAAAGGAGCCGCATGGCGCGCGCCTTAGATTGGCTTTACCCGAAGGTGTTACTGTTCTTCTGTGGCCGCTGGAGTCTTATTACTAATAATCCCTTAATGAAAATAACTTTCGTCACCAGTCGCCCCGGGGGGGGGGGGGTCCGGTAAGTTACGGGGACGTGCTGCTCTCTGGAATTTCATTGCTTTTTTTCAGTCACCGGACGACAAGAGACTAAAGACGATAATGACGAAGGAGCAAACGTTCAGCGAGAACCGAGATCTGCAAGATGGAGCCCATTCTGGAAGTAACTGATCGGGGAAGTGTACCACGGTACATGATAGAAGAGAAGCTTAAGAGCTGCACTCTGTGCAAAAGAGGTTCTGCAGCAGCTTCGGTAATACACACTAGAGAAGCACTTTAAGAAGAGGCAATCTCCGAACAATCAATGGCTGGCACTCCCATGCTCCTCTGATTACGTTTTAAAGGCGCTGCTGCTGCAGAATCTCTTTATAAGTGAAAGGAGCTACATATTAATCAATTAGTGGAAGGATCGCTGTCCTCCCCAATCATCAGGCGTGCAGCACATGTAGCGTGTGAAGAAATGCATGCTGCCGTTTTACAGCTTGGGGGTTTACATTCAGTGACAGCAAGCGGAGACCTTCCTTTCTAATAGCTTTAGTTATTAGTTGGGTCGCACGTCCAGAACTCAGACATTGATCTATTGGTTACCACTCTGATCAGACTGTAGGAAGCCCCACTGAAATGTCACGGTGAACCTCTCAGGGGGTCCCTGATCTAAAGGACATCTAGTTTTTAATAGGACAAATCTGTTACAGAAACCCCCTTTAATCTTTGCTGAGTCCATTGACATCTCCACACAAAGATCAGTAGTGCCCACAAGTAATATCAGGCAGGAGACCACCAAGAAGACCACCCTTATCCAGAGCAGATTCTGTGACCGGTTGTCAGTGCGTCCATCTATTCTGCATACTACTGACCATGTTCCTTTAGATCACCGCCCAAAAGACTGAAATTTCAGGTGGTCCCAGAGACTTCACTGCATTTGGCAATTTCGAAGCTACAAGGTTAACGTTCGGGAGACGACATTTCCAAGGACATGCCCACTCTACGCCCATTACCATCGCGGCTTCCACCCTCCATGTAACCGATCCTACCTCCTGGAGATGTTGGGGTACAAGAAACCTGATGGAATTGGTGGACTCCGGAGATTTGCAGACCATTCTCCGAAATCCAAAAGCCCGATTCATGGCTGCATTTGCGCCAGTTTTTGTCAAGTTTTTGCGCCTCTTTTGTTTGCACCAAATTCATCTTTCTATTTTTTCATTTTTCTATTTTACATGTGTTCACCTTTTTTTCTTATTTTTAGTTTGCCAGCGTGGTCGTGGTTTATGGTTTCTAGCTGCTTTTGGCCGTTTCATCTTTTGCAACTTTTCAAAAAGTTGTAAAATTTATAGCAAATTTATTGCAGTCCACCCTGGAGTGATTTTATGTACGCCAGAAATTTCTGAGAAAATCGGACTCACGCAAAAAAAAACAAAAAACAAACCCTTGAGTTTCTGGATGATGAAAAGTTTTTTTGCAACTTTGTTCCACTTCTTTTTTTAAAAGGCAGTGACCAAACAAATTGGGGAATTGCTTAAACGGCAATTACTGCAGTTATCTGAACTGAAATTAAAAAGACATAGGACTTCTTGTTTTATGAAGTCGCAAAATTAATTTTAGCCAGAAAAGAAGACTTTATTTGACTTTGTGCAAAGTTCTTAAACCATCTGAATTTGGCACAAAGACAATGAATTCTATAAGATAAAAAAAAAAGAAAAATTGACTTAAAAATAAACCCTATAAATGATGAATCGGGGCCTGGATCTTCATGACATCATTGTAAGAAATCAGAAGGGGACATGAGGTCATCACTCGCCTCAGTGGGGGGGCAGCAACATCCGGCGATCAGATCTGGGCCGTAGAAGGAAGATTTGGCTTTGGGTGGTCTTGGTAAAATGTCGTTACGCTGTTCTTTGGATTACACTTTCCCCGGAGTATGTAATATTTTATAAAAACATCACATTTAGATCAATTCTTAAATTAACTGGAGCGACAGGACAGAAACCGTGGAAGTACGAGAGGGGAGAGCAGGAGTAATGCCGCGGACTTGCTCGCCTCCTGAGACATGTTTACCGACATCCTCATAAACCCTCTCCGACATACTTACCTGCTAAGCTCTCGGCTCTCGTTGCCGTCACACGTTAGGTCTGATCCTCTTCATCTGCAACCAGCGACATCTCCCGGAGACGGCGACTTTGGGACCTTAATTCTACAAAAGCGGCGGCCGGTTCTGTCCTACACGAACTCCTCATATGGATTGATACTCGCCCTAAAAAAGAAGGAAACATCTAGGTTTAGGGTCGTTCTGTAGAGATCCGGATACTGTTAGCCAGTGGCGTATTGCCAATAGTGGCAGACCGCGTGGCAGCTATGGGGCCCCATGATTTCTATGTACGCCCCTGCTGCTGGCGAACCCCATATAAGACCACCCGGCATAAGTCTGCCTCTGTGCAGAAGTGCAATAAGAGCCCCTTGCTGTTCCTTACTCTTTTCTATAACTCTGCAGTCAATCAGACTCCATAGATATTTCTCGGGAAAGGGAGCCCTTTTTAATTATGGCGTGGACCCCTTGCCCTGTGCACCTTTGATTCATCTGCCCAGGGGCCACTTGATACACACGTTTGTGAAGAGTGCTCTCCCATGATCCACATAGCTGGCAACCTTTGACATGGGGAAAAAAGTCTATAGGACTGTCCCCCTTAAAGGGGAACTCCATCCTCAGATTGTCTCCTGCCTTCTTCAGAGCACAGATTGACAACTCGTGTCCTTTGGCATCCAATGCACTTGAGGATAAAGCCACAGAGGTGACCGCTCATAGATGAAGGAGATGCACATTGCTGGAGACGTAGCCTAGAAAGAATAGAAGCAGTCCTAATCCCAGCACTTCTTGCACATAGCAGCAAAGTCAGTGGTCTCCTCATCCTCCACAGACTGGAAGACCAGGCCTGCTGGCAGAGAAAGGGTTACACGAGAAGTGTCAGTCGGCCTCCGCAGCGCAGGAAATTTACAGTTTTCTTTTTTTCTTTAAAAGGATGTAAATTGTTTCTACAGAAATTGCCTTGAACAATTCCCCGGTTGTGGTTGGAATGATTTGCAAATTACGCTGCACAAAAAAAGGGCGCTATGACTTTCGCTTAGAAGAATGACCAAATGATTACTAATGTGTCGTTCAGTGAAAGTTTTGACATTTTTCTCAGGTGCTGAAGATTTGCATCAAAGAAAAAAAGAAAGTTATCTCAGCCCTTCATACTTAAGAGGCCCTAACACAGATTACGGTATGTGGAGAGGGAGATTTTTGGATCTGTCATGTGACCGGGACAGTTCCCAATGAATGACAGCAAGCAGAGAACGTGAAAAACACAAGGAAGTATAAAACTTTGATGATGAAAAACACAAGGAAGTATAAAACTTTGATGACTTCTTCTTTACCGAACACTCTTTAAATCACTTGTTTTACCACTTTGAAACTTTCCTACAGTTTAATCTTTTCTTTCTTCCTGGCGAAGTTTCCTCTCCAGTTTTCCGCCCGTCTTCTTTATGAACTTGGCGTCCGTTGACTTATCCGTCGCCATCTAGTAACTGAAGATAACTTCCTAATCGCCGTCGCTTTGCCGATCCCACCTGCGAGACGGCCCCTGATCTGAAGTGTCAGATCTTCTGTTTTTGGAGACTGATCCCATTTCTGATAATTCGTTGTCGTCTTCGGGGGATGTCAGCGGAGAATGAAATGTTGGGTGATCTATAAGCGGCTGCCAGACAGAAGAGTTGGTGGGATTAGCGCTGATCTGACGGCATCATCACCGCCGGCGCTTTATCTGCCTCTCGTTTCATGTTGGAGATAAGTTGAGCCGCTCGCTAAGTCTCCAGGTGGTGGTGGCTCTTATCAGCGCTCCCCAGATGCCGGTGCGATCTCCTTTTCTCCTCCTCCGCACAGGTGTGGGGTCCTTGTCCCTTCCTCACAATCCCTGTTCATTTCTCCTGTGCATCTTTTCTTCTCCGCGTTTTTCCTTTGATCACCTTTGTTAGGACAAATCTGAAGCAGTGGTTCCCTCCCCTAAATCCGTCTTCAGCCTGAAAACCGAGGCCAGAGGAAGAAAGTATTTACAATCCACAACACGCGTTTCCTTTAATCTTCTGGGCTTTAGATGAGAGCAAAATCAGCAAATACTTCCAGCTTTGGGATTTCGGGGGAAGTTTATCCTCCTGCTTTGTGGGGATGACGTCGGCTGCCTATAGATTTCATTCATTGCTTAATTACAGGCTGCAAAAAAAAAAAAAATGGCGGCGTTGAGTAGGATTTAACCCCTGCCATCCCGGAGCAAGGAATAGACAAGTTGTCACAGTGGCATTAGAGGACAGGAACATTTTTCTTAATTGCATGTATTTTTGGGTAAAATTAATTTTTGTAATTGGATTACATTAAAAATTTTGCACCGTTTGCCGTGCGTGGTCTCTTTGTTTCACTGTCTATCGTCGGCTGCAGAATGAGTTAACTGAGAATCCGCCAGTGAGCTCGGTCTGAGGGGGAGTTTATAACTTGTAGCAACCTTCTTCTGAGCTCCTTTCTGCTGATTTATATGATCATATGAAAGATCAACTGAAATCAGCAGAGAGGAGCTCAGAAGAACAAAGATAAGAGTTATAAACTCTCCCGTCACACCGAGCTCACTGACGGATTTTTCAGTTGACTCATTCAGCAGCCAGAAGGTGATAACAAAAGGCAAACTGTAAAGTATTTTTAATGAAACTTAATTGCAAAACTGTCGGCTGAACTGGGAACTGCAGCTAAACTGAAGTATCTAAGTCTTTGATTTGTGATGCTGTGTGCTGTGCCTGTGTATCTAAGCCAATCAAGTGTGATACTGTCCACTTAACAACTGTATCTAAGCCTAACATGTGTGATATTTTCTGTGCAGTCATGTATCTAATCCTAATAAATATGATATTGACTGCTGAGCAGTGTATCTAAGCTTATCTTGTGTGATACTGACTGTGAAGACACGGGGTCTACCGTGGGCGTAACGCTACTCAGACAACACAGGGTGCGGGTAAAACAGCGTGGCAATACTTTACTGAACCACAAAGCGGACAATAAACATATAGAACAGTCCCAACAAATACTCGAGATGGTGCAACATTACACAGTCTCACCCTTCCTTCTCCGCCCACCTGGGATAGAACAGCTGCGACTTTGGGACTTCCAGGGCCGACTACCTCAACCAGTGTCCCCCCACTTCTGGCGGGCCCCCACAGAGAGGAGGTAGCGGCAAGCTTAGGAAGCTAGCAGTCCATCGAGGTACAAGGCCAGGCGAGCCGAGGGTTCCACCCTGGCCTCTCGAGAGTTTCCATGGGGCCAGATGACCGGTGGGTCCCAATCTGTCTTCTCTGAATGTCTCTGTGGGTTGCAGGCGACGAACCCCAAACAACATATCCATGGGGCCAGGTGACTTCATCGTCCCAACCTGGTCTCCCCAAATGTATCCATGGGCTCTCTGATGGTCAATGGAACAGATCTGTATCTTTCCAGTCAGGGCCGTATACCCTTAGACTGGAATCATGTAGAATCCAAATCGGTGTCTCTTTGGTTAAAGCCATGCTTCCAAGCTGATGGTCTCAGAGAGTCTCATCTTTGATTCTCCTTGTAAAGTCTCTTTCCAATTTCTGTTTCAAGTCCGACTGCTACAGAAGCACATCTCCCTTAAAATAGTTACAGTTGTCCTTTCAAGTACACATTCACAGGTAAGAGGTTAGGGAGGGCATTACTCATAGGGCTCAGGTCTCATTGTTTGTGCATTTAATCAATTGATGTAGTTTGTCCTTCTGTTTTGTAAGTCAACAAGCCACAGAGTCCACACAATGGTCAATCAACAAATTTAGCAAACTTTCATTGTTTCACAAACCAACAGAAGACAATAATCAGGGTTATACAAATAATCGTATGTCCTTCTTGACCAGCCACAGAAATACACATACATTTACAAGTCAACACAAAGATAATAGTGTTTTTCTCTTGGCTTAACAAATCTAATTGTCTGGCTGATTAAGATTATAAACTGTATCGTCACACTGACTGCTAGGCCTAACATGTAAGATACTGCAGCTAAACTGGTGCATCTAGTCCTATCATGTGAGAAGCTGTGGCTAGACTGAAGTATCTAAGTCGTGATACTGTCTGAGGTGCTGTGTGTCTAAGCTTATCTTATAGGATACTGAGTACTAACCAGTTGTATCTAAGCCTGTCAGGTGTGATATCGCCTGCTGGGCCATGTATCTAAGACATTTTCCCCCATGATAGTCACAATCTGCAGCCTTTAGGACCTTCGTCCCTTAGGATATCGCTGCCCCCTCCCATGTAGATATAGGGGGGTGTCCGGGACATTTCTGGATCTGGGGGAACAATTGTGGTGAATCGCTCTACTTCCTGAGATGAAGGGGATAATGAATATAGGGGGAGGCCGCCATCACCAGCGCAGGAAGGACAGAGACGTGGGAAGGAACGCTGCAGGAAAACAGCAAAACATAAAAGATGGATGATGTGCCGGATAAAACCTCCATCTCAGCAGCGCGATCAGTGATTAATGCCCCAAATCCCCAAATAGGTGATAATTATACACAACAGCAGACCCCTCACCCCACACAGCCTGCACCCTGTACAGCCTGCACACCACAGACCCCTCACCCCACACAGCCTGCACCCTGTACAGCCTGCACACCACAGACCCCTCACCCCACACAGCCTGCACCCTGTACAGCCTGCACACCACAGACCCCTCACCCCACACAGCCTGCACCCCGTACAGCCTGCACCCCGCAGACCCCTCACCCCACACAGCCTGCACCCCATACAGCCCCTTCACCCTGTACAGCCTGCACCCCGCAGACCCCTCACCCCACACAGCCTGCACCCCATACAGCCCCTTCACCCTATACAGCCTGCACCCCGCAGACCCCTCACCCCACACAGCCTGCACCCCGTACAGCCCCTTCACCCTGTACAGCCTGCACCCCGCAGACCCCTCACCCCACACAGCCTGCACCCCGCAGACCCCTCACCCCACACAGCCTGCACCCCATACAGCCCCTTCACCCTATACAGCCTGCACCCCGCAGACCCCTCACCCCACACAGCCTGCACCCCGTACAGCCCCTTCACCCTGTACAGCCTGCACCCCGCAGACCCCTCACCCCACACAGCCTGCACCCCGCAGACCCCTCACCCCGCACAGCCTGCACCCCGTACAGCTCCTTCACCCTGTACAGCCTGCACCCCGCAGACCCCTCACCCCACACAGCCTGCACCCCGCAGACCCCTCACCCCACACAGCCTGCACCCCGAAGACCCCTCACCCCGCACAGCCTGCACCCCGTACAGCTCCTTCACCCTGTACAGCCTGCACCCCGCAGACCCCTCACCCCGCACAGCCTGCACCCCGTACAGCTCCTTCACCCTGTACAGCCTGCACCCCGCAGACCCCTCACCCCACACAGCCTGCACCCCGCAGACCCCTCACCCCACACAGCCTGCACCCCGTACAGCCCCTTCACCCTGTACAGCCTGCACCCCGCAGACCCCTCACCCCACACAGCCTGCACCTCGCAGACCCCTCACCCCACACAGCCTGCACCCCACACGGCCCCCTCACCCCACACAGTCTGCACCCTGCTGACCCCTCACCCCACACAGCTGGCACCACGCAGACCCCTCACCCCACAAAGCCTGCATCCCATACATCCTGCACCCCACAGACCCCTCACCCCACACAGCCCCCTCACCCCACACAGTCTGCACCCTGCTGACCCCTCACCCTACACAGCTGGCACCACGCAGACCCCTCACCCCACAAAGCCTGAATCCCATACATCCTGCACCCCACAGACCCCTCACCCCACACAGCCCCTTCACAGCCTGCACCCTGCAGACCCCTCACCCCACACATCTGGCACCCCGTGCAGCCCCTTCACCCCGTGCAGCCTGCACCCCACAGATCCCTCACCCCACACAGCTAGCACCGCGCAGACCCTTCATCCCATTAAGCCTGCACAGATCGCCTCTCACAGCCTGCCTCTCCAACTAATCCCCTGCATAGTCCACAGTCGACAGCCTACACCACACACAGCTCACCCCCCGCCAGCCTGCCCCTTACAGCTGAACCCCCCCAGAGCCCCCAACCTGCACAGCCCACACCCCATATAGCCCGAATCCTGCACAGGTCATCCCCCACACAGCTTCCTCGCCCCCTGCACAGCCTGCACTCCACACAGCCTGCACCCTACACAGCTCGCTCGTCCCCCTGCATAGATTGCCCCCATCATCAGGTGATGTTAGTCATCTGGTCTCGGCGGTCACTGCTGGAGATCTGTGAAGTCTGAGACACCAAACTTCTGTCCAACAATCACTTAGTTTTATAGGTTTCTGGAGTAGACGGGCGACCACTAATATGGCCACTACTACAACTCCCAGCGGAAATATCCCAGAAATCTAAATGGGGATTCTGAGAAGTGCCCAGCACTCAGGTCCCTTGAAAAACTGGGTGACTACCAGTATGGAGGCCGCGAGGGACACCTCCCCCAATGGATCTCATACAGGATGGAACAATGTAACAGATCAGGATGAGGACGAAGCGAGGATTCCCCCTGTATGGAGCGGGAGGAGTCGGAGTCTTTCTAGAATTCCATACAGGACGTCCTCACCTCTCCTCACCTCTTACCACCTCTTCTCTCTATACCTCTCATCTCATCACCTCTTCTCTCCTGTCCGCTCTCTTCTTCTCTCCACTTCGCTTCTATCCCCTCTTTTTGTTTCCTCACCTCTCTTCTTCTCTCCTATCCCCTTTGTCTCCTCTCCTTTTCTTTTCCCTCCTTTCTTCTCCTCTCATTTCCTCGTCTCTTCTACGTTCCTCACATCTTTTGTCCTCCCTTCTCTCCTTTTATCTCACCTCTCCTCTCCTATAATTTCCTTCTCTCTTCTTCACTTTTCACATCTTCTGTCCTCTCTTCTCTCTCTCCTTTTCGCTGTCCTCCCCTTTTTCTTTTCTCCCCCTCCTTTCTCCTCTCCTAATTTCCTCCTCTCTTCTTCTCCCCTTTTCTCTTCCCTCTCCTCCCCTCTTCTTCTCCTCTCCTATAATTTCCATCTCTTCTTCGCTCCTCACATTTTCTGTCCTCTCTTCCCTCTCCTCCCCTCTTCTCTCCTATAATTTCCTTCTCTCTTCTTCGCTCCTCACATCTTCTGTCCTCTCCTCTTCTCCCCTTTTATCTCTCCTCCTCTCACCTCTCCTGAATCTGTTTCCCCCTAATGTGACATTAAGAAGGTTCGTCTTCTGCTGGCCGGGCACTAATTATCCTGTGGTAATCTGAACGGTTATGTGCTGCCATTTAATGGTGCACATGGGCCTCTGAGGCTCTGAGCTGGGAGAGCAATGTGACTGCATTCAGCGATGTCCAACCGTGAAAGACTGTGGCCATCAAGAGCCGGGGACAGCTCCTGCGCAGTGGAGTTTTGTCCAGCGTAACATTATCACTTTGTGCTTGCCCAGAAGAGCAACAGAGGGACGACAGTTTTTGCAGTTTTTCTTTTTGAGAATGCACGCCAATGTGCGCCAGCCCTGGACTGGAGAACATCACATTCTCACACACAATTATTTCAAATATGACAATAAATTTTATACGCAAAAGTGGGGTACAGCCATGGGGACCAAGTTCGCCCCAAGTTATGCGAATCTTTACGTTGGCCGGTGGGAGGAGTCTGCAATCCACCCTGGCGGGGCTCTTAGACCGAACCTGGTCCTATGGCATAGATTCATCAATGATATTCTCTTCATCTGGTCTGGGGATCAACAATCACTTGACTCCTGTTTTAAGGAGATTAACAATAATGAACTCTACTTAGAATTCACCTCTAATACCAGTACACAACAGGTGAATTTTCTAGACCTCAATATTTATATACATGACAACAAAATCCAGACCAAAACCTACAGAAAACCTACAGACTCAAACAGTTTCATTTCGCTGCACAGTTGTCATCTCCCACAGGAACTGCTCGAACATTGAGAATTTTGATGAAGAATCTTCACAACTTTCCCAAAAAATTTTTGGAAAAAGGATATAACATTCATTTTCTCAACGAAGTGAGAAATAAGATTCAAGCAATACCCAGGGACACACTTTTTAAGAATCATAACGCAAAAACTCATGTACAGGACCCCATGACACAACTCAATATCCCTATTATTACCCAATTCAATTCTAATACTCATTTATTAAAGAAAATTATTACTAAGCACTGGCATACTCTTCATGATGATAAAACGATAGGTGATCTCATCCCACCAAAACCCAGATTCATTTTTAAGAAGGCCAAAAACCTGGGCAACCTCATTGCTCCCACAATCCGAAACTTCCAAACTACTGAACGATCTCCGTTCACTAAAGAAGTTTTTGGTTTCTTTCCCTGTAATAAATGTGCAGCATGCAGTAAACTTCACACTACCAAAAAATCATTGAAGAAGGCCAAGTTACCCATACCATTTCAGACTGACATTACCTGTAATACCGAAGGTGTTATCTATAGTCTCAGATGTCCATGTAACAAACTATATGTAGGTAGGACAAAACGTCCCCTACATATACAGACCAAAAGTTTGGACACACCTTCTCATTTAAAGATTTTTCTGTATTTTCATGACTTTGAAAATTGTACATTCACACTGAAGGCATCAAAACTATGAATTACCACATGTGGAATTATATACTTAACAAAAAAGTGTGAAACAACTGAAAATATGTCTTATATTCTAGGTTCTTCACAGTAGCCCCCTTTAGCTTTGATGACTGCTTTGCACACTCTTGGCATTCTCTTGATGAGTTTCAAGAGGTAGTCACCGGAAATGGTCTTCCAACAATCTTGAAGGAGTTCCCAGAGATGCTTAGCACTTGTTGGCCCTTTTGCCTTCACTCTGCGGTCCAGCTCACCCCAAACCATCTCGATTGGGTTCAGGTCTGGTGACTGTGGAGGCCAGGTCATCTGGCGTAGCACCCCATCACTCTCCTTCTTGGTCAAATAGCCCTTACACAGCCTGAAGGTGTTTGGGGTCATTGTCCTGTTGAAAAATAAATGATGGTCCAACTAAACGCAAACCAGATGGAATAGCATGCCGCTGCAAGATGCTGTGGTAGCCATGCTGGTTCAGTATGACTTCAATTTTGAATAAATTCCCAACAGTGTCACCAGCAAAGCCCCCCCACACCATCACACCTCCTCCACCATGCTTCACGGTGGGAACCAGGCATGTAGAGTCCATCCGTTCACCTTTTCTGCGTCGCACAAAGACACGGTGGTTGGAACCAAAGATCTCAAATTTGGACTCATCAGACCAAAGCACAGATTTCCACTGGTCTAATGTCCATTCCTTGTGTTCTTTAGCCAAAACAAGTCTCTTCTGCTTGTTGCCTGTCCTTAGCAGTGGTTTCCTAGCAGCTATTTTACCATGAAGGCCTGCTGCACAAAGTCTCCTCTTAACAGTTGTTGTAGAGATGTGTCTGCTGCTAGAACTCTGTGTGGCATTGACCTGGTCTCTAATCTGAGCTGCTGTTAACCTGCGATTTCTGAGGCTGGTGACTCGGATAAACTTATCCTCAGAAGCAGAGGTGACTCTTGGTCTTCCTTTCCTGGGGCGGTCCACATGTGAGCCAGTTTCTTTGTAGCGCTTGATGGTTTTTGCAACTGCACTTGGGGACACTTTCAAAGTTAGCCCAATTTTTCGCACTGACTGACCTTCATTTCTTAAAGTAATGATGGCCACGCGTTTTTCTTTACTTAGCTGCTTTTTTCTTGCCATAATACAAATTCTAACAGTCTATTCAGTAGGACTATCAGCTGTGAATCCACCAGACTTCTGCACAACACAACTGATGGTCCCAACCCCATTTATAAGGCAAGAAATCCCACTTATTAAACCTGACAGGGCACACCTGTGAAGTGAAAACCATTTCCGGTGACTACCTCTTGAAGCTCATCAAGAGAATGACAAGAGTGTGCAAAGCAGTCATCAAAGCAAAAGGTGGCTACTGTGAAGAACCTAGAATATAAGACATATTTTCAGTTGTTTCACACTTTTTTGTTAAGTATATAATTCCACATGTGGTAATTCATAGCTTTGATGCCTTCAGTGTGAATGTACAATTTTCATAGTCATGAAAATACTGAAAAATCTTTAAATAAGAAGGTGTGTCCAAACTTTTGGTCTGTACTGTACATATTAAGGAGCACCTGCGCAATAAATTCGATGGACACCCGTTGTCAAAACATTACTGTGAGAAACACGGAGGCTCTATAAAGGGAACTGTGGTAACAGGTTTACAGAAGGTATACAAACAGGGCCGGCTCCAGGTTTTTCTGGGCCCCGGGCGAAAGAGTCTCAGTGGCCCTTTTAACACATACACGATTCATGATGCACAGATACGGCGGAGAAATATATATGTATATATATATATATATATATATATATATATATATATTTATTTATTACACATGGCCCAGCCTGCCCCCTCATCCTTCACATACGCAGACATATGCGCGCGCACACACGGTACGCAGACACACGCACGCACACACGGTACGCAGACACACGCACGCACACACGGTACGCAGACATATGCACGCACACACGGTACGCAGACATATGCACGCACACACGGTACGCAGACATATGCACGCACACACGGTACGCAGACATATGCACGCACACACGGTACGCAGACATATGCACGCACACGGTACGCAGACATATGCGTGCGCACACACGGTACGCAGACATATGCGTGCGCACACACGGTACGCAGGCATATGCGTGCGCACACACGGTACGCAGACATATGCACGCACACACGGTACGCAGACATATGCACGCACACACGGTACGCAGACATATGCACGCACACACGGTACGCAGACATATGCGTGCGCACACACGGTACGCAGACATATGCGTGCGCACACACAGTACGCAGACATAAGCGTGCGCACACACGGTACGCAGACATATGCGTGCGCACACAAGGTACGCAGACATATGTACACATACAGACATACACATAAAACAGACAAATATATATACACAGTCATACACACTGACATTCACATACATGCACTCACACAGACCCATTACTAATATTTTTAATATGGGGATTGGGGAAGCCTCACTCACCTGTCCCCGGTCCAGTGTCCTGTCCAGCAGCTCCTCGGGTATGGGGCAGTGCAGGGCCCCCGGCGTGTCACAGACTTCATGGCCCTGGAACATCAGAGGGGCCCACTTGCGGTCAGGTCCGGGCCCCTCCCGCCCATCTGTGCAGGACCTCCGCTCCGACGGTGTTTGATTGCCGGCACTCCCCCCAGACATGGCCGCGCGCTGTGCAGCTGTGTCTGCTAGTAATGACGCGGCAGGAGCGACACACAAGCACAATTAAAGGTGCAGTGCCGTCGACCCTGCCGTGTCATTACTAGCAGACACAGCCGGACAGCGCGCGGCCATGTCTGGGGGAAGTGCCGGCAATCAAGCAGCGCCTGCGTCCCTGAACAGGTGCCGAGGAAGCGGCCAGGGCCCCGACAGTGAGTGGGCGGGTGGGTGTGTGGGCCCGGCCCCGACAGTGAGTGGGCGGGTGGGTGTGTGGGGCTGGGCCCCTCTGATTTTCCAGGGCCCCGGCACTTGCCCGGGTACGCCGGGTGCTGACGCCAGCCCTGTATACAAACAATGGCGAAAAGGTGATTATTTAAAACAGATGTCAAGAATTGCTCAAAGTTTTTCACATTTTTAGCTATCATGTGATTTTTGTCTATCCTGGATATCTATTTACTTATATTACCATATTATCCAGAGTTGCTGGATTTTCATTGTATCAACTATATTAGATATACTTATATTCTAGCTTATGGAGGGTCTATAGCGACCTGGGACGGCTAGTGCAGTCTTGTTCCTGTCACTATATTTTTTTTTCCCCCCTTTACTTTAATCCAGGAAACCCCCTGGACTATCCCCATAACGCTTAACTCCATTCAGCCCAGAAATCCACGGGACCACTGGTCTAACTAGGCCCACCTTCATATATACTTTTTATTCACATTTATTAATAATCATGCTGTAAAATCCTAAACACTGAAACCCAGAGCAACATTTATAGTTCTGCTGATCGGCAGAGCATTTATACACCAGACACATTCAGAGCTGTATTCATAATCCTGCGGCAGCCTGCTTTTACACAGAGCTGTGTTCTAAAATATTGTTTTAAATCCTGCCTTTTTTACTCATCACATCCAGAGCTGTATTCACAATTCTCCTGTTACATCCTGCTTTTTTTTTATTTCAGCCACATTATTCAGAGCTGCGTTCACTATTCTTGTCATATGCCCTGTCTTAATAGTCCAGTCACATTCAGAGCTGCATTCATAACTCTACTGATACATCTTATCTTAGTACTCCAGTAACATCAATGGTGGCGTTCACAATTCTTCCGCTACATCCTGCCTTTTACTTCAGTCACTTCCACAGCTGCATTCACTATTCTTACGACATGCCATGTCTCAACAGTCCAATCATATTCAGAGTTGTACTCACAATGCTACCGATACATCGTCGTCTTAGTACTCTAGTGACATCAATGGTGGCATTCACAATTCTTCCACTACATTCTGCCTTTTTCCTTCAGTCACATCCAGAGCTGCATTCACAATTTTTCCACAACATTCTGCCTTTTTCCTTCAGTCACATCCAGAGCTGCATTCACAATTTTTCCACTACATTCTGCCTTTTTCCTTCAGTCACATCCAGAGCTGCATTCACAATTCTTCCACTACATTCTGCCTTTTTCCTTCAGTCACATCCAGAGCTGCATTCACAATTTTTCCACTACATTCTGCCTTTTTCCTTCAGTCACATCCAGAGCTGCATTCACAATTCTTCCACTACATTCTGCCTTTTTCCTTCAGTCACATCCAGAGCTGCATTCACTATTCTTCCACTACATTCTGCCTTTTTCCTTCAGTCACATCCAGAGCTGCATTCACAATTCTTCCACTACATTCTGCCTTTCTCCTTCAGTCACATCCAGAGCTGCATTCACAATTCTTCCACTACATTCTGCCTTTTTCCTTCTGTCACATCCAGAGCTGCATTCACAATTCTTCTGTTACATCCTGCCTTTTTATTTCAGTCATATCATTCAGAGCTGCATTCACTATTCTTGTGACTTGCCCTGTCTTAATAGTCCAGTCACATCCAGAGCTGTATTCACAATTCTTCTGTTACATCCTGCCTTTTTATTTCAGTCATATCATTCAGAGCTGCATTCACTATTCTTGTGACTTGCCCTGTCTTAATAGTCCAGTCACATCCAGAGCTGAATTCACAATTCTACTGATGGGTCTCCTCTTAGTACTCCAGTCACATCCATGGCTGCTTTCACTATTCCGCTGGAGGCCTGTTAGTTCTCAGGCTGCGGACCCCATATTTCAGTGTGGCCCCCTGCTGGTTCAGACTCTGCCCGTTTTTTTTTCTAGCAGTTTTGTTCCTTTTGTTGCAATTTCGTCTTTTTTTTACAAACTTGAACCCAGCAGTTTTTCCATGAGCTGCAGATGTCACCTTGAAGACACCGGATCTGAGCCGTTTCGGATTCCTCCTCCCCGGGTGTCACCTAGGACTCGGCTCTCCCCTTTCCTTCCTGTAACTTTCTATGGGCTGCACTTCTCGGCTCTTTGCACAATGTTCTTCGCGCCTTTTATGTTTGCGGATCTTTCTGAGCGACGGCTTTGAATTATCGCAAACATTTCAACTTCCCAATGAAGTCTCGGGAGATTGTAAAATCCTCAATCTGAGGAAGCGTCGTCCTGATTTGTGCTGGATGCGATTCTTTGGTGGAGTTTGGTGGAGGCAGGTAGGGTACAGCGAAGGACAAAGAACAAAGCGCTTTATGTCTGTAAACAGTCGTCAGGCTGCACAGAGTCGCCTTTGTTCTGCGGCGCGCCGATAATGAAAGGACTCGGCTGGATTCTCATCTATTAATGTCATAACGCATCAGTCAGCGCAGGATCACATTCTGCAGAAACCAGCAGGCAGCAAATATGACAGGCAGAAATAGAAAAACTAACACCAAAAATGGCGCCAGTGATGTGCCAGGTGCTAAAAATTGCACAAAATCTAGTATGGGTTATGCGCCAATTATCAGCGTCCACGTTCTCCAGCCATAAGGAAGAAATGGGTCTCGTTAAGCCACTCGCACAATTTGGATACATTCGATGTAACGGTCGTATATGGGGACTATTCATACAGAGCGGATTAACTGGATAGTGATATAAAAAAAATTAGCTCTCGACCAGAAGGAAGAGAACATCCTCACTGGAGAGATACTTTACCTCCTTCAGAGGGGCGAGCTGATCTTCATACTTTACCTCTAAGACTCTATACCCAAAAGCCGGATCCCCCCCAAAATACAACCCAGTCATTGACTCTATACCCAAAATCCGGATCCCCCCAAAATACAACCCAGTCATTGTAAAGTGAAAAGTTCTGCCACATTCTAACTTTTTAATTACTTGCAACACCTCCGCTTCCTGTCAGTAAACAGAAACAATGTTGTTTACATTCGGAGATTGAGAATCTTTCCTCACATTGATACAATGTATCAGGGGAAGTAATCATCTTTGAGTTTAGCACAGAAGCAGCACAGATCTCTCTGCTGTGAAGGATCCAGGTTGATACAATGTATCAGTGCAGGATATGATCTATCAGCCTGGATCCTTGACAGCAGAGAGATCTGTGCTAAACTCATAGATGATTATTACTTACACTGATACATTTGTAACAAGAAAATGTTTCCACTTGAGAACAGGGAATGAATTCAAGTGGAACTGAAATGAACTAAAAATTTTTCAAAAATCAGTATTTGCCAAAATACAGATTTTTTTATTTTTTTTTCTAATTCGCTTCCGCACAGATTCAACAATATAGCGGCAGCTCTGAAAATCCACACGAAGAAGCAGCATGTACTTATCTCTAATGTCAACAACTGAGAAAGTGGGAGACTACAGATCATGATGGGTTTTCAGTGATCTTACCAATGGTAAGGAATGAAAAATAGAATCAAAACATTGCAAAACTGAAGTTTTTTTTATTAAAAAAAAGTGTGCGAACACTGCAATGCATCTTAAAAAAAAAATAAATATAATAATAATAATTATATATATATATATATATATATATATATATATATATATATATATATATATATATATATATATAATATCCAGGTTGCAGATTACAGTCACTGATCTTTCAGCAAGTAGAGAGAATGGAGGATGAAGAGAAAAGCATGACTGCAGGATCAGACTACACATTGCTTGTTTGTAGTCTGTAACCATAGAAACGCATTGGTCTGCATGGGAGCTGCCAACATCAAACGGGAGGAAATATTTAAATCAAGATTGCAAAGTTGTTTTATTTTTGTTCTAGATGCATTGCAGAAATTAACAATTGGTAACAGAAAAACCTGTTAATCCTTTAAGAAGCTGAAGTCATGAACATTAAATACAAATTTAGAAATCCACCTGGAGAAGTTCATTCAACCCCTCTGGTTCAAGACTCCATAATCTCCACAGTTTCTCAACAGAAAACATGGAAAGTAGAGAACTGAAAAAAAACGCTCCTTTGTGATAATGATTTCTTTCTGTTTTCTTGCCCCCAGTAAAACATTGCACAGAAGACAACGACCCAGGACTCGTATGAGGTCAAGAGGCGGCTGTAAAGCTACAAGGTCAACGAAATCCTCACATCAATAACTGCCGAAAATCTTTTGTGTGACTCATCAATCTCCTTAAGGAACCTAAGAAATGTCAATCAAATAAGATGAAGGTATGAAGCTGGAGGCGTTGGGGTTGTTCTGTGCGATACATTCCTCCATTGGCGTGCCTTTTTCATTAAAATCCTCCACATTTCCAGTTTATGGGTTAATCATTGCCCCTCTTCCACCCCCATGGTGGATCTTTCTTTTATATTCTGCTATGAAATGGAGGTTTACCATGAAACAAGTCATCGTGATCCTTTCCTAATCCCAAAGAGCCAAAGGAAAAAGTACGTACCCCCGAATCCTAAATGGGAGACCCCCCCTGATAACAAGCAAGGACGTGGTAATCATGCCCAGCCGCGCTCTTCCGTTTGCTCATCTCTTCTCGCCGCACAATGTTTCTTGTTGTTTGTAAATAAATCCAAAACTTTTTTGCAACATAATATAAAAAAGATAATCAAAATCTTTAATACATTCTCTGACAATATCACAGGGCAGTTTGGGGAGGGTGTCTCACGAGGTTGGCACATAAGCAGAAAATACTCATTACAAACAGTAAAAAACATACATGCTTTTTTGTCACATCTGAGTCCACGGGAGTGGCCCTCACCGGTCAGGCTCGGACAGATCCTCAGAGGCGGGTTAAAACGTTGGCGGTCTCAACCCATTTCCTGTCGACGGAAACCTCTGTCCGCGGGAAAAATGAAAAAGAAAATCAAACACAAACAGCAGAATTCCCGACAGAAAAAAATAAAACAATAAAAAAAATGCAGAGAGAGAGAGAAAGAGATCGAGATAACATGCATTCGGAGACAGAAGACCCCCCGGGGCTTCAGCCAATCACATTACCAGATCCTGCCAGCCAATCACGCTCAGGAACGGTCTGCGTATCACACACAGTTGTTTGGTCTTTAAAACCTTGTTGTTTTTTTTTGGAAATGAAGAAAAATTTAAAGAAATAGGAAAAAAAAAAAAAAAAAGAAAGAAACAGAAGTTTTGAAAACTTCAATAAATGAGTGTCAATGTGGAAGCCAGGTTACTGAAGTACTTGTTGCTGGGGGGAGGGGGGGGGGTTCCGAGAAAAATTGGACTCCCCGAATGTTAAAAGCAAAAGTTGGATATGAAAAGGTAGGAATTTGTATGCAAAAAAGTTCTGTACAGAAAGATCTGAGTCTGATGGTCCCCAATATAGGCAGAAGAGCCCTGGTAAGGCCCGCCTACAAACTTGCTTCACGCGGGGCTGGGCGCTCATCGCTTGGTCCTGGCCCCTGAGATATAAGCCAGGAATAGTTCAGATGGCTTGGATAAAGCAGCTTTTCCCCAGTCCTCCAAAGGCTGTGCACCATCATTTTCCAGCAGCTCCTCTCCTCCCATGATTGACCGCTGTGAGTGAGGCACGAGATGGAGAGGAAGCGAGCCGCACCACACAACGCAGGAATGAAAATGTAGCTGCTGCCTCTTCCATCATAGATGAGCAGGCCGCCTAGATCACCAGGTTGTTATAACTGACATACTTTTTCTTTGTGGCTGGGCCTGAAAACAAAAAACAAAAACAAAAAGGAAAATATAATAAACCAATAAAATGATACAAAAGTAGCAAAATTAGAGGCTTCAGAGATTATTTTATTGCTCATTTGCACAAAGTTAAGCAACTTTTCAAATAGCGTTTAATCTAAAAAAAATTCTTTCATTTACTGCCGAGTTATCTCTGTATTTCCACTATTTTGCTACAGTACATGCTTTTGTAAAAAAAAAGTGTTAAAACAGCCAACAAAGATCCTGCTCCTGGTTCTGACCCCATTATCTCTGCCTTTCCCTTCCCTTTTCTTAGTGCAGGACACAGCAGCACATAGAGGGGGAGAAATGTACACACATCAATCCCCCCACCCTGGAAAATAAGGACATTTTCTAAATTCTCAAGAGAAAATAAGATCTAAACAAGGAGGAAAGTACAAAAAGAGGAGCCACGTGCAGCAGAGACAGTTTACTTATTCATATTCATTAAGAATGAAGACCCCAGCACCCTCGATATACACGGGCCTCACATCCAGCCTCTATTACTGACAATGACACTTCTAAAAAGATACAAAAATTTAATTAGGATGTAAATTGCAAATCAGGAGGTCTGGAAAAAAATGAATTCAAGTAGATTTTAGACTGATATTTTTTTGCAATTTTAATACTAAGCAATCACCCCCTTCATGAATGGGTAGGTTGTGAGTGGTGGTCTCATCAGTATTTTACAAATGTGTTGCCGCCATCTTTATTATACAGGTTTGCTGCATCCAGATAGTAAATACTATTGCCCATTTTTGCTGTGTTCATTCTTTAATTTTTTGGTAATTTTTATTCCTCTTTTGACCTTTGCTTTTAATTATACTTATTTACTTGCATCATGGTGTATTTCCATTTTGTTTTTATCATAGGTTTTGTCAATAATACTGCCCCCTACGTATAAGAATATAACTACTATAATACTGCCCCCTATGTATAAGAATATAACTACTATAATACTGCCCCTATGTACAAGAATATAACTACTATAATACTGCCCCTATGTACGAGAATATAACTGCTATAATACTGCCCCTATGTACAAGAATATAACTACTATAATACTGTCCCTATGTACAAGAATATAACTACTATAATACTGCTCCTATGTACAAGAATATAACTACTATAATACTGCCCCCTATGTACAAGAATATAACTACTACAATACTGCCCCTATGTACAAGAATATAACTACTATAATACTGCCCCCTATGTACAAGAATATATCTACTATAATACTGCTCCTATGTACAAGAATATAACTACTATAATACTGCCCACTATGTACAAGGATATAACTACTATAATACTGCCCTCTATGTACAAGAATATAACTACTATAATACTGATCCTATGTACAAGAATATAACTACTATAATACTGCTCCTATATACAAGAATATAACTACTATAATACTGCTCCTATGTACAAGAATATAACTACTACAATACTACCCCTATGTACAAGAATATAACTACTATAATACTGCCCCCTATGTACAAGAATATAGCTACTATAACACTGCCCCTATGTACAAGAATATAACTACTATAATACTGCCCCCTATGTACAAGAATATAACTACTATAATACTGCCCCTATGTACAAGAATATAACTACTATAATACTGATCCTATGTACAAGAATATAGCTACTACAATACTGCCCCTATGTACAAGAATATAGCTACTATAACACTGCCCCTATGTACAAGAATATAACTACTATAATACTGCCCCTATGTAGAAGAATATAACTACTATAATACTGCTCCTATGTACAAGAATATAACTACTATAATACTGCCACTATGTAGAAGAATATAACTACTATAATACTGCCCCTATGTACAAGAATATAACTACTATAATACTGCCCCCTATGTATAGGAATATAACTACTATAATACTGCTCCTATGTACAAGAATATAACTACTATAATACTGTTCCTATGTACAAGAATATAACTACTATAATACTGCCCCTATGTACAAGAATATAACTACTATAATATTGCTCCCTATGTACAAGAATATAACTACTATAATACTGCCCCTATGTACAAGAATATAACTACTATAATACTGCCCCCTATGTATAAGAATATAACTACTATAATACTGCCCCCTATGTACAAGAATATAACTACTATAATACTGCCCCCTATGTACAAGAATATAACTACTATAATACTGCTCCTATGTACAAGAATATAACTACTATAATACTGCTCCTATGTACAAGAATATAACTACTATAATACTGCCCCCTATGTACAAGAATATAACTACTATAATACTGCTCCTATGTACAAGAATATAACTACTATAATACTGCCCCCTATGTACAAGGATATAACTACTATAATACTGCTCCTATGCACAAGAATATAACTACTATAATACTGCCTCCTATGTACAAGAATATGACTACTATAATACTGCTCCTATGTACAAGAATATAACTACTATAATACTGCCCCTATGTACAAGAATATAACTACTATAATACTGCCCCTATGTACAAGAATACAACTACTATAATACTGCTCCTATGTACAAGAATACAACTACTATAATACTGCTCCTATGTACAAGAATATAACTACTATAATACTGCTCCTATGTACAAGAATACAACTACTATAATACTGCTCCTATGTACAAGAATATAACTACTATAACACTGCTCCTATGTACAAGAATAGGACTACTATAATACTGCTCCTATGTACAAGATTATAACTACTATAATACTGCCCCCTATGTACAAGAATATAACTACTATAATACTGCCCCCTATGTACAAGAATATAACTACTATAATACTGCTCCTATGTACAAGAATATAACTACTATAATACTGCCCCCTATGTATAAGAACATAACTACTATAATACTGCCCCCTATGTATAAGAACATAACTACTATAATACTGCTCCTATGTACAAGAATATAACTACTATAATACTGCCCCCTATGTACAAGAATATAACTACTATAATACTGCCCCTATGTACAAGAATATAACTACTATAATACTGCCCCTATGTACAAGAATATAACTACTATAATACTCCCCCTATGTACAAGAATATAACTACTATAATACTGCCCCCTATGTACAAGAATATAACTACTATAATACTGCCCCTATGTACAAGAATATAACTACTATAATACTGCCCCCTATGTACAAGAATATAACTACTATAATACTGCCCCCTATGTACAAGAATATAACTACTATAATACTGCCCCTATGTACAAGAATATAACTACTATAATACTGCCCCTATGTACAAGAATATAACTACTATAATACTGCTCCTATAAACAAGAATATAACTACTATAATACTGCCCGCTATGTACAAGAATATAACTACTATAATACTGCCCCTTATGTACAAGAATATAACTACTATAATACTCCCCCTATGTACGAGAATATAACTACTATAATACTGCTCCTATGTACAAGAATATGACTACTATAATACTGCCCCCTATGTACAAGAATATAACTACAATAATACTGCCCCTATGTACAAGAATATAACTACTATAATACCGCCCCCAATGTACAAGAATATAACTACTATAATACTGCCCCTATGTACAAGAATATAACTACTATAATACTGCTCCTATGCACAAGAATATAACTACTATAATACTGCTCCTATGTACAATAATATAACTACTATAATACTGCGCCTATGTACAACATTTTGGCTTTCATTGCTTGATACCATTTGCGTTCTGGCGCCAGTTCCCCGTGTATCGGAGCCTCGGCAGCCATGTAATGATGTAGTGAGGATTGCAGCCTCCTCTTACAATCTCGGTGTTTTTTTCCCGCTGAGCAGATGATGTCATTTCTCCGTTGTCTTATCCCGTTACTTCCGCACACATTGTGTCTCTGCTTATTACTATAGTGAGGCATCAGGGCAGCGATTCGCCATCTTTACTGCCAGGAAGTAAATAGAAACCGCGGCAGTTAAGGAGCAAATAAACCAACATCAGACATCAATAAACATTAGAGGACGTCGGATCCTAAGTGAAATAATGAACTTTTAAAAGCTAAAGTGTTCACTTCGATAAATTAAATGTATCCAGGGCGGAATTCTACGATAAATACAAAGTAATGACCTTGACAACCAATCAGAGAATTGTTCAGGTTTACATGGATACATTCTGTCTTACTGCCCTTGTCCTGCTCAAACAGTTGCTTTGGTTACAATGTATCAATGCAGATAATTCTGTGAGAGATGAAGACAAATTTTTTCTTCTGTCCGAAGCCTTTGTTACCATGTATCAATATAAAAAGCAAAGTAAAGCAGAGATGTGGTGCAGTTGCAGTGTTTCGCTCTGCCTACAACGATACATTGTGACGAACTGCAGCTGTGTCAGCAGGACGAGATGAGGATGGGGTTTTAGTCTCAAAATGTACGCAGCCAAGGTTCTAATAGGTGAAAATAATAGTGAGAAATTAAACAATGAAGAACGCAACAGAAGATGAAGAAACTGGATGAAAAATAGAAATTCGGTGGAATCATATCCAAGAGGAAAAAGCAGCCGGAATCATTTTCAAGAAAATTCGGGTTTTACATTGGTGCCTTTTCTTCAGTGGAGCCAGATTACTCCACTTCTGCTCGTTATCGTTTTAAAAATTAAACAGGTCTGAATTGACCCTTAAACCCGGATAAAATATTTATCACCATGGACATTAGTAAAATGCGATCCTCAGAATTAATGCGCTGAAAGGAGACGAGTCTGCGCTAAGTATTAATGGAACCTGGAATTGTAATGGTGAGAAAGGTCAATGCACTGGTGCTCTCTGCTGGCTCCTCATGAGGTGAGAGAACCACTAATCATCCTGACAAACATCCCAGCTCTTATATACTAAGTGACAAACACAGACACAATAAATATACAAGCCATGCATCAGCTGACAACTACAATGAAATGAACGTAAATATATCCAATAACTGTGCTTAATACATGTACCACCACTGAAAGTCGTCAGGAAAAAGGATAAGTATACTCATTACTCTTATCATAATTAGTGTTGAGCCACCCCCATAGTGTTCGGGTTCGGTTCGGTTCGTCGAACACCGTTAAAACCAATGGCAGGCAAACAAAAACACATAGAAAACACCTTCAAAGGTGTCCAAAAGCTGACAAACTGCTCAGAAGACACAACTAACACATGGAAAAGTGACAAGTACATATAGTCATGCGAAAAGAAAAGAGGTGGAGGAGTAAAAGGAGGGGGAGACACAGATATAGGCATGTCATGCCCTTCTAAAATCAAGAAAGGCTGGAGTAAAAATCTAAAATCAGCCTACCAACACCCAGACGTCGAGACAAGAAAATTAAAAAAAGAAATATCTTTAGGTAGAATGGCGGTTCCATTCAGAACACTTTCCTTACAAGACGTAGTGGTATCCCCGTTGTGAGTTGTGCCAAATACGGAACCCAATACATTCGGACTAATCCACCATTTGTCATATCCAAGGAGCAGGTCAGTAAATGACAACATCGACGCGGAACCAAGTACAGTAGTATATACTGTACATCCTTTGACAAGGCAATCAGGCGGATCAAGAAGTTGGGAAGGGTCACCCTAATGGCCAAAACAGGCAATGAGCGGGCGTTCCGGTTACTTACTAACTGTGCCTCCGAATAGTGTCCACCTATTGGGCTGCTTCTGGGAAGGAGCATACTATATAGATCGCTGTTTGCTCATGGGGTGCTCAAGATCCTGCTCTCTATTTGAGGCGTTTAGTTGCTTCCTCGAATGGGTTGTAATGGACGTTTCTAAGGGGGCACAGATTATCCATTACCTCGACAACTTCTTATGCCTGGGCCCAAAAGATTCGCCACAGTGTGAATACACGCGGTAGTCCACCTGTGAGAAGGAGAGAGCTGGAGGGAGAGCGGACACCACAGAGCCGAGGGGTTAGATGGAGAACGGAAGAAGGAAGGAGGGCGAGGGAGGTAAGGGAGTACAGTGGAAGGCCGACCTGAGCTCCCCCACGTTCCTGCTGGGCGGGGAACAGCCCTGGGAAGAAAAGCCGCTTGCGCATCCCTTTGAGGTTACGGGCGCGAGCGGGCAGAGGGACTACGCTGGAGTGCGAAGCTGACACGGCCAGGCCGTTCCTGCCCGTGCGACCTCCGTGTCGCCGGGTTTGTGCCAGAGCCGCGGTGGACCCTGACGGCCAGCCCCCCTCTCCCAATACTGGTGCCTGTCCGCTGGTGGGTCGAGACCCCCCGCGGTGGAGGCAGGTCTAAGCTTTGTAATTTGAATGAATACACTTTAAATCCTTTTACAAGGATCTATTGGAGGGCAAGTCTGGTGCCAGCAGCCGTGGTAATTCCAGCTCCAATAGCGTCCACTAAAGCTGCTGCAGTTAAAAAGCTTTCATAAGGATCGAGCTCGGCTGTCCACCGCAAGGCGTGCTACCGCCAGTCCCAGCCCCTATGCCTTGGGGTGCCTCCCCGATGCTCTTCACTGAATGTCCTGGGGGCCCGAAGCATTTCCGTTGAAAAAATTAAGTGTCCAAACCACAGGTGGTGTAGCTTGCTTAACAGCCGGGATAATCCGCTGACTAGCAGACACTGCTACTAGGCACAAAGTATTGGCTGGGCATGATGCAGTTAAAAATTGATATTAGATACACAGGTGGCGTAGCTTGCTTCAGATGGGCTACTACAATGAGTAACAGACACTGCTACAGGCCCAAAAGGATTGGCTTAGCTAGATTTAGCCAAATGCTGTAAAATATACTTGCACAGCACTGGCACAGACCTGCCTGGCAAAAAGTGCTAGGAACTGCTGTAACCTAGTCCTGAAAAGGGCTGGAATTACAACTAGTCACTACTCCCTAAACCTTTCTGTCTATTTAAGAGCAAATTCGCTTGCAATTCACACAGTTACAAAGTAAAGCGCCCACAGCAGCAGCGGTGCCGTCTAACACACAGCTGCAGCAGTGAGAAAATGGTGGCGACGGGGAAAATGGCTTGGTCTTATAGGGCAAGGACATGTGACATACACAGCCAATGACACATGCCCTTGCTTGTGTGAAAAAAAGCACTTCGCTCCGTGTGTGCGCTGCTGATAGGCTGACAGATTGCACCTCCCCACTGTAAATGCGGGAAAGAGAAAAAAAAATGGAGATCTTCATTGTTCCTGCAGAGATCCATCCCCTGCCCCTCCCCCCGCCCCGCTGTACACTCAAACTGTGGATTAACATTAATTTTCATCATTACTGAGAAAAAATCCAGTTATGATTTTGGTGCACGAACAGTTATCGAACATAACCTCGAACAGCCGAATTTTTTGCAAATCGTTCGTGTTCGCCGAACGGCTCGAACACCGCCCAAAACAGCTCGAATTTGAGATTGGCGAACAGTTCAAGACGAATAACGCTCATCTCGAATCATAATATTGTAATACAGCTTAGAGTATGCAAGAATATATCTACTATAATACTGCCCCCTATGTACAAGAATATAACTACTATAATACTGCTCCTATGTACAAGAATATAACTACTATAATACTGCCCCTATGTACAAGAATATAACTACTATAATACTGCTCCTATGTACAAGAATATAACTACTATAATACTGCCCCTATGTACAAGAATATAACTACTATAATACTGCTTCTATGTACAAGAATATAACTACTATAATACTGCCCCTATGTACAAGAATATAACTACTATAATACTGCCCCTATGTACAAGAATATAACTACTATAATACTGCCCCCTATGTACAAGAACATAACTACTATAATACTGCTCCTATGTACAGGAATATAACTACTATAATACTGCCCCTATGTACAAGAATATAACTACTATAATACTGCCCCTATGTACAAGAATATAACTACTATAATACTGCTCCTATGTACAAGAATATAACTACTATAATACTGCCCCTATGTACAGGAATATAACTACTATAATACTGCCTCCTATGTACAAGAATATAACTACTATAATACTGCTCCTATGTACAGGAATATAACTACTATAATACTGCCCCTATATACAAGAATATAACTACTATAATACTGCTCCTATGTACAAGAATATAACTACTATAATACTGCTCCTATGTACAGGAATATAACTACTATAATACTGCCCCTATATACAAGAATATAACTACTATAATACTGCTCCTATGTACAAGAATATAACTACTATAATACTGCTCCTATGTACAGGAATATAACTACTATAATACTGCCACTATATACAAGAATATAACTACTATAATACTGCTCCTATGTACAAGAATATAACTACTATAATACTGCTCCTATGTACAGGAATATAACTACTATAATACTGCCCCTATATACAAGAATATAACTACTATAATACTGCTCCTATGTACAGGAATATAACTACTATAATACTGCCCCTATGTACAGGAATATAACTACTATAATACTGCCTCCTATGTACAAGAATATAACTACTATAATACTGCCCCTATGTACAAGAATATAACTACTATAATACTGCCCCCTATGTACAAGAATATAACTACTATAATACTGCTCCTATGTACAAGAATATAACTACTATAATACTGCCCCTATGTACAGGAATATAACTACTATAATACTGCCTCCTATGTACAAGAATATAACTACTATAATACTGCTCCTATGTACAGGAATATAACTACTATAATACTGCCCCTATATACAAGAATATAACTACTATAATACTGCTCCTATGTACAAGAATATAACTACTATAATACTGCTCCTATGTACAAGAATATAACTACTATAATACTGCTCCCTATGCACAAGACTATAACTACTATAATACTGCCCCCTATGTACAAGAATATAACTACTATAATACTGCTCCTATGTACAAGAATATAACTACTATAATACTGCCCCTATGTACAAGAATATAACTACTATAATACTTCTCCTATGTACAAGAATATAACTACTATAATACTGCCCCTATCTACAGGAATATAACTACTATAATACTGCCTCCTATGTACAAGAATATAACTACTATAATACTGCTCCTATGTACAGGAATATAACTACTATAATACTGCCCCTATATACAAGAATATAACTACTATAATACTGCTCCTATGTACAAGAATATAACTACTATAATACTGCTCCTATGTACAGGAATATAACTACTATAATACTGCCCCTATATACAAGAATATAACTACTATAATACTGCTCCTATGTACAGGAATATAACTACTATAATACTGCCCCTATGTACAGGAATATAACTACTATAATACTGCCCCTATGTACAAGAATATAACTACTATAATACTGCTCCTATGTACAAGAATATAACTACTATAATACTGCCCCTATGTACAAGAATATAACTACTATAATACTGCCCCTATGTACAAGAATATAACTACTATAATACTGCTCCTATGTACAAGAATATAACTACTATAATACTGCCCCTATGTACAAGAATATAACTACTATAATACTGCTTCTATGTACAAGAATATAACTACTATAATACTGCCCCTATGTACAAGAATATAACTACTATAATACTGCTCCTATGTACAAGAATATAACTACTATAATACTGCCCCTATGTACAAGAATATAACTACTATAATACTGCTCCTATGTACAAGAATATAACTACTATAATACTGCCCCTATGTACAAGAATATAACTACTATAATACTGCTTCTATGTACAAGAATATAACTACTATAATACTGCCCCTATGTACAAGAATATAACTACTATAATACTGCCCCTATGTACAAGAATATAACTACTATAATACTGCCCCCTATGTACAAGAACATAACTACTATAATACTGCTCCTATGTACAGGAATATAACTACTATAATACTGCCCCTATGTACAAGAATATAACTACTATAATACTGCCCCTATGTACAAGAATATAACTACTATAATACTGCTCCTATGTACAAGAATATAACTACTATAATACTGCCCCTATGTACAGGAATATAACTACTATAATACTGCCTCCTATGTACAAGAATATAACTACTATAATACTGCTCCTATGTACAGGAATATAACTACTATAATACTGCCCCTATATACAAGAATATAACTACTATAATACTGCTCCTATGTACAAGAATATAACTACTATAATACTGCTCCTATGTACAGGAATATAACTACTATAATACTGCCCCTATATACAAGAATATAACTACTATAATACTGCTCCTATGTACAAGAATATAACTACTATAATACTGCTCCTATGTACAGGAATATAACTACTATAATACTGCCCCTATATACAAGAATATAACTACTATAATACTGCTCCTATGTACAAGAATATAACTACTATAATACTGCTCCTATGTACAGGAATATAACTACTATAATACTGCCCCTATATACAAGAATATAACTACTATAATACTGCTCCTATGTACAGGAATATAACTACTATAATACTGCCCCTATGTACAGGAATATAACTACTATAATACTGCCTCCTATGTACAAGAATATAACTACTATAATACTGCCCCTATGTACAAGAATATAACTACTATAATACTGCCCCCTATGTACAAGAATATAACTACTATAATACTGCTCCTATGTACAAGAATATAACTACTATAATACTGCCCCTATGTACAGGAATATAACTACTATAATACTGCCTCCTATGTACAAGAATATAACTACTATAATACTGCTCCTATGTACAGGAATATAACTACTATAATACTGCCCCTATATACAAGAATATAACTACTATAATACTGCTCCTATGTACAAGAATATAACTACTATAATACTGCTCCTATGTACAAGAATATAACTACTATAATACTGCTCCCTATGCACAAGACTATAACTACTATAATACTGCCCCCTATGTACAAGAATATAACTACTATAATACTGCTCCTATGTACAAGAATATAACTACTATAATACTGCCCCTATGTACAAGAATATAACTACTATAATACTTCTCCTATGTACAAGAATATAACTACTATAATACTGCCCCTATGTACAGGAATATAACTACTATAATACTGCTCCTATGTACAGGAATATAACTACTATAATACTGCCCCTATGTACAGGAATATAACTACTATAATACTGCCTCCTATGTACAAGAATATAACTACTATAATACTGCTCCTATGTACAGGAATATAACTACTATAATACTGCCCCTATATACAAGAATATAACTACTATAATACTGCTCCTATGTACAAGAATATAACTACTATAATACTGCTCCTATGTACAAGAATATAACTACTATAATACTGCCCCTATGTACAGGAATATAACTACTATAATACTGCCTCCTATGTACAAGAATATAACTACTATAATACTGCTCCTATGTACAGGAATATAACTACTATAATACTGCCCCTATATACAAGAATATAACTACTATAATACTGCTCCTATGTACAGGAATATAACTACTATAATACTGCCCCTATGTACAGGAATATAACTACTATAATACTGCCTCCTATGTACAAGAATATAACTACTATAATACTGCTCCTATGTACAGGAATATAACTACTATAATACTGCCCCTATATACAAGAATATAACTACTATAATACTGCTCCTATGTACAAGAATATAACTACTATAATACTGCTCCTATGTACAAGAATATAACTACTATAATACTGCTCCCTATGCACAAGACTATAACTACTATAATACTGCCCCCTATGTACAAGAATATAACTACTATAATACTGCTCCTATGTACAAGAATATAACTACTATAATACTGCCCCTATGTACAAGAATATAACTACTATAATACTTCTCCTATGTACAAGAATATAACTACTATAATACTGCCCCTATGTACAGGAATATAACTACTATAATACTGCCTCCTATGTACAAGAATATAACTACTATAATACTGCTCCTATGTACAGGAATATAACTACTATAATACTGCCCCTATATACAAGAATATAACTGCTATAATACTGCTCCTATGTACAAGAATATAACTACTATAATACTGCTCCTATGTACAGGAATATAACTACTATAATACTGCCCCTATATACAAGAATATAACTACTATAATACTGCTCCTATGTACAGGAATATAACTACTATAATACTGCCCCTATGTACAGGAATATAACTACTATAATACTGCCTCCTATGTACAAGAATATAACTACTATAATACTGCCCCTATGTACAAGAATATAACTACTATAATACTGCCCCCTATGTACAAGAATATAACTACTATAATACTGCTCCTATGTACAGGAATATAACTACTATAATACTGCCCCTATATACAAGAATATAACTACTATAATACTGCTCCTATGTACAAGAATATAACTACTATAATACTGCTCCCTATGCACAAGACTATAACTACTATAATACTGCCCCCTATGTACAAGAATATAACTACTATAATACTGCTCCTATGTACAAGAATATAACTACTATAATACTGCCCCCTATGTACAAGAATATAACTACTATAATACTTCTCCTATGTACAAGAATATAACTACTATAATACTGCTCCTATGTACAAGAATATAACTACTATAATACTGCTCCTATGTACAAGAATATATCTACTCTTCCCTCTCCTCTCATTTCAGCTGAAGACTTTGCTTCATTCCTTAAGCAGAAGATTGACATTAGACAAAGCTTTGGCCTACAGTCCCCATAGCCCTTCCTCAAATCTACTCAGCCCTCCGCCAAAACCAGCTTCTCCACCATTACGTTACGGAAGGTCAACTTTCCGCTCTACTCTCAAGATTACACCTCACCTCTTGTGAACTTGACCCAATCCCGTCACACCTCATCCCAAACTTCACCACAATCTCCACTGACCTCCCTCAGCTACATATAAGCTTCCATCCTACATGATGAGTGTCATGGGTTTACTGCGACAGAGAAGAGCCAGAAAACCGCAGCGTGTGAGTTCACATACACTTGCAATGAATAGAAGCACTTCTCCCTCTTATTAAATGGTGCTGGTTTCTTTCAGCAATGTAGGAGTTAACCTGCTCAGCTTTGGGTATCTGTAGCTTCCTACTTGGAAGTTCTCAGCTGAGCAGAATCAGCCACTCCCCTCTCCTATATAGTCTCTGCTCTGGCAGTATGGATTGCCAGTGTTAAGTCTTGTACTGCCTGGTGAGGAGTGGAGGATTCGGTGTTTGGTAGAGACGTTTAACGAGAGTTGTTCTGTGACTGTTGCTTGGAGTTTTGGCTGTGTGCATTATCCCATCCGCTTTTATTTTTGTTGACCTTCCTAAACCCTCCTATGTTCCCATATGTTCTCTGTGAATGCACATTTGTATGATTGGTAATTTCATTTATCTCAGTATGTCCTTTCCTGGTTTGTCTGGTTGGTGTATTTACATACACTATTCCTCCTCACTTCCCTGGGAGAGGGAGGGCACAGATCAGGGCTGATTCAGGAGAACAGCAAGGTACATGGCCCCAGCATCTTCACCATCAGAAGTAACCTGGGAAGCAGGGATAGCTAGGCCGCCCCTAGTGTTAGGGACAGGATAGGAGCCTCTGGTCTCGGGTTATCAGACAACAGCATTGTGACAATGAGTTTTCTTTTTTGCTCAATGTGTAACATTCTTTGGTCTTTGTCTCCCAGGAGGGAGCACATCCCAATAGTGCACATGCTGTAATGGTGGAGCGTGCTGATCTATCTGCTCCTTACACTGCAGATCTTTTCTGAGGAATACTCTTGTAAGATGACATGGTCTTGGGTGATTGCCCATAGGGTGATATTAAGCAGCAGGAAAACTCTGGGCCACTGTAAGATGCAGAACCCTGTATAAAGGGGGCAATCCTTGCTCTTAGCTTTGATAAACCATGATGTTCTTCTCTTGGCTTCCCTGGCATCTCTGGCACAGCAGCGGATAAGACTGGCAGCAGGGGGTGCGGAGTAAGCAACGAGCAGACAGTAATAACTGCACAGGCAGCAGAGGACATAAATCCAGCCTGGAACTTTCCCTGGCAGCGAAGTATTTGCAGACAGATCTCTCGATTAGTCATAAAACACTCGCTGAAGAATTAAATATGAAAGCGACGAGTAAAAACGGAGCAGAAAGGGCGAGCGGTGGCGATGACTCGGGCATCAGTCACCCGCGGTGGAGCAGCTCCCACTGGCGCGTCTCCCTGTGATTCCCCACCAATGGGACAGATGTTCGGGGGTCATTTACCAGCCATGGCCTCGCTGTTTGGCCGCCGCTGCTTCCAGCTGGTGATGCCCATTACTTAATGGGCACAGGACATGAAGGATGGGCAGAGAGGTGTCACTGACGATAGGGGCGCCGCGTTGTCCTGTATACGCAGTGAGCAGAGCGCGCTCCGAGCGAACAGATGGGAGGATGTTACGCTGCTTTTCCCTCCTAGATCTGATGGGGTTTATTGCTTTATTGAGCCAGAACTGGAATGTATTCATGGAGATTTCAGCTCCGGAGCTTTCATTCTGGCCAACAGCTGGAAGAAGACAGGAATTGATAGGACAATTTGTGCGGAGTGCGGGCGCTGAGCGGTGGATCCGCTGCGGCTGCACGACTCGCACTTTAAGCTTTAGAAACCTTGTCTGACAAATGTATCGAAAAGCAGCAGGGGACGCAGTAATGGCAGAGCCGCCATGTCAATCACGGCCTGCAAGGCATGCTGGGAGGGGGCTGCTTTCACTACTTGAGTCTGGAATGTTTGTTCCTTGTCTTTCGCTTAAAGGGGAAGTCTACATCGAATTAAAGGAATATTCTGCTTTCAGTTTCTATTTCGCCGTACAATCTTCTGATATCTTTCTGCATTGATTCCTGGAAGAAGTCACGTCCTACCGCAGGAGAGGTATCAGGAATGCAGCTTTGGATGTAACTAGAGCAGCAGAGATAACTGAACTGTAGTTACAGGGGTGACAACATAGGACTTCAGGGGCCCTCCTGCTTGCTGGGGGGGCGGTACCTTCCTAATGATTGACAGTTTGCACCAGCAGCAGCGCTGCGCCTCAGCCTGGGCAGTGCCATTTCCAATCCTGCAAGCAGAAGCAGCTTTACCTCTGGAGCATCAGCGGAGCGCAGAGGAACTGAAGCCGGCTGGATCCAGGCAGCTTCAGAGCAGTTTTTGCCACATGTAGAGCAAACAGATTGCAAGAATTGCCTAAGACTTCTGCCACCGCTGATAGACTGCAGAGGTGGTCGGTAACCAAAGCAATGAGCTATAAACTACAGAATTAGCAATCCCTCCATTGTTGACAACGGAGAGGCTTTTGATACAAGACAAATTGCAAAGTCACATGTTTTTACTTGCACTCTGCAATTTTAATTATCATGTTAAGAAAACCCCTTTAATAGTAATAGCGCGGCATCCCTTTAAGGCTGAGTTTGCTGCCCGGTCTCGGTAATGCTCAGCATGCATGGCTTCATCTTGCTCTCTGGAACTTTCCATTCTTAGACAGACACCTCTCTCGCCCGCAGCGCTTCGCACATGATTTTCTCTTCCCACACTTCACAATTATTTCAGTACTGTCTTGTTACAGCTTAATTTTAGCAATTTTGTTTCAAGGTGATAACTATGAGATAATCGTAGGCGGCGGGGTTAGACGCTGCGCACCTGAGCCCTGTGCACCTGAGCCCTGAACACCTGAGCTCCGCGCACCTGAGCGCTTCACACCTGAGCCCTGAACACCTGAGCTCCGCGCACCTGAGCGCTTCACACCTGAGCCCTGAACACCTGAGCTCCGCACACCTGAGCCCTGCGCACCTAAGCTCTGCGCACCTGAGCCCTGCGTGCCTGAGCTCCGCGCACCTGAGCCCTGCGCACCTAAGCTCTGCGCACCTGAACCCTATGCACCTGAGCCCTATGCACTTGAGCCCTGCGCACCTGAGCCCTGCGCACCAGAGCCCTGAATACCTGAGCTCCGTGCACCTGAGCCCTACGCACCAGAGCCCTGAACACGTGAGCCCCACGCACCTGAGCCCTATGCACCTGAGCCCTGCACACATGAGCCCTGCACACATGAGCCCTGCACACCTGAGCTCTGTGCACCAGAGCCCTGAACACCTGAGCTCCGTGCACCAGAGCCCTGCACACATGAGCCCTGCACACCTGAGCCCTGTGCACCAGAGCCCTGAACACCTGAGCTCCGTGCACCTGAGCCCTGAACACCTGAGCTCCGTGCACCTGAGCCCTGCGCACCAGAGCCCCGCGCACTGCACACCTGAACCCTGCACACCTGAGCCCTGCACACCTGAGCCCTGCGCACCTGAGCCTTGCGCACCAGAGCCCTGAACACGTGAGCCCCACGCACCTGAGCCCTGCACACATGAGCCCTGCACACCTGAGCTCTGTGCACCAGAGCCCTGAACACCTGAGCTCCGTGCACCAGAGCCCTGCACACATGAGCCCTGCACACCTGAGCCCTATGCACCAGAGCCCTGAACACCTGAGCTCCGTGCACCTGAGCCCTGAACACCTGAGCTCCGTGCACCTGAGCCCTGCGCACCAGAGCCCCGCGCACTGCACACCTGAGCCCTGCACACCTGAGCCCTGTGCACCTGAGCCTTGCGCACCAGAGCCCTGAACACCTGAGCTCCGTGCACCCGAGTCCTGCACACCTGAGCCCTGCGCACCAGAGCCCTGAACACCTGAGCTCCGTGCACCTGAGTCCTGCACACCTGAGCCCTATGCACCTTAGCCCTGCGCACCAGAGCCCTGAACACCTAAGCTCCGTGCACCTGAGCCCTGCGCACCAGAGCCCTGAACACCTGAGCTCCGCGCACCTGAGCCCTGCGCACCTGAGCCCTGTACACCTGAGCTCCGTGCACCTGAGCCCTGCGCACCAGAGCCCTATGCTCCTGAGCCCTGCGCACCAGAGCTCAGCGCACCTGAGCCCTGCGCACCAGAGCCCTGCGCACCAGAGCCCTGAACACCTGAGCTCTGCGCACCAGAGCCCTGAACACCTGAGCTCCGCGCACCTGAGCCCTGCGCACCAGAGCCCTATGCACCAGAGCCCTGTGCACAAGAGCCCTGAACACCTGAGCTCTGCGCACCTGAGCCCTGCGCACCTGAGCCCTGAACACCTGAGCCCTGAACACCTGAGCCCTGAACACCTGAGCCCTGAACACCTGAGCTCTGCGCACCTGAGCCCTGAACACCTGAGCCCTGAACACCTGAGCTCTGCGCACCTGAGCCCTGAACACCTGAGCTCTGCGCACCTGAGCCCTGCGCACCTGAGCCCTGCGCACCTGAGCCCTGAACACCTGAGCCCTGAACACCTGAGCCCTGAACACCTGAGCCCTTAACACCTGAGCTCCGTGCACCTGAGGTCTGCGCACCCGAGCCCTGCGCACCTGAGCCCTGCACACCTGAGCTCTGCACACCTGAGCCCTGCACACCTGAGCCCTGCGCACCAGAGCCCTGAACACCTGAGCTCCATGCACCTGAGCCCTGCGCACCTGAGCCCTATGCACCTGGGCCCTGCGCACCTGAGGTCTGCGCACCCGAGCCCTGCGCACCTGAGCCCTGCACACCTGAGCTCTGCACACCTGAGCCCTGCACACCTGAGCCCTGCGCACCCGAGCTCTGCGCACCTGAGCTGTGTCCCTAGTGTATACCAGGTACACCTTGGGGAATCGGGCATGCTTGTTTCTTGCTTTGCTGGAGTAGAGTCAGACCATGGGGCCGGGTGTAGGATCCGTTATGTTAAGCAGTGGAAGGGCTGGGGTACAGCCACAGTTGGGGGGTGGGGACTGGGGGGAAAATCTCACACCTGGGATTCGTCACATATGGGATCACTTTATGGCATGGGATTATTGGTGAGCAGCATTTTCCAGTTATATCATACATTTTATACTCTAATTACCTCCAGAGCAGAAATCACAGTTCTGCTAAGAATCACCATAAAATCTTATCCAGTGCAATGCACTTCAGCTGTACTCCAGATGTGGGACGTGCAGATGTAGCAGAGCTGACGTAAACCCTATTCGCAGTGGGTTCAGATACAGTCGTACTATATACATCTATACATTAGCGGAGAAGAATAGTTTACAGAAATTATTCTGCAATGTTCCCTTATACGGCCAATTTCATAAGATTGGGTGGGTTTCCGGCCATTTAATGTACCATGTACCTTGAGTATGGTGGGGGGGCCCACATAAGACCCCCGGGGTCTCACCGCCCTCTATAGTTACACGCCTGGTGCAGAGTGTCGGCATCTATCAGGTGACATATTGTCTTCATCTATGGGAGCAGGTGCCAGCGCAGATGTCACCCTGGGGGGTAATTGGGGCATCGCTGTCATATATAACCCTCTATAACCCCAGGTGGATATCACCGAGACTCGCCCTCTCTGATGAAATACGTCCCCATCAATACTCCCTGCCCGTATATTCACCCCTCACATCTCCAGAGAAAAAACCCCAACAGGGCGATAAATCCAAAGTGCACAGATTACGGCCAAGTGAAGCGGCCGCCATGTGATGTATGCAGGACAGCGAGGCGGAATAAATCACATGTGGTGTCACCTCCGGAACAGGACACCCCCAAAGCTGCCCCAGTCACGGTCACCGATTGTGAGATATTGGACAGCAAGTGCTTCTGTGCAGAGGGCGAGCACTTAATAAATGGCGCCATGCCTCCTCTTGTGTCTAAGTGCTAATCAATCTTATATTCATTGCAGAAATGTGGAAAATCGGGAAGAACTAATTAAAGGGACATCATCGCATATTAACATGAACATGTACAGTACAGACCAAAAGTTTGGACACACCTCATTTAAAGATTTTTCTGTATTTTCATGACTTTGAAAATTGTACATTCACACTGAAGGCATTAAAACTATGAATTACCACATGTGGAATTATATACTTAACAAAAAAGTGTGAAACAACTGAAAATATGTCTTATATTCTAGGTTCTTCACAGTAGCCACCTTTTGCTTTGATGACTGCTTTGCACACTCTTGGCATTCTCTTGATGAGCTTCAAGAGGGAGTCACTGTAAATGGTGTTCACTTCACAGGTGTGCCCTGTCAGGTTTAATAAGTGGGATTTCTTGCCTTATAAATGGGGTTGGGACCATCAGTTGTGTTGTGCAGAAGTCTGGTGGATTCACAGCTGATAGTCCTACTGAATAGACTGTTAGAATTTGTATTATAGCAAGAAAAAAGCAGCTAAGTAAAGAAAAACAAGTGGCCATCATTACTTTAAGAAATGAAGGTCAGTGCGAAAAATTGGGTAAACTTTGAAAGTGTCCCCAAGTGCAGTTGCAAAAACCATTAAGCGCTACAAAGAAACTGGCTCACATGAGGACCGCCCCAGGAAAGGAAGACCAAGAGTCACCTCTGCTTCTGAGGATAAGTTTATCCGAGTCACCAGCAACAGAAATCGCAGGTTAACAGCAGCTCAGATTAGAGACCAGGTCAATGCCACACAGAGTTCTAGCAGCAGACACATCTCTTCAACAACTGTTAAGAGGAGACTTTGTGCAGCAGGCCTTCATGGTAAAATAGCTGCTAGGAAACCACTGCTAAGGACAGGCAACAAGCAGAAGAGACTTGTTTGGGCTAAAGAACACAAGGAATGGACATTAGACCAGTGGAAATCTGTGCTTTGGTCTGATGAGTCCAAATTTGAGATCTTTGGGTCCAACCACCGTGTCTTTGTGCGACGCAGAAAAGGTGAACGGATGGACTCTACATGCCTGGTTCCCACCGTGAAGCATGGAGGAGGAGGTGTGATGGTGTGGGGGGGGCTTTGCTGGTGACACTGTTGGGGATTTATTCAAAACTGAAGGCATACTGAACCAGCATGGCTACCACAGCATCTTGCAGCGGCATGCTATTCCATCCGGTTTACGTTTAGTTGGACCATCATTTATTTTTCAACAGGACAATGACCCCAAACACACCTCCAGGCTGTGTAAGGGCTATTTGACCAAGAAGGAGAGTGATGGGGGGCTACGCCAGATGACCTGGCCTCCACAGTCACCAGACCTGAACCCAATCGAGATGGTTTGGGGTGAGCTGGACCGCAGAGTGAAGGCAAAAGGGCCAACAAGTGCTAAGCATCTCTGGGAACTCCTTCAAGATTGTTGGAAGACCATTTCCGGTGACTACCTCTTGAAGCTCATCAAGAGAATGCCAAGAGTGTGCAAAGCAGTCATAAAAGCAAAAGGTGGCTACTTTGAAGAACCTAGAATATAAGACATTTTCAGTTGTTTCACACTTTTTTGTTAAGTATATAATTCCACATTTCATCTTTAAATGAGAAGGTGTGTCCAAACTTTTGGTCTGTACTGTACATAAAGGCAAGGGGCTGCATGCAATGTGGCACGACCATGTGCAGGGGGTCTATCATACCCCCAATTCCTTATTCCCGTCCCCTGTACTTGACCCTCTAATAACCTTGCTGTGAACATAGAGAGGCGAAGACCAGTAGGGCTGAGGCTAACCAAGTTGGGTTCCCATCCAAGGGCCCCAAATGTGCAGGCACCGTCTCTGTGGACCCAAGTTGGTTCTAATTCGTGGAGATGAATCACAGTATAAATGAAAAGTTCTGAAACTTTCTAACAAACTTTGGCCCCAATTCCTCATTTTCATTCTATTTTTCTTAAAGGCACAATTAGAAACATTTGTAAAATCTCTGCTTTCTGATGAAAACCTTCTAGCCAGACGCTAGAAACCTGTTCTTATGCTTCTCACAGCTGAGGGTTTGTTACAATAGTATCTAGCCTAGACAATGCCATGTGTATGTGAGCTGAACACATCAGCAACACAAATGGCTCCAAATTGTTACAATGTATCAGACTGGATGTCTCACTGAGGACTGTCTGGACTGGATACAACTGTGACAAACCCTCAGCTGTATCAAGTATTAAGGAAGATTCACAAGTGGTTAGAAATGAGCGAATCAATTCGAGGCAAATCGAGTTTGCTTCCACTTTTTACAAAATAAGAACCATTAGAAAGTTTCAGAACTTTTAATTTCATAACAAAGTTTCTCTTACATAAAACTTTTTAACACTGTGATGCGATCGTCGTCAGCGTTATACGGCCGTCTGACTGCTCCCTTAGGGAAACTAAGGCAATGGATCCTCTGTGTTAGCAGCGAATCACAGTAAGATGGCGGCAGCGCAGGATACCGCGACTCCTGGCCGATAACATGACGCCATGGAGCCCAATGCCAGGAAAGAGGTAATGAAGCGCCTGGAACGTTTCCCTCTCATCGGAGCCAAACTACATGCAATTAAAGCAACATTAAAAAATATGTAAGGAAGTGAAATGTAAAGTTAAGTGGAATATAAAGAGCGAATATTCATAAAATATTAATGCTCCGCCACTTTAAGAGGCTGGAAGGTATTTCTTAATGACACGTCGTGAATTTCGGCGTTTAAATCGATTCTACAAGAGGTTTGATTACGATCTAGGTGAAAACTCCATAAAGCTTCATACTGGATGGAAGGAACCGTAAACTTATATACTGCCATAGAAAACTATAAAAAAATACAACTTCTCAGTTATATCTGGTCCTGGAAAAGCTGGGTGACTGCCAGCAGAGGGCAAGCATCCAGAGAGGTCCGCACCCGGCTGTATCAGGGTCCTAGATTCAATGCTACAGCTTTAGCAGAGGACACTTGTGTGCAATTCTATCTACAAGCTGGAAAAACATCTGAGCAGGATTTTGTCTACGTGTGTCATCCGTGTGACATCCGTGTGTCACCCATGTCACATGTACCAGAATAGGATGCAGAATAGAAATTACAGATGTTTAGGGGTTAAAGATAAGCAAAGATAGAGATAGATAATAGATAGATATCTGTGAGATGTATAATCAGTGCTTTGCGTGTGTAGTTTACTATACATGAATTAACTAATAAATAAATGAATAAAATGAACCAACCCAGGTAAAGCAGACAGCTGTAGGCTTATATTATTAGGCTGGGAAGGTTCCTGATTATTAAGCTCTTCCCAGCTTAAAAATATCATCCCGCAGCCGCCCCAGAAGTGTTGCATCACATTAGATGCTCCAATTCTTGTGCTTCGCCTGACTCTTCCCGATTGCCCTGGTGCAGTGGCAATCAGGGTAATAATGGTAACTGGAGTTGATGTCAGCTGTGAATTGTCCAAAAACATCAAGCCCTGGTGGTAGTAATGGAGAGGTCTCTATCAGACACCCCCCAAGTACTAACCCAGTAATCAAAAGAAAAACAGCCACACAAAAAAATACTTTATTTAAATATACAATCCCCAACACTTTCCTTGGTTCACTAATTTATTTAAAAAAAAAATGTTCCCATCCCGCTCCGACGTAGTCCAGAATTTCCCACAACGTTCCGCGAATCCAGCTCACGCGTTCCATGAGACCCGGTGACTGTGAAGAGCAGTGATGTCAGTAACGTTATTGCTCTTCATAGTCGCCGGTTCTCACGGAGCGCGTGAGCTGAATTCTGGGAACGTCGTGGGAAAAATGGACTGTGTCAGACCAATGTGGATTTTTTTTTTTAATAAATTGGTGAACCAGGGAAATAGTTGGGGGTGTTTATTCAAGTAAAGTATTTTTGTGTGTGTGTATTTTTTTTTTGATTACTGGATTAATACTGGGGGGTGTCTGATAGACGCCTCTCCATCACTACCACCAGGGCTTGATGTTTTTGAACAAATCACCTCCATCAACTCCAACTACCATTACCCTGATTGCCACCGCACCAGGGCAATTGGGAAGAGCAAAGGCAAAGTGCCAGAATTGAAGCATCTCATGTGATGCTCCACTTCTGGGGCAGCTGCTGGCTGGTACTTTTAGGCTGGGAAGGTCTCTAGTTATTGGCCCCTTCCCAGCCTAAAAATACCAGCCAGCAGCTGCCCCAGAAGTGGAGCATCACATGAGATGCTTCAATTCTGGCACTTCACCTTTGCTCTCAGCTGTCTGCTTTACCTTGGCTGGTGATCAAAAATCTTTTTTTTTTCATTTATTTATTTTTTTTCATTTATTTATAAGGTTAATACATGTACAGTAGATTACACATCCACAGCACTAATTATATATCTCATGGATATCTTTCTATCTATTTGCACATCTTTAACACATAAAAATCTGTAATTTCTATTCTGCATTCTATTCCGGTACGTGTCACACGGACGGCACAGAGGTGTTACACTTCATGTCATCCGTGTACATGTGGGCGGGACGTATTGTGATCCGTGCTGCAGGGAAAAAACAGACGTGTCTATGTGTGGGTCACACGGACATGTGCACAGCCCCATAGATTACAATGGGTGTGCGTGTGCACGTGTCTCCGGTGTGTGTGAAAATGAACGCCACACCTACCAGAAACATGGATATGTGAAGGGGGCCTTAGGCCTCATTCACATGTCTGTTTTACATGGATGGAACACATTATAATCTATGGAGCTGTTCACATGTCTGTTTCTTTAATGGACCTGTTCAGGGAGGGCACCAACGTCCCTTCACGGTTGACCAAGTGAGTGTCAAATTATTATGTTGATTGCGCAATCCAACAAAAAAACAGACGGAGGCAGTGCTCTGTATGGGGGGATTCAGAGAATCTCTAATCTCGATTATTTCTACTTAGCATTTTATATTGTTTTGAGTATATCAATAGCCAATCACCTACAGACATACTACAGGCTTGAACCAATGTTAGTACAATTATTATGGAAATACACATTATCATTAGTTTGGTGCATGGTGGAAATTTACAAGGTTATACACATCCCGGCTCAGACCAGTTAGATAACGGGAACAGGGTGTCTCACAGAATGTTCTTGTGAGAAAAGGTTAGTGTGGGAAAGTTGCATGAGAAAAGAAGGAAAGAATGTATGTTATGCAAGGAGTATAACAACATGATTTTAAAGCAAGCAGACAAAATGGAGTTGCTATAGCATGAATATTAATATGTCCTTTACACTTGGATAGCATGAATATTAATATGTCCTTTACAGACCAAGTGGTCTGCCAAAAATATGGAGGCATGTCCATATTTGAGTGGATAAAAATTACCCAGACAAAACTGTGGGACGGCAATATTTTATGTTTTAAAGGGAATCGGTCAGCAGGATTGATATTGACACAACCCCTTTAAGAGTTCCCCTTTAATAACCCAGTTTGCAGGAAGTCAGGTAGGAAATGTCGGCGTGGCCGCAGCTGGCGGAGCTCGGAGCCAGCAATGCGCGGTGTCTGTGGTGTCACTTTTCTCGGGTTTCCATCAATGTCCTCAAACAAAATAAACACTAATGGGGCCATTATATAACAATCCGGCAGCTTCCGTGCGTCCCGGGGGAGCACCGAGCTGCCAAAAGTGGCCACTCCCCGGCCATGAGGAACAATTACTACAGCCCATTAGTGGGGATTTATACTGATGGGCCAATAACAAACTCCCACAAGGAGACGGAGCCGAGATTGAGATTTCTATGGAGAAATGATGGGATCCGCGGAGTTAAAGGGACATTCCCATCCTGTAAAGTTTGGGTTTACAAGACCTCTGCATGCTGTCAGTGAATCGCCTGCGCAGACTGTCCAGACCCAACATCTGAGGGTTTGTTACACTTGCAGCCAGTCTTATATAAACAGTTTCCATTGATACATTTCACCTGCACAGATACTTTGTATCAAACCATCAGGACAAGAGATCAGAGTGTGCGGAGGGATCAGGCATAAATCAATATCATATCTGTCTATAAACTAAAGGAATTAGTGGGTTTAATAGTTTTAAGGTTGAATTTCGATTTAAGTTCATTTCGAGGCAGATTTATTCCTCTCCGCTGTGATAATGAAGCGTTCACAGACAGTTTTCGTATCTCGTCTCTTTAGGCACCTCGTGGTGTCGATCCACTTGTGAACATCGGTTTACAGGTTAAATTAGGGTTTTTTTAAAAAAAAAACTTTTTAATAAACTTTGCAAATGAATGCATTGCTCTACTCCGGTCACATCCAAAGCAGCATTCAAAACCTCACCTGCCATCTGTCCATCACTGCGTTGCACACCGGTGTAACAGCTGCAAAGCTGCAAGGGAAGCGCCACATCCTCAGATATACCAAGAGGAAAGTAACATTTATTGCAGCTTTGGATGTGTATAGAGTAAAAAATAACAAGTGACTCAAAATCAGCCCAAAAAGCACAGAGGTGCTGCTACATCCCAGCTGCAACAGACTTGGTTGTGATTAATTTTGCTGTTGAGCAAAATGTTTCATCTGAGCCCGGCCCAGGAGCCATATCTCTAGTCCGGACCGCCAGACCGCAGCATTGCCAGCCTCCTCCTACCTGCCGGCATCCCCGGCGCCACTCCTTATCAGTAGATCTGCCGCCGCCCCAGTAACAGATGTGTCCTTCCTCATTTTTGGCTGGAGACAGTGGCGGACATATCATTGGTGCAACCGCACAGGGGCCCAAGAGGTCGGGGGGCCACATCTGGCTCCATAGCAGCTGGAATTGTGCATTATGATGAGTTATTGTTCTGCACAGGGGCCCATATACTGTTCATGCACAGGGGTCCATATACTGTTCCTGCACAGGGGCCCATATACTGTTCATGCACAGGGGCCCATATGCTGTTCCTGCACAGGGGTCCATATACTGTTCCTGCACAGGGGCCATATACTGTTCCTGCACAGGGGCCCATATACTGTTCATGCACAGGGGCCCATATACTGTTCATGCACAGGGGCCCATATACTGTTCCTGCACAGGGGTCCATATACTGTTCCTGCACAGGGGCCCATATACTGTTCCTGCACAGGGGCCCATATACTGTTCCTGCACAGGGGTCCATATACTGTTCCTGCACAGGGGCCATATACTGTTCCTGCACAGGGGCCCATACACTGTTCCTGCACAGGGGCCCATATACTGTTCCTGCACAGGGGCCAAATACTGTTCCTGCACAGGGGTCCATATACTGTTCCTGCACAGGGGCCATATACTGTTCCTGCACAGGGGTCCATATACTGTTCCTGCACAGGGGCCATATACTGTTCCTGCACAGGGGCCATATACTGTTCCTGCACAGGGGTCCATATACTGTTCCTGCACAGGGGACATATACTGTTCCTGCACAGGGGTCCATATACTGTTCCTGCACAGGGGTCCATATACTGTTCCTGCACAGGGGTCCATATACTCTTCCTGCACAGGGGCCCATATACTGTTCCTGCACAGGGGTCCATATACTCTTCCTGCACAGGGGCCCATATACTGTTCCTGCACAGGGGTCCATATACTCTTCCTGCACAGGGGCCCATATACTGTTCCTGCACAGGGGCCATATACTGTTCCTGCACAGGGGTCCATATACTGTTCCTGCACAGGGGCCATATACTGTTCCTGCACAGGGGTCCATATACTGTTCCTGCACAGGGGTCCATATACTGTTCCTGCACAAGGGTCCATATACTGTTCCTTCACAGGGGCCATATACTCTTCCTGCACAGGGGCCCATATACTGTTCCTGCACAGGGGCCCATATACTGTTCCTGCACAGGGGCCCATATACTGTTCCTGCACAGGGGTCCATATACTGTTCCTGCACAGGGGTCCATATACTGTTCCTGCACAAGGGTCCATATACTGTTCCTTCACAGGGGCCCATATACTGTTCCTGCACGGGGGCCCATATACTGTTCCTTCACAGGGGCCATATACTGTTCCTGCACAGGGGCCATATACTGTTCCTGCACAGGGGCCATATACTGTTCCTGCACAGGGGTCCATATACTGTTCCTGCACAGGGGCCCATATACTGTTCCTTCACATGGGCCATATACTGTTCCTGCACAGGGGCCATATACTGTTCCTTCACAGGGGCCATATACTGTTCCAACACAGGGGCCCATATACTGTTCCTGCACAGGGGCCCATATACTGTTCCTGCACAGGGGGCCATATACTGTTCCTGCACAGGGGCCCATATACTGTTCCTTCACAGGGGCCCATATACTGTTCCTTTACAGGGGCCCATATACTGTTCCTTTACAGGGGCCCATATACTGTTCCTGCACATGGGCCATATACTGATCCTGCACAGGGGCCATATACTGTTCCTGCACAGGGGCCCATATACTGTTCCTGCACAGGGGCCATATACTGTTCCTTCACAGGGGCCATATACTGCTCCTGCACAGGGGCCCCTATACTGTTCCTGCACAGGGGCCATATACTGTTCCTGCACAGGGGCCCATATACTGTTCATGCACAGGGGCCCATATACTGTTCATGCACAGGGGCCCATATACTACTCCTGCACAGGGGTCCATATACTATTCCTGCACAGGGGTCCATATACTGTTCCTGCACAGGGGCCCATATACTGTTCCTGCACAGGGGCCCATATACTGTTCTTGTGCATTGGGCCCCCTATACTATTCCTGCACAGGGGCCATATACTGTTCCTGCACAGGGGTCCATATACTGTTCCTGCACAGGGGTCCATATACTGTTCCTGCACAGGGTCCATATACTGTTCCTGCACAGGGGCCCATATACTGTTCCTGCACAGGGGTCCATATACTGTTCCTGCACAGGGGCCCATATACTGTTCCTGCACAGGGGCCCATATACTGTTCTTGTGCATTGGGCCCCCTATACTATTCCTGCACAGGGGTCCATATACTGTTCCTGCACAGGGGCCCATATACTGTTCCTGCACAGGGGCCCATATACTGTTCTTGTGCATTGGGCCCCCTATACTATTCCTGCACAGGGGTCCATATACTGTTCCTGCACAGGGGTCCATATACTGTTCCTGCACAGGGGCCCATATACTGTTCCTGCACAGGGGCCCATATACTGTTCCTGCACAGGGGTCCATATACTGTTCCTGCACAGGGTCCATATACTGTTCCTGCACAGGGGCCCATATACTGTTCCTGCACAGGGGCCCATATACTGTTCCTGCACAGGGGCCATATACTGTTCCTGCACAGGAGCCCATATACTGTTCCTGCACAGGGGCCCATATACTGTTCCTGCACAGGGTCCATATACTGTTCCTGCACAGGGGCCCATATACTGTTCCTGCACAGGGGTCCATATACTGTTCCTGCACAGGGGCCCATATACTGTTCCTGCACAGGGGCCATATATTGTTCCTGCACAGGAGCCCATATACTGTTCCTGCACAGGGGCCCATATACTGTTCCTCCACAGGGGCCCATATACTGCTCCTGCACAAGGGCCCATATACTGTTCCTGCACAGGGGTTCATATACAGTTCCTGTACAGGGGTCCATATACTGTTCCTGCACAGGGGCCCATATACTGTTCCTGCACAGGGGCCCATATACTGTTCCTGCACAGGGGCCATATACTGTTCTTGCACAGGGACCATATACTGTTCCTGCACAGGGACCATATACTGTTCCTGCACAGGGGCCCATATACTGTTCCTGCACAGGGACCATATACTGTTCCTGCACAGGGGCCATATACTGTTCTTGCACAGGGACCATATACTGCTCCTGCACAGGGGTCCATATACTGCTCCTGCACAGGGGTCCATATACTGTTCCTGCACAGGGACCCATATACTGTTCCTGCACAGGGACCATATACTGTTCCTGCACAGGGGACCATATACTGTTCCTGCACAGGGGCCATATACTGTTCCTGCACAGGGGCCCATATACTGTTCCTGCACAGGGGCCATATACTGTTCCTGCACAGGGGCCCATATACTGTTCCTGCACAGGGGCCATATACTGTTCCTGCACAGGGGCCCATATACTGTTCTTGTGCATTGGGCCCCCTATACTATTCCTGCACAGGGGTCCATATACTGTTCCTGCACAGGGGCCCATATACTGTTCCTGCACAGGGGCCCATATACTGTTCTTGTGCATTGGGCCCCCTATACTATTCCTGCACAGGGGTCCATATACTGTTCCTGCACAGGGGTCCATATACTGTTCCTGCACAGGGTCCATATACTGTTCCTGCACAGGGGCCCATATACTGTTCCTGCACAGGGGCCCATATACTGTTCCTGCACAGGGGCCCATATACTGTTCCTGCACAGGGGCCATATACTGTTCCTGCACAGGGGGCCATATACTGTTCCTGCACAGGGGCCATATACTGTTCCTGCACAGGGGCCCATATACTGTTCTTGTGCATTGGGCCCCCTATACTATTCCTGCACAGGGGTCCATATACTGTTCCTGCACAGGGGCCCATATACTGTTCCTGCACATGGGCCCATATACTGTTCCTGCACAGGGGTCCATATACTATTCCTGCACAGGGGTCCATATACTGTTCCTGCACAGGGGTCCATATACTGTTCCTGCACAGGGTCCATATACTGTTCCTGCACAGGGGCCCATATACTGTTCCTGCACAGGGGCCATATATTGTTCCTGCACAGGGGCCCATATACTGTTCCTCCACAGGGGCCCATATACTGTTCCTGCACAGGGGCCATATACTGTTCCTGCACAAGGGCCCATATACTGTTCCTGCACAGGGGTTCATACACAGTTCCTGTACAGGGGTCCATATACAGTTCCTGCACAGGGGTCCATATACTGTTCCTGCACAGGGGCCCATATACTGTTCCTGCACAGGGACCATATACTGTTCCTGCACAGGGGCCCATATACTGTTCCTGCACAGGGACCATATACTGTTCCTGCACAGGGTCCATATACTGTTCATGCACAGGGGTCCATATACTGTTCCTGCACAGGGGCCATATACTGTTCTTGCACAGGGACCATATACTGTTCCTGCACAGGGGTCCATATACTGTTCCTGCACAGGGGTCCATATACTGTTCCTGCACAGGGTCCATATACTGTTCCTGCACAGGGGCCCATATACTGTTCCTGCACAGGGGTCCATATACTGTTCTTGTGCATTGGGCCCCCTATACTATTCCTGCACAGGGGTCCATATACTGTTCCTGCACAGGGGTCCATATACTGTTCCTGCACAGGGTCCATATACTGTTCCTGCACAGGGGCCCATATACTGTTCCTGCACAGGGGCCCATATACTGTTCCTGCACAGGGGCCCATATACTGTTCCTGCACAGGGGCCATATACTGTTCCTGCACAGGGGCCCATATACTGTTCTTGTGCATTGGGCCCCCTATACTATTCCTGCACAGGGGTCCATATACTGTTCCTGCACAGGGGCCCATATACTGTTCCTGCACAGGGGCCCATATACTGTTCTTGTGCATTGGGCCCCCTATACTATTCCTGCACAGGGGACCATATACTATTCCTGCACAGGGGTCCATATACTATTCCTGCACAGGGGTCCATATACTGTTCCTGCACAGGGGTCCATATACTGTTCCTGCACAGGGGCCCATATACTGTTCCTGCACAAGGGCCCATATACTGTTCCTGCACAGGGGTCCATATACTGTTCCTGCACAGGGGTCCATATACTGTTCCTGCACAGGGGTCCATATACTGTTCCTGCACAGGGGTCCATATACTGTTCCTGCACAGGGGCCCATATACTGTTCCTGCACAGGGGCCCATATATTGTTCCTGCACAGGGGCCCATATACTGTTCCTGCACAGGGGCCCATATACTGTTCCTCCACAGGGGCCCATATACTGCTCCTGCACAAGGGCCCATATACTGTTCCTGCACAGGGGCCCATATACTGTTCTTGTGCATTGGGCCCCCTATACTATTCCTGCACAGGGGTCCATATACTGTTCCTGCACAGGGGTCCATATACTGTTCCTGCACAGGGTCCATATACTGTTCCTGCACAGGGGCCCATATACTGTTCCTGCACAGGGGCCCATATACTGTTCCTGCACAGGGGCCCATATACTGTTCCTGCACAGGGGCCATATACTGTTCCTGCACAGGGGGCCATATACTGTTCCTGCACAGGGGCCCATATACTGTTCTTGTGCATTGGGCCCCCTATACTATTCCTGCACAGGGGTCCATATACTGTTCCTGCACAGGGGCCCATATACTGTTCCTGCACATGGGCCCATATACTGTTTTTGTGCATTGGGCCCCCTATACTATTCCTGCACAGGGGTCCATATACTGTTCCTGCACAGGGGTCCATATACTGTTCCTGCACAGGGTCCATATACTGTTCCTGCACAGGGGCCCATATACTGTTCCTGCACAGGGGCCATATATTGTTCCTGCACAGGGGCCCATATACTGTTCCTGCACAGGGGCCCATATACTGTTCCTCCACAGGGGCCCATATACTGTTCCTGCACAGGGGCCATATACTGTTCCTGCACAGGGGCCATATACTGTTCCTGCACAAGGGCCCATATACTGTTCCTGCACAGGGGTTCATACACAGTTCCTGTACAGGGGTCCATATACAGTTCCTGCACAGGGGTCCATATACTGTTCCTGCACAGGGGCCCATATACTGTTCCTGCACAGGGACCATATACTGTTCCTGCACAGGGGCCCATATACTGTTCCTGCACAGGGACCATATACTGTTCCTGCACAGGGTCCATATACTGTTCATGCACAGGGGTCCATATACTGTTCCTGCACAGGGGCCATATACTGTTCTTGCACAGGGACCATATACTGTTCCTGCACAGGGGCCATATACTGTTCTTGCACAGGGACCATATACTGTTCCTGCACAGGGTCCATATACTGTTCCTGCACAGGGGTCCATATACTGTTCCTGCACAGGGACCCATATACTGTTCCTGCACAGGGGTCCATATACTGTTCCTGCACAGGGTCCATATACTGTTCCTGCACAGGGGCCCATATACTGTTCCTGCACAGGGGTCCATATACTGTTCTTGTGCATTGGGCCCCCTATACTATTCCTGCACAGGGGTCCATATACTGTTCCTGCACAGGGGTCCATATACTGTTCCTGCACAGGGTCCATATACTGTTCCTGCACAGGGGCCCATATACTGTTCCTGCACAGGGGCCCATATACTGTTCCTGCACAGGGGCCATATACTGTTCCTGCACAGGGGCCCATATACTGTTCCTGCACAGGGGCCCATATACTGTTCTTGTGCATTGGGCCCCCTATACTATTCCTGCACAGGGGTCCATATACTGTTCCTGCACAGGGGCCCATATACTGTTCCTGCACAGGGGCCCATATACTGTTCTTGTGCATTGGGCCCCCTATACTATTCCTGCACAGGGGACCATATACTATTCCTGCACAGGGGTCTATATACTATTCCTGCACAGGGGTCCATATACTGTTCCTGCACAGGGGTCCATATACTGTTCCTGCACAGGGGCCCATATACTGTTCCTGCACAAAGGCCATATATTGTTCCTGCACAGGGGCCCATATACTGTTCCTGCACAGGGGCCCATATACTGTTCCTCCACAGGGGCCCATATACTGCTCCTGCACAAGGGCCCATATACTGTTCCTGCACAGGGGTTCATATACAGTTCCTGTACAGGGGTCCATATACAGTTCCTGCACAGGGGTCCATATACTGTTCCTGCACAGGGGTCCATATACTGCTCCTGCACAGAGGTCCATATACTGCTCCTGCACAGGGGTCCATATACTGTTCCTGCACAGGGACCCATATACTGTTCCTGCACAGGGACCATATACTGTTCCTGCACAGGGGTCCATATACTGTTCCTGCACAGGGGTCCATATACTGCTCCTGCACAGGGACCCATATACTGTTCCTGCACAGGGACCCATATACTGTTCCTGCACAGGGACCCATATACTGTTCCTGCACAGGGGTCCATATACTGCTCCTGCACAGGGGTCCATATACTGTTCCTGCACAGGGACCCATATACTGTTCCTGCACAGGGACCATATACTGTTCCTGCACAGGGGTCCATATACTGTTCCTGCACAGGGGTCCATATACTGCTCCTGCACAGGGGTCCATATACTGTTCCTGCACAGGGGTCCATATACTGCTCCTGCACAGGGACCCATATACTGTTCCTGCACAGGGACCCATATACTGTTCCTGCACAGAGGTCCATATACTGCTCCTGCACAGGGGTCCATATACTGTTCCTGCACAGGGACCCATATACTGTTCCTGCACAGGGACCCATATACTGTTCCTGCACAGGGGTCCATATACTGTTCCTGCACAGGGGTCCATATACTGCTCCTGCACAGAGGTCCATATACTGCTCCTGCACAGGGGTCCATATACTGTTCCAGCACAGGGGCCCATATACTGTTCCTGCACAGGAGCCCATATACTGTTCCTGCACAGGGTCCATATACTGTTCCTGCACAGGGGTCCATATACTGTTCCTGCACAGGGGCCCATATACTGTTCCTGCACAGGGGTCCATATACTGTTCCTGCACAGGGGTCCATATACTGTTCCTGCACAGGGGTCCATATACTGTTCCTGCACAGGGGTCCATATACTGTTCCTGCACAGGGGTCCATATACTGTTCCTGCACAGGGGTCCATATACTCTTCCTGCACAGGGGCCCATATACTCTTCCTGCACAGGGGCCCATATACTCTTCCTGCACAGGGGCCCATATACTGTTCCTGCACAGGGGTCCATATACTGTTCCTTCACAGGGGCCATATACTGTTCCTGCACAGGGGCCATATACTGTTCCTGCACAGGGGCCATATACTGTTCCTGCACAGGGGTCCATATACTGTTCCTGCACAGGGGTCCATATACTGTTCCTTCACAGGGGCCATATACTGTTCCTGCACAGGGGTCCATATACTGTTCCTGCACAGGGGTCCATATACTGTTCCTGCACAGGGGTCCATATACTGTTCTTTCACAGGGGCCATATACTGTTCCTGCACAGGGGTCCATATACTGTTCCTGCACAGGGGTCCATATACTGTTCCTGCACAGGGGCCCATATACTGTTCCTTCACAGGGGCCATATACTGTTCCTGCACAGGGGCCATATACTGTTCCTGCACAGGGGTCCATATACTGTTCCTGCACAGGGGCCATATACTGTTCCTGCACAGGGGCCATATACTGTTCCTGCACAGGGGCCCATATACGGTTCCTGCACAGGGTTCCATATACTGTTCCTGCACAGGGGTCCATATACTGTTCCTGCACAGCGGCCCATATACTGTTCCTGCACAGGGGTCCATATACTGTTCCTGCACAGGTGCCCACATACTGTTCCTGCACAGGGGTCCATATACTGTTCCTGTACAGGGGCCATATACTGTTCCTTCACAGGGGCCATATACTGTTCCAACACAGGGGCCCATATACTGTTCCTGCACAGGGGCCCATATACTGTTCCTGCACAGGGGCCCATATACTGTTCCTGCACAGGGGCCCATATACTGTTCCTGCACAGGGGGCCATATACTGTTCCTTCCCAGGGGGCCATATACTGTTCCTGCACAGGGGCCCATATACTGTTTCTTTACAGGGGCCCATATACTGTTCCTTTACAGGGGCCCATATACTGTTCCTGCACAGGGGCCATATACTGTTCCTTTACAGGGGCCCATATACTGTTCCTGCACAGGGGCCATATACTGTTCCTGCACAGGGGCCATATACTGTTCCTGCACAGGGGCCATATACTGTTCCTTCACAGGGGCCCATATACTGTTCCTGCACAGGGGCCATATACTGTTCCTTCACAGGGGCCCATATACTGCTCCTGCACAGGGGCCCCTATACTGTTCCTGCACAGGGGCCATATACTGTTCCTGCACAGGGGCCCATATACTACTCCTGCACAGGGGTCCATATACTGTTCCTGCACAGGGGCCCATATACTGTTCCTGCACAGGGGCCATATACTGTTCCTGCACAGGGGCCCATATACTGTTCCTGCACAGGGGCCATATACTGTTCCTGCACAGGGGCCCATATACTGTTCTTGTGCATTGGGCCCCCTATACTATTCCTGCACAGGGGTCCATATACTGTTCCTGCACAGGGGCCCATATACTGTTCCTGCACAGGGGCCCATATACTGTTCTTGTGCATTGGGCCCCCTATACTATTCCTGCACAGGGGTCCATATACTTTTCCTGCACAGGGGTCCATATACTGTTCCTGCACAGGGGCCCATATACTGTTCCTGCACAGGGGCCCATATACTGTTCCTGCACAGGGGCCATATATTGTTCCTGCACAGGGGCCCATATACTGTTCCTGCACAGGGGCCCATATACTGTTCCTGCACAGGGGCCCATATACTGCTCCTGCACAGGGGCCCATATACTGTTCCTGCACAGGGGTCCATATACTGTTCCTGTACAGGGGTTCATATATAGTTCCTGCACAGGGGCCCATATACTGTTCCTGCACAGGGGCCCATATACTGTTTCTGCACAGGGGCCCATATACTGTTCCTGCACAGGGTCCATATACTGTTCCTGCACAGGGGCCCATATACTGTTCCTGCACAGGGACCATATACTGTTCCTGCACAGGGGCCCATATACTTTTCCTGCACAGGGGCCATATACTGTTCCTGCACAGGGGTCCATATACTGTTCCTGCACAGGGGTCCATATACTGTTCCTGCACAGGGGCCCAAATATTGTTCCTGCACAGGGGTCCATATACTGTTCCTGCACAGGGGTCCATATACTGTTCCTGCACAGGGGTCCATATACTGTTCCTGCACAGGGGTCCATATACTGTTCCTGCACAGGAGCCCATATACTGTTCCTGCACAGGAGCCCATATACTGTTCCTGCACAGGGGCCATATACTGTTCCTGCACAGGGGCCATATACTGTTCCTGCACAGGGGCCCATATACTGTTCCTGCACATGGGTCCATATACTGTTCCTGCACATGGGTCCATATACTGTTCCTGCACAGGGTCCATATACTGTTCTTCCACAGGGGTCCATATACTGTTCCTGCACAGGGGTCATATACTGTTCTTGCACAGGGGCCCATATACTGTTCCTGCACATGGGCCATATACTGTTCCTGCACAGGAGCCCATATACTGTTCCTGCACAGGAGCCCATATACTGTTCCTGCACAGGAGCCCATATACTTTTCCTGCACAGGGGCCCATATACTGTTCCTGCACAGGGGCCCATATACTGTTCCTGCACAGGGGCCCATATACTGTTCTTACACAGGGGCCCATATATTGTTCCTGCACAGGGGTCCATATACTGTTCCTGCACAGGGGCCCATATACTGTTCCTGCACAGGGGTCCATATACTGTTCTTACACAGGGGCCCATATATTGTTCCTGCACAGGGGCCCATATATTGTTCCTGCACAGGAGCCCATATACTGTTCCTGCACAGGAGCCCATATACTTTTCCTTCACAGGAGCCCATATACTGTTCCTACACGGGGGCCCATATACTGTTCTTACACAGGGGCCCATATATTGTTCCTGCACAGGGGTCCATATACTGTTCCTGCACAGGGGCCCATATACTGTTCCTGCACAGGGGTCATATACTGTTCCTGCACAGGGGTCCATATACTGTTCCTGCACAGGGGTCCATATACTGTTTCTGCACAGGAGCCCATATACTGTTCCTGCACAGGGGTCCATATACTGTTCCTGCACAGGGATCTATATACTGTTCCTGCACAGGGGCCCATATACTGTTCCTGCACAGGGGCTGATATACTGTTCCTGCACAGGGGCCCATATACTGTTCCTGCACAGGGCCCATATACTGTTCCTGCACAGGGGTCCATATACTGTTCCTGCACAGGGGTCCATATACTGTTCCTGCACAGGGTCCATATACTGTTCTTGCACAGGGGTCCATATACTGTTCTTGCACAGGGGTCCATATACTGTTCCTGCACAGGGGCCATATACAGTTCCTGCACAGGGGTCCATATACTGTTCCTGCACAGGGGCCCATATACTGTTCTTGCACAGGGGTCCATATACTGTTCCTGCACAGGGTCCATATACTGTTCTTGCACAGGGGTCCATATACTGTTCCTGCACAGGGGTCCATATACTGTTCCTGAACATGGGTCCATATACTGTTCCTGCACAGGAGCCATATACTGTTCCTGCACAGGGGTCCATATACTGTTCCTGCACAGGTCCATATACTGTTCTTGCACAGGGGTCCATATACTGTTCCTGCACAGGGTCCATATACTGTTCTTGCACAGGGGTCCATATGCTGTTCCTGCACAGGGGCCATATACTGTTCCTGCACAGGGGCCATATACTGTTCCTGCACAGGGGTCCATATACTGTTCTTGCACAGGGGCCCATATACTGTTCCTGCACAGGGGTCCATATACTGTTCCTGCACAGGGTCCATATACTGTTCTTGCACAGGGGTCCATATACTGTTCCTGCACAGGGTCAATATACTGTTCTTGCACAGGTGTCCATATACTGTTCCTGCACAGGGGCCCATATACTGTTCCTGCACAGGGGCCCATATACTGTTCCTGCACAGGGGCCCATATACTGTTCCTGCACAGGGGCCCATATACTGTTCCTGCACAGGGGTCCATATACTGTTCCTGCACAGGGGCCCATATACTGTTCCTGCACAGGGGCCCATATACTGTTCCTGCACAGGGGCCCATATACTGTTCCTGCACAGGGGTCCATATACTGTTCCTGCACAGGGGTCCATATACTGTTCCTGCACATGGGCCATGTACTGTTCCTGCACAGGGGTCCATATACTGTTCCTGCACATGGGTCCATATACTGTTCCTGCACATGGGTCCATATACTGTTCCTGCACAGGGGCCCATATACTGTTCCTGCACAGGGGCCATATACTGTTCCTGCACAGGAGCCCATATACTGTTCTTGCACAGGGGCCCATATACTGTTCCTGCACATGGGTCCATATACTGTTCCTGCACAGGGGCCCATATACTGTTCCTGCACAGGGGCCATATACTGTTCCTGCACAGGGGTCCATATACTGTTCCTGCACAGGGTCCATATACTGTTCTTGCACAGGGGTCCATATACTGTTCCTGCACAGGGTCAATATACTGTTCTTGCACAGGTGTCCATATACTGTTCCTGCACAGGGGCCCATATACTGTTCCTGCACAGGGGCCCATATACTGTTCCTGCACAGGGGCCCATATACTGTTCCTGCACAGGGGCCCATATACTGTTCCTGCACAGGGGTCCATATACTGTTCCTGCACACGGGCCATATACTGTTCCTGCACACGGGCCATATACTGTTCCTGCACACGGGCCATATACTGTTCTTGCACAGGGGCCATATACTGTTCTTGCACAGGGGTCCATATACTGTTCTTGCACAGGGGTCCATATACTGTTCTTGCACAGGGGTCCATATACTGTTCCTGCACAGGGGTCCATATACTGTTCCTGCACAGGGGCCATATACTGTTCTTGCACAGGGGCCCATATACTGTTCTTGCACAGGGGCCCATATACTGTTCCTGCACAGGGGCCATATACTGTTCTTGCACAGGGACCCATATACTGTTCCTGCACAGGGGTCCATATACAGTTCCTGCACAGGGGCCCATATACTGTTCTTGCACAGGGGCCCATATACTGTTCCTGCACAGGGGCCATATACTGTTCTTGCACAGGGGCCCATATACTGTTCTTGCACAGGGACCCATATACTGTTCTTGCACAGGGGCCCATATACTGTTCCTGCACAGGGGCCATATACTGTTCCTGCACAGGGGCCCATATACTGTTCTTGCACAGGGGCCCATATACTGTTCCTGCACAGGGGCCATATACTGTTCTTGCACAGGGGCCCATATACTGTTCTTGCACAGGGACCCATATACTGTTCCTGCACAGGGGCCCATATACTGTTCCTGCACAGGGGCCATATACTGTTCTTGCACAGGGGCCCATATACTGTTCCTGCACAGGGGCCATATACTGTTCTTGCACAGGGGCCCATATACTGTTCCTGCACAGGGGCCATATACTGTTCTTGCACAGGGGCCCATATACTGTTCCTGCACAGGGGTCATATACTGTTCTTGCACAGGGGCCATATACTGTTCTTGCACAGGGGCCCATATACTGTTCCTGCACAGGGGCCATATACTGTTCTTGCACAGGGACCCATATACTGTTCCTGCACAGGGTCCATATACAGTTCCTGCACAGGGGCCCATATACTGTTCTTGCACAGGGGCCCATATACTGTTCCTGCACAGGGGCCATATACTGTTCTTGCACAGGGTCCATATACTGTTCTTGCACATGGACCCATATACTGTTCCTGCACAGGGGTCCATATACTGTTCCTGCACAGGGGCCCATATACTGTTCTTGCACAGGGGCCCATATACTGTTCCTGCACAGGGGCCATATACTGTTCTTGCACAGGGGCCCATATACTGTTCTTGCACAGGGACCCATATACTGTTCCTGCACAGGGGCCCATATACTGTTCCTGCACAGGGGCCATATACTGTTCTTGCACAGGGGCCCCATCTGTCCGTGTCCGCCAGTGGCTGGAGACATCTTGAGATGAGCAGATTTGGAAAAAAGTTTGCTTCATTTGTGATCAGGCGCCGCTGATCTTGGGACATCTGGAGCCAAGAGGAAAGGTAAGGAAGGAGCATCCGTGTGCTCCCTGCGCCTCTCATGCAGGCAGAGCTCCTGGCCACTAATGTGGGTCCATATTGGAGACCCCCTTGTGGGTCAGCGGGTCGCCTCGGGGTCAGCGGTAATTCCCTGCACTCGCCCCGTTCCCAGGCTGTACGCCCTACATTGGATGTAGTCATGGCAATGGCTCGTTCTTTATTTAGTTGCGGGTCATAGAGAATCCACATCACTTATTTATAGTCCGAGTCGCCAAAGTTCTAGGTGGTCTTTGCGTTTGATCCACTGTCTGTGGACGGAGCCGCGCCGTGATCAGTCTGTACGAGGCAACGCCCGGCCCGCAGTCGCAGGTGGAGCACGGAGGAAATCACCGCTGCTTGCTGTCAGCAAATGGAAACATTCGGAAGATTGGAAACTTGTCTCAGTTTAATTCTGAGCGTTTGTTACAGTGTATCAGTGCAGTGCAATCTCTGAGAGTTTAAAGGGGTCTCACACATTTATGAAGAGATGATAAAACATATATAATTGCTGGGACCCCCACTGGTCCCTAAAAATAGGGGCTCTAGAGCATTGGACCACCGGATCGGGGGTCTGGAGGACGCTGTGGGCCTGGAGCACTGGACCATCTGAACATAAACAATCGCTGGGGCCCCCAATGGTCCCTAATATAGGGGCCCTCAGTTCCAAAATATTTCTACTTTTTCTACTTTATTAAATTGCAGCGACACCAATAACGTTTTGCACAATTTTGGTGCAGGCAATTTATTGCAAAAAATGATAAAAATATTTTGGAAAATTCCCCCTTAAAAATATTTTACCTGTACTGATACATTGTAACAAACCATCTGCTGTATCAACAGGGCAGATTCCCAGTCTGATCATTAATGTTTCCATTCACTGACAGGAAGCAGAGATCTTATAAATGATGAGAGACTGAAGCATAGAGTATAGTAAAGGTCAAGAACTTTATACATAGGGACCTTTTTAAGAAGAAGCCCAGTCTGGTGCCCCCCCACCCCTCCCGTGGGTCCTGCAAAGCTTTTACCGGTGGCTCTTAATAAAAGGGTTAAGAAGGAAACAAAAGGGCAAATTAAAGGCGTTGCGTTGGTAAAACATGGCTGCTATCTAATAAAATAGCGCCATCCTGTCTTCAGGTTGTGTGTGGTATTGCAGGTGAACCCCATTCGATTCTATAGAGCTGAGTTGCGATACCAGACTCAGCCTGTGGACAAGGGTGGCGCCATTTTTAACAAAAAGCAGATGTTTTGTTAATCCTCTTCAACCCTGTTAATGAGAGACCAAAAGATGATCCGCGGCGTTGGATGCAGCTCGTCCATCATGGTGCGCTGGCAGAATATCCCCCTCGTGGCGTCTGTGTCTCATCCTGTCGGCCCCCCTGTCAATCCAGGCTGGAAATGGCACTTTATTAACTGATCCATAACCGACCAACGCAGAGCGGAAAACCCAAAATCAGCAGATCGCCTCTAACGAGCCTCCTCCGTGCCAACCGCGCCACGGGGAGAAGCTGCTGACCTCACAAGATGCCGCTTCACTCGCTGCCATCCTGTGGGGACGGCGCTCACACTGTCACATGTCACAGAACATTGGGGAGTGTGACAGGTTCACAGAGGGGGCCGGCGCCCCCTGCGGGCGGACGGGTCACTTTGTATCACATCTGCATTAGAAAGAGCCGAGTCTGTGACTACAGCTGCGATCATCCAATATGGCCTCAACCCTGACTGCGCGGACATAGGAACGGGGTCTGTGGGCGCTGCGGGAATGGAGCATTGGGCCACCTGAACGGTGGCTGCGGGAAAGGAGCCCTAAACCACCAGAACATGAGGGCAACCACAGGGGTCTGCGGGTATGGAGCAATACACCACCTGAATGGGAGTCTGAGGACATGGAGCATTGGGCCATGTAAACAGAAGTCTGGGGGGGGGCTAGGGGTAAGGAGCACCACCAGAACAGGAGCCTGGAGGGGGCAGAGGGCCTGGAGCATTGGCCCACCTGAACAGAAGTCAGGGGGGCTGCGGCTGGGTAAGGAGCACTGGACCACCAGAACAAGGATCTGAAGGGGGCTGCGAGCTTGGAGTATTGGACCACCTGAACACAAACATGAGGGTCTGGAGGGGACTGCAGATCTGGAGCAATGCACCACCTGAATGCGGGCCTAGAGTATCGGACCACCTGAATTCACATATGAGGGTCTGGAGGGGACTGTGGGTTTGGAGCATTGGACCACGAGAACAAGGATCTGAAGGGGGCTGCGAGCTTGGAGTATTGGACCACCTGAACACAAACATGAGGGTCTGGAGGGGACTGCAGATCTGCAGCAATGTACCACCTGAATGCGGGCCTAGAGTATCGGACCACCTGAATACACATATGAGGGTCTGGAGGGGACTGTGGGTTTGGAGCATTGGACCACCAGAACAAGGATCTGAAGGGGGCGGCGGGCCGGGAGCACTGAGCCACCTGGGCAGGGGTCTGGAGGGGACTGGCTGCGGGGCTGGAGCATTTTGTAACCTGAACAGATACGCAGGAGTCTGGAGGGAGGTAAAAAAACAGGAACATTGGGTCATCTGAATGGGCGACTGAAATATAAAAAGTTGCAGAACTTTATATGACACCAAACTTTGCCCCATTCTGATTCTGGGCCTCAGGTTTGTCTCCCTCTCCATAGACTTCTCAGCAGCCGTGGAACAAATCTCGGATCTCTTAGAGGGGTCTTGACCAGGCTTTTCCCACCTAATAGCAGAAGTGACGGCCCCATCTCTACCAGGACCCCATTGCATTAGTATGCACGCCCTGCAGTAGGACCCCTTCCCCCTTGTCTTCAGTCACTCTGCCGCCTCCAGGTCCCGGCAGCTGTACCCGTCCATGACTTCATAGGTCACTGTGCCCCCCGAGCTGCAGAACCGGAGGCCGCGGTCCCTCAGACATGAAAAGAGAATGGTGAAGGTTTCCTCCCCGGTAAAGGAGGAGCCCGGACCCCCGGGAGAGCGGCATTAACACCATCACCTGCCCCGCTTGATGAGAATTTTACTCCCAAAAGGAAAGAAGAAGATTCGGCGAAAAGAGCAGAAAATGGGAACAAAACGGCCTATTTAAGAAACTAGGACAGAAAGCGAAAGAACAGGGACCGACGGGACCTCGCACCTTCTATTTATAGCCCAGTGTTAACACTTTCCTGCCCGGAGGTTCGCTCCTGCTCAGCACGCGGCTATCGATTGGCCGCGTCACCTTCCTGCCCGTCCCTATCGTGAGGCTAAGATCTAATTATGTAACGCGCTCCTGAGTCTGAGCCGCGAAAATCATATCCAGGTCTGCGAGCGCCGAGATCAGAGAGCCGTGCTGCTACCACCGGCAATACTGGCTACACCGACACCTGCTACACGGATACTGGCTACACCGACACTGCCAAAACTGGCTACACCGACACCTGCTACACCGATACAGGCTACACCGACACCTGCTACACCGACACCGCCGATACCGGCTACACAGACACTGCCAAAACTGGCTACACCGACACCTGCTACACCGATACAGGCTACACCGACACCTGCGATACTGGCTACACAGACACTGCCAAAACTGGCTACACCAACACTTGCTACACCGATACAGGCTACACAGACACCTGCTACACCGACACCTGCTACACCGACACCGCCGATACTGGCTACACAGACACCGCCGATACTGGCTACACAGACAATGCCAAAACTGGCTACACCGACACCTGCTACACCGACACCGCTCATACCGGCTACACCGACACCGCCGATACTGGATACACAGACACTGCCAAAACCGGCTACACCGACACCGGCTACACTGATACCGGCTACACCGCCAATACCGACTACACCAACACCGCCGATACCGGCTACAGAGACACCGCCAATACCGGCTACAGAGACACTGCCAATACCGGCTACAGGGACACCGTCAATAGCAGCTACAGGGACACCGCCGATACCAGCTACAGAGACACCGCCGATACCGGCTACAGAGACACCGCCGATACCGGCTACAGAGGCACCGCCGATACCGGCTACAGAGGCACCGCCGATACCGGCTACAGAGACACTGCCGATACCGGCTACACAGACACCGCCAATACCGGCTACACCGACACCACCAATACCGGCTACAGGGACACCGTCAATAGCAGCTACAGAGACACCGCCGATACCGGCTACAGAGACACCGCCGATACCGGCTACAGAGACACCGCCGATACCGGCTACAGAGGCACCGCCAATACTGGCTACACAGACACCGCCAATACCGGCTACAGAGACACCGCCGATACCGGCTACAGAGACACTGCCGATACCGGCTACAGAGACACTGCCGATACCGGCTACAGAGACACTGCCAATAACAACTACACAGACACTGCCGATACCGGCTACAGAGGCACCGCCAATACCGGCTACAGAGGCACCGCCGATACCGGCTACTGCACAGCTGCCAATACCTGTTTCTGTACCACCGCCAATACTTGCTGCCCCAGCCCCAGTAGTATTGGCACCATCACCGCCTCCATTGCCACTAATAGCAATAACATTCCTAACATCTCCAGCACTACCACCACCATCCGCTCTCGCTGCACAGCCCCGTCCTGAGTGCTCGGCTCCGGCAGGCTCTGCTCGGCCGGTCACGCTTCAGCTTGCTGCCCCGCTGTGCTATTCATGTGCACTGAATGCGCGGAGTGTACGGCGAGTGCGTAACGCAGCGTGCAGCCTCGTCTGAGCAATGGATCTCTGGGCCGAAGCTGGAACTGGACACAGATCAGCGCTCGCTGCTACCGGGGGAAAAACAGCGCAACGTAACCGAGGAAGAAACCTGCAATAAATCCAGAGCGAACGGGACCAATGAGAGACAGCGAGACAGACCATGAGAGAGACAGCGAGACCGACACAATGAGGCAGAGACCGGAAGAGAGACAGCGAGACACCGAGACAGAGACAGCAAGACAGAGAGACAGTGAGACCAAGACCGTGAGAGAGATCGAGACAGTGAGAGAGACTGACAGCGAGGCAGAGAGATAGAGAGAGAGACAGTGAGAAAGTGAGAGCGAGGCAGAGAGACAATTAGAGAGACAGAGACAGCGAGAGAGACCGTGAGAGAGACAGAAACAATGAGAAAGACAGCGAGACAGAGACCGTGAGCGAGACCGAGGCAGAGAGACAGTGAGAGAGACAGCCCGGCAGGGAGACAGCAAGACAGAGAGACAGCGTCGCTCCGGACCAGAGCTTAGTGATCAGTAAATGACAGATAGTCAGATACAATGTTTCTATTTGTAGCGAGACTTTCACCTATGACCTATTCACCTTGGGGATCCTCAGGCCCTGGGGACATTTACAGCCCTCGATGACCTTTTCTCCGGCAGATTCCTGGGGTCCACAGTACTTGGGCCGGCAGCTGTGTTTTGATGGCCACTGGGCTTTTCATTCCTTCTTGCTCTGTAAGCGCGTGTAGGCACGGTTCACCACGGAGCGCGGAGGCGCGTGCAATGACAGCTTGTGTCCGCACACCACCGCCGGCGTCAGGACGCACTTTGTGGACGGAGTTAGTGTACGGCCCCCAAGGAAGGCTTGAATATCTAAATGGCCCTTGGCAGAAAGAAGGTTCCTCACCCCTGACCTACAACAAAGACTCAGCTCGCTGCCCGTATCTGGCCCCGTGTTATAGTCGCGCACACCCGCAGCTCCGCCGTTTCCCACACTCACTGTTCGGATTGACGTTCTCGCAGAGCTCGGTCTTGGCTTCCCCGTTGGGCCGGTCACTGGGCTTGTGTGACAGACGTGATGACATTGTGGCCGCTGTCACCACCGCCTTGAAGCTGCGTTTGCGTTTCTGCACATTCAGTTCCGGGTGGAAGATGATGATATAAACCTTCGGCATGTAAAGCATCCCCAGAGCCACCGAGGCACTGAGATTCATGGAGATGGTGAGGGTGGTGGTCTGGATGTAGAGCTGCAAGACACGAGAAGAAGGGAAAGGGTTAAACATGGCCCCAACCAAAGCTGCGGCAGTAATAATGGCGACAAGTCACATATAGAAGCACATTATAATGTACGGCGGCAGAGCGCAGGTTATTATGCATCATTGGCCTATATGTTACAGAGACGCACATCCACCAGTAACAACCAAATCATTTGGAATTTCCCCCAAATTTCAGAGTCTGTTGAATGCAAAACTTCACGTAGTCAATGAATTCAGCAAAATGGCAGCCGGGCAGATCACCGGTCTTATATATTCCTATGCAAAGGCCAGTGATTGACCAAACCAGGTCACATGGAGGCGGATGGCGCAAATTACCCTCAAAGTGACTGCGTGAAGACAATCACTGATGCTGGAAGCACTGGAGACTGGGGCAGAGGAGCAGAGACTGGGGCGGAGGAGCAGAGACTGGGGCGGAGGAGCAGAGACTGGGAAGGAGGAGCAGAGACTGGGGAGGAGGAGCCGAGACTGGGGAGGAGGAGCCGAGACTGGGGAGGAGGAGCCGAGCCTGGTGGGGAGGACAAGGGACTGGCATAGAGGAGCCGAGACTGGCGCAGAGGACCCGAGGCTGCCGCAGAGAACAAGGGCCTGGAACCAGAGGAGCCGAGACTGGGGCGGAGGAGCAGAGACTGGGGCGGAGGAGCAGAGACTGGGGAGGAGGAGCCGAGCCTGGTGCAGAGGAGCCAAGCCTGGCGGAGAGGACAAGGGACTGGCATAGAGGAGCCGAGACTGGCGCAGGGGACCCGAGGCTGGGGCGGAGGAGCAGAGACTGGGGCGGAGGAGCAGAGACTGGGGCGGAGGAGCAGAGACTGGGGCGGAGGAGCAGAGACTGGGGCGGAGGAGCAGAGACTGGGGCGGAGGAGCAGAGACTGGGGCGGAGGAGCAGAGACTGGGGCGGAGGAGCAGAGACTGGGGCGGAGGAGCAGAGACTGGGGCGGAGGAGCAGAGACTGGGGCGGAGGAGCAGAGATTGGGGCGGAGGAGCAGAGACTGGGGCAGAGGAGCAGAGACTGGGGCGGAGGAGCCGAGACTGGGGCGGAGGAGCCAAGACTGGGGCGGAGAGGACAAGAGACTGGCGGAGAGGACAAGAGACTGGCGGAGAGGACCCGAGGCTGCCGCAGAGAACAAGGGCCTGGATCCAGAGGAGCCGAGACTGGGGCGGAGGAGCAGAGACTGGGGCGGAGGAGCAGAGACTGGGGCGGAGGAGCAGAGACTGGGGAGGAGGAGCCGAGCCTGGTGCAGAGGAGCCAAGCCTGGCGGAGAGGACAAGGGACTGGCATAGAGGAGCCGAGACTGGCGCAGGGGACCCGAGGCTGGGGCGGAGGAGCAGAGACTGGGGCGGAGGAGCAGAGACTGGGGCGGAGGAGCAGAGACTGGGGCGGAGGAGCAGAGACTGGGGCGGAGGAGCAGAGACTGGGGCAGAGGAGCAGAGACTGGGGCAGAGGAGCAGAGACTGGGGCGGAGGAGCCGAGACTGGGGCGGAGGAGCCGAGACTGGGGCGGAGGAGCCGAGACTGGGGCGGAGGAGCCGAGACTGGGGCGGAGAGGACAAGAGACTGGCGGAGAGGACAAGAGACTGGCGCAGAGGACAAGAGACTGGCGCAGAGGACAAGAGACTGGCGCAGAGGACAAGAGACTGGCGCAGAGGACAAGAGACTGGCGCAGAGGAGCCAAGCCTGGCGCGGAGGAGCCGAGCCTGGCGCGGAGGAGCCGAGCCTGGCGCAGAGGAGCCGAGCCTGGCGCGGAGGAGCCGAGACTGGCGCGGAGGAGCCGAGACTGGCGCGGAGGAGCCGAGACTGGCGCGGAGGAGCCGAGACTGGGGCGGAGGAGCCGAGACTGGGGCGGAGGAGCCGAGGCTGGGGCGGAGGAGCCGAGGCTGGGGCGGAGGAGCCGAGACTGGGGCGGAGGAACCGAGCCTGGCGCAGAGGAGAGGAGCCTGGCGCAGAGGAGCCAAGCCTGGCGCTGAGAACAAGGGACTGGCACAGAGGAGCCGAGACTGGCGCAGAGGAGCCGAGACTGGCGCAGAGGAGCCGAGACTGGCGCAGAAGTGCAGAGACTGGGGCAGAGGAGCCGAGACTGGGGCAGAGGAGCAGAGACTGGGGCAGAGGAGCAGAGACTGGGGCAGAGGAGCAGAGACTGGGGCAGAGGAGCCTAGACTGGGGCACAGACACACGCTGTATAACATATAGAGACACATTTCATAAATATGTAACATAAACACTATTACATTATGAGAGTCTATAGCGGCCAGTCACATGGGACAGACGTTACCACAGAAGACCATGGTTGTGTTGAGTTCAGCACTGAAACCCTGCATGACCAGAGAAATCAACAGAAGCGAGTGTCTTCTCCACAGGACTACAAATGATGAACTCATGGGACGGCTCAGCTCTGCTACATCCATCATGTTTAACTCTTCCACTTTATCTTTGCATTCAGTGTTGCAGTAACTGACAACCATGACACCTCATGCGCCTGACAAACCTCATCCCTGCTACATGTCGGATTCTAGAACACTTTCATTTTTAAACTCATCATTGTAGATCAATCTGTCTCTGCTACATCTGACACACAAAGCTCTGCCGCATCCGGTGCATAAATCAGAGAATCTGGGTTTTATGTTCCTCGGGTCCTAATGAGGTGACTGATGCATTTTGGATTTTCACACATTTTATTTAATGAGAGGCCAAATAATATAAAGTGAAAAACATCAAACAATGGAGTGACACCTACAAGGAGCAGCACTGACAAATCCACAAAAAGAATGGAGAGTACAGCGTCAACGGCTGGTTACAATCTGCAGCAGAAACCGGTATAAGACGCCACTGAGGGCACGTACTGATCAGTCACAATGTACGAAGTCACTGGAACTAAGATGCCACCAAGGCAGAGACTAAGTCCAAGACCAAGGAAAAGACCAAGGCCGAGTCTAAAGCTGAGACCAATGCCAAGGCTGAGAATAACACAGAGAAGAAAGCTGAGCTCGAGACCGAATTCAAGGCAAAGAGCCAGGCCAAGACGAAAGCCGAGTCTAAGGCCACGGCCCCACTATCAGTATTTGGTCAGTATATGGTCAGTATTTTTTCTCAGGAGTGGGAGACAAAACCAGGTGAGGAACAATCAGAGAAAAGGTATAATAGAAACAAGTCACCAATTCTGCATTTATCACCCACTCCTGGTTTTGGCTCCCACTCCTGAGAAAAAATACTGACCGAATACTGATAGTGGAGCCATGGCCTAAGACAGAGACCGAGACCAAAGCAGAGTCCAAAGCAGAGACCAATGCCAGGGTTGAGTCCAAGCCTGAGAGCAAAGATCGATAACAAGTCCAAGACTGAGACCAAGGCAAAAACCCAGTCCAATACGAAGGCCGAATCCTAGACTATGACCAAGGCCAAGACCAAGGCAGAGTCAAAAGGCTAGACAAATACTAAGACCAAGAGCAAGATGAAGAGCAAGACTGAGATGGAGAGCGAGGCCAAAATGAAGAAAGAGAGAAAGCACGAGACTGAGAAAGAGACCGAGAGCAAGACAGAGCGCTAGATAAAGAAAGACAAAGAGCGAGAAAGAGAGTGAAAGCAAGACAAGGAGCAAGACTAAGACAGAGAGCAAGATAAAGTGAGACATAGAGCGAGAAAGAGAGTGAGAGCAAGACAAGGAGCAAGACTAAGACAGAGAGCAAGATAAAGCGAGATATAGAGCGAGAAAGAGTGAGAGCAAGACAGAGCGCTAGATAAAGCGAGACATAGAGCGAGAAAGAGAGTGAGAGCCAGACAAGGAGCAAGACTAAGACAGAGAGCAAGATAAAGCGAGATATAGAGCGAGAAAGAGAGTGAGAGCAAGACAGAGCGCTAGATAAAGCGAGACATAGAGCGAGAAAGAGAGTGAGAGCCAGACAAGGAGCAAGACTAAGACAGAGAGCAAGACCGAGAGCAAGACAGAGAATGAGACCAATCTGAGACGGAGACCTAGATTGAGATTAAGACCAAGACAGAGACCAATAAGAAAAAACGCAGCACTACTGGACCTGGGTGCTTGAGTTGGGTCCAAAGCCTTGAGATATAGTGATAACCTCAGCACACCAAATGATATAAAAGGTACTTTTATTAGCAGTCCACAGAAAAGACGTTTCGGTCAACACGACCTTCATCAGTGTACTGCATGTAAACAGAAATATACAGAAATAGAGACATTACAATAATTGTAAAATTACAATTAATATATGTTAGACATATATAAAGAGAAGAGGTCTATGTGTCTATGTAACCTTTATCCAGCAAATAAAACAAGAAGAACGGAGCAACCTACCAAATTACTGGGATGGGAGCAGGAAAAAGGAAGGAGATGGGACCCAATACTGGGGATCCTATGGAGAGAGTGCATGTTATAAAGTTATGTGGAGCTGGAATAGGGTGAGGGCTATAAGAGAGCTAAACATACCGTATTTGTAAAGAGCCTGGAGTTAAGTGCTGCCTGGATCGCGGTATCCACCGCTGGATATTTGCAGGGTGTACGTATAGAGGGATTGTCTATAAGTATGGGTGAAGGGGAGGAGGGTTTAGCTGTCAGCCAATGAGAGGAGTGGATGTGCCGGTGAATCGCGCTACTAGCGGTGACGTCACAGGAAGTGACGCGAAACGGGGAGGTGCCGGCTTCTGATTGGTCCGGTGCCGCGCTTGCGCACATGCGTGCGTGTCAGTCGGCGTGCAGGTGCGTTCCAGGGACCAGGAAGTGGTTTCTGTATTGGAGTATGTGATACACTGCCGGAAAAAAGAAGCAGGAAGCGTTTTCACCATCGGGAGAGGGGGTAGTAGAGAGCAGGAGAGGTATGGGAGGACGAGGGTGGGTATGGATCCATGATCTGTAACATGAAATAAATTATCAGTTGAAGTTACATGGTACAACACAGTCAAAAGCACATCACAATATTGTTATGATATCCTGTAATAGGTAGGTATGTATCAATCATGATCCTCATGATGAATACCAAATAAAGATTCAATATTAACCCATTCGAGAGTAAGAGGAGTATCCACACATAAGCTAAAAGTCCCTGCTTGAGCAATATAGGATCTGGTGAATTTATATCAATGAGTGAAGATAATAATCCTAGTGTGGTCAAATTACCATATACTAGGTGAGTATGCGTCAATCATGATCCTACTGATAAAAGACAAAATCAAGATTAGATATTGACCCATTATGGAGTAGGAGGGATATACTCATATAAGCTAAGGTCCCTATTTGAGCAATTTAGGATCAGGTGAATTTAAATGAATGAATGGAGATCATAATCCTTGTTGAGCCCTTTGGGATGAAGGGACTGCAGTTCATGAATCCAAAATGCCTCTCTCTGTTTGAGGGTTTGGATTCGATTACCCCCACGGCGGGGTGGTCTGATCTGCTCTATGACTTGAAATCGTAATTGGGACACATTGTGTGGATACTCCTCTTACTCTCGAATGGGTTAATATTGAATCTTTATTTGGTATTCATCATGAGGATCATGATTGATACATACCTACCTATTACAGGATATCATAACAATATTGTGATGTGCTTTTGACTGTGTTGTACCATGTAACTTCAACTGATAATTTATTTCATGTTACAGATCATGGATCCATACCCACCCTCGTCCTCCCATACCTCTCCTGCTCTCTACTACCCCCTCTCCCGATGGTGAAAACGCTTCCTGCTTCTTTTTTCCGGCAGTGTATCACATACTCCAATACAGAAACCACTTCCTGGTCCCTGGAACGCACCTGCACGCCGACTGACACGCACGCATGTGCGCAAGCGCGGCACCGGACCAATCAGAAGCCGGCACCTCCCCGTTTCGCGTCACTTCCTGTGACGTCACCGCTAGTAGCGCGATTCACCGGCACATCCACTCCTCTCATTGGCTGACAGCTAAACCCTCCTCCCCTTCACCCATACTTATAGACAGTCCCTCTATACGTACACCCTGCAAATATCCAGCGGTGGATACCGCGATCCAGGCAGCACTTAACTCCAGGCTCTTTACAAATACGGTATGTTTAGCTCTCTTATAGCCCTCACCCTATTCCAGCTCCACATAACTTTATAACATGCACTCTCTCCATAGGATCCCCAGTATTGGGTCCCATCTCCTTCCTTTTTCCTGCTCCCATCCCAGTAATTTGGTAGGTTGCTCCGTTCTTCTTGTTTTATTTGCTGGATAAAGGTTACATAGACACATAGACCTCTTCTCTTTATATATGTCTAACATATATTAATTGTAATTTTACAATTATTGTAATGTCTCTATTTCTGTATATTTCTGTTTACATGCAGTACACTGATGAAGGTCGTGTTGACCGAAACGTCTTTTCTGTGGACTGCTAATAAAAGTACCTTTTATATCATTTGGTGTGCTGAGGTTATCACTATATCTCAAGACAGAGACCAAGACCAACACTTAGAACAAAACAGAGTCGAAGGCCAAACGCAGCCATGAGATCAAGGCCGCCGCAGTCGAGTGTATGAGAAATCATCTAAGTTTAATCCAGAAAACAAGGATGATTTTTTTTCTAACTTTCATTCAATTTCCATCCGTGCGTCCGGTTGTTACGTCTGTGTGACATCCGTGTGCGATCAGTTTTTTATACATCGTCACTAAAACATGTTCATGATCAAATACAAATAAAACAGAAATGTATCCATACAAATGTGATGCCGCGTGGATGTTTCATGGGGGATCCGATTATTTTTACGCACCCGTAGACTTGAATGTGTGAGTCTCATCCAAGACTCGGAAGAAAGTAATGCCCGCCACGATTCTGTGCCCCCGGATCCTCATCACCATTGCATCCAGTAAATTGACGTCTGTATTCTATAAAGTCATCAGAACGGCCCTGGCCCCATGTAACAGAAAGCAGTGGATGGTTATCCAGCTCCGGAGTCATTACGTGATGTGATTCTGGGATTTCGCCACAATCCTAAGCTTTCTTTCTCCATGTTGTTTCCACCTCTCTGACTTATAGAAAGCGCAGCTTATCCAGATCTCACTTCGCCCTTCAGCATCTCTCTGCCCGGTATCAGGACGGCGCACGGTCATCTCACATTATACCGCAGTTCAATTAAATGCAATCTGTAAGCTGCTCTCAGCCTCTCACTCCACAAAGAAGAACAGATGATTGATTTTATTTTCTCTAGTTCTGACCGTGCCTGATCCTTTACAACTGACCAGATATTCCGATAAAAGGATAGAAAGTAACAAAACACATTGACTTTTCTTTCATCTTCTACTTTTCCAAACTCTGTGGTGAAGAAAAAGAAAAATACAGAAACACTCGGCTACCACTAAATAGCAAAGAACTAACCCCCCTACAGTAAAAGTATAAGAGAAAGAAGGAGGATGAGGAGGAGGAGGAGGAGGAGGAGGGTCTCCGAGGGATTATTGCAGTAAAAGTGAAAAAAGCCGCAATAAAGCAGGTCCGAGAGAAATATCTAGAGAGCCCGACCTGTCAGACAGAACTTTATCCCTGTACATAGAGAAAAAAATCTCATGAGCTCTGAAATGAGCAAAGAGTCTAATAGTGGAGTAATACTGCCCCTATGTACAAGAATATAACTACTATAATACTGCTCCCTATGTACAAGAATATAACTACTATAATACTGCCCCTATGTACAAGAATATAACTACTATAATACTGCCCCCTATGTACAAGAATATAACTACTATAATACTGCTCCCTATGTACAAGAATATAACTACTATAATACTGCCCCTATGTACAAGAATATAACTACTATAATACTGCCCCCTATGTACAAGAATATAACTACTATAATACTGCTCCTATGTACAATAATATAACTACTATAATACTGCCCCTATGTACAAGAATATAACTACTATAATACTGCCCCCTATGTACAAGAATATAACTACTATAATACTGCTCCCTATGTACAAGAATATAACTACTATAATACTGCTCCCTATGTACAAGAATATAACTACTATAATACTGTTCCTATGTACAATAATATAACTACTATAATACTGCCCCTATGTACAAGAATATAACTACTATAATACTGCCCCCTATGTACAAGAATATAACTACTATAATACTGCTCCCTATGTACAAGAATATAACTACTATAATACTGCTCCCTATGTACAAGAATATAACTACTATAATACTGCCCCTATGTACAAGAATATAACTACTATAATACTGCCCCCTATGTACAAGAATATAACTACTATAATACTGCCCCTATGTACAAGACTATAACTACTATAATATTGCTCTCTATGTACAAGAATATAACTACTATAATACTGCCCCTTTGTACAAGAATATAACTACTATAATACTGCTCCTATGTACAATAATATAACTACTATAATACTGCCCCTATGTACAAGAATATAACTACTATAATACTGCCCCCTATGTACAAGAATATAACTACTATAATACTGCTCCCTATGTACAAGAATATAACTACTATAATACTGCTCCCTATGTACAAGAATATAGCTACTATAATACTGCCCCCCATGTACAAGAATATAACTACTATAATACTGCCACTATGTACAAGAATATAACTACTATAATACTGCCCCCTATGTACAAGAATATAGCTACTATAATACTGCCCCCTATGTACAAGAATATAACTACTATAATACTGCCCCCTATGTACAAGAATATAACTACAATAATACTGCCCTCTATGTACAAGAATATAACTACTATAATACTGCTCCTATGTACTAGAATATAGCTACTATAATACTGCCCCTATGTACAAAAATATAAATACTATAATACTGACCCCTATGTACAAGAATAAAAATACTATAATACTGCCCCCTATGTACAAGAATATAACTACAATAATACTGCTCCTATGTACAAGAATATAACTACTATAATACTACCCCCTATGTACAAGAATATAACTACTATAATACTGCTCCGTATGTACAAGAATGTAAATACTATAATACTGCGCCCTATGTACAAGAATATAACTACTATAATACTGCCCCCTATGTACAAGAATATGACTACTATAATACTGCTCCTATGTACAAGAATATAACTACTATAATACTGCTCCTATGTACAAGAATATAACTACTATAATACTGTCCCCTATGTACAAGAATATAACTACTATAATACTGCTCCTATGTACAAGAATATAACTACTATAATACTGCCCCTATGTACAAGAATATAACTACTATAATACTGCCCCCTATGTACAAGAATATAACTACTATAATACTGCTCCTATGTACAAGAATATAACTACTATAATACTGCCCCCATGTACAATATTACTACTATAATACTGCTCCTATGTACAAGAATATAACTACTATAATACTGCCCCATATGTACAAGAATATAACTACTATAATACTGCTCCCTATGTACAAGAATATATCTACTATAATACTGCTCCTATGTACAAAAATATAACTACTATAATACTGCCCCCTATGTACAAGAATATAACTACTATAATACTGCCCCCTATGTACAAGAATATAACTAGTATAATACTGCTCCCTATGTAGAATATAACTACTATAATACTGCCCCCCTATGTACAAGAATATAAATACTATAATACTGCCCCTATGTACAAGAATATAACTACTATAATACTGCCCCCTATGTACAAGAATATAACTACTATAATACTGCTCCTATGTACAAGAATATAACTACTATAATACTGCCCCCTATGTACAAGAATATAACTACTATAATACTGCTCCTATGTACAATAATATAACTACTATAATACTGCTCCCTATGTAGAATATAACTACTATAATACTGCTCCTATGTACAAGAATATAACTACTATAATACTGCCCCCTATGTACAAGAATATAACTACTATAATAGTGCCCCCTATGTACAAGAATATAACTACTATAATACTGCCCCCTATGTACAAGAATATAACTACTATAATACTGCCCCTATGTTCAAGAATATAACTACTATAATACTGCCCCCTATGTACAAGAATATAACTACTATAATACTGCCCCTATGTTCAAGAATATAACTACTATAATACTGCCCCCTATGTACAAGAATATAACTACTATAATACTGCTCCTATGTACAAGAATATAACTACTATAATACTGCCCCTATGTACAAGAATATAACTACTATACTACTGCCCCTATGTACAAGAATATAACTACTATAATACTGCCCCTATGTACAAGAATATAACTACTATAATACTGCCCCTATGTTCAAGAATATAACTACTATAATACTGCTCCCTATGTACAAGAATATAACTACTATAATACTGCTCCCTATGTACAAGAATACAACTACTATAATACTGCTCCTATGTACAAGAATATAACTACTATAATACTGCCCCTATGTACAAGAATATAACTACTATAATACTGCTCCTATGTACAAGAATATAACTACTATAATACTGCCACTATGTACAAGAATATAACTACTATACTACTGCCCCCTATGTACAAGAATATAACTACTATAATACTGCTCCCTATGTACAAGAATATATCTACTATAATACTGTTCCTATGTACAAGAATATAACTACTATAATACTGCCCCCTATGTACAAGAATATAACTACTATAATACTGCCCCCTATGTACAAGAATATAACTACTATAATACTGCTCCCTATGTAGAATATAACTATTATAATACTGCCCCCCTATGTACAAGAATATAAATACTATAATACTGCCCCTATGTACAAGAATATAACTACTATAATACTGCCCCCTATGTACAAGAATATAACTACTATAATACTGCTCCTATGTACAAGAATATAACTACTATAATACTGCCCCTATGTACAAGAATATAACTACTATAATACTGCTCCTATGTACAATAATATAACTACTATAATACTGCCCCTATGTACAAGAATATAACTACTATAACACTGCTCCCTATGTAGAATATAACTACTATAATACTGCTCCTATGTACAAGAATATAACTACTATAATACTGCCCCCTATGTACAAGAATATAACTACTATAATAGTGCCCCCTATGTACAAGAATATAACTACTATAATACTGCCCCCTATGTACAAGAATATAACTACTATAATACTGCCCCCTATGTACAAGAATATAACTACTATAATACTGCCCCTATGTTCAAGAATATAACTACTATAATACTGCCCCCTATGTACAAGAATATAACTACTATAATACTGCCCCTATGTTCAAGAATATAACTACTATAATACTGCCCCCTATGTACAAGAATATAACTACTATAATACTGCTCCTATGTACAAGAATATAACTACTATAATACTGCGCCTATGTACAAGAATATAACTACTATACTACTGCCCCCTATGTACAAGAATATAACTACTATAATACTGCCCCTATGTACAAGAATATAACTACTATAATACTGCCCCTATGTTCAAGAATATAACTACTATAATACTGCTCCCTATGTACAAGAATATAACTACTATAATACTGCTCCCTATGTACAAGAATACAACTACTATAATACTGCTCCTATGTACAAGAATATAACTACTATAATACTGCCCCTATGTACAAGAATATAACTACTATAATACTGCTCCTATGTACAAGAATATAACTACTATAATACTGCCACTATGTACAAGAATATAACTACTATACTACTGCCCCCTATGTACAAGAATATAACTACTATAATACTGCTCCCTATGTACAAGAATATATCTACTATAATACTGTTCCTATGTACAAGAATATAACTACTATAATACTGCCCCCTATGTACAAGAATATAACTACTATAATACTGCCCCCTATGTACAAGAATATAACTACTATAATACTGCTCCCTATGTAGAATATAACTATTATAATACTGCCCCCCTATGTACAAGAATATAAATACTATAATACTGCCCCTATGTACAAGAATATAACTACTATAATACTGCCCCCTATGTACAAGAATATAACTACTATAATACTGCTCCTATGTACAAGAATATAACTACTATAATACTGCTCCTATGTACAATAATATAACTACTATAATACTGCCCCTATGTACAAGAATATAACTACTATAATACTGCTCCCTATGTAGAATATAACTACTATAATACTGCTCCTATGTACAAGAATATAACTACTATAATAGTGCCCCCTATGTACAAGAATATAACTACTATAATACTGGCCCCTATGTACAAGAATATAACTACTATAATACTGCTCCTATGTACAAGAATATAACTACTATAATACTGCTCCTATGTACAAGAATATAACTACTATAATACTGTCCCCTATGTACAAGAATATAACTACTATAATACTGCCCACTATGTACAAGAATATAACTACTATAATACTGCTCCTATGTACAAGAATATAACTACTATAATACTGTCCCATATGTACAAGAATATAACTACTATAATACTGCCCCCATGTACAATATAACTACTATAATACTGCTCCTATGTACAAGAATATAACTACTATAATACTGCCCCTATGTACAAGAATATAACTACTATAATACTGCTCCTATGTACAAGAATATAACTACTATAATACTGCTCCCTATGTACAAGAATATATCTACTATAATACTGCTCCTATGTACAAGAATATAACTACTATAATACTGCCCCCTATGTACAAGAATATAACTACTATAATACTGCCCCCTATGTACAAGAATATAACTACTATAATACTGCTCCCTATGTAGAATATAACTACTATAATACTGCCCCCCTATGTACAAGAATATAAATACTATAATACTGCCCCTATGTACAAGAATATAACTACTATAATACTGCCCCCTATGTACAAGAATATAACTACTATAATACTGCTCCTATGTACAAGAATATAACTACTATAATACTGCCCCCTATGTACAAGAATATAACTACTATAATACTGCTCCTATGTACAATAATATAACTACTATAATACTGCTCCCTATGTAGAATATAACTACTATAATACTGCTCCTATGTACAAGAATATAACTACTATAATACTGTCCCCTATGTACAAGAATATAACTACTATAATAGTGCCCCCTATGTACAAGAATATAACTACTATAATACTGCCCCCTATGTACAAGAATATAACTACTATAATACTGCCCCTATGTTCAAGAATATAACTACTATAATACTGCCCCCTATGTACAAGAATATAACTACTATAATACTGCCCCTATGTTCAAGAATATAACTACTATAATACTGCCCCCTATGTACAAGAATATAACTACTATAATACTGCTCCTATGTACAAGAATATAACTACTATAATACTGCCCCTATGTACAAGAATATAACTACTATACTACTGCCCCCTATGTACAAGAATATAACTACTATAATACTGCCCCTATGTACAAGAATATAACTACTATACTACTGCCCCCTATGTACAAGAATATAACTACTATAATACTGCCCCTATGTTCAAGAATATAACTACTATAATACTGCTCCCTATGTACAAGAATATAACTACTATAATACTGCTCCCTATGTACAAGAATACAACTACTATAATACTGCTCCTATGTACAAGTATATAACTACTATAATACTGCCCCTATGTACAAGAATATAACTACTATACTACTGCCCCCTATGTACAAGAATATAACTACTATAATACTGCTCCCTATGTACAAGAATATATCTACTATAATACTGCTCCTATGTACAAGAATATAACTACTATAATACTGCCCCCTATCTACAAGAATATAACTACTATAATACTGCCCCCTATGTACAAGAATATAACTACTATAATACTGCTCCCTATGTAGCATATAACTACTATAATACTGCCCCACTATGTACAAGAATATAAATACTATAATACTGCCCCTATGTACAAGAATATAACTACTATAATACTGCCCCCTATGTACAAGAATATAACTACTATAATACTGCTCCTATGTACAAGAATATAACTACTATAATACTGCCCCTATGTACAAGAATATAACTACTATAATACTGCTCCTATGTACAATAATATAACTACTATAATACTGCCCCTATGTACAAGAATATAACTACTATAATACTGCTCCCTATGTAGAATATAACTACTATAATACTGCTCCTATGTACAAGAATATAACTACTATAATACTGCCCCCTATGTACAAGAATATAACTACTATAATAGTGCCCCCTATGTACAAGAATATAACTACTATAATACTGCCCCCTATGTACAAGAATATAACTACTATAATACTGCCCCTATGTTCAAGAATATAACTACTATAATACTGCCCCCTATGTACAAGAATATAACTACTATAATACTGCCCCTATGTTCAAGAATATAACTACTATAATACTGCCCCCTATGTACAAGAATATAACTACTATAATACTGCTCCTATGTACAAGAATATAACTACTATAATACTGCCCTTATGTACAAGAATATAACTACTATACTACTGCCCCCTATGTACAAGAATATAACTACTATAATACTGCCCCTATGTACATGAATATAACTACTATACTACTGCCCCCTATGTACAAGAATATAACTACTATAATACTGCCCCTATGTTCAAGAATATAACTACTATAATACTGCTCCCTATGTACAAGAATATAACTACTATAATACTGCTCCCTATGTACAAGAATACAACTACTATAATACTGCTCCTATGTACAAGAATATAACTACTATAATTCTGCCCCCTATGTACAAGAATATAACTACTATAATACTGCTCCTATGTACAAGAATATAACTACTATAATACTGCTCCTATGTACAAGAATATACCTACTATAATATTGCCCCTTATGTACAAGAATATAACTACTATAATACTGCTCCTATGTACAAGAATATATCTACTATAATACTGCTTCTATGTACAAGAATATAACTACTATAATACTGCCCCCTATGTACAAGAATATAACTACTATAATACTGTCCCTATGTACAAGAATATAACTACTATAATACTGCTCCTATGTACAAGAATATAACTACTATAATACTGCTCCTATGTACAAGAATATAACTACTATAATACTGTTCCTATGTACAAGAATATAACTACTATAATACTGCCCCCTATGTACAAGAATATAACTACTATAATACTGCCCCATATGTACAAGAATATAACTACTATAATACTGCCCCCTATGTACAAGAATATAACTACTATACTACTGCCCCCTATGTACAAGAATATAACTACTATAATACTGCTCCTATGTACAAGAATATAACTACTATAATACTGCTCCTATGTACAAGAATATAACTACTATAATACTGCTCCTATGTACAAGAATATAACTACTATAATACTGCTCCCTATGTACAAGAATATAACTACTATAATACTGCTCCCTATGTACAAGAATATAAATACTATAATACTGCCCCCTATGTACAAGAATATAACTACTATAATACTGTCCCTATGTACAAGAATATAAATACTATAATACTGCCCCCTATGTACAAGAATATAACTACTATAATACTGCTCCTATGTACAAGAATATAACTACTATAATACTGCTCCTATGTACAAGAATATAACTACTATAATACTGCCCCCTATGTACAAGAATATAACTACTATAATAGTGCCCCCTATGTACAAGAATATAACTACTATAATACTGCCCCCTATGTACAAGAATATAACTACTATAATACTGCCCCTATGTTCAAGAATATAACTACTATAATACTGCCCCCTATGTACAAGAATATAACTACTATAATACTGCCCCTATGTTCAAGAATATAACTACTATAATACTGCCCCCTATGTACAAGAATATAACTACTATAATACTGCTCCTATGTACAAGAATATAACTACTATAATACTGCCCCTATGTACAAGAATATAACTACTATACTACTGCCCCCTATGTACAAGAATATAACTACTATAATACTGCCCCTATGTACATGAATATAACTACTATAATACTGCCCCCTATGTACAAGAATATAACTACTATAATACTGCTCCTATGTACAAAAATATAACTACTATAATACTGCTCCTATGTATAAGAATATAACTACTATAATACTGCTCCTATGTACAAGAATATAACTACTATAATACTGCCCCCTATGTACAAGAATATAACTACTATAATACTGCCCCCTATGTACAAGAAAAAAACTACTATAATACTGCTCCTATGTACAAGAATATAACTACTATAATACTGCTCCTATGTACAAGAATATAACTACTATAATACTGCTCCCTAAGTACAAGAATATAACTACTATAAAACTGCTCCCTAAGTACAAGAATATAAATACTATAATACTGTCACCTATGTACAAGTATATAACTACTATAATACTGCCCCCTATGTACAAGAATATAACTACTATAATACTGCTCCTATGTATAAGAATATAACTACTATAATACTGCCCAGTATGTACAAGAATATAACTACTATAATACTGCTCTCTATGTACAAGAATATAACTACTATACTACTGCCCCCTATGTACAAGAATATAACTACTATAATACTGCTCCTATGTACAAGAATATAACTACTATAATACTGCCCCTATGTAGAAGAATATAACTACTATAATACTGCCCCCTATGTACAAGAATATAACTACTATAATACTGCTCCTATGTACAAGAATATAACTACTATAATACTGCCCCCTATGTACAAGAATTTTACTATAATACTGCCCCCTATGTACAAGAATATAACTACTATAATACTGCCCCTATGTTCAAGAATATAACTACTATAATACTGCTCCCTATGTACAAGAATATAACTACTATAATACTGTCCCTATGTACAAGAATATAACTACTATAATACTGCTCCTATGTACAAGAATATAACTACTATAATACTGTCCTTATGTACAAGAATATAACTACTATAATACTGTCCCTATGTACAAGAATATAACTACTATACTACTGCCCCCTATGTACAAGAATATAACTACTATAATACTGCCCCTATGTACATGAATATAACTACTATAATACTGCCCCCTATGTACAAGAATATAACTACTATAATACTGCTCCTATGTACAAGAATATAACTACTATAATACTGCTCCCTAAGTACAAGAATATAACTACTATAATACTGCCCCTATGTACAAGAATATAACTACTATAATACTGCTCCTATGTACAATAATATAACTACTATAATACTGCCCCTATGTACAAGAATATAACTACTATAATACTGCTCCCTATGTTGAATATAACTACTATAATACTGTTCCTATGTACAAGAATATAACTACTATAATACTGCCCCCTATGTACAAGAATATAACTACTATAATAGTGCCCCCTATGTACAAGAATATAACTACTATAATAATGCCCCCTATGTACAAGAATATAACTACTATAATACTGCCCCTATGTTCAAGAATATAACTACTATAATACTGCACCCTATGTACAAGAATATAACTACTATAATACTTCTCCTATGTACAAGAATATAACTACTACAATACTGCCCCTATGTACAAGAATATAACTACTATACTACTGCCCCCTATGTACAAGAATATAACTACTATAATACTGCCCCTATGTACAAGAATATAACTACTATACTACTGCCCCCTATGTGCAAGAATATAACTACTATAATACTGCCCCTATGTTCAAGAATATAACTACTATAATACTGCTCCCTATGTACAAGAATATAACTACTATAATACTGCTCCCTATGTACAAGAATACAACTACTATAATACTGCCCCCTATGTACAAGAATATAACTACTATAATACTGCTCCTATGTACAAGAATATAACTACTATAGTACTGCCCCTATGTACAAGAATGTAACTACTATACTACTGCCCCCTATGTACAAGAATATAACTACTATAATACTGCTCCCTTTGTACAAGAATATATCTACTATAATACTGCTCCTATGTACAAGAATATAACTACTATAATACTGCCCCCTATGTACAAGAATATAACTACTATAATACTGCTCCTATGTACAATAATATAACTACTATAATACTGCCCCTATGTACAAGAATATAACTACTATAATACTGCTCCCTATGTAGAATATAACTACTATAATACTGCTCCTATGTACAAGAATATAACTACTATAATAGTGCCCCCTATGTACAAGAATATAATTACTATAATAGTGCCCCCTATGTACAAGAATATAACTACCATAATACTGCCCCCTATGTACAAGAATATAACTACTATAATACTGCCCCTATGTTCAAGAATATTACTACTATAATACTGCCCCCTATGTACAAGAATATAACTACTATAATACTGCCCCTATGTTCAAGAATATAACTACTATAATACTGCCCCCTATGTACAAGAATATTACTACTATAATACTGCTCCTATGTACAAGAATATAACTACTATAATACTGCCCCTATGTACAAGAATATAACTACTATACTACTGCCCCCTATGTACAAGAATATAACTACTATAATACTGCCCCTATGTACAAGAATATAACTACTATAATACTGCCCCCTATGTACAAGAATATAACTACTATAATACTGCCCCTATGTTCAAGAATATAACTACTATAATACTGCCCCCTATGTACAAGAATATAACTACTATAATACTGCTCCTATGTACAAGAATATAACTACTATAATACTGCCCCTATGTACAAGAATATAACTACTATACTACTGCCCCCTATGTACAAGAATATAACTACTATAATACTGCCCCTATGTACAAGAATATAACTACTATACTACTGCCCCCTATATACAAAAATATAACTACTATAATACAGCCCCTATGTTCAAGAATATAACTACTATAATACTGCTCCCTATGTACAAGAATATAACTACTATAATACTGCTCCCTATGTACAAGAATACAACTACTATAATACTGCTCCTATGTACAAGAATATAACTACTATAATACTGCCCCCTATGTACAAGAATATAACTACTATAATACTGCTCCTATGTATAAGAATATAACTACTATAATACTACCCAGTATGTACAAGAATATAACTACTATAATACTGCTCCCTATGTACAAGAATATAACTACTATACTACTGCCCCCTATGTACAGGAATATAACTACTATAATACTGCTCCTATGTACAAGAATATAACTACTATAATACTGCCCCTATGTAGAAGAATATAACTACTATAATACTGCCCCTATGTACAAGAATATAACTACTATAATACTGCTCCTATGTACAAGAATATAACTACTATAATACTGCCCCCTATGTACAAGAATTTAACTACTATAATACTGCCCCCTATGTACAAGAATATAACTACTATAATACTGCCCCTATGTTCAAGAATATAACTACTATAATACTGCTCCCTATGTACAAGAATATAACTACTATAATACTGTCCCTATGTACAAGAATATAACTACTATAATACTGCTCCTATGTACAAGAATATATCTACTATAATACTGTCACTATGTACAAGAATATAACTACTATAATACTGTCCCTATGTACAAGAATATAACTACTATAATACTGCCCCTATGTACAAGAATACAACTACTATAATACTGCTTCTATGTACAAGAATATAACTACTATAATACTGCTCCTATGTACAAGAATATAACTACTATAATACTGCTTCTATGTACAAGAATATAACTACTTTAATACTGCCCCCTATGTACAAGAATAAGACTACTATATTACTGCCACCTATGTACAAGAATATAACTACTATAATACTGCCCCTATGTACAAGAATATAACTACTATAATACTGCCCCTATGTACAAGAATATAACAACTATAATACTGCCACCTATGTACAAGAATATAACTACTATAATACTGCCCCCTATGTACAAGAATAAAACTACTATAATACTGCCCCTATGTACAAGAATATAACTACTATAATACTGCCACCTATGTACAAGAATATAACTACTATAATACTGCTCCTATGTACAAGAATATAACTACTATAATACTGCCCCCTATGTACAAGAATTTAACTACTATAATACTGCCCCCTATGTACGAGAATATAACTACTATAATACTGCCCCTATGTTCAAGAATATAACTACTATAATACTGCTCCCTATGTACAAGAATATAACTACTATAATACTGTCCCTATGTACAAGAATATAACTACTATAATACTGCTCCTATGTACAAGAATATAGCTACTATAATACTGTCCCTATGTACAAGAATATAACTACTATAATACTGTCCCTATGTACAAGAATATAACTACTATAATACTGCCCCTATGTACAAGAATATAACTACTATAATACTGCTTCTATGTACAAGAATATAACTACTATAATACTGCTCCTATGTACAAGAATATAACTACTATAATACTGCTTCTATGTACAAGAATATAACTACTATAATACTGCCACCTATGTACAAGAATATAACTACTATAATACTGCCCCTATGTACAAGAATATAACTACTATAATACTGCCCCTATGTACAAGAATATAACAACTATAATACTGCCCCTATGTACAAGAATATAACAACTATAATACTGCCCCTATGTACAAGAATATAACTACTATAATACTGTCCCTATGTACAAGAATATAACTACTATAATACTGCTCCTATGTACAAGAATATAACTACTATAATACTATCCTTATGTACAAGAATATAACTACTATAATACTGTCCCTATGTACAAGAATATAACTACTATACTACTGCCCCCTATGTACAAGAATATAACTACTATAATACTGCCCCTATGTACATGAATATAACTACTATAATACTGCCCCCTATGTACAAGAATATAACTACTATAATACTGCTCCTATGTACAAGAATATAACTACTATAATACTGCTCCCTAAGTACAAGAATATAACTACTATAATACTGCCCCTATGTACAAGAATATAACTACTATAATACTGCTCCTATGTACAATAATATAACTACTATAATACTGCCCCTATGTACAAGAATATAACTACTATAATACTGCTCCCTATGTAGAATATAACTACTATAATACTGTTCCTATGTACAAGAATATAACTACTATAATACTGCCCCCTATGTACAAGAATATAACTACTATAATAGTGCCCCCTATGTACAAGAATATAACTACTATAATAATGCCCCCTATGTACAAGAATATAACTACTATAATACTGCCCCTATGTTCAAGAATATAACTACTATAATACTGCACCCTATGTACAAGAATATAACTACTATAATACTTCTCCTATGTACAAGAATATAACTACTATAATACTGCCCCTATGTACAAGAATATAACTACTATACTACTGCCCCCTATGTACAAGAATATAACTACTATAATACTGCCCCTATGTACAAGAATATAACTACTATACTACTGCCCCCTATGTGCAAGAATATAACTACTATAATACTGCCCCTATGTTCAAGAATATAACTACTATAATACTGCTCACTATGTACAAGAATATAACTACTATAATACTGCTCCCTATGTACAAGAATACAACTACTATAATACTGCTCCTATGTACAAGAATATAACTACTATAATACTGCCCCCTATGTACAAGAATATAACTACTATAATACTGCTCCTATGTACAAGAATATAACTACTATAATACTGCCCCTATGTACAAGAATGTAACTACTATACTACTGCCCCCTATGTACAAGAATATAACTACTATAATACTGCTCCCTTTGTACAAGAATATATCTACTATAATACTGCTCCTATGTACAAGAATATAACTACTATAATACTGCCCCCTATGTACAAGAATATAACTACTATAATACTGCTCCTATGTACAATAATATAACTACTATAATACTGCCCCTATGTACAAGAATATAACTACTATAATACTGCTCCCTATGTAGAATATAACTACTATAATACTGCTCCTATGTACAAGAATATAACTACTATAATAGTGCCCCCTATGTACAAGAATATAACTACTATAATAGTGCCCCCTATGTACAAAAATATAACTACCATAATACTGCCCCCTATGTACAAGAATATAACTACTATAATACTGCCCCTATGTTCAAGAATATTACTACTATAATACTGCCCCCTATGTACAAGAATATAACTACTATAATACTGCCCCTATGTTCAAGAATATAACTACTATAATACTGCCCCCTATGTACAAGAATATAACTACTATAATACTGCTCCTATGTACAAGAATATAACTACTATAATACTGCCCCTATGTACAAGAATATAACTACTATACTACTGCCCCCTATGTACAAGAATATAACTACTATAATACTGCCCCTATGTACAAGAATATAACTACTATAATACTGCCCCCTATGTACAAGAATATAACTACTATAATACTGCCCCTATGTTCAAGAATATAACTACTATAATACTGCCCCCTATGTACAAGAATATAACTACTATAATACTGCTCCTATGTACAAGAATATAACTACTATAATACTGCCCCTATGTACAAGAATATAACTACTATACTACTGCCCCCTATGTACAAGAATATAACTACTATAATACTGCCCCTATGTACAAGAATATAACTACTATACTACTGCCCCCTATATACAAAAATATAACTACTATAATACTACCCAGTATGTACAAGAATATAACTACTATAATACTGCTCCCTATGTACAAGAATATAACTACTATACTACTGCCCCCTATGTACAAGAATATAACTACTATAATACTGCTCCTATGTACAAGAATATAACTACTATAATACTGCCCCTATGTAGAAGAATATAACTACTATAATACTGCCCCCTATGTACAAGAATATAACTACTATAATACTGCTCCTATGTACAAGAATATAACTACTATAATACTGCCCCCTATGTACAAGAATTTAACTACTATAATACTGCCCCCTATGTACAAGAATATAACTACTATAATACTGCCCCTATGTTCAAGAATATAACTACTATAATACTGCTCCCTATGTACAAGAATATAACTACTATAATACTGTCCCTATGTACAAGAATATAACTACTATAATACTGCTCCTATGTACAAGAATATATCTACTATAATACTGTCCCTATGTACAAGAATATAACTACTATAATACTGTCCCTATGTACAAGAATATAACTACTATAATACTGCCCCTATGTACAAGAATACAACTACTATAATACTGCTTCTATGTACAAGAATATAACTACTATAATACTGCTCCTATGTACAAGAATATAACTACTATAATACTGCTTCTATGTACAAGAATATAACTACTATAATACTGCCCCCTATGTACAAGAATATAACTACTATATTACTGCCACCTATGTACAAGAATATAACTACTATAATACTGCCCCTATGTACAAGAATATAACTACTATAATACTGCCCCTATGTACAAGAATATAACAACTATAATACTGCCACCTATGTACAAGAATATAACTACTATAATACTGCCCCCTATGTACAAGAATAAAACTACTATAATACTGCCCCTATGTACAAGAATATAACTACTATAATACTGCCACCTATGTACAAGAATATAACTACTATAATACTGCTCCTATGTACAAGAATATAACTATTATAATACTGCCCCCTATGTACAAGAATTTAACTACTATAATACTGCCCCCTATGTACAAGAATATAACTACTATAATACTGCCCCTATGTTCAAGAATATAACTACTATAATACTGCTCCCTATGTACAAGAATATAACTACTATAATACTGTCCCTATGTACAAGAATATAACTACTATAATACTGCTCCTATGTACAAGAATATAGCTACTATAATACTGTCCCTATGTACAAGAATATAACTACTATAATACTGTCCCTATGTACAAGAATATAACTACTATAATACTGCCCCTATGTACAAGAATATAACTACTATAATACTGCTTCTATGTACAAGAATATAACTACTATAATACTGCTCCTATGTACAAGAATATAACTACTATAATACTGCTTCTATGTACAAGAATATAACTACTATAATACTGCCACCTATGTACAAGAATATAACTACTATAATACTGCCCCTATGTACAAGAATATAACTACTATAATACTGCCCCTATGTACAAGAATATAACAACTATAATACTGCCCCTATGTACAAGAATATAACAACTATAATACTGCCACCTATGTACAAGAATATAACTACTATAATACTGCCCCCTATGTACAAGAATTTAACTACTATAATACTGCCCCCTATGTACAAGAATATAACTACTATAATACTGCCCCTATGTTCAAGAATATAACTACTATAATACTGCTCCCTATGTACAAGAATATAACTACTATAATACTGTCCCTATGTACAAGAATATAACTACTATAATACTGCTCCTATGTACAAGAATATAACTACTATAATACTGCCCCTATGTACAAGAATATAACTACTATAATACTGCTCCTATGTACAATAATATAACTACTATAATACTGCCCCTATGTACAAGAATATAACTACTATAATACTGCCCCCTATGTACAAGAATATAACTACTATAATACTGCTCCTATGTACAAGAATATAACTACTATAATACTGCCCCCTATGTACAAGAATATAACTACTATAATACTGCTCCTATGTACAATAATATAACTACTATAATACTGCTCCCTATGTAGAATATAACTACTATAATACTGCTCCTATGTACAAGAATATAACTACTATAATACTGCGCCCTATGTACAAGAATATAACTACTATAATAGTGCCCCCTATGTACAAGAATATAACTACTATAATACTGCCCCCTATGTACAAGAATATAACTACTATAATACTGCCCCTATGTTCAAGAATATAACTACTATAATACTGCCCCCTATGTACAAGAATATAACTACTATAATACTGCCCCTATGTTCAAGAATATAACTACTATAATACTGCCCCCTATGTACAAGAATATAACTACTATAATACTGCTCCTATGTACAATAATATAACTACTATAATACTGCCCCTATGTACAAGAATATAACTACTATACTACTGCCCCCTATGTACAAGAATATAACTACTATAATACTGCCCCTATGTACAAGAATATAACTACTATACTACTGCCCCCTATGTACAAGAATATAACTACTATAATACTGCCCCTATGTTCAAGAATATAACTACTATAATACTGCTCCCTATGTACAAGAATATAACTACTATAATACTGCTCCCTATGTACAAGAATACAACTACTATAATACTGCTCCTATGTACAAGAATATAACTACTATAATACTGCCCCTATGTACAAGAATATAACTACTATAATACTGCTCCTATGTACAAGAATATAACTACTATATTACTGCCCCTATGTACAAGAATATAACTACTATACTACTGCCCCCTATGTACAAGAATATAACTACTATAATACTGCTCCATATGTACAAGAATATATCTACTATAATACTGCTCCTATGTACAAGAATATAACTACTATAATACTGCCCCCTATGTACAAGAATATAACTACTATAATACTGCCCCCTATGTACAAGAATATAACTACTATAATACTGCCCCCTATGTACAAGAATATAACTACTATAATACTGCTCCCTATGTAGAATATAACTACTATAATACTGCCCCCCTATGTACAAGAATATAAATACTATAATACTGCCCCTATGTACAAGAATATAACTACTATAATACTGCCCCCTATGTACAAGAATATAACTACTATAATACTGCTCCTATGTACAAGAATATAACTACTATAATACTGCCCCTATGTACAAGAATATAACTACTATAATACTGCTCCTATGTACAATAATATAACTACTATAATACTGCCCCATGTACAAGAATATAACTACTATAATACTGCTCCCTATGTAGAATATAACTACTATAATACTGCTTCTATGTACAAGAATATAACTACTATAATACTGCTCCTATGTACAAGAATATAACTACTATAATACTGCTTCTATGTACAAGAATATAACTACTATAATACTGCCCCCTATGTACAAGAATATAACTACTATAATACTGCCACCTATGTACAAGAATATAACTACTATAATACTGCCCCTATGTACAAGAATATAACTACTATAATACTGCCCCTATGTACAAGAATATAACAACTATAATACTGCCCCTATGTACAAGAATATAACAACTATAATACTGCCACCTATGTACAAGAATATAACTACTATAATACTGCCCCCTATGTACAAGAATTTAACTACTATAATACTGCCCCCTATGTACAAGAATATAACTACTATAATACTGCCCCTATGTTCAAGAATATAACTACTATAATACTGCTCCCTATGTACAAGAATATAACTACTATAATACTGTCCCTATGTACAAGAATATAACTACTATAATACTGCTCCTATGTACAAGAATATAACTACTATAATACTGCCCCTATGTACAAGAATATAACTACTATAATACTGCTCCTATGTACAATAATATAACTACTATAATACTGCCCCTATGTACAAGAATATAACTACTATAATACTGCCCCCTATGTACAAGAATATAACTACTATAATACTGCTCCTATGTACAAGAATATAACTACTATAATACTGCCCCCTATGTACAAGAATATAACTACTATAATACTGCTCCTATGTACAAGAATATAACTACTATAATACTGCCCCCTATGTACAAGAATATAACTACTATAATACTGCTCCTATGTACAATAATATAACTACTATAATACTGCTCCCTATGTAGAATATAACTACTATAATACTGCTCCTATGTACAAGAATATAACTACTATAATAGTGCCCCCTATGTACAAGAATATAACTACTATAATACTGCCCCTATGTTCAAGAATATAACTACTATAATACTGCCCCCTATGTACAAGAATATAACTACTATAATACTGCCCCTATGTTCAAGAATATAACTACTATAATACTGCCCCCTATGTACAAGAATATAACTACTATAATACTGCTCCTATGTACAAGAATATAACTACTATAATACTGCCCCTATGTACAAGAATATAACTACTATAATACTGCCCCTATGTACAAGAATATAACTACTATAATACTGCCCCTATGTACAAGAATATAACTACTATACTACTGCCCCCTATGTACAAGAATATAACTACTATAATACTGCCCCTATGTACAAGAATATAACTACTATACTACTACCCCCTATGTACGAGAATATAACTACTATAATACTGCCCCTATGTTCAAGAATATAACTACTATAATACTGCTCCCTATGTACAAGAATATAACTACTATAATACTGCTCCCTATGTACAAGAATACAACTACTATAATACTGCTCCTATGTACAAGAATATAACTACTATAATACTGCCCCTATGTTCAAGAATATAACTACTATAATACTGCCCCCTATGTACAAGAATATAACTACTATAATACTGCCCCTATGTTCAAGAATATAACTACTATAATACTGCCCCCTATGTACAAGAATATAACTACTATAATACTGCTCCTATGTACAAGAATATATCTACTATAATACTGCTCCTATGTACAAGAATATAACTACTATATTACTGCCCCTATGTACAAGAATATAACTACTATACTACTGCCCCCTATGTACAAGAATATAACTACTATAATACTGCTCCCTATGTACAAGAATATATCTACTATAATACTGCTCCTATGTACAAGAATATAACTACTATAATACTGCCCCCTATGTACAAGAATATAACTACTATAATACTGCCCCCTATGTACAAGAATATAACTACTATAATACTGCTCCCTATGTAGAATATAACTACTATAATACTGCCCCCCTATGTACAAGAATATAAATACTATAATACTGCCCCTATGTACAAGAATATAACTACTATAATACTGCCCCCTATGTACAAGAATATAACTACTATAATACTGCTCCTATGTACAAGAATATAACTACTATAATACTGCTCCTATGTACAAGAATATAACTACTATAATACTGCCCCTATGTACAAGAATATAACTACTATAATACTGCTCCTATGTACAATAATATAACTACTATAATACTGCCCCATGTACAAGAATATAACTACTATAATACTGCTCCCTATGTAGAATATAACTACTATAATACTGCTCCTATGTACAAGAATATAACTACTATAATACTGCCCCCTATGTACAAGAATATAACTACTATAATACTGCCCACTATGTACAAGAATATAACTACTATAATACTGCTCCTATGTACAAGAATATAACTACTATAATACTGTCCCCTATGTACAAGAATATAACTACTATAATACTGCTCCTATGTACAAGAATATAACTACTATAATACTGCCCCTATGTACAAGAATATAACTACTATAATACTGCCCCCTATGTACAAGAATATAACTACTATAATACTGCCCCTATGTACAAGAATATAACTACTATAATACTGCTCCTATGTACAAGAATATAACTACTATAATACTGCTCCTATGTACAAGAATATAACTACTATAATACTGCCCCTATGTTCAAGAATATAACTACTATAATACTGCCCCCTATGTACAAGAATATAACTACTATAATACTGCCCCTATGTTCAAGAATATAACTACTATAATACTGCCCCCTATGTACAAGAATATAACTACTATAATACTGCTCCTATGTACAAGAATATATCTACTATAATACTGCTCCTATGTACAAGAATATAACTACTATATTACTGCCCCTATGTACAAGAATATAACTACTATACTACTGCCCCCTATGTACAAGAATATAACTACTATAATACTGCTCCCTATGTACAAGAATATATCTACTATAATACTGCTCCTATGTACAAGAATATAACTACTATAATACTGCCCCCTATGTACAAGAATATAACTACTATAATACTGCCCCCTATGTACAAGAATATAACTACTATAATACTGCTCCCTATGTAGAATATAACTACTATAATACTGCCCCCCTATGTACAAGAATATAAATACTATAATACTGCCCCTATGTACAAGAATATAACTACTATAATACTGCCCCCTATGTACAAGAATATAACTACTATAATACTGCTCCTATGTACAAGAATATAACTACTATAATACTGCTCCTATGTACAAGAATATAACTACTATAATACTGCCCCTATGTACAAGAATATAACTACTATAATACTGCTCCTATGTACAATAATATAACTACTATAATACTGCCCCATGTACAAGAATATAACTACTATAATACTGCTCCCTATGTAGAATATAACTACTATAATACTGCTCCTATGTACAAGAATATAACTACTATAATACTGCCCCCTATGTACAAGAATATAACTACTATAATACTGCCCACTATGTACAAGAATATAACTACTATAATACTGCTCCTATGTACAAGAATATAACTACTATAATACTGTCCCCTATGTACAAGAATATAACTACTATAATACTGCTCCTATGTACAAGAATATAACTACTATAATACTGCCCCTATGTACAAGAATATAACTACTATAATACTGCCCCCTATGTACAAGAATATAACTACTATAATACTGCCCCTATGTACAAGAATATAACTACTATAATACTGCTCCTATGTACAAGAATATAACTACTATAATACTGCTCCCTATGTACAAGAATATATCTACTATAATACTGCTCCTATGTACAAGAATATAACTACTATAATACTGCCCCCTATGTACAAGAATATAACTACTATAATACTGCCCCCTATGTACAAGAATATAACTACTATAATACTGCTCCCTATGAAGAATATAACTACTATAATACTGCCCCCCTATGTACAAGAATATAAATACTATAATACTGCCCCTATGTACAAGAATATAACTACTATAATACTGCCCCCTATGTACAAGAATATAACTACTATAATACTGCTCCTATGTACAAGAATATAACTACTAAAATACTGCCCCCTATGTACAAGAATATAACTACTATAATACTGCTATATACAATAATATAACTACTATAATACTGCCCCTATGTACAAGAATATAACTACTATAATACTGCTCCTATGTACAAGAATATAACTACTATAATACTGCTCCCTATGTACAAGAATATATCTACTATAATACTGCTCCTATGTACAAGAATATAACTACTATAATACTGCCCCCTATGTACAAGAATATAACTACTATAATACTGCCCCCTATGTACAAGAATATAACTACTATAATACTGCTCCCTATGTAGAATATAACTACTATAATACTGCCCCCCTATGTACAAGAATATAAATACTATAATACTGCCCCTATGTACAAGAATATAACTACTATAATACTGCCCCCTATGTACAAGAATATAACTACTATAATACTGCTACTATGTACACGAATATAACTACTATAATACTGCCCCCTATGTACAAGAATATAACTACTATAATACTGCTCCTATGTACAATAATATAACTACTATAATACTGCTCCCTATGTAGAATATAACTACTATAATACTGCTCCAATGTACAAGAATATAACTACTATAATACTGCCCCCTATGTACAAGAATATAACTACTATAATACTGCCCCCTATGTACAAGAATATAACTACTATAATACTGCCCCCTATGTACAAGAATATAACTACTATAATACTGCCCCTATGTTCAAGAATATAACTACTATAATACTGCCCCCTATGTACAAGAATATAACTACTATAATACTGCCCCTATGTTCAAGAATATAACTACTATAATACTGCCCCTATGTACAAGAATATAACTACTATACTACTGCCCCCTATGTACAAGAATATAACTACTATAATACTGCCCCTATGTACAAGAATATAACTACTATACTACTGCCCCCTATGTACAAGAATATAACTACTATAATACTGCCCCTATGTTCAAGAATATAACTACTATAATACTGCTCCCTATGTACAAGAATATAACTACTATAATACTGCTCCCTATGTACAAGAATACAACTACTATAATACTGCTCCTATGTACAAGAATATAACTACTATAATACTGCCCCTATGTACAAGAATATAACTACTATAATACTGCTCCTATGTACAAGAATATAACTACTATAATACTGCCCCTATGTACAAGAATATAACTACTATACTACTGCCCCCTATGTACAAGAATATAACTACTATAATACTGCTCCCTATGTACAAGAATATATCTACTATAATACTGCTCCTATATACAAGAATATAAATACTATAATACTGCCCCCTATGTACAAGAATATAACTAATATAATACTGCCCCCTATGTACAAGAATATAACTACTATAATACTGCTCCTTATGTAGAATATAACTACTATAATACTGCCCCCCTATGTACAAGAATATAAATACTATAATACTGCCCCTATGTACAAGAATATAACTACTATAATACTGCCCCCTATGTACAAGAATATAACTACTATAATACTGCTCCTATGTACAAGAATAGAACTACTATAATACTGCCCCTATGTACAAGAATATAACTACTATAATACTGCTCCTATGTACAATAATATAACTACTATAATACTGCTCCTATGTACAATAATATAACTACTATAATACTGCCCCTATGTACAAGAATATAACTACTATAATACTGCTCCCTATGTAGAATATAACTACTATAATACTGCTCCTATGTACAAGAATATAACTACTATAATACTGCCCCCTATGTACAAGAATATAACTACTATAATAGTGCCCCCTATGTACAAGAATATAACTACTATAATACTGCCCCCTATGTACAAGAATATAACTACTATAATACTGCCCCTATGTTCAAGAATATAACTACTATAATACTGCCCCCTATGTACAAGAATATAACTACTATAATACTGCCCCTATGTTCAAGAATATAACTACTATAATACTGCCCCCTATGTACAAGAATATAACTACTATAATACTGCTCCTATGTACAAGAATATAACTACTATAATACTGCCCCTATGTACAAGAATATAACTACTATACTACTGCCCCCTATGTACAAGAATATAACTACTATAATACTGCCCCTATGTACAAGAATATAACTACTATACTACTGCCCCCTATGTACAAGAATATAACTACTATAATACTGCCCCTATGTCCAAGAAAATAACTACTATAATACTGCTCCCTATGTACAAGAATATAACTACTATAATACTGCTCCCTATGTACAAGAATACAACTACTATAATACTGCTCCTATGTACAAGAATATAACTACTATAATTCTGCCCCCTATGCACAAGAATATAACTACTAAAATACTGCTCCTATGTACAAGAATATAACTACTATAATACTGCTCCTATGTACAAGAATATACCTACTATAATATTGCCCCTTATGTACAAGAATATAACTACTATAATACTGTCCCTATGTACAAGAATATAACTACTATAATACTGCTCCTATGTACAAGAATATATCTACTATAATACTGCTTCTATGTACAAGAATATAACTACTATAATACTGCCCCCTATGTACAAGAATATAACTACTATAATACTGTCCCTATGTACAAGAATATAACTACTATAATACTGTCCCTATGTACAAGAATATAACTACTATAATACTGCTCCTATGTACAAGAATATAACTACTATAATACTGCTTCTATGTACAAGAATATAACTACTATAATACTGCCCCCTATGTACAAGAATATAACTACTATAATACTGCCCCCTATGTACAAGAATATAACTACTATACTACTGCCCCCTATGTACAAGAATATAACTACTATAATACTGCCCCTATGTACAAGAATATAACTACTATAATACTGCTAATATGTACAAGAATATAACTACTATAATACTGCTCCTATGTACAAGAATATAACTACTATAATACTGCTCCCTATGTACAAGAATATAACTACTATAATACTGCTCCCTATGTACAAGAATATAAATACTATAATACTGCCCCCTATGTACAAGTATATAACTACTATAATACTGCCCCCTATGTACAAGAATATAACTACTATAATACTGCTCCCTATGTACAAGAATATAACTACTATAATACTGCCCCTATGTACAAGAATATAACTACTATAATACTGCTCCTATGTACAATAATATAACTACTATAATACTGCTCCTATGTACAAGAATATAACTACTATAATACTGCCCCTATGTACAAGAATATAACTACTATAATATTGCCCCCTATGTACAAGAATATCACTACTATAATACTGCCCCTATGTACAAGAATATAACTACTATAATATTGCTCCCTATGTACAAGAATATAACTACTATAATACTGCCCCTATGTACAAGAATATAACTACTATAATACTGCTCCTATGTACAATAATATAACTACTATAATACTGCCCCTATGTACAAGAATATAACTACTATAATATTGCTCCCTATGTACAAGAATATAACTACTATAATACTGCCCCCTATGTACAAGAATATAACTACTATAATGCTGCTCCCTATGTACAAGAATATAGCTACTATAATACTGCCCCCCATGTACAAGAATATAACTACTATAATACTGCCCCTATGTACAAGAATATAACTACTATAATACTGCCCCCTATGTACAAGAATATAGCTACTATAATACTGCCCCCTATGTACAAGAATATAACTACTATAATACTGCCCCCTATGTACAAGAATATAACTACAATAATACTGCCCTCTATGTACAAGAATATAACTACTATAATACTGCTCCTATGTACTAGAATATAGCTACTATAATACTGCCCCTATGTACAAAAATATAAATACTATAATACTGCCCCCTATGTACAAGAATATAACTACTATAATACTGCTCCTATGTACAAGAATATAACTACTATAATACTGCTCCCTATGTACAAGAATATAACTACTATAATACTGCTCCTATGTACAAGAATATAACTACTATAATACTGCTCCCTATGTACAAGAATATAACTACTATAATACTGCTCCGTATGTACAAGAATATAACTACTATAATACTGCCCCCTATGTACAAGAATATAACTACTATAATAGTGCCCCCTATGTACAAGAATATAACTACTATAATACTGCCCCCTATGTACAAGAATATAACTACTATAATACTGCTCCTATGTACAAGAATATAACTACTATATTTCTGCCCCTATGTACAAGAATATAACTACTATACTACTGCCCCCTATGTACAAGAATATAACTACTATAATACTGCCCCTATGTACAAGAATATAACTACTATACTACTGCCCCCTATGAACAAGAATATAACTACTATACTACTGCCCCCTATGAACAAGAATATAACTACTATAATACTGCCACCTATGTACAAGAATATAACTACTATAATACTGCCACCTATGTACAAGAATATAACTACTATAATACTGCTCCTATGTACAAGAAGATAACTACTATAATACTGCCCCCTATGTACAAGAATAAAACTACTATAATACTGCCCCTATGTACAAGAATATAACTACTATAATACTGCCACCTATGTACAAGAATATAACTACTATAATACTGCCCCTATGTACAAGAATATAACTACTATAATACTGCCACCTATGTACAAGAATATAACTACTATAATACTGCCCCCTATGTACAAGAATATAACTACAATAATACTGCCCTCTATGTACAAGAATATAACTACTATAATACTGCTCCTATGTACTAGAATATAGCTACTATAATACTGCCCCTATGTACAAAAATATAAATACTATAATACTGCCCCCTATGTACAAGAATAAAAATACTCTAACACTGCCCCCTATGTACAAGAATATAACTACTATAATACTGCTCCTATGTACAAGAATATAACTACTATAATACTGCTCCCTATGTACAAGAATATAACTACTATAATACTGCTCCTATGTACAAGAATATAACTACTATACTACTGCCCCCTATGTACAAGAATATAACTACTATAATACTGCCCCTATGTACAAGAATATAACTACTATAATACTGCCCCCTATGTACAAGAATATAACTACTATAATACTGCCCCTATGTTCAAGAATATAACTACTATAATACTGCCCCCTATGTACAAGAATATAACTACTATAATACTGCTCCTATGTACAAGAATATAACTACTATATTACTGCCCCTATGTACAAGAATATAACTACTATACTACTGCCCCCTATGTACAAGAATATAACTACTATAATACTGCCCCTATGTACAAGAATATAACTACTATACTACTGCCCCCTATGAACAAGAATATAACTACTATAATACTGCCACCTATGTACAAGAATATAACTACTATAATACTGCCACCTATGTACAAGAATATAACTACTATAATACTGCTCCTATGTACAAGAAGATAACTACTATAATACTGCCCCCTATGTACAAGAATAAAACTACTATAATACTGCCCCTATGTACAAGAATATAACTACTATAATACTGCCACCTATGTACAAGAATATAACTACTATAATACTGCCCCTATGTACAAGAATATAACTACTATAATACTGCCACCTATGTACAAGAATATAACTACTATAATACTGCCCCTATGTACAAGAATATAACTACTATAATATTGCTCCCTATGTACAAGAATATAACTACTATAATACTGCTCCTATGTACAAGAATATAACTACTATAATACTGCCCCTATGTACAAGAATATAACTACTATACTACTGCCCCCTATGTACAAGAATATAACTACTATAATACTGCCCCTATGTACAAGAATATAACTACTATAATACTGCCCCCTATGTACAAGAATATAACTACTATAATACTGCCCCTATGTTCAAGAATATAACTACTATAATACTGCCCCCTATGTACAAGAATATAACTACTATAATACTGCTCCTATGTACAAGAATATAACTACTATAATACTGCCCCTATGTACAAGAATATAACTACTATACTACTGCCCCTATGTAGAAGAATATAACTACTATAATACTGCCCCTATGTACAAGAATATAACTACTATACTACTGCCCCCTATGAAAAAGAATATAACTACTATAATACTGCCCCTATGTTCAAGAATATAACTACTATAATACTGCCCCTATGTTCAAGAATATAACTACTATAATACTGCTCCCTATGTACAAGAATATAACTACTATAATACTGCTCCCTATGTACAAGAATACAACTACTATAATACTGCTCCTATGTACAAGAATATAACTACTATAATACTGCCCCCTATGTACAAGAATATAACTACTATAATACTGCTCCTATGTACAAGAATATAACTACTATAATACTGCCCCTATGTACAAGAATATAACTACTATACTACTGCCCCCTATGTACAAGAATATAACTACTATAATACTGCTCCCTATATACAAGAATATATCTACTATAATACTGCTCCTATGTACAAGAATATAACTACTATAATACTGCCCCCTATGTACAAGAATATAACTACTATAATACTGCCGCCTATGTACAAGAATACAAGAATATAACTACTATAATACTGCTCCCTATGTAGAATATAACTACTATAATACTGCCCCCCTATGTACAAGAATATAACTACTATAATACTGCTCCCTATGTAGAATATAACTACTATAATACTGCCCCCCTATGTACAAGAATATAAATACTATAATACTGCTCCTATGTACAAGAATATAACTACTATAATACTGCCCCCTATGTACAAGAATAAAACTACTATAATAGTGCCCCCTATGTACAAGAATATAACTACCATAATACTGCCCCCTATGTACAAGAATATAACTGCTATAATACTGCCCCTATGTTCAAGAATATAACTACTATAATACTGTCCCCTATGTACAAGAATATAACTACTATAATACTGCCCCTATGTTCAAGAATATAACTACTATAATACTGCCCTCTATGTACAAGGATATAACTACTATAATACTGCTCCTATGTACAAGAATATGACTACTATAATACTGCCCCTATGTACAAGAATATAACTACTATACTACTGCCCCCTATGTACAAGAATATAACTACTATAATACTGCCCCTATGTACAAGAATATAACTACTATACTACTGCCCCCTATGTACAAGAATATAACTACTATAATACTGCCCCTATGTTCAAGAATATAACTACTATAATACTGCTCCCTATGTACAAGAATATAACTACTATAATACTGCTCCCTATGTACAAGAATACAACTACTATAATACTGCTCCTATGTACAAGAATATAACTACTATAATTCTGCCCCCTATGTACAAGAATATAACTACTATAATACTGCTCCTATGTACAAGAATATAACTACTATAATACTGCTCCTATGTACAAGAATATAACTACTATAATACTGCTCCCTATGTACAAGAATATAACTACTATAATACTGCTCCCTATGTACAAGAATATAAATACTATAATACTGCCCCCTATGTACAAGTATATAACTACTATAATACTGCCCCCTATGTACAAGAATATAACTACTATAATACTGCTCCCTATGTACAAGAATATAACTACTATAATACTGCCCCTATGTACAAGAATATAACTACTATAATACTGCTCCTATGTACAATAATATAACTACTATAATACTGCTCCTATGTACAAGAATATAACTACTATAATACTGCCCCTATGTACAAGAATATAACTACTATAATATTGCCCCCTATGTACAAGAATATCACTACTATAATACTGCCCCTATGTACAAGAATATAACTACTATAATATTGCTCCCTATGTACAAGAATATAACTACTATAATACTGCCCCTATGTACAAGAATATAACTACTATAATACTGCTCCTATGTACAATAATATAACTACTATAATACTGCCCCTATGTACAAGAATATAACTACTATAATATTGCTCCCTATGTACAAGAATATAACTACTATAATACTGCCCCCTATGTACAAGAATATAACTACTATAATGCTGCTCCCTATGTACAAGAATATAGCTACTATAATACTGCCCCCCATGTACAAGAATATAACTACTATAATACTGCCCCTATGTACAAGAATATAACTACTATAATACTGCCCCCTATGTACAAGAATATAGCTACTATAATACTGCCCCCTATGTACAAGAATATAACTACTATAATACTGCCCCCTATGTACAAGAATATAACTACAATAATACTGCCCTCTATGTACAAGAATATAACTACTATAATACTGCTCCTATGTACTAGAATATAGCTACTATAATACTGCCCCTATGTACAAAAATATAAATACTATAATACTGCCCCCTATGTACAAGAATATAACTACTATAATACTGCTCCTATGTACAAGAATATAACTACTATAATACTGCTCCCTATGTACAAGAATATAACTACTATAATACTGCTCCTATGTACAAGAATATAACTACTATAATACTGCTCCCTATGTACAAGAATATAACTACTATAATACTGCTCCGTATGTACAAGAATATAACTACTATAATACTGCCCCCTATGTACAAGAATATAACTACTATAATAGTGCCCCCTATGTACAAGAATATAACTACTATAATACTGCCCCCTATGTACAAGAATATAACTACTATAATACTGCTCCTATGTACAAGAATATAACTACTATATTTCTGCCCCTATGTACAAGAATATAACTACTATACTACTGCCCCCTATGTACAAGAATATAACTACTATAATACTGCCCCTATGTACAAGAATATAACTACTATACTACTGCCCCCTATGAACAAGAATATAACTACTATAATACTGCCACCTATGTACAAGAATATAACTACTATAATACTGCCACCTATGTACAAGAATATAACTACTATAATACTGCTCCTATGTACAAGAAGATAACTACTATAATACTGCCCCCTATGTACAAGAATAAAACTACTATAATACTGCCCCTATGTACAAGAATATAACTACTATAATACTGCCACCTATGTACAAGAATATAACTACTATAATACTGCCCCTATGTACAAGAATATAACTACTATAATACTGCCACCTATGTACAAGAATATAACTACTATAATACTGCCCCCTATGTACAAGAATATAACTACAATAATACTGCCCTCTATGTACAAGAATATAACTACTATAATACTGCTCCTATGTACTAGAATATAGCTACTATAATACTGCCCCTATGTACAAAAATATAAATACTATAATACTGCCCCCTATGTACAAGAATAAAAATACTCTAACACTGCCCCCTATGTACAAGAATATAACTACTATAATACTGCTCCTATGTACAAGAATATAACTACTATAATACTGCTCCCTATGTACAAGAATATAACTACTATAATACTGCTCCTATGTACAAGAATATAACTACTATACTACTGCCCCCTATGTACAAGAATATAACTACTATAATACTGCCCCTATGTACAAGAATATAACTACTATAATACTGCTCCTATGTACTAGAATATAGCTACTATAATACTGCCCCTATGTACAAAAATATAAATACTATAATACTGCCCCCTATGTACAAGAATATAACTACTATAATACTGCTCCTATGTACAAGAATATAACTACTATAATACTGCTCCCTATGTACAAGAATATAACTACTATAATACTGCTCCTATGTACAAGAATATAACTACTATAATACTGCTCCCTATGTACAAGAATATAACTACTATAATACTGCTCCGTATGTACAAGAATATAACTACTATAATACTGCCCCCTATGTACAAGAATATAACTACTATAATAGTGCCCCCTATGTACAAGAATATAACTACTATAATACTGCCCCCTATGTACAAGAATATAACTACTATAATACTGCTCCTATGTACAAGAATATAACTACTATATTTCTGCCCCTATGTACAAGAATATAACTACTATACTACTGCCCCCTATGTACAAGAATATAACTACTATAATACTGCCCCTATGTACAAGAATATAACTACTATACTACTGCCCCCTATGAACAAGAATATAACTACTATAATACTGCCACCTATGTACAAGAATATAACTACTATAATACTGCCACCTATGTACAAGAATATAACTACTATAATACTGCTCCTATGTACAAGAAGATAACTACTATAATACTGCCCCCTATGTACAAGAATAAAACTACTATAATACTGCCCCTATGTACAAGAATATAACTACTATAATACTGCCACCTATGTACAAGAATATAACTACTATAATACTGCCCCTATGTACAAGAATATAACTACTATAATACTGCCACCTATGTACAAGAATATAACTACTATAATACTGCCCCCTATGTACAAGAATATAACTACAATAATACTGCCCTCTATGTACAAGAATATAACTACTATAATACTGCTCCTATGTACTAGAATATAGCTACTATAATACTGCCCCTATGTACAAAAATATAAATACTATAATACTGCCCCCTATGTACAAGAATAAAAATACTCTAACACTGCCCCCTATGTACAAGAATATAACTACTATAATACTGCTCCTATGTACAAGAATATAACTACTATAATACTGCTCCCTATGTACAAGAATATAACTACTATAATACTGCTCCTATGTACAAGAATATAACTACTATACTACTGCCCCCTATGTACAAGAATATAACTACTATAATACTGCCCCTATGTACAAGAATATAACTACTATAATACTGCCCCCTATGTACAAGAATATAACTACTATAATACTGCCCCTATGTTCAAGAATATAACTACTATAATACTGCCCCCTATGTACAAGAATATAACTACTATAATACTGCTCCTATGTACAAGAATATAACTACTATATTACTGCCCCTATGTACAAGAATATAACTACTATACTACTGCCCCCTATGTACAAGAATATAACTACTATAATACTGCCCCTATGTACAAGAATATAACTACTATACTACTGCCCCCTATGAACAAGAATATAACTACTATAATACTGCCACCTATGTACAAGAATATAACTACTATAATACTGCCACCTATGTACAAGAATATAACTACTATAATACTGCTCCTATGTACAAGAAGATAACTACTATAATACTGCCCCCTATGTACAAGAATAAAACTACTATAATACTGCCCCTATGTACAAGAATATAACTACTATAATACTGCCACCTATGTACAAGAATATAACTACTATAATACTGCCCCTATGTACAAGAATATAACTACTATAATACTGCCACCTATGTACAAGAATATAACTACTATAATACTGCCCCTATGTACAAGAATATAACTACTATAATATTGCTCCCTATGTACAAGAATATAACTACTATAATACTGCTCCTATGTACAAGAATATAACTACTATAATACTGCCCCTATGTACAAGAATATAACTACTATACTACTGCCCCCTATGTACAAGAATATAACTACTATAATACTGCCCCTATGTACAAGAATATAACTACTATAATACTGCCCCCTATGTACAAGAATATAACTACTATAATACTGCCCCTATGTTCAAGAATATAACTACTATAATACTGCCCCCTATGTACAAGAATATAACTACTATAATACTGCTCCTATGTACAAGAATATAACTACTATAATACTGCCCCTATGTACAAGAATATAACTACTATACTACTGCCCCTATGTACAAGAATATAACTACTATAATACTGCCCCTATGTACAAGAATATAACTACTATACTACTGCCCCCTATGAAAAAGAATATAACTACTATAATACTGCCCCTATGTTCAAGAATATAACTACTATAATACTGCCCCTATGTTCAAGAATATAACTACTATAATACTGCTCCCTATGTACAAGAATATAACTACTATAATACTGCTCCCTATGTACAAGAATACAACTACTATAATACTGCTCCTATGTACAAGAATATAACTACTATAATACTGCCCCCTATGTACAAGAATATAACTACTATAATACTGCTCCTATGTACAAGAATATAACTACTATAATACTGCCCCTATGTACAAGAATATAACTACTATACTACTGCCCCCTATGTACAAGAATATAACTACTATAATACTGCTCCCTATATACAAGAATATATCTACTATAATACTGCTCCTATGTACAAGAATATAACTACTATAATACTGCCCCCTATGTACAAGAATATAACTACTATAATACTGCCGCCTATGTACAAGAATACAAGAATATAACTACTATAATACTGCTCCCTATGTAGAATATAACTACTATAATACTGCCCCCCTATGTACAAGAATATAACTACTATAATACTGCTCCCTATGTAGAATATAACTACTATAATACTGCCCCCCTATGTACAAGAATATAAATACTATAATACTGCTCCTATGTACAAGAATATAACTACTATAATACTGCCCCCTATGTACAAGAATAAAACTACTATAATAGTGCCCCCTATGTACAAGAATATAACTACCATAATACTGCCCCCTATGTACAAGAATATAACTGCTATAATACTGCCCCTATGTTCAAGAATATAACTACTATAATACTGTCCCCTATGTACAAGAATATAACTACTATAATACTGCCCCTATGTTCAAGAATATAACTACTATAATACTGCCCTCTATGTACAAGGATATAACTACTATAATACTGCTCCTATGTACAAGAATATAACTACTATAATACTGCCCCTATGTACAAGAATATAACTACTATACTACTGCCCCCTATGTACAAGAATATAACTACTATAATACTGCCCCTATGTACAAGAATATAACTACTATACTACTGCCCCCTATGTACAAGAATATAACTACTATAATACTGCCCCTATGTTCAAGAATATAACTACTATAATACTGCTCCCTATGTACAAGAATATAACTACTATAATACTGCTCCCTATGTACAAGAATACAACTACTATAATACTGCTCCTATGTACAAGAATATAACTACTATAATTCTGCCCCCTATGTACAAGAATATAACTACTATAATACTGCTCCTATGTACAAGAATATAACTACTATAATACTGCTCCTATGTACAAGAATATACCTACTATAATATTGCCCCTTATGTACAAGAATATAACTACTATAATACTGTCCCTATGTACAAGAATATAACTACTATAATACTGCTCCTATGTACAAGAATATATCTACTATAATACTGCTTCTATGTACAAGAATATAACTACTATTATACTGCCCCCTTTGTACAAGAATATAACTACTATAATACTGTCCCTATGTACAAGAATATAACTACTATAATACTGCTCCTATGTACAAGAATATAACTACTATAATACTGCTCCTATGTACAAGAATATAACTACTATAATACTGCTTCTATGTACAAGAATATAACTACTATAATACTGTCCCCTATGTACAAGAATATAACTACTATAATACTGCCCCCTATGTACAAGAATATAACTACTATACTACTGCCCCCTATGTACAAGAATATAACTACTATAATACTGCCCCTATGTACAAGAATATAACTACTATAATACTGCTCCTATGTACAAGAATATAACTACTGTAGTGCCGGCGTCCCTGCCCTCTGCTAGGCAGGGACGCTGCTCCTCTCACCGCTCTGCTCCGTGCCCGGCTTCCTCCCCCCGCTCTGCTGTCAGCGCGCGCTCCGTCCCGGCGTCCTCCTCCTGCTCTGCTCTCAGCGCGCGCTCCTTCCCGGCCCCTGTGCTTAGGGCGCGCGCGCGCGCGCTCCCCTCCTCTTAAAGGGGCCGCGCGCGCCGCCCTAAAGAGTCCCCGGCCAATGGCCGGAGGACTTCATCATATATAAGGCACCTCCTCCAAAATGGAGGTGCCCGAGCAATGTTGTTTGCACCTGTGTCTCACCTGTGCTTCAGCCCTCAGGTCCCGTTGCCAGTTACCTGCCAGTTACCTGCCAGTTTCCTGCCAGTTTCCTGCTAGTTACCTGCCAGTTACCTGCCTGATTCCTGCCTGAATACTTGTTACCTGTCTGCCAGCCTGAGGTCCGACGGTCTGCCTTACTACTCTTGTCAGTCTGTCTAAAGGACCAGCCTGCCCGCTCACCTGGGAGCGCATATCAGCTACCTGCCTGCTTGCCTGAGGTCCGACAGTCTGCCTTACTACTCCGGTCAGTCTGTCTATGGACCAGCTTGCCCGCTCACCTGGGAGCGCTTCTCCGTTATCTGCCTGCTTGCCAGCCCGGAGGCTCCGTTGTCACGTGCTGTGACCACCAGCTACTCCAGACTCTTGCCCGCTCACCTGGGAGCGCATCTCCGTTACCTGCCTGCTTGCCAGCCCGGAGGTCCCGTTGTCACGTGCGGTGACCATCAGCTATTCCAGAGACTCTTGCCCGCTCACCTGGGAGCGCTTCTCCGTTACCTACCTGCCTGCCAGCCCGGAGGTTCCGCCGTCACGTGCCGTGACCACCTGCTATTCCAGAGACTCTCGCTTGCTCACCTGGGAGCACACATCTACCACCTGCCTGCTAGCCTACCCGGAGGTTCAGCCATCACAGGTCGTACCTACCCCTTACCCAGAGACTGCCCTGATCACTTGCCGTAACTCCCTGTCCGTTCACCCAGAGACTGCCACCCGCTCCCTTACAAGGGCCGCCCCCTTGTATAGTAGCTCAGAGGTTCCGCCTCCCGGACCCGTTACAGTCCGCCTCCCGGACCCGTTACAGTTTGCTCGGGCCATGGAACCCGGTGGCACCCAAGCTCCCTCGCTCTCGGACCTCGGTCTTGAACTGTCCCGTCAGAGGTCCCAACAGGAGGCCATCCTGGGTCACCTGCGGAATGTTAATACTCGCCTGAACACTCTGTCTGATCCACCAACAACCTCCGCCAGTGCCATATCTTGCAATCCGGCGGCTCCGCTGCTCACTAATACTATGGTATCCTACCCCGGACCCCGGCTTTCTGCACCTCCTCGCTTCGGAGGCGACCCCGTCCAGGCTCGGGGCTTCTTGAATCAGTGCACCCTGCATTTTGAACTTTTGTCCTACCAGTTTAACTCCGACCGGGCCAAAATTGCCTTCATCATGTCCCATCTCACCGGGGAGGCCCTGGCCTGGCTGAATCCTCTATGGGAGAGAGGAGACCCCCTGGTGTCCAACTTGCCTGCTTTTCTCACGGCTTTCCGGAAAGTCTTCGACGAACCCGGACGGAAGACCTCATCTGCATCATCGTTGCTACGCCTCCGTCAGGGGAGTCTCACCGTGGGCCAATATGCCATACGGTTCCGTACCCTTGCCTCGGAGCTGGCCTGGGATAACGACGCTCTGGTTTCCGTCTTCTGGGAGGGTCTGTCCGGCCGTATTAAAGATGAACTTGCCGGTCGGGACATTCCTACCACTCTCGATGACTTAATAACTCTTGCCACCCGAATTGACCTACGGTTTCAGGAGCGTGCCAAAGAGGTCACCCGTGAGAGAAGGATTCCACGTTTAGCTCCTACTTTCCAGAAACCCGTCATTCCCTCCATCTCTCCCCAAGTACACTCTCCTGAGCCTATGCAGGTCGACCAGACCAAGATGGTCAAAACCCGTCAGGACTCACGCCGTGCCGAGGGGAGCTGCTTCTACTGTGGCAGTAAGGAGCACCGGATCCGTGCCTGCCCGGAGAGGTCGGGAAACGCCTGTGTCTAGGTTCGCTCAGAGAGGTCCACCTAGACAAGAATAAATCCTCTCCATCCCTGCTGTTGTCAGTTTCGATCATCTACGGGGAGAACCGTTATTTTGAACTAGCCCAACTTGACTCTGGAGCAGCCGGGAACCTTATTTCACAGTCCCTGGTTGAGAAATACCGCATCCCCACCAAACCTCTGGCTGTACCCTTGTCTGTCGCTGCCGTGGATGGGGGCCTCTTACCTCGCCCCATTCAACTCATCACCGAATCCATTACCCTGCAGGTGGGAATGCTGCATTCTGAAAGTATCTCCTTTCATGTTCTGCCTGGACTCTCTCACGCCCTCTTGCTAGGTCTGCCCTGGCTCCAGAGACATGCACCCGTGCTAGACTGGCAAACCGGAGAGGTCCTTCGCTGGGGACAAGACTGTCATAAAACCTGCCTGGTTCCCGTCCATCCCGTCCGTCCCTCTCCTACCCCAGCTAATCTACCTGGACTTCCGATTCCTTATTGGTCTTATGCAGATGTCTTTAATAAAAAGGAGGCAGAGACATTACCACCACATAGACCATACGACTGTCCCATCGATCTGCTACCCGGTACTACTCCTCCCCGTGGGCGTATCTATCCTTTATCCGCTGCTGAGACCCGGTCAATGTCCGAATATATTGAGGAGAATCTGGCCAGAGGATTCATCCGGAAATCTACCTCCCCGGCGGGAGCAGGCTTCTTTTTCGTCAAAAAGAAGGACGGCTCTCTCCGTCCCTGTATAGACTATAGAGGCCTAAACCTGATCACGGTGAAGAATAAGTACCCCCTTCCGCTCATTCCAGAATTATTTGATCGTCTGAGGGGGGCTAGGATCTTCACCAAACTGGACCTTCGTGGGGCGTACAACCTGGTTCGTATTCGTCAGGGGGATGAATGGAAGACGGCATTCAACACCCGGGACGGCCACTATGAATACCTGGTAATGCCCTTTGGTCTCTGTAACGCTCCTGCCGTCTTTCAAGAGTTGGTCAATGACATCTTCCGGGACCTTCTCTACTCCTGCGTAGTGGTGTACCTGGACGACATCTTGGTCTTCTCTCCGGATCTCCAGACTCACCGGAGGGACGTTCGTCAGGTCCTGCTCAGGCTAAGGCAGAACCATCTCTACGCTAAATTTGAGAAGTGCCTCTTTGAGCAGACCTCGCTTCCGTTTCTGGGCTACATTATCTCTCAGACCGGCCTTCAAATGGATCCTGAGAAACTGTCTGCCATCGAGAAATGGCCCCGACCGGAGGGGTTGAAGGCCATTCAGCGTTTCCTGGGCTTCGCCAACTACTACCGCCTCTTCATACCACACTTCTCTTCCCGGACGGCCCCAATTTCTGCGCTCACCCGTAAAGGTACTAATCCCAAAGAGTGGCCACCCGAAGCAGAGGAGGCCTTTCTTTCCCTTAAACAGGCCTTCTCTTCCGCCCCGGTGCTGCATCGCCCAGATGGCAACAAGCAGTTCTTCCTGGAAGTTGACGCCTCCTCCTCTGGAGCCGGAGCGGTACTTACTCAAAAATCATCTTCCGGGAGGATGGTAACTTGTGGCTTCTTCTCTAAACTCTTCTCCTCCTCTGAGCGCAACTATTCCATAGGAGACCGAGAGTTATTGGCCATCAAACTGGCATTGGAGGAGTGGCGTTACCTGCTCGAGGGGGCTCTTCACCCGGTAATAATTTACACTGACCACAAGAACTTGGCTTACCTCCAGCATGCCCAGAGACTTAACCCGCGCCAAGCCCGGTGGTCCTTGTTTTTTGCTCGTTTTGATTTTGTCCTTCATTTTCGCCCGGCTGACAAAAACGTCAAGGCGGATGCCTTGTCTCGATCCTTTCTGGTGTCTGATCTCGAGGAGGATCCGAAACATATCATCGATCCCGCCAGAGTAATGCAGGTGGCTCCCGTGAGTCTAAATCGTCTTCCTCCTGGTAAGACGTTCGTACCAGTACCTGATCGGGAGAAGATTCTACACTGGGGTCATTCGTCTAAACTAGCTGGCCACGCCGGTCAGAAAAAGACCCTCCAGCTTATTACCCGGCACTACTGGTGGCCTAACCTGCACAAGGATGTAATAGACTTTGTTTCTGCCTGTGTGTCCTGCGCCCGCAACAAAGTTCCGAGACACCTGCCGGCCGGCCGCCTCCTACCTCTGCCAGTACCTGCTGCCCCCTGGCAGCATATAGCGATGGACTTCATTACTGATCTGCCCGTCTCTGCCGGTTGTACGGTCATTTGGGTGGTCGCTGACCGCTTCTCCAAGATGGCTCACTTCATTCCACTGCCAGGTCTTCCGTCTGCACCCGAGCTGGCTAAAGACTTTATCCGCCACATCTTCCGTCTTCATGGCCTGCCCCGTCACATCGTGTCGGATCGTGGGGTACAGTTCACTTCCCGTTTCTGGAGAGCCACTTGTAAATTGCTGGACGTCACCCTGGACTTCTCCTCCGCTTACCACCCACAGTCTAATGGTCAAGTGGAGCGGATCAATCAGAACCTGACCAGTTACCTTCGGCACTTCGTTAATGCCCACCATTCTGACTGGGTGGATCTCCTGCCATGGGCCGAATTCTCGTACAACAATCACGAGAGCGAGTCTTCCTCCAAATCCCCGTTTTTTGTAGTCTACGGTCAGCATCCTCGGATCCCGTTTCCCGTCTCCACCTCGGCGGACAATCCGGCTGCGGAATCTCTTGTTAACAAATTTTCCTCCATATGGGAGAGTACCCGGTCCGCACTCCTTCTGTCATCCGAGCGTATGAAAAGACATGCTGACAAGAAACGTCTGGACCCTCCTCAATTCCGTCCTGGAGATAAAGTCTGGCTCTCGTCCAAGTATGTCCGGCTCAAGATCCCTTCCTATAAGTTAGGGCCTCGGTTCATCGGCCCACTGGAGGTCATCAGTCAGATCAACCCGGTGGCCTATAAATTGAAACTCCCGGCCAACTTACGGATCCCTAACTCCTTCCATGTGTCTCTCCTCAAACCTGTTGTACTTAACTCTTTTTCCAAGTCTACAGGTACGCCTCCTGCTCCGGTTTCTGCTGAGGACGAGTTTGAGGTAGAGAACATTCTTGCCACCAAAAGGGTAAGAGGAAAGACCTTTTTCCTGGTAGATTGGAAGGGGTTTGGTCCTGAGGAGAGAACGTGGGAGCCCCGGGAGAACATCCATGCCCCTCTCATCCTAGCTAAATTTCTGTCTGGCCTAAAAAAGGGGGGGCCTAAAGGGGGGGGTACTGTAGTGCCGGCGTCCCTGCCCTCTGCTAGGCAGGGACGCTGCTCCTCTCACCGCTCTGCTCCGTGCCCGGCTTCCTCCCCCCGCTCTGCTGTCAGCGCGCGCTCCGTCCCGGCGTCCTCCTCCTGCTCTGCTCTCAGCGCGCGCTCCTTCCCGGCCCCTGTGCTTAGGGCGCGCGCGCGCTCCCCTCCTCTTAAAGGGGCCGCGCGCGCCGCCCTAAAGAGTCCCCGGCCAATGGCCGGAGGACTTCATCATATATAAGGCACCTCCTCCAAAATGGAGGTGCCCGAGCAATGTTGTTTGCACCTGTGTCTCACCTGTGCTTCAGCCCTCAGGTCCCGTTGCCAGTTACCTGCCAGTTACCTGCCAGTTTCCTGCCAGTTTCCTGCTAGTTACCTGCCAGTACCTGCCAGTTACCTGCCTGATTCCTGCCTGAATACTTGTTACCTGTCTGCCAGTCTGAGGTCCGACGGTCTGCCTTACTACTCTTGTCAGTCTGTCTAAAGGACCAGCCTGCCCGCTCACCTGGGAGCGCATATCAGCTACCTGCCTGCTTGCCTGAGGTCCGACGGTCTGCCTTACTACTCCGGTCAGTCTGTCTATGGACCAGCTTGCCCGCTCACCTGGGAGCGCTTCTCCGTTATCTGCCTGCTTGCCAGCCCGGAGGCTCCGTTGTCACGTGCTGTGACCACCAGCTACTCCAGACTCTTGCCCGCTCACCTGGGAGCGCTTCTCCGTTACCTACCTGCCTGCCAGCCCGGAGGTTCCGCCGTCACGTGCCGTGACCACCTGCTATTCCAGAGACTCTCGCTTGCTCACCTGGGAGCACACATCTACCACCTGCCTGCTAGCCTACCCGGAGATTCAGCCATCACAGGTCGTACCTACCCCTTACCCAGAGACTGCCCTGATCACTTGCCGTAACTCCCTGTCCGTTCACCCAGAGACTGCCACCCGCTCCCTTACAAGGGCCGCCCCCTTGTATAGTAGCTCAGAGGTTCCGCCTCCCGGACCCGTTACAGTCCGCCTCCCGGACCCGTTACAACTACTATAATACTGCTCCTATGTACAAGAATATAACTACTATAATACTGCTCCCTATGTACAAGAATATAACTACTATAATACTGCTCCCTATGTACAAGAATATAAATACTATAATACTGCCCCCTATGTACAAGTATATAACTACTATAATACTGCCCCCTATGTACAAGAATATAACTACTATAATACTGCTCCTATGTACAAGAATATAACTACTATAATACTGCTCCTATGTATAAGAATATAACTACTATAATACTGCCCCCTATGTACAAGAATATAACTACTATAATACTGCCCCCTATGTACAAGAATATAACTACTATAATACTGCTCCTATGTACAAGAATATAACTACTATAATACTGCCCCTATGTAGAAGAATATAACTAATATAATACTGCCCCCTATGTACAAGAATATAACTACTATAATACTGCTCCTATGTACAAAAATATAACTACTATAATACTGCTCCTATGTATAAGAATATAACTACTGTAATACTGCTCCTATGTACAAGAATATAACTACTATAATACTGCCCCCTATGTACAAGAATATAACTACTATAATACTGCCCCCTATGTACAAGAATATAACTACTATAATACTGCTCCTATGTACAAGAATATAACTACTATAATACTGCTCCTATGTACAAGAATATAACTACTATAATACTGCTCCCTAAGTACAAGAATATAACTACTATAATACTGCTCCCTAAGTACAAGAATATAAATACTATAATACTGTCCCCTATGTACAAGTATATAACTACTATAATACTGCCCCCTATGTACAAGAATATAACTACTATAATACTGCTCCTATGTATAAGAATATAACTACTATAATACTGCCCAGTATGTACAAGAATATAACTACTATAATACTGCTCCCTATGTAAAAGAATATAACTACTATACTACTGCCCCCTATGTACAAGAATATAACTACTATAATACTGCTCCTATGTACAAGAATATAACTACTATAATACTGCCCCTATGTAGAAGAATATAACTACTATAATACTGCCCCCTATGTACAAGAATATAAGTACTATAATACTGCTCCTATGTACAAGAATATAACTACTATAATACTGCCCCCTATGTACAAGAATTTAACTACTATAATACTGCCCCCTATGTACAAGAATATAACTACTATAATACTGCCCCTATGTTCAAGAATATAACTACTATAATACTGCTCCCTATGTACAAGAATATAACTACTATAATACTGTCCCTATGTACAAGAATATAACTACTATAATACTGCTACTATGTACAAGAATATATCTACTATAATACTGTCCCTATGTACAAGAATATAACTACTATAATACTGTCCCTATGTACAAGAATATAACTACTATAATACTGCCCCTAGGTACAAGAATATAACTACTATAATACTGCTTCTATGTACAAGAATATAACTACTATAATACTGCTCCTATGTACAAGAATATAACTACTATAATACTGCTTCTATGTACAAGAATATAACCACTATAATACTGCCCCCTATGTAAAAGAATATAACTACTATAAAACTGCCACCTATGTACAAGAATATAACTACTATAATACTGCCCCTATGTACAAGAATATAACTACTATAATACTGCCCCTATGTACAAGAATATAACAACTATAATACTGCCACCTATGTACAAGAATATAACTACTATAATACTGCCCCCTATGTACAAGAATAAAACTACTATAATACTGCCACTATGTACAAGAATATAACTACTATAATACTGCCACCTATGTACAAGAATATAACTACTATAATACTGATCCTATGTACAAGAATATAACTACTATAATACTGCCCCCTATGTACAAGAATAAAACTACTATAATACTGCCCCTATGTACAAGAATATAACTACTATAATACTGCCACCTATGTACAAGAATATAACTACTATAATACTGCCCCTATGTACAAGAATATAACTACTATAATACTGCCACCTATGTACAAGAATATAACTACTATAATACTGCCCCCTATGTACAAGAATAAAACTACTATAATACTGCCCCCTATGTACAAGAATATAACTACTATAATACTGCTCCTATGTACAAGAATATAACTACTATAATACTGCTCCCTATGTACAAGAATATAACTACTATAATACTGCTCCCTATGTACAAGAATATAACTACTATAATACTGCCCCTATGTACAAGAATATAACTACTATAATACTGCTCCTATGTACAATAATATAACTACTATAATACTGCTCCTATGTACAAGAATATAACTACTATAATACTGCCCCTATGTACAAGAATATAACTACTATAATACTGCCCCCTATGTACAAGAATATAACTACTATAATACTGCCCCTATGTACAAGAATATAACTACTATAATATTGCTCCCTATGTACAAGAATATAACTACTATAATACTGCCCCAATGTACAAGAATATAACTACTATAATACTGCTCCTATGTACAATAATATAACTACTATAATACTTCCCCTATGTACAAGAATATAACTACTATAATATTGCTCCCTATGTACAAGAATATAACTACTATAATACTGCCCCCTATGTACAAGAATATAACTACTATAATGCTGCTCCCTATGTACAAGAATATAGCTACTATAATACTGCCCCCCATGTACAAGAATATAACTACTATAATACTGCCCCTATGTACAAGAATATAACTACTATAATACTGCCCCCTATGTACAAGAATATAGCTACTATAATACTGCCCCCTATGTACAAGAATATAACTACTATAATACTGCCCCCTATGTACAAGAATATAACTACAATAATACTGCCCTCTATGTAAAAGAATATAACTACTATAATACTGCTCCTATGTACTAGAATATAGCTACTATAATACTGCCCCTATGTACAAAAATATAAATACTATAATACTGCCCCCTATGTACAAGAATAAAAATACTATAACACTGCCCCCTATGTACAAGAATATAACTACTATAATACTGCTCCTATGTACAAGAATATAACTACTATAATACTGCTCCCTATGTACAAGAATATAACTACTATAATACTGCTCCTATGTACAAGAATATAACTACTATAATACTGCTCCGTATGTACAAGAATGTAAATACTATAATACTGCCCCCTATGTACAAGAATATAACTACTATAATACTGCTCCCTATGTACAAGAATATAACTACTATAATACTGCTCCTATGTACAAGAATATAACTACTATAATACTGCTCCTATGTACAAGAATATAACTACTATAATACTGCCCCCATGTACAATATAACTACTATAATACTGCTCCTATGTACAAGAATATAACTACTATAATACTGCTCCTATGTACAAGAATATAACTACTATAATACTGCTCCTATGTACAAGAATATAACTACTATAATACTGCTCCCTATGTACAAGAATATATCTACTATAATACTGCTCCTATGTACAAGAATATAACTACTATAATACTGCCCCCTATGTACAAGAATATAACTACTATAATACTGCCCCCTATGTACAAGAATATAACTACTATAATACTGCTCCCTATGTAGAATATAACTACTATAATACTGCCCCCTATGTACAAGAATATAAATACTATAATACTGCCCCTATGTACAAGAATATAACTACTATAATACTGCCCCCTATGTACAAGAATATAACTACTATAATACTGCTCCTATGTACAAGAATATAACTACTATAATACTGCCCCCTATGTACAAGAATATAACTACTATAATACTGCTCCTATGTACAATAATATAACTACTATAATACTGCCCCTATGTACAAGAATATAACTACTATAATACTGCTCCCTATGTAGAATATAACTACTATAATACTGTTCCTATGTACAAGAATATAACTACTATAATACTGCCCCCTATGTACAAGAATATAACTACTATAATAGTGCCCCCTATGTACAAGAATATAACTACTATAATACTGCCCCCTATGTACAAGAATATAACTACTATAATACTGCCGCTATGTTCAAGAATATAACTACTATAATACTGCCCCCTATGTACAAGAATATAACTACTATAATACTGCCCCTATGTTCAAGAATATAACTACTATAATACTGCCCCCTATGTACAAGAATATAACTACTATAATACTGCTCCTATGTACAAGAATATAACTACTATAATACTGCCCCTATGTACAAGAATATAACTACTATACTACTGCCCCCTATGTACAAGAATATAACTACTATAATATTGCCCCTATGTACAAGAATATAACTACTATACTACTGCCCCCTATGTGCAAGAATATAACTACTATAATACTGCCCCTATGTTCAAGAATATAACTACTATAATACTGCTCCCTATGTACAAGAATATAACTACTATAATACTGCTCCCTATGTACAAGAATACAACTACTATAATACTGCTCCTATGTACAAGAATATAACTACTATAATACTGCCCCCTATGTACAAGAATATAACTACTATAATACTGCTCCTATGTACAAGAATATAACTACTATAATACTGCCCCTATGTACAAGAATATAACTACTATACTACTGCCCCCTATGTACAAGAATATAACTACTATAATACTGCTCCCTTTGTACAAGAATATATCTACTATAATACTGCTCCTATGTACAAGAATATAACTACTATAATACTGCCCCCTATGTACAAGAATATAACTACTATAATACTGCCCCCTATGTACAAGAATATAACTACTATAATACTGCTCCCTATGTAGAATATAACTACTATAATACTGCCCCCCTATGTACAAGAATATAAATACTATAATACTGCCCCTATGTACAAGAATATGACTACTATAATACTGCCCCCTATGTACAAGAATATAACTACTATAATACTGCTCCTATGTACAAGAATATAACTACTATAAAACTGCCCCCTATGTACAAGAATATAACTACTATAATACTGCTCCTATGTACAATAATATAACTACTATAATACTGCCCCTATGTACAAGAATATAACTACTATAACACTGCTCCCTATGTAGAATATAACTACTATAATACTGCTCCTATGTACAAGAATATAACTACTATACTACTGCCCCCTATATACAAGAATATAACTACTATAATACTGCCCCTATGTACAAGAATATAACTACTATACTACTGCCCCCTATGTGCAAGAATATAACTACTATAATACTGCCCCTATGTTCAAGAATATAACTACTATAATACTGCTCCCTATGTACAAGAATATAACTACTATAATACTGCTCCCTATGTACAAGAATACAACTACTATAATACTGCTCCTATGTACAAGAATATAACTACTATAATACTGCCCCCTATGTACAAGAATATAACTACTATAATACTGCTGCTATGTACAAGAATATAACTACTATAATACTGCCCCTATGTACAAGAATATAACTACTATACTACTGCCCCCTATGTACAAGAATATAACTACTATAATACTGCCCCTATGTACAAGAATATAACTACTATAATACTGCCCCCTATGTACAAGAATATAACTACTATAATACTGCCCCTATGTTCAAGAATATAACTACTATAATACTGCACCCTATGTACAAGAATATAACTACTATAATACTGCTCCTATGTACAAGAATATAACTACTATAATACTGCCCCTATGTACAAGAATATAACTACTATACTACTGCCCCCTATGTACAAGAATATAACTACTATAATACTGCCCCTATGTACAAGAATATAACTACTATACTACTGCCCCCTATGTACAAGAATATAACTACTATAATACTGCCCCTATGTTCAAGAATATAACTACTATAATACTGCTCCCTATGTACAAGAATATAACTACTATAATACTGCTCCCTATGTACAAGAATACAACTACTATAATACTGCTCCTATGTACAAGAATATAACTACTATAATACTGCCCCCTATGTACAAGAATATAACTACTATAATACTGCCCCCTATGTACAAGAATATAACTACTATAATACTGCTCCCTATGTAGAATATAACTACTATAATACTGCCCCCCTATGTACAAGAATATAAATACTATAATACTGCCCCTATGTACAAGAATATAACTACTATAATACTGCCCCCTATGTACAAGAATATAACTACTATAATACTGCTCCTATGTACAAGAATATAACTACTATAATACTGCCCCCTATGTACAAGAATATAACTACTATAATACTGCTCCTATATACAATAATATAACTACTATAATACTGCCCCTATGTACAAGAATATAACTACTATAATACTGCTCCCTATGTAGAATATAACTACTATAATACTGCTCCTATGTACAAGAATATAACTACTATAATACTGCCCCCTATGTACAAGAATATAACTACTATAATAGTGCCCCCTATGTACAAGAATATAACTACCATAATACTGCCCCCTGTGTACAAGAATATAACTACTATAATACTGCCCCTATGTTCAAGAATATAACTACTATAATACTGCCCCCTATGTACAAGAATATAACTACTATAATACTGCCCCTATGTTCAAGAATATAACTACTATAATACTGCCCCCTATGTACAAGAATATAACTACTATAATACTGCTCCTATGTACAAGAATATAACTACTATAATACTGCCCCTATGTACAAGAATATAACTACTATACTACTGCCCCCTATGTACAAGAATATAACTACTATAATACTGCCCCTATGTACAAGAATATAACTACTATACTACTGCCCCCTATGTACAAGAATATAACTACTATAATACTGCCCCTATGTTCAAGAATATAACTACTATAATACTGCTCCCTATGTACAAGAATATAACTACTATAATACTGCTCCCTATGTACAAGAATACAACTACTATAATACTGCTCCTATGTACAAGAATATAACTACTATAATACTGCCCCCTATGTACAAGAATATAACTACTATAATACTGCTCCTATGTACAAGAATATAACTACTATAATACTGTCCCTATGTACAAGAATATAACTACTATAATACTGCTCCTATGTACAAGAATATATCTACTATAGTACTGCTTCTATGTACAAGAATATAACTACTATAATACTGCTCCCTATGTACAAGAATATAAATACTATAATACTGCCCCCTATGTACAAGTATATAACTACTATAATACTGCCCCCTATGTACAAGAATATAACTCCTATAATACTGCTCCTATGTACAAGAATATAACTACTATAATACTGCTCCTATGTATAAGAATATAACTACTATAATACTGCCCCCTATGTACAAGAATATAACTACGATAATACTGCCCCCTATGTACAAGAATATAACTACTATAATACTGCTCCTATGTACAAGAATATAACTACTATAATACTGCCCCTATGTAGAAGAATATAACTACTATAATACTGCCCCCTATGTACAAGAATATAACTACTATAATACTGCTCCTATGTACAAAAATATAACTACTATAATACTGCTCCTATGTATAAGAATATAACTACTATAATACTGCTCCTATGTACAAGAATATAACTACTATAATACTGCCCCCTATGTACAAGAATATAACTACTATAATACTGCTCCTATGTACAAGAATATAACTACTATAATACTGCTCCTATGTACAAGAATATAACTACTATAATACTGCTCCCTAAGTACAAGAATATAACTACTATAATACTGCTCCCTAAGTACAAGAATATAACTACTATAATACTGCCCCCTATGTACAAGAATATAACTACTATAATACTGCCCCCTATGTACAAGAATATAACTACTATAATACTGCTCCTATGTACAAGAATATAACTACTATAATACTGCTCCTATGTAGAAGAATATAACTGCTATAATACTGCTCCCTAAGTACAAGAATATAACTACTATAATACTGCTCCCTAAGTACAAGAATATAAATACTATAATACTGCCCCCTATGTACAAGTATATAACTACTATAATACTGCCCCCTATGTACAAGAATATAACTACTATAATACTGCTGCTATGTATAAGAATATAACTACTATAATACTGCCCAGTATGTACAAGAATATAACTACTATAATACTGCTCCCTATGTACAAGAATATAACTACTATACTACTGCCCCCTATGTACAAGAATATAACTACTATTATACTGCTCCTATGTACAAGAATATAACTGATATAATACTGCCCCTATGTAGAAGAATATAACTACTATAATACTGCCCCCTATGTACAAGAATATAACTACTATAATACTGCTCCTATGTACAAGAATATAACTACTATAATACTGCCCCCTATGTACAAGAATGTAACTACTATAATACTGCCCCCTATGTACAAGAATATAACTACTATTATACTGCCCCTATGTTCAAGAATATAACTACTATAATACTGCTCCCTATGTACAAGAATATAACTACTATAATACTGTCCCTATGTACAAGAATATAACTACTATAATACTGCTCCTATGTACAAGAATATATCTACTATAATACTGTCCCTATGTACAAGAATATAACTACTATAATACTGTCCCTATGTACAAGAATATAACTACTATAATACTGCCCCTATGTACAAGAATATAACTACTATAATACTGCTTCTATGTACAAGAATATAACTACTATAATACTGCTCCTATGTACAAGAATATAACTACTATAATACTGCTTCTATGTACAAGAATATAACTACTATAATACTGCCCCTATGTACAAGAATATAACTACTATAATACTGCCACCTATGTACAAGAATATAACTACTATAATACTGCCCCTATGTACAAGAATATAACTACTATAATACTGCCCCTATGTACAAGAATATAACTACTATAATACTGCCACCTATGTACAAGAATATAACTACTATAATACTGATCCTATGTACAAGAATATAACTACTATAATACTGCCCCCTATGTACAAGAATATAACTACTATAATACTGCCACCTATGTACAAGAATATAACTACTATAATACTGCCACCTATGTACAAGAATATAACTACTATAATACTGCCCCTATGTACAAGAATATAACTACTATAATACTGCTCCTATGTACAAGAATATAACTACTATAATACTGCTCCCTAAGTACAAGAATATAAATACTATAATACTGCCCCCTATGTACAAGTATATAACTACTATAATACTGCCCCCTATGTACAAGAATATAACTACTATAATACTGCTCCCTAAGTACAAGAATATAAATACTATAATACTGCCCCCTATGTACAAGTATATAACTACTATAATACTGCCCCCTATGTACAAGAATATAACTACTATAATACTGCTGCTATGTATAAGAATATAACTACTATAATACTGCCCAGTATGTACAAGAATATAACTACTATAATACTGCTCCCTATGTACAAGAATATAACTACTATACTACTGCCCCTATGTACAAGAATATAACTACTATAATACTGCCACCTATGTACAAGAATATAACTACTATAATACTGATCCTATGTACAAGAATATAACTACTATAATACTGCCCCCTATGTACAAGAATATAACTACTATAATACTGCCACCTATGTACAAGAATATAACTACTATAATACTGCCACCTATGTACAAGAATATAACTACTATAATACTGCCCCTATGTACAAGAATATAACTACTATAATACTGCTCCTATGTACAAGAATATAACTACTATAATACTGCCACCTATGTACAAGAATATAACTATTATAATACTGCCCCCTATGTACAAGAATAAAACTACTATAATACTGCCCCCTATGTACAAGAATAAAACTACTATAATACTGCCCCCTATGTACAAGAATATAACTACTATAATACTGCTCCTATGTACAAGAATATAACTACTATAATACTGCCCCCTATGTACAAGAATATAACTACTATAATACTGCCCCCTATGTACAAGAATATAACTACTATAATACTGCCCCTATGTACAAGAATATAACTGCTATAATACTGCCCCCTCTGTATAAGAATATAACTACTATAATACTGCCCCCTCTGTATAAGAATATAACTACTATAATACTGCCCCTATGTACAAGAATATAACTACTATAATACTGCCCCCTCTGTATAAGAATATAACTACTATAATACTGCTCCTATGTACAAGAATATAACTACTATAATACTGCCCCCTCTGTATAAGAATATAACTACTATAATACTGCCCCTATGTACAAGAATATAACTACTATAATACTGCCCCCTCTGTATAAGAATATAACTACTATAATACTGCTCCCTATGTGGAAGAAGTGAGACATTGCTCGGTCTCTGCCTCTACTTTGGTGACAGATTCCCTTTCAGATGGGGGGTGCATTGAATGTGGGTACTGGGGGTGTTTCCTTGGGGTGTACTGATTTCGGGATCCTTGTGGTTTATTTTCCGGGGGTTGCAGTGGGTCTAATCTTCCTTTGTTATGGGTCAGATATAGTGCCATTAGGGGGGAGGGTTTGATATTGTGGAGACGAATTTATTACATACAGCAGCACTGATGAGTGCAGAGAACTGATTTATTGGGGGGGGTCAGCAGTCGCGGTGACCCTTGGATATTACAGTAAGTTGGATTCTGTGTCTCCAATGACTTCTGTATCATAATAAATAAAAAAATAAAAACCTAAAAATACCAAGCAGAAAATAGAAGATAACTCCCAGCGGAGAAACTCTCCATCCATATCTCTCTTCCCATTGACGGCAGCTGCGGAACTACGGATCTCACACGTGAAAGTCACCATGAACCTCAGTTATATATATATATCCATTTGCGCTTTTTTTTTGCCTTTTGTCTTTTAACTTTTTAGGGAAAGAAAAGTCACATAATCTGTTAAAATGTCGCACACATTTTGTCCAAAATATTTCTGCCATAAAAAAATAAAGAAATCATCCAGAGGCGACTGCAGTACATTTGTGCCAAAAATTGAGCGACTTTTCAAAATCTGCAAATAGTGAAACGACTTGAAAATATCCATTTGGATTATAAAATTCACATTTACATTGGCGAAGAAAGAAAATAAAGACATTGACGTAGAAAAAAACAAAGTAGAAAATAGACTTCAAAAAGTCTAAAAAGAAGAATCTGGGATAAAACAAGAAGGAAAAAAAACAACCTTAAAAGTTAGTTACAGTCACCTGAACTGATACATTGTATCAGTCGGTGTTTAGTTCGGAGCTTTGGTTTCTTTCTACAGCAAGTAGAGATTTTGAAAATGGTGAGAAATGAAGATATAAAATATATTAGAAACTTTTTGTATATAACGATGAGCAAGTGGCAGGTTTTTCTTGGGGTGGGGGTTTATGTCTGTCAAGGAAAGAGACAGATTTTTTTCATGACCTGAGCAGAAATAAATGGCGTCGGTCACCTTACTTCAACTTTGCATTCATTAAAAAACTGCTAGAAACTGTATAAACACCTCCTGTACTTTGTAATCAGGGCTGTCTCCTTCATCACCATCCAAGTAGTGCTCAAGAAGACAGATGGAGCCCCGTGCGCTACAGGTGACCGCCACCTCTGCGCGCTTCCATGAAAGAGGACGTAGCAGAACACACAGACGGGGAGATGACACATTGTTCTACAATTTCCAGATGACAAAGGTGCGATGAGACGAAAAGTCCGCGACACAGAATATTCTACAACCGTTCGTTAAAGTCTCTTCGGCTGGCGCACATGGAGATTTTTTTTAAGAGTTATTTGGAGCAGGTTTGCTCCAAAAATCACTTAACTACAACTTGAAAGACTCTTCTGATTCATACGTTCAGTATTTTGAGCCTTTTTTCTCCATTTCTGGTTTTGAAAAATGACTGAATGAAACCAAAAAAAGCGCTCGTCACTCCGGTGGAATCAGCTCCAGACAAGGCACCGTCCAATCAGAAGACGTCAACAATTCAGGAAAACTCTTCCAAAACAGTTTCAGGAAATGAAGAACTTCTCCAAAAAAAGAAAGAATATTTCCGGTAGTGGCTTCCACTAGAAAACTTGCCATTTTTCACTGCCTGAAAAAAAAAAAAAAAACTCCGCTTGCCCATATCCTCAGAGCCTTATGTTAGGCCTGTAGGGAAGTAATTAGAAAGTAAAGAGGAGATGGCCGCGATAAGATGTTATTTTTGGTGCTTGAAAAAAAGTTTCAAAGTGGTGCAAAACTTTTGATCGTGTAACAACTTTATAAAACCAAATCTCTACAGGGTGGAAGAGATCCCAGTGATGGGGACAATGTGTGCGATATATTTCAATGCTGGTCTTCATATTTATATGGGGTCACATGAAATGTCATAGGACTTCTATATTCCCCCCGAAGGGATTTTAAAGGACTCCGTTTGCTAGATCCGTTCACAATACAGAACGTGACCTTAAAGATATTGCTGCTCTGTCATGTAGGCGTTACCAGCAAATGTCCCCTATTCCACAAAAAAGGGGGTGATATGTTATGGCTAGATATTGCTGCAAAGACACCCCATCCAGATAAGAGGCCATCCTAATATATGTGCTACACAGCAATGACGTGGGGGTATATGAAGGACACCCCCGAATCTGGTGCTCAATCAGCAAGCTCACCCATGAACCCTAATATAGTAAAAAAATAGTGAAACTTTACATTTACATTTCTTTACTAGTCTAATACAGATTTTGAATCTTATACTCCAGTCACATCCAAAGCTGCATCCATTGGTTGCCTAGGACCAGAGTGCAGTGCATTGTGGGGGCTCGGATTCCAGGGACATGACTGCCTATGGCAGTGATCCCCAACCTGCTGTATGTACAACCTACAACTGATATGCTGGGGCTGGGCATGCTGGGAGTTGTAGTTCTGCAATAACTGGAGAGCTGCAGGTTGGAGATCAGGGCTCTTTGAACTTCAGGAAAACTTTGGACAACTTATTAGTTGCATTATACATGTAGCGTTTGCTTTGGATGTCACTGGAGCATAATGCACAATGTAACACAAGCTAAGCAGAATCGTATTCTCCAGTCCCATCCAAAGCTGCATTTAGATTGATGGCCAGTGACATCAGTTATGTCATATAACCGTGGATTGCAGCGATATTCACCACCTGTTGTATCAATACTACAACTCCCAGCAAGATCTGATTGTCACAGCTTGTGGAAACAGCTGGAGAAATCCAAGCTGGAGATTGGAAAACCTGTACTTTTCAAGCAGCAACGAACAGAATCTTGTCAGCAGCTTTGGATGTGACTAGAGTATAAAACATGATAAAACGGAAGAAGCTCAAGCTCAGCTCAGAAAATAGTAGCTTGCAAATTTACCAAAATTTTTATGCAGATTTCCGCCGGAGCTCAACAATCCTCTCTCTTCTCTGTTCTTTTCCGCACCTTTATTAAATTTATCTTTATCCAAAACCATTTGCAAAAACAACATTTGGAGTTTTATTCCTCCCTGAAAGCGACGTAATAAAATTCAGAAAAACCTAAAACCTCAGCGTTTATACAGGAAGAAATAAAAATGTACAAAAGTTCCAAACTGCATTTTAAAGGTAAATCAGCAAATAGAAAGGCTGGAAAATGCGAATAGGAATATGTGGAGAGCACAATGGCGCGGCTCCCTGTATCCCATTAGGCCGCCTCGTGCCGTGTAAATAATAGGGGTCTCTGGTAGCATCGTGGGTTAATTAACTAACGTATGGAGAGGTGAGCAGAACAATTCAGCATGTTCAGAAGTCATCAGATTCCCCTCCACATCCGAGGCCTGGAATCAACAGAAAGCAAAACGCAGGAAGTTCCCGAAATTACTGAATGAGAAAATCACAAACAAGAACGAAAAGAAATAAAAACACAAATGGAAGAAACTTTCAGAAACTTTGTAAACACTTTATATTCCTATTCAGTGTATTTATTTGTAGTTTTTTTATGCTTTTGCTTATATAGCGCCATCACATTCCGCAGCGCTTTACAGACATTTCATCCTCTAGTTACAGCAAGAGCTGCATTTTTGGCAATTTACTGATGATTAGGGAGTTATTAAGAGCAGTTACATAAGAGTGAGGCCCTTAGGTCAGGTGTCTGGTTGAGGTTTCCCAAACCAGTGGCATATTAAATGCAGCTCTGGTTGTGACTGTAGTGTGAGATAAAATGTAACTGATATTTGTAAATATTTTTGAGCTAATAAAAAGTATAAAATGTGAAAACACAGAGACAAATGTAATTAGAATTTAGAAAATAATAATAATAATAATAATAATAATAATAATAATAATCATCAAAGGCAATCAGATTTCTTAAAGAAAAGCTTCTCCAAGAATACAACTAGTTTCAATCAATTATCATTTTCAAGGTCTCTGGAAATAGAAACATTTTTCTAAACACCAAGCGCTGAAAACTTTTTAAGGATCTAATATTTCTGAGGAAGCTGAAGGTTTGTTACAATTGTACCCAGAAAACCCTCTGAGCTAAATGCTCAAATCTCTCTCCTGGCTCAATAGCTTGTTACAATGTATCAGTGCAGGTAAATGTATCATTCTGTTTATGTGACACTGGGTTGTTTAGAGTGGATACAATTGTAACAAACGGTCAGTAAATAACTGGTGGAGATGTCAGTAAATGACTAGTGGAGATGTCAGTAAATAACTGGTGTAATATCAGTAAATAACTGGTGGAAATGTCAGTAAATGACTAGTGTAATGTCAGTAAATAACTGGTGGAGATGTCAGTAAATGACTGGTGGAGATGTCAGTAAATGACTGGTGGAGATGTCAGTAAATGACTGATGGAGATGTCAGTAAATAACTGGTGGAGATGTCAGTAAATAACTGGTGTAATATCAGTAAATAACTGGTGGAAATGTCAGTAAATGACTAGTGTAATGTCAGTAAACAACTGGTGGAGATGTCAGTAAATAACTGGTGGAGATGTCAGTAAATGACTGATGGAGATGTCAGTAAATAACTGGTGGAGATGTCAGTAAATGACTGGTGGAGATGTCAGTAAATGACTGGTGGAGATGTCAGTAAACAACTGGTGGAGATGTCAGTAAATGACTAGTGGAATGTCAGTAAATGACTGGTGGAGATGTCAGTAAATAACTGGTGGAGATGTCAGTAAATGACTGGTGGAGATGTCAGTAAATAACTGGTGGAGATGTCAGTAAATGACTGATGGAGATGTCAGTAAATAACTGGTGGAGATGTCAGTAAATAACTGGTGTAATATCAGTAAATAACTGGTGGAAATGTCAGTAAATGACTAGTGTAATGTCAGTAAACAACTGGTGGAGATGTCAGTAAATAACTGGTGGAGATGTCAGTAAATGACTGATGGAGATGTCAGTAAATAACTGGTGGAGATGTCAGTAAATGACTGGTGGAGATGTCAGTAAATGACTGGTGGAGATGTCAGTAAACAACTGGTGGAGATGTCAGTAAATGACTAGTGGAATGTCAGTAAATGACTGGTGGAGATGTCAGTAAATAACTGGTGGAGATGTCAGTAAATAACTGGTGAGATGTCAGTAAATAACTGGTGGAGATGTCAGTAAATGACTGGTGGAGATGTCAGTAAATAACTGGTGAGATGTCAGTAAATGACTGGTGGAGAGGTCAGTAAATAACTGGTGAGATGTCAGTAAATAACTGGTGAGATGTCACTAAATAACTGGTGAGATGTCAGTAAATAACTGGTGGAGATGTCAGTAAATAACTGGTGGAGAGGTCAGTAAATGACTGGTGGAGAGGTCAGTAAATGACTGGTGGAGAGGTCAGTAAATGACTGGTGGAGATGTCAGTAAATAACTGGTGGAGATGTCAGTAAATGACTGGTGGAGAGGTCAGTAAATGACTGGTGGAGATGTCAGTAAATAACTGGTGGAGATGTCAGTAAATGACTGGTGGAGATGTCAGTAAATGACTGGTGGAGATGTCAGTAAATGACTGGTGGAGATGTCAGTAAATGACTGGTGAGATGTCAGTAAATGACTGGTGGAGAGGTCAGTAAATAACTGGTGGAGATGTCAGTAAATGACTGGTGGAGATGTCAGTAAATAACTGGTGGAGATGTCAGTAAATGACTGGTGGAGATGTCAGTAAATGACTGGTGGAGATGTCAGTAAATGACTGGTGGAGATGTCAGTAAATGACTGGTGGAGATGTCAGTAAATGACTGGTGGAGATGTCAGTAAATAACTGGTGAGATGTCAGTAAATAACTGGTGAGATGTCAGTAAATGACTGGTGAGATGTCAGTAAATGACTGGTGGAGATGTCAGTAAATGACTGGTGGAGATGTCAGTAAATGACTGGTGGAGATGTCAGTAAATGACTGGTGGAGATGTCAGTAAATGACTGGTGAAGATGCTGGTTCCCATCCAGATATGAAGTTTGAGTAGACAGGAAACCGTAGGAAATTTTTTTATTGAAGTATATTAGAAAAGTTTTTTTTTTTTTTTTTTTTTTTTATTAGTTAGACACTAATATTACATTCACTTTTAGGTGTCAGACTTCCCCTTTAATTACCTTGTCAGTAAATCCTCGGTGCAGTGGTCAGTAAGCGCGCCGTCGGTAAGCGCACACCTGACATGTTGCTATGCGGTGTCAGACTTGCTGACAGGTCGCCAACATTTGGCCGCTCGCGCCCTCGGGTCGCAGTCGGGACACAGAATGAGACTAGTAGCCGAGCGATTAAATATGTTCATGTAAATCTGTTAAAGGAGATGTAGCAGAGCTGAATTTGTCATGAGCTGCCCTTCATCACACCTCCAGGCCTTACATCTGGTTTTACATGGGGCTGCAAGTAAATCCGTCACATTTATCTTTCAGCACATAAAATACAGCTGTAAAGAGTTAATGGAAACGTTCAGCTCTGCTACATCTGTAGGCTTCCTCAGTCTCGCCGCCGCCGCTGACAGTTGGTACAAATCTGCTGTGTCCATCCCATCTGCTGGAAGGAGCAATGTTGTGACATAAAGCAAAACAAACGCGAAAAATTCATAACACCCATCATCTCAAAAACATCCATAATGCCGCGACGATCAGAGGCGGCCAAGGGTTGAGATGAGGATGTAATGTGAATTACAGCAGTACAGACTATAGGACCAAAGATGTGCAGCCAATGGATACAGTACAGGGATAATGCACACAGTGATGTCACAGTACAGAGATAATACCCACAGTGATGTCACAGTACAGGGATAATGCACACAGTGATGTCACAGTACAGAGATAATACCCACAGTGATGTCACAGTACAGAGATAATACCCACAGTGATGTCACAGTACAGAGATAATACCCACAGTGATGTCACAGTACAGAGATAATACCCACAGTGATGTCACAGTACAGAGATAATACCCACAGTGATGTCACAGTACAGGGATAATACACACAGTGATGTCACAGTACAGGGATAATACACACAGTGACGTCACAGTACAGGGATAATACACAGTGACGTCACAGTACAGGGATAATACACACAGTGATGTCACAGTACAGGGATAATGCACACAGTGACGTCACAGTACAGGGATAATACACACAGTGACGTCACAGTATTGGGATAATGCACATAGTGATGTCACAGTACACGGATAATGCACACAGTGATGTCACAGTACAGGGATAATGCACACAGTGATGTCACAGTACAGGCATAATACACACAGTGATGTCACAGTACAGGGATAATACACACAGTGATGTCACAGTACAGGGATAATGCACACAGTGATGTCACAGTACAGGGATAATGCACACAGTGATGTCACAGTACAAGGATAATACACACAGTGATGTCACAGTACAAGGATAATACACACAGTGATGTCACAGTACAGGGATAATACACACAGTGATGTCACAGTACAGGGATAATACACACAATGACGTCACAGTACAGGGATAATACACACAGTGACGTCACAGTACAGGGATAATGCACACAATGATGTCACAGTACAGGGATAATGCACACAGTGACGTCACAGTACAGGGATAATGCACAGTGATGTCACAGTACAGGGATAATACACACAGTGATGTCACAGTACAGGGATAATACACAGTGATGTCACAGTACAGGGATAATACATACAGTGATGTCACAGTACAGGGATAATGCACACAGTGATGTCACAGTACAGGGATAATACACACAGTGATGTCACAGTACAGGGATAATACACAGTGATGTCACAGTACAGGGAGAATGCACACAGTGATGTCACAGTACAGGCATAATACACACAGTGATGTCACAGTACAGGGATAATACCCACTGTGATGTCACAGTACAGGGATAATACCCACAGTGATGTCACAGTACAGGGATAATGCACACAGTGATGTCACAGTACAAGGATAATACACACAGTGATGTCACAGTACAAGGATAATACACACAGTGATGTCACAGTACAGGGATAATACACACAGTGATGTCACAGTACAGGGATAATACACACAATGACGTCACAGTACAGGGATAATACACACAGTGACGTCACAGTACAGGGATAATACACAGTGATGTCACAGTACAGGGATAATACACACAATGACGTCACAGTACAGGGATAATACACACAGTGATGTCACAGTACAGGGATAATGCACACAATGATGTCACAGTACAGGGATAATGCACACAGTGACGTCACAGTACAGGGATAATGCACAGTGATGTCACAGTACAGGGATAATACACACAGTGATGTCACAGTACAGGGATAATACACAGTGATGTCACAGTACAGGGATAATACATACAGTGATGTCACAGTACAGGGATAATGCACACAGTGATGTCACAGTACAGGGATAATACACACAGTGATGTCACAGTACAGGGATAATACACAGTGATGTCACAGTACAGGGATAATGCACACAGTGATGTCACAGTGCAAAGATAATACACACAGTGATGTCACAGTACAGGGATAATGCACACAGTGATGTCACAGTACAGGGATAATGCACACAGTGATGTCACAGTACAGGGATAATACACACAGTGATGTCACAGTGCAAAGATAATACACACAGTGATGTCACAGTACAGGGATAATGCACACAGTGATGTCACAGTAGAGAGATAATGCACACAATGATGTCACAGTACAGGGATAATACACACAGTGATGTCACAGTACAGGGATAATGCACACAGTGATGTCACAGTGCAAAGATAATACACACAGTGATGTCACAGTACAGGGATAATGCACACAGTGATGTCACAGTACAGGGATAATGCACACAGTGATGTCACAGTACAGGGATAATACACACAGTGATGTCACAGTGCAAAGATAATACACACAGTGATGTCACAGTACAGGGATAATGCACACAGTGATGTCACAGTAGAGAGATAATGCACACAATGATGTCACAGTACAGGGATAATGCACACAGTGATGTCACAGTACAGAGATAATACACACAATGATGTCACAGTAGAGAGATAATGCACACAATGATGTCACAGTACAGGGATAATGCACACAGTGATGTCACAGTACAGAGATAATACCCACAGTGATGTCACAGCACAGGGATAATGCACACAGTGATGTCACAGTACAGGGATAATGCACACAGTGATGTCACAGTACAGGGATAATGCACACAGTGACGTCACAGTACAGGGATAATGCACACAGTGATGTCACAGTACAGGGATAATGCACACAGTGATATCACAGTACAGGGGTAATTTTGCAATTTACTTCTTGTTATAAGTTGCAGCCGTTCTTGTGAAATCATCACTTTTCTTTTAGTTTAGAGCTCATTGCTTAGGATACCAACCACCCCTGCTTGTCAGCAGAACAAGAGCAGCGCTTGAAAGCTCTTTTTTGTCAAGCTTGTAAGCACTGATTACAACGCCACACTTTCCCCCCTGTAGAGGCCACTGTAGTGCAAAAGGGTGGCGGATGCCATCTGCTTGCTGCAAGGTGGTCTCTGGTGTGGGGGGGGAGTTGACCCTCCAGAGATCATATTAAAGGGAGAGTCTTGCCATCACACTGGACGAGCCCTTTAAGTATCTGTCTGCAGTCTTGTGTTATTACGTTGCTAATTACTAACATCTCATTAGCCTGGAGGAGTGAAGCTCGTCCACTAATGAGGCTGGCGACGTCGTCTTCACCCGCCGCCCCCCATACCAATATGTTCCGAGGCTCGGGGCCTGATGACTCCAGTAATGGCCATAATGAAAGCAGATAAAGGATACAGGTTTGCATAAAACATCGGCTGCAGCATCAGTTTTATGTGAGCAATCAAAGCGATCGATAATTATGACGGATGGATGGATGGAGGCTTTCAGCTAATCAAACGCGACACTTCCATTGATTAATGAGACAATTATTAGATCGTTTAACCAATAAAGAGATCAATGCTCCCCGGTTAATGCAAAATGGAATGGACCCAGGACCTGGCGCTAATTCACATCAATGTGTTTATTAATGCATCTTTCATTAGGTCTCGCGTTAGGCAGGGGCAAAAGTCAACGTACAAGGGAGCAGGGTTCTATCATAGCTATGGGATTCCAACGAGGGGAGCTACAATGCTTTCGGAGGATGTCAGCATTACAAGATGTGGAGATACTTTGTAACACTTTTCTTAAAACTGTGGATCAATTTCCATTTTTAGGAAAATTAGGCCACAAGGGGGCGACATTACCCTGACGGATATAGTGCCTCCAGTGTCATCATCATGGATGCAGCATATTCCACGCTCTCCCCTCCTTATACAGGATGGAGAATATTAGGAATGTACTGTATACACCGTGTTTTCTTATTTTCTCCAGTGGGGGGGAAGGGATGGCCGCGGGAGAGACCTACAGCCCTTTTATGTAATTGCCATATTTAGCAAGATGTCATGATGGATGAATGATCAGCAATCAGGAGGGGGGGGGGGGGATCTATTTAATGAAGCTTGGATGATGGTCGTACATCACTGTACAATGGAAGGACCGCGGGCGGCGAGAGACGCTGAACTGGTGAATTCAACCAAAAGGAATTAGCAGCTTCGGGAACTGGCGGAGTCGTCCGCTGTCCCCATTACATGCAGCGTGCCGCACGTCTCAGGGGTTAACAGCGGCTCAGTATAAATCTGTAGGCAGTGAGCTGCCCCTAGTGATGACTGTATAAATCTGTATGTAGTGAGCTCCCTCTAGAGGCGACTGTATAAATCTGTATGTAGTGAGCTCCCTCTAGTGGTGACTGTATAAATCTATGTAGTGAGCTCTCCCTAGTGATGACTGTATAAATCTGTATGTAGTGAGCTCCCTCTAGTGATGGCTGTATAAATCTGTAGTGAGCTCCCTCTAGTGGTGGCTGTATAAATCTGTAGTGAGCTCCCTCTAGTGGTGGCTGTATAAATCTGTATGCAGTGAGCTCCCTCTAGTGATGACTGTATAAATCTGTATGTAGTGAGCTCCCTCTAGTGATGGCTGTATAAATCTGTAGTGAGCTCCCTCTAGTGGTGGCTGTATAAATCTGTATGCAGTGAGCTCCCCCTAGTGATGGCTGTATAGATCTGTATGCAGTGAGCTCCCCCTGGTGTTGGCTGTATAAATCTGTATGTAGTGAGCTCCCCCTAGTGGTGGCGTAATAAATCTGTATGTAGTGAGCTCCCCCTAGTGGTGACTGTATAAATCTGTATGTAGTGAGCTCCCCCTAGTGGTGGATGTTAGCAGAATGCATTTTGCTATGAATTCTTGTATCTATGGAGCTCTGTATGAGAAAATGAACCCTTATAAAGATCAAATGAAACCGCAGAGCATTTTGAACCGACAATGAAATTCATGGCTTCATTTTAAATTGCTCTAAGATTATTTCCAGCGAAGTTTCCCACATTATGACTTGGTCTAATCTTGTATTTTTGTGCCCGGTGACGAGACAGCGGCTTGGCCAGGGCACTCAGCTGACACCTCCAGATTCTACTCCTTTATAAAATCCCCTTAAAAGGCTTATTGGTAGTTGTGAGTCCAGGCTACCGAGTGCATGACGCAGTGAGAGTGGGCCTGAGTGCTCCGGGCAGTGCAGCCCCCCACGGTAAGATGCAGTGAGAGCGGGCCTGTGTGCACCGGGCAGTGAGGCCCCCCATGGTAGGACACAGTGAGAGCAGGCCTGTGTGCACCGGGCAGTGCGGCCCCCCATGGTAGGACACAGTGAGAGCAGGCCTGTGGGCACCGGGCAGTGCGGCCCCCCATGGTAGGACACAGTGAGAGCAGGCCTGTGTGCACCGGGCAGTGCAACCCCCCACGGTAGGATGCAGTGAGAGCGGGCCTGTGTGCACCGGGCAGTGCGGCCCTCCATTGAAGGACACAGTGAGAGCAGGCTTGTGTACCCCGGGCAATGCAGCCCCTCATGGTAGGACACAGTGAGAGTAGGCCTGTGTATCCTGGGCAGTGCGGCCCCCCATGGTAGGACAAAGTGAGAGCAGGTATGTGTGCCCTGGGCAGTGCAGCCCCCCATGGCCCCTGTGTACCCTGGGCAGTGCGGTCCCCCATGGTTTCTGTGTACCCCCGCAGTGCGGCCCCCCATGACCCCTGTGTGCCCCGCTGGGGGCTACTTCCACATCCGCCGGCTTTAATCATTTCTGCTTAGACTCAGCTGAACCGAACGACATTTCAATATTTTGTTTTGGAAGGAAAAAAAAAAAATCACAATGAGCAGAAAAAACTCCGACTTTTGTCTTTTCTAATCAAAACAAAAAAAAGTCTGTTTGTGCGCCGTCCCCCGCCGCCCCCCGCCGCGACCTCGCCGTGGCGATACTATTGGATTTAGGATTTTCAGAAGGATTTAAGTTGTCATCTTTGGCGCGGTCGTGGAATCATGGCGGGGGTTTGTCTTTACACAAGGGGCGACCCCTCACCCCCGGCGGCACCTTGGACACAGTCCACACTTGTTCTGAATTAAGTAAATTACTAAAGGCTCCTATTCTTCTGTTTCTTTATGTTTTACAATTAGAACCCGACAGTAACCATGGAAACTGCTCGATTCCTCCACAAGGGAGAAGCCGCGCCGTTGTTAGACGTGGAATCAAGTACAGCAGAGATAGTGCTCTATATTCTCAATATCCCGCACTACGGGGGCACCGGACGCCGCCTAGGACCCTCAGATCAGACTGGGGGCGCCACTGCCCCCCAAAACTGCAGTCACTGTTGTGTCGCTTCTACGTTCACGTCCGGTAACATCATCCAGGGGCATTTCTTGCAGGTGGGGCAGGTTCTGCACAGGCTCATGAGGGGGCACAGCGGGGGGCTGCCGCCATATTCCTCCCAGTCTCCACACTTTTGGACAATAGTCCAACAAAAAACAACCTTACAATATGGACGGCTTCTGTTCTTCAGGACTGGGGGATTTTTAATATTTTATCAAGTTTCCAGGTACAGGTGGATTGGGGGCCGATCAGTAAATGTTGGACCCTCCGCATGGGATATTTGGGCTCGCAGTGGTGTCATTACATGCAGGGGTCCTGCGGCTCCCTATATATTGGGGACTGGAGCTACCGATATCTGGCGGCACTGTGGTGGTTCTCAGTGTATCTAGAAGACCTGTGATTGTCACTGTACCAGGGGTATTGCCACTCCTCAATTCTTTGTGGCTGCCAGGGGGCACTGTGACTGCCATTATACCAGGGGGCACTGTGGCTGTCACTATACCAGGGGGCAACTGCGGCTGTCACTATACCAGGGGGCACTGCGGCTGTCACTGTACCAGGGGGCAACTGCGGCTGTCACTGTACCAGGGGGCAACTGCGGCTGTCACTGTACCAGGGGGCACTGCTGCTGTCACTATACCAGGGGGCACTGCTGCTGTCACTGTACCAGGGGGCAACTGCGGCTGTCACTGTACCAGGGGGCAACTGCGGCTGTCACTGTACCAGGGGGCACTGCTGCTGTCACTATACCAGGGGGCACTGCTGCTGTCACTGTACCAGGGGGCACTGCGGCTGTCACTATACCAGGGGGCACTGTGGTTGTCACTATACCAGGGGGCACTGCGGCTGTCACTATACCAGGGGGCACTGCGGCTGTCACTATACCAGGGGGCACTGCGGCTGTCACTATACCAGGGGGCACTGTGGTTGTCACTATACCAGGGGGCACTGCGGTTGTCACTATACCAGGGGGCACTGCGGTTGTCACTATACCAGGGGGCACTGCGGTTGTCACTATACCAGGGGGCACTGCGGTTGTCACTATACCAGGGGGCTCTGCGGCTGTCACTATACCAGGGGGCACTGCGGCTGTCACTATACCAGGGGGCACTGCGGCTGTCATTATACCAGGGGGCACTGCGGCTGTCATTAATCTTTAAACTTGCATCTCTGAGTGTTGGGCAGAAAGCGGCTTCCGCTCTCGATGCCACGCTGCCGCCTTCCTCTTTTGTGCTTGGTCTGAAGGGGCTTATGTCATTTTGTGACTCCCGCCAGCCTCATGAGAAGCTGCAGCTCCGTCCCGCCGCAGCAAACAGTGAGCTGGAAGTAATCAGTTTCTCTGTGATACAAACACATATCTCATCTTCTGATCACGTCCGGCCTGTCTGTCCGCTTCCAGTGCATGGGGCGCTGGCGCTGGCATTTGTCAAGGAGGAAGAGAAAATTCAGAGTGAGAAAATCTGCGCTCGATATGTCAAGATCTCGTCTTCCTATTTTGTCTGATGAAAATTTTGCATGTCACAGCAAGAGCTAATGTTTAATGAAGGCAATTAAATCCCAGAGGTGGGGAGACGGCAGCCTCCATCAGCAGCGGCAAGGATCTGCTAACCAATCCAAGATGGATCAGCCGAGAAGAAGATACAGGAGGGAGGCAGAGGACTGGTCGCCATATCCTAATGCCAGTGGAGGAGGGCCCCTTGACCGGGGGGCTGATTACAGGGGAAGTCAGTATAGGAGGGGGGGAGGTGGGGAGGGGCACTGGAGACTAAAGGTTAGGGTAAGTTAAGCTAGGGTTACAAATGGGTTAAGCTTAAAAATGATCTTTCACCAAATGTTTTATGTTGAACTGGAAACAAAATGTAATAGCGGCTGCAGTGCGGAATAAAATGCTTGTTTTTGCCTCTCTGTTGCGGAGATATTAGCAATCAAAGTATTTGGCTCCTAATGGGCTAACACCCAGTTTGACTTAAGAAAAGTTATTAGTTAATTTTCACTGGGGGCATGAACTTCTTCACCCTGTATGATGCTGACCAATCATAAGCAGGCAGCAACATAGCAGAGAAAGAACACGCCCCCCACCATAACTTAGGTTTCTTAGTGTGTGAGATGTAAGGAGCCCGCTCTGGTCTAACCTCCTGCAGGATTAGAACGTGCTTCGGAAATTAGAGCACAGATGAATTGAGCACAATAGATACAAGTGGGATTCATCTCCGGACAGGCAATGCTATGATGACACAGCTAAACTCAGCTGTGCTGCTCCTCCCCCACAGTGACCTTATCTGAAAGGTGTGAGTCATCTGTGCTCTCATCTCCAAGCACCTTCTAATCATGCAGGAGGTGAGACCAGGAGACCAGAACTGTATCCTTACATCTCACACACTGAGAACCTACTTTAAGCTATGGAGGGGACAAGTTCTTCTTTCTTCTGTGTGTTGATGCTGCTTATGATTGGTCGGCATCATACAGGAGAAGAAGTTGTGAAAACTGTGATAATGCCCTCTTGGAATTAACAAAAGTTAAAAAAAATTAGGTGCCACATACTTGGATTGCTAATATCTCCACAACAGAGAGGCAAATTTTAAAATAGAAAAAAAAAGTTTTATTCCGCTCTGCAGCAACTAATACATCATGTGTCCAGTTCAACATGAAAAAAGAACATGCTTAAAAAAAGGAAATCCTTTTAAATTTACAGTTAGGGTTAAAATGTAGAAAAAGGTTAGGGTTTGGCTTAAAGAAGTACTTCCATCAATATATTCCAGTCATCATATTATGTAGCATTGTGCACTTACAATTGCTCATTTTTCCTTTCTACCCAGATAATTCCTCTCTTTTTCATTACGTGTATGCCATTGTGTGATTAAAAATGAACGAGCTAAAGCCTTCTAAGCTCTATGTAGAAACAGGGGCTTAATTTCCCCTGTGTGACTCACCACTGCAAAGTCCCTGGCAAAGGGAGGAGGGAGAAGGTGGGTGAGGAGTTGAAGAGGGGGAGGATTAATGCAGGGACAAGAGACTTCCTGTTTCTACATAGAGCAGAGAAAAGAGAAGAAATAGCTGGGTAGAAAGACAAAATGAGCAATTGTAAGTACACAGTGCTATATAATATAATGACTGCAACATATTAAGAGGATAAAAACTTTGATGGGAGGAGGAAGAGGATGAGGAGGAACAGGAAGAGGAGGAACAGGAAGAGGAGGAACAGGAAGAGGAGGAGTGCTTCGTCAAAACAATGGTTACACCTAGGATTAGGATTCTAATTTGGGATGAATTAGGCTGAATTAAAACTTTCAACCTGGTAACTCTGAGTCTTGGGTTTAGCAAGAGGTAATCCTAGATTAGGGGTATTTGCAGATGGCATTTTATAGGCACCAGTGTACATAAACTGCTTTTGAAGCAGAAGACTTCAGGAGAACACCGTTGAGTTTTTCCTTTTGTATTGGTCGTGCTGCAGAGATACATCAAGGATATCATTGTTAGAAATTGTAATTGGTGGGTGGAGTCACCATTAAGCCCCGGGAGACTCACATATAAAATGTGAAATGTTTTCTGTACAATCTCAAGTCGTGATGGTAAATGGAAACTCGTTCCGATCCTTCCTGGCGGTGGTTTAGAGCCGCGCTGGTGGAGGTGGAGGTGAAACTTCAGCTTAGATTTGAAGATGGATGAGAACAGAATGTGACGTGGGTCAAAAGGGATGGAGCTACAGATATAACGAGCTGTCAGAACGAGAGGTCGGAGGTGTGAGAGCAGCGAGACAGGAAGATGAAGAATAGGCAGCTACATTGTATCAGTGCAGGGTGTGCGAGGTAAGGAATAAGGTTTATGGAATTCGTCACTTTAAAAATTATTCTTAGAGGGGTTACCCACTGCCTGTCACTTCCCATCGGGCGGAGAAAAGAGATCCTGACATGGCATCCACTTACCAGGAATTGTGCCCGACCATAAAGTATTGTGCACCTGCCCTATTAATAAGAATAGGAGCTGTGCAGGGGTGTAACTATAATAGGTGCAGGGGGGTGCAATCGTACCCGGGCTCTGGAGACTAGGGGGGCCCTAAAGGTCCCTTTGCCCCATATGAAAATACTATTAAAGACCTATGTTAGTTGGGGGCCCCATTGGAGATTTTGCATTGGGGCCCACAAGCTTCAAGTTACGCCACTGGAGCTGTGCACAGCATCCTCCTAATACAGAAGTGAGAGGAGCAAGATAACCTTTTAAGGACCATAGATGAGAATATACCTGATCGAGTATTTGTGTGAATCAGAACATTGCAATAATGAAAATGACCCTAGGATCGTTCACACAATAATAGATTATTCTCATTATCATCTAAGAATGCTTCCATTTACTGACAGCAAGCAGTGATTCTGGAACTGAATGACGAGGAATTGAAACACAAAGAATATTACAAAGTTACAGAACTTTCATTATGCAGTTGTTACAGAAAGTGGGTTCACTAGGTGAGGTGGATCCTCTAAGCCCAAGGGCCGGGTGGGCCATTGGCCACGATGCAGCAGGCCGGTGTTGCTTGCGGGAAACAGTTACTGGAGGCAAACTAAAAGTCACTGACAGGCAGCAGGGATACTGGAACCACAGACAAACAGGTGAAGTCCTGAAGATCACCAACAGACAGCAGGGATACTGGAAGCCGCAGACAAAAGGTGGTGAAGTCCTGAAGATCACCAACAGACAGCAGGAATACTGGAAGCCACAGACAAACAGGTGAAGCGCTGAAGATCACCAACAGACAGCAGGGTTACTGGAAGCCGCAGACAAACAGGTGAAGTGCTGAAGATCACCAACAGACAGCAGGGTTACTGGAAGCCGCAGACAAACAGGTGAAGTCCTGAAGATCACCAACAGACAGCAGGGATACTGGAAGCCGCAGACAAACAGGTGAAGTGCTGAAGATCACCAACAGACAGCAGGGATACTGGAAGCCGCAGACAAACAGGTGAAGTGCTGAAGATCACCAACAGACAGCAGGGTTACTGGAAGCCACAGACAAACAGGTGAAGTGCTGAAGATCACCAACAGACAGCAGGGTTACTGGAAGCCGCAGACAAACAGGTGAAGTCCTGAAGATCACCAACAGACAGCAGGCTTACTGGAAGCCGCAGACAAAACAGGTGAAGTGCTGAAGATCACCAACAGACAGCAGGAATACTGGAAGCCGGAGACAAACAGGTGAAGTACTGAAGATCACCAACAGACAGCAGGGTTACTGGAAGCCAGAGACAAACAGGTGAAGTCCTGAAGATCACCAACAGACAGCAGGGATACTGGAAGCCGAAGACAAACAGGTCGTGAAGTCCTGAAGATCACCAACAGAGAGCAGGAATACTGGAAGCCGCAGACAAACAGGTGAAGTCCTGAAGATCACCAACAGACAACAGGGATACTGGAAGCCGCAGACAAACAGGTGAAGTCCTGAAGATCACCAACAGACAGCAGGGTTACCGGAAGCTGCAGACAAACAGGTGAAGTGCTGAAGATCACCAACAGACAGCAGGAATACTGGAAGCCGCAGACAAGTAATTCAGGGACTGGAAAAATTCAGGTGACCTGGAACTGTGCACAGATAAACTAAGAGAGCTACTAGAAAGTCTTCATATAATACAAGGACACAGGTATGTGTCTTGGAGCCTTAGGGTATGTGCACACTGTCTGGAACTGCCTGCGGCCCCAACACAGCGGAATAGCCGCCGCCGGCTTCCGCTCATTTTATGGAAATGAGCGGCGTTTTTTTTTTTCCACCTGTGGACTTTCCTTATAGAGGACAAGTCTATGGGGAAAGCCCGCATGCGGACCCACTGGAGAAATTGACATACTGCGGTCTGGAAAGAATCGCGGCATGTTAGTTTCCGCAGGTGCACGGAGACGCAGCGTGGACATGGTATTTTTAGAAATCCATCCACTATGATGTAACATCTGGACGCTGCATTGACACGCAGTTTCAAACCTGCAGCGGCTCCGGATAGTGTGCATAGACCCCAATATAGGCCTAGGTGGCTATACTATATATTGTGGATGGATAGGTTCTGAATCTGCAGCTGATATTTTTGAGGATCAACATGAAGTTACTTTGTCCGGCAGCAAAAAGTCCAACAGAAGTAAGAAAACAATACCAGACCTTTCCTACACAGGCAGGATGTTATGGGGACGCTCAGCCGTTAGAGGTCGCAACAAACAAGTCCTTGTCTAGTAGAAGTTTGATCTTCCAGCAAAGTTCAGCTCCTCTACAGATCTGTAGGAAGAGATGAGGATAGTCTTATGCCAGCTCTTCCTAGTGCCGCTAGAGGTGGCTGACCGGTCTCGCCTTATGTACACGACAGGGAGATACCTGTCAATCATCTGCAGCGGCGCTGGGAAGAGCCGGCCAGGGGCGGCGCTGGGAAGAGCCGGTCAGGGTAGGCGCCGGACTAGTCTGGTCTCCACAAAGTATTTCAGAGAGTAATAATCCAGCCAGGCGGCATTTTAATAGTGCCCATGGTTTTGGCAGCATGAGTCACCTGACAGGTGACAGGGCGAGCCCCGCTGCTACATTGTAACTATATTCAGTAGTAAAGCAAAATAACAGCAAAGGGAACTAAAAGAAAGAACAGGAAATCCCCCTATTCCTGAGAGGGTGAGCGGAGGGCTTCTTTCTTCTTCATTCTTATGTTTTCTTAGTTCAGTCCCCTTCAAGCACGAGGGAGCCGAGCGGTGGGAGGCGGAGGAGGGGTAAAGTTTCTGATGCCTCAGTGATATTCATAGTTCAATGGTTACATTGGACCCAAACCAAGTAAATGACAGCAGTAATGTTCAGGTTGGGCGAGTTTCTGCTTCTAAATATAAAACTGGAGATTTTTTTTTTTCCACTTCTTATGCAAACAAAAAAAAAAAAAAATGCAAACATTGGTATTAATTGGCGGAGCAAGCAGAAGCCCAAAAAATGGAATCCATTAAAGGAACATAGTAACATAGTTTTTAAGGTTGAAGGAAGACTAAGTCCAGATCTGTGCAGGCTGCTCCATAGGATCTGTCTATAGGGGTCATATACACTGTATTTCTATGGTTGTTGTGGCACCAGCTCTTATTAGGTGACTATTAGGACTTCTGTATCCAGTGTGTAGGTGCCCGTCCAGTGGATACGGGTGATGCATGTAACGGGGTGTAGGTAGTTTCCCATCGGTGGACACTTAGAAGCTCTCGCACCTCCAGTAGTTGATGCTCTCATTCGACCCTCTGGTAGGAGCCCGCTTGGCATCGGATGAGCTCATTAAGGCTCGTACGGAGAGTAATGCTCCTCTGCACAATGTTCGTGTGAGCAGAGGCTTTGGGCAGCTCTCCAGGACGCTCTGCCAGGAAAACAGGTGCCAGTCTCAGCCCCCTTGGCTGCCTGTGTCTTTGAATTTTTACCAGAGTATTGAGGCGCTGCCAACGATGTCAGATAAGGCCGAAATAAACCCGTATTCGGAGAAGCGGCCTGGAGTGGAAGCGTTACAGTAATGCCATGCCGCGGCGCACCACTGACTTCACATCATCAGAAAAGTTCTGCTTCTTTCTAGTCTGTCACGTGTCAATTTATCATTCATTTTAAAGATTTCTGATGGTCAGTGAATAGAAACGTTCTCATTTATATTTAGCAGCCTAAATACTTTTCACAGCTCCGCTACCATTGTTTCCAGTGTAGACAGTCCTCTGTGAGCAGAACAATGGGACCGCAGATTGATACATTTTTCCTTGCACTGATACATTGCAATGGCCCCATAGCAGAAGTTCTAATCGCTCTCCGCCCCCCCAAGAAAGAAAGAAAAAAATATCCAAAAGCATATCTCACAACTTTGCAGCCCTTACAAAGTAAATTTCATCCTATTGAAGTCGGTCATTGTCCACATAAAGAATAATGCCAACAAAAGTGCCCCCAAATACAGCAATACCCTAATAGTGAATTCCTCCACAAGCACAGAATGATGACTCTTCTGTACACACCCGTGCGGCAAAGTATGGTGACCCCAACACGTTATGATGCCCCAACTGTGACCCTCACATAGTCCTCCATACAGTACAATGGCTCCATAAAGCTCTCCATACAGTATAATGGCCCCACATAGTCCTCCTTACAGAATAATGGCCCCCACATAGTCCTCCATACAGTATAATGGGCCCCACAGTCCTCCATACAGTATAATGGCCCCATATAGTCCTCCATACAGTATAATGTCCCCACATAGCCCTCCATACAGTATAATGTCCCCACATAGCCCTCCATACAGAATAATGGGCCCCACACAGTCCTCCATATAGTATAATGGCCCCATATAGTCCTCCATACAGTATAATGTCCCCACATAGTCCTCCATACAGTATAATGGGCCCCACATAGTCCTCCATACAGTATAATGGGCCCCACATAGTCCTCTATACAGTATAATGGGCCCCACATAGTCCTCCTTACAGTATAATGGGCCCCACATAGTCCTCTATACAGTATAATGGGCCCCACATAGTCCTCCATACAGTATAATGGGCACCACATAGTCCTCCATACAATTTAACGGCCCCTAGACACCTCCATAAAGTATGATGGTCCCAACTCAACCCTCCAAACTGTATAATGGCCCCCCAAGATATGGCAATATAGTTGAAAGTGCGATGCTGGGTGGGAGGGGGCCCGGTACCGGCCCTGGCCCCCCCCAGCTCACAGATCCCATAGCGACCATGTGATCTGATTACAGCACACATGAAAGTTGCATTATTTTTGGGTTTATATCATCAAGTGAGAACGATCTGAGGAGGAGTAGAGAATTGGCTTAAGATTATGACATCTTTAAGGGGTTTCCTACTTTGACCTTTCACCTTCTCTATGCATATGTTGATAATAAAGGTGGTCCCTTGATTAGGGTCTTTTTCTAAAAGCCTGAGAGAAGAGCACTTGCAAAGATAATTATTTATCCTAGAAAATAGGTGTTTATTCATTTCATTGGTCACCATGACATTATAAAAGCGGGGGGTCACTACAAGTCGTCTCAGTGGGTTGTTGTCTGCTTATCAAAAGACCCGAAGAAAAGAAGATATATGTACAGTGCAGACCAAAAGTTTGGACACACCTTCTCATTTAAAGATTTTTCTGTATTTTCATGACTGTGAAAATTGTCCATTCACACTGAAGGCATCAAAACTATGAATTAACACATGTGGAATTATATACTTAACAAAAAAGTGTGAAACAACTGAAAATATGTCTTATATTCTAGGTTCTTCACAGTAGCCACCTTTTGCTTTGATGACTCCTTTGCACACTCTTGGCATTCTCTTGATGAACTACAGGTCTACCTGAATGTCTGTCTAGTACTTCTCCTCTCAAAAGACCTGGTCACTCTATGGACAACCCCTTTAAGTAACATCTCTAAACCGGTTGCAATGATCGCACTTGTAGGAGCCTGGGGTCCGAGACCCCCCCCAAAAAAAAAACACCATCGGGAAAGGATTGGTCTACATGAGGAGCAAACCAAGTGGTTGACTCCGATCAGCACCTCCGGGAATCCTGCAGAAGGAATCACATTCTCCTCCAAGTCACTTTATTAATTTTGTATCAGAAAAGGAGATGAATCAGGAATTAGGTCCCAAAACGGACGAGTCTTCCTCCTTCCTGATCCTCTCCGCGCAGATTAGAAATTACTCAGTGTAGCGTTCAACAAATAAAAACAATCATTTGCATATTAAATAGGGCCCCGCTATATGATGTATCGTATACTTAGTCCTTTCATCGAGTCTCCAGAGTCGACTTAATCTGATGGGAACGAAACTCCTACTGTGACTCTCTGCAATTAAGAGTCTAGATGACAGTGAGGCACTTTATAAATCATATGGCTAATTATAGATCGGGTGCTCGTTCTCACACATCTGGCTCCGCAGGAGGGAAGATGCAAATCCTCTATCTGCGGGCTTATGCCAAATTCAGCTGCGCCGTTTACAACCGGGCGTCACGATCGCCTCGGAAAACCCACATTTAGGGAGTGTAAGTAACGGTGAGGTTCCTTGTTTTATGATGATTAGTATTTATGTTACATTGTATCATTTATTATAAACAAAACTGTTGTTAGTATATTATTACTAAGGTGCAGTTCACACTTCCATTTGGCGCCTTCTCCCCGGGGGGCGGTCTATAACACGTGGCACTATTCTTTCCATTAAAATTATAGAAACTTTCAAGGAACAGCAATAAACACCATTATGGTTTAAAGGGATCCATTAGATATTGTTCTGATCCATTTTAAACGGAAGATACAGCGAACAAGTGAACACAGCTTAAAGGGGCTGTCCATCAGTGAACAATCCCTTCTCAATCATATTTACCTCCCGGATTGGCGCCATTCCTATGTCCCCCAGAGACGTCCACTCCTATGTATTTGTGGCGGTCATATCCTAAGTATTTGTGGCGGTCATAGCCGATCAGTGGCAGTGGTTGGCTTCAGCAGTCACGTGGCCGCCGGGGGACACAGTGCCGACATCAGAGGAATAATGCCGATCTGGAGGGGAAGTAGGACTTTTTTTTTTATTTCATGCTGGTCATTGGTAATGGGACAGTCGCGAGTTCTGGGGAAGTTTCACATATATTCTGAATTAAAAATGTCTTACCGTTTTGTGTATACAGCTCTTATGCAGATCTATGTGTCCAAAGTTACAAACTACAAACAAACCCTGTGTTTCACAGTCATATGTTTATCTGGTCATACACTTTAGATAACCGGCATTCCTATCTAATGCACTTGAGGATTGCTTGACCCGTCCCCAAATATTTGCCCCCCACGTATTTGCTCGGCATCTTGTCTAGATATCAAGAAGAGGAAGACAAGGGAATGGAGTAACACATGGCTGCAGAGTCAGACTACACTGGGGTTGTTTGTAGTCTGTAACCAAGGAGATACATAAATCTGCATGAGAGCTGTGTACACAAAACACAATGAGATGGCTGTGTTAACGGCTGGAGCAGCCTCATTTGCCGGACATGCTATTACCATGGATTCATGGAGGCACGAGCCGAGCGATGAGCAATAACAGGATGTGACCTTATCAAAACATCACATCAGTGACCAAAAGGAAGAAGAGGAAAGTGTTACATTGTTTCATTCTCCAGCAGTTACATCGCTACGACACGCCGAGACGCTTCCACGCATAGGTCAGCAAAGATGGAGCCAAAAGTGCAGGAAAGACCTCGTCTATAACAGCCCCGCGGGTGCTCCCCAGCCAAATAAAGGTCACAAGTCTTAAAGGGATGTTACACCTGTTGGATTTTAGCTGTTGCTTCCTGTTATTAGCCATATCAGACAGAAGAAAACCCCAAAAAAGACTCTGACTAAAGGCATTCAAACACATTAGATGAAAGTTGACGAAACATGGTAATTCCTGGAACAGCCGACCATCTGATGTTTATGGGGGTCTCCACATGGTCCACCGCCATATGGTGTGAACGTCGAGAAGGATTGGACAGTGGGAGCTTTAATGGCTGATTCTTGTCTCTTTCAGGGAGGAGAAGACCCTTACAGTGGATTTCTCCTCTCTCCTGTCACGCACAGTGTAGGAAAGACAAAGTGTGACATGAAGGGATGAAGGCAAGGGAGCCCAGACACTAGGGAAAGGGGGAAGTTGAGACCTCCTAGGTTGATCTGCAATCACCGTCTCCCCCTACTGACCCTATATTGGTTCCTCACCAATCGTCGCACAGGAACCTATCCCTGTATTTCCCTAGCGCTTGGCCCTGGATAGGGAAGGAGGGATGAGTGCTAGTCGATCCCCACTGACAACTAAACACAGCAAGGGGAGACAGACACGGGAAGTAGCTCAGCTTGAGTCAACGTCAGAGAGATAACACACGTCCTCTTAGCACCAGAGAGGAAGAAGTACTGCACTTGCTCCAAGCCTTCACAAGGGGTCATGTGAATATCACCGGCACCTCCCTCTAATAACCAGGAAGTATTTAAACATCCAGGTCTGATTGTCAATTAGAGCAGGAGGGAGGTAGCCGCTGGGTCCTAGAGTGAGACAGCTAAGAACATGTCTGTAATGCCAAAAGAAGAGATCTCCTGAAACCAACTGCAGGGCGACTGTCTGTCACATCTGACACACCCGTGACATCGCCCCAATAAAAACTCAGGAAGGATCAGTCAAGCCGAGTGCTAATGGGGATGGGGGAGTAGGGAAAGATAGCAGAATATTTGGCCAACAGATATCTCATGTATATGACGGGTGAATACAATTTATCCCTCCCTGTTATCAGCAATATCAGACTACAGAAGGGCCAAGAGCTGGACAGGTGGATACAATCTGCTGCTCCTTGTTATCAGTCAGCTCTAATACCTGCAGTGATCTTTAATAGGATTAGTGACAGGTAGTTTAGAAACCGTTCAGCTCTGGGGTGAGATGAAACACTTATTAGAAAGCAGCATGGATGCCATTATACAGCTGTACTGAGCAGTGCAGCTATGAATCCAGCTCTGGGGGGAGATAAACCTTTGCTAGAAAGCTGCAGTGCCATCTGTATGTGTTATCCGCTGCCTGTTCTCACTCTTCCTTCCCTCACTTTCCATAGACCTTCACCAGGCAGCTGTAATCTGATCCTTCAGTGAGCTGGCAGACCCGTCTTGTTTTGAGCAGGATGATTTTTAGTAGTATTTTAGAGTGAATTAAGAGTTGTTGAGGCATTAGAAGGAGTAAAAGTTTCTCACACATGGAGAAAGAAGCCCTTTTATCTTATAAATTGTATCACAAAATTTATTATATTCCCTTGAACATTTACCTTGCGTTTAAATCGACAGTGACCAAATTCTAACTGCCGACTCCAGAAGAGAGAAGTCACCCAATGACCAAGATAAAAAAAAGAGTCTATTCACTGACAGCAAACAGAAAGTAGTAAAACCGGAGAATAAAATGATGGACTTTTCATTCCTCCTTGATTAATACTGGTCAAGGGAGGGTGAACATGATGAACTGATGTCTTTTTATTTATTTACATAAAATCTAAAATATTCTGGAAAGGTCTCCAGATTCTGGACTATAAGCGTCTGTTTGTGTTCACACTGTGCAATGATCGCTTACAAAGACCCGGCCGCTGCTGTCGCCGCTATTCAAAGAAGGAAAAACCTTTGTGAATGTCAGGTGTACAGAAAGCGCTGCCTACTGGGAGGGGAGAGGTTAAATCCCTGCATCCCGTAGAGGTATTGATACATTCTTCCAGTAATCTCTGCATCTATCAGACCTGGATCATTCCAGAACAATTCAGTGTTATTTAAGTTTAGACTAATCGTTACATAATCCGGCCCTTTAAATCTTGACAGCAAGGCCGGCCCTTTAAATCTTGACAGCAAGGTTTCTGCACAAACAAAGCGGGCGGAAATGTGTCTTCATCCACAAACCAAATGTCACTCCAAAGGGGAGCAGCTCCGAGTCATTTTTATGTCAATTCTTTTTAATGCCAGAGGTGGCTGGAACACAAAGAGCGGCTGGAGGTGGCACAGACTTATTATCAGTCAAAGTACAGGAATGGCGCGTGGCACGTACGCCAACTCTATTATATGGAAATAAATTGATTCCACTGCAATTTAGCATCTGGTAACATTCGTGTTTACAGCAAGAGTCTAAAAACCTGTCCAGAGACCCAATACCTCCCACAGCTGAGGGTTTGTTACAATTATATCCAGTGAAGACAGTAGTCTGTGATCAGCACAAAACAGTCTCCTAAGGGCTCGTGCACATGACGTATTATCGGTCAGCGTGCTTCGACAAAACATCGCATTGCACTCGGACCAAGGTTAGTCTATGGGGCCGTGCACATGTCTGATTCATTGCTTAGACAGAGTCTGTCCGATGAAAAAAAAATCAGTGCATGCCCAAGACGGCACTCTGATGGCACTCTGATGGCACTCTGATCAGAGTGTCATTTGCATAATCAGCCTGATTCTCATGGAGGAGATGATCTATGACATCTGCATCTGCCCTAATAGTTTGGACTCCAGACCGATACATTGTAACAGACTGTTTAGCTCACAGAGGATTGTCCGGAGTGGATACAATTGTAACAATTCATCAGGAATTGATACCCAATGTATATCATAATGTTGCTGGATACATTTTCAGTATCTCTGCTTGCTGTTGGTGCTCACAGACCTGATATTTCACACACCTGATGGATTGTTACAGTTGTATCCAGTCTATACAATCCTCTGTGAGCTAAACATCCCGAACTCCAGACTGATACATTGTATTGCACTGCAGAAGCAATGTAATATTACAAGGCAAACATTCAGGCTGTCCTGCTTAAAGAAGGGTCCTAAGGAGGGTTCCCTTCAATGGCACCCATGAAGTTAGAAGTTTTAGTAATGAAATCTCCTTTATTGGTGAGCAGTAGTGCGATATCTACATTGTCACCACTAGTATTAGCAATAGTAACATGCAATATCGAAGTGTGATCTACTGCATGCACCAATCACCTAAAAGCCATGGTGTAGGACTTCGAACCTCGGCACCTGAGAGAATTCGAGGACTACAGGCCTGATTGGGATTGTAGTACTACATGGCGGTTTTCTCTACACTGGACGTCCTCCGCGATCACGGCGGCCAGGTACTTAATATTCATAGCGCGGCCCGTGGCCATTGCTACATGTTTGCACATTTGCTGTAATAATCGTTTAATGTGAATATGTAGTTTGGTTAATTAACAGCTTTGAGAAAGAAGCGCCCAGAGCAGATCCTCGTCCCTTGTTCTCTAATTACCTGGTGTGAAGGTGGCAGCTCCCTCCAGCTCCTTATTCAGGGAAGGAAGGTTCTGTCGATGTTCAGATTTTCTGGATCCCATCATCCTGTAAATTCATTATGTACAGGGTGCTCAATCTTAAAGGGGCCTCACATCTTTTTCTGTTATATGTGAGACATGCTTCCTGTCACAATCTGCTGGTACTGCTGCAGATTTAGTGTTCAGTGGGTGTTCTCTGCTTGTGGAGCTGCAGGTTCAGAGTTACATTGGTGTTCCCTGCTTGTGGGGCTACAAGTTCAGAGTTAAGTGGGTGTTACCTGCTTGTTTGTCTGCAGGTTCAGAATTAAGTGAATGTTCCCTGCTTGTGGGGCAGCAGGTTCAGAGTTACTTGGTGTTCCCTGCTTGTTGGGCTGCAGGGTCAGAGTTACTTGGTGTTCCCTGCTGTTGGGCTGCAGGTTCAGTTACGTTGGTGTTTCCTGCTTGTTGGGCTGCAGGTTCAGTTACGTTGGTGTTTCCTGCTTGTTGGGCTGCAGGTTCAGTTACGTTGGTGTTCCCTGCTTGTTGGGCTGCAGGTTCAGTTACGTTGGTGTTCCCTGCTTGTTGGGCTACAGGTTCAGTTACGTTGGTGTTCCCTGCTTGTTGGGCTGCAGGTTCAGAGTTAAGTGGGTGTTCCCTGCTTGTTGGGCTGCAGGGTCAGAGTTACTTGGTGTTCCCTGCTGTTGGGCTGCAGGTTCAGTTACGTTGGTGTTTCCTGCTTGTTGGGCTGCAGGTTCAGTTACGTTGGTGTTCCCTGCTTGTTGGGCTGCAGGTTCAGTTACGTTGGTGTTCCCTGCTTGTTGGGCTACAGGTTCAGTTACGTTGGTGTTCCCTGCTTGTTGGGCTGCAGGTTCAGAGTTAAGTGGGTGTTCCCTGCTTGTTGAGCTGCAGGTTCAGATGTCAATTCACATTCCCTGTGATGTTGTTCACTCTGCCACTCAGTTCTCAGGTATGTAGGCTGTATACTTTCAAGCCCATCTAACTTATGCCTGTGTATCCTAAAATCAAAACATATTCCTGTAAAAGATAGCAGATCAGATATCTCCTTAGAAATATACAACCAGCTATGTGTCACTGACCTGGTTTGGTCACATGAATTCTTACTTTCTTTGTAACTAGGAGCAACAGGATATAGATCTCTGCACAGGAGCTGTATACAGAAAATGGTACACAAATTTTAATGAATGCTAATTGCAATTGATTCATTTTAATGGTGAGCAAATAAAGAAAAGGTGGATAAATCTCACAGCTATAGAAATGTGCGGAGACTCAGTTGCACGTCATATAATGGGGGACGCTTCTAGCACGGGCAAATGGATGGCAGAGGATGGAACCGACAGGACGTTACAGTCTTGTTAGCAAATGCTGTAAAACAAGGAGAAAACAAACTACAGCAATTTGTCGCCTGCGGTTCTGTATCTCAGGAAGAACATAACGACTGCACTGATGCAATGCTCCATTTTAGTAGATGTTATCAGAGAGCACGAGAAAAGAGCATAAAATCCTGAACGGCCTGGACGCAGCTCAGCAACGCGGAGCCGGAAGATGCCGTCAGTGTTACAGCCATCACTGCACGGACTGATGGAAGGACAGATTGTTGCCCTAGATTTTCTGCTGCAGCAAAGACCGCAGAGGCCGACGTAACCCATAGATATGGATGATAAAAGTATCTGATGGATGTTGTGAAAACCGCGCGGCTCCCAGGATTCTGCTGCATTAGATGCATTATATCGTGTAAGGACGGGGTCAGGGCTGGATGGAGGACGTGAGCTCTCCACAGAGACCACTGACACCGACATGGACTCGGCTCAACTGGCAAAAGCAACATGATGTGGTGCAATGGTGGCTGCCATTATCCCTACACAGATAGTTGGAAGATGTAGCTGGAAATATTATGGGGACGGACTATGTCTATCCTTGTTAAGGAGGCACTGACTGAGGCTAGATGTGTTTAAATACAGTGACTATGACTAACCTATGGAGGAACTGACCGAGGCCAGCCTTGTACCGGAGGCACCGACCGAGGTCAGCCTTGCACCGGAGGCACCGACCGAGGCCAGCCTTGCACCGGAGGCACCGACCGAGGCCAGCCTTGCACCGGAGGCACCGACCGAGGCCAGCCTTGCACCGGAGGCACCGACCGAGGCCAGCCTTGCACCGGAGGCACCGACCGAGGTCAGCCTTGCACCGGAGGCACCGACCGAGGTCAGCCTTGCACCGGAGGCACCGACCGAGGTCAGCCTTGCACCGGAGGCACCGACCGAGGTCAGCCTTGCACCGGAGGCACCGACCGAGGCCAGCCTTGCACCGGAGGCACCGACCGAGGCCAGCCTTGCACCGGAGGCACCGACCGAGGCCAGCCTTGCACCGGAGGCACCGACCGAGGCCAGCCTTGCACCGGAGGCACCGACCGAGGCCAGCCTTGCACCGGAGGCACCGACCGAGGCCAGCCTTGCACCGGAGGCACCGACCGAGGCCAGCCTTGCACCGGAGGCACCGACCGAGGCCAGCCTTGCAGCGGAGGCACCGACTGAGGCCAGCCTTGCACCGGAGGCACCGACTGAGGCCAGCCTTGCACCGGAGGCACCGACCGAGGCCAGCCTTGCACCGGAGGCACCGACCGAGGCCAGCCTTGCAGCGGAGGCACCGACCGAGGCCAGCCTTGCAGCGGAGGCACCGACCGAGGCCAGCCTTGCACCGGAGGCACCGACCGAGGTCAGCCTTGCACCGGAGGCACCGACCGAGGCCAGCCTTGCACCGGAGGCACCGACCGAGGTCAGCCTTGCACCGGAGGCACCGACCGAGGTCAGCCTTGCACCGGAGGCACCGACCGAAGTCAGCCTTGTTACGGAGGCACCAACTGAGGCCAGACTGCTATGGAGGGACAGATTGTGGCTAGCCTTGTACCGGAGGCACCGACTGAGGCCAGCCTTGCACCGGAGGCACAGACCGAGGCCAGACTGCTATGGAGGGACAGATTGTGGTTAGCCTTGTACCGGAGGCACCGACCGAGGCCAGCCTAGCACCGGAGGCACCGACCGAGGCCAGACTGCTATGGAGGGACAGATTGTAGCTAGCCTTGTACCGGAGGCACCGACTGAGGCCAGCCTTGCACCGGAGGCACCGACCGAGGCCAGCCTTGTAGCCTTGTCTCCTTCTCTGACCCTTTTCTCTTGTTCATTGGCACACAGGTGACCAGGTAACATGGTGGCAGGAGGTCATACAGAGCTCAGCGCAGGAACAGCGAGAGCCCAGAACATCATGGATGAGGCCTAATGACTAAATACAGCGCAGAGATGAAGAGCCGGTGACCCATTTAATCATGTCATTACAGTAAGAGTCTCTCCAGAAAGTCACTAAGACCTGACAATAATAATGAGAGCGCTATAAAAGAAGGATAATACGGCAGCGGCCGGCGGTCTGCACAGCGCAGGGCTCCGCTCAGCAGTGGGGATTGTGAGAACGGTGCTCGGCTCATAAAACCGATGAGAAGGGGGAAAACGCCAACGTCAGCACCAGCAACGTGGAGGAGGATGGTGCAGAGACCTGATGGAGCGGAGTCGATCAATGCTCCATGCTGGCTGCGTGCAGCAGGATTACAAGGAGCGGCCATTGCTGTGAGGTCATCAGACGAATATTGAACAGTCGCGGTCGATTCTACAAACTTTGTCTAAATCAATAGTACAAGGAAAAATAAGAAACCTTGTAATATATCGGCTTCTTTCTCTGCTTATAAATCACTCTCCCCTCCTAGTGTCCTGAACTCATCAATCATTTTGAAAACTGGAGGAAGAGAGAACTGAAGCGTGTGAGAGAGATAATATTGCTGCTTCCCAGTAAGTGTTTCATCTCATCCCAGAGCTGGATTCTCAGCTGCACTGTACAGTCCTGTCTTATAATATCTCCAATACTACTGGATATTGCTCCAAGCTGCTTTTTCTGAACATATGATACATAGAGTCAGGAGAGCTGGAATCTCTCATGTCTGGGTGAGTAAGGAATAATACCAGCTTGTCTGCACCTACCAGCTCAGAGACAACTGAAAAGGAAAAGTAGAGCATAAAGTAGGTAAACCTTGTGAAAAATATATGGCCAGAAAGTGTTATTAATCATGTGTACACACACAACCACATTACAGTAGTTATATTTTGGTACAAAGGGGGCAGTATTAGGCTGTGTGCCCACGATGCGTTTTTTAAACGTTTCCACAGTGGCAAAAACGCTGCAGAAATGCTTAAAAAATGCTTTGTAGAAGGTCTGCCATGTCCCCCAATGATAATCCGCATGTGCTGTGCACATGCTGCGGAAATTTCCACTGCGGATTATCATTGCGGAAAAAAACGCAGCACTACCAATTATTTTGTGGAAGCGCGGCGCTTTCGCCGCCATTGTCTTGCATTAGAGCGCGCCAATTCCGAAAGACTGCATCTGTACTTGCGTAATTGGCGCGTTCTAATGTGCGGATGGTACCCGAGTGTGGAGGAGAGGAGAGTATCCTCCAGACCCAGGTACCATAGAACCTGTAAAAAAAGAATAAAATAAATATATATTTACCTTCCAGCGGCCCGCGCTGCGCTCCTACTTGCTTCCCAGCACTTCGCGATGGAATGAAGGACCTGCGGTGACGTCAGAGTCATGTGACGGGTCACGCGACGCTGACGTCGGCAGGTCCTTCAATCCACCGCTGCCGGCAAGGGAGAATGGAGTGAAGCAGGACACTGGGGGCCATCAAAGGGTAAGTATACATTTATTTTTTTATTTTTAACCATTCTTTGGGGTCACACTATATATGCCGGTTGCATGGATTTATATAGTGTGACCAAGTTGTCAAGCACTTTCCAAGTGATGCTAAAATCGCTTGTCAACCCACATGCGGAAATGCAAGTGAAGAACGCTTCACATCCGCATGTCCCTGGCAGGAAAAACGCATGTACAATCCGCATGCACAATCAGCATGTACAATCCGCATGCACAATCAGCATGTACAATCCGCATGCACAATCAGCATGTACAATCCGCATGCGTTTTTTTTCTGCCAGGGGAGATGCAGAAACGCTCAGGAAAAATCCAGAGCATTTCTGCATCGTGGGCACATAGCCTTATAGTAGCTATATTCTTGTACATAGGGGCAGTATTATAGTAGTTATATTCCTGTACATAGGGGCAGTATTATAGTAGTTATATTCTTGTACATAGGGGGCAGTATTATAGTAGTTATATTCTTGTACATAGGAGCAGTATTATAGTAGTTATATTCTTGTACATAGGAGCAGTATTATAGTAGTTATATTCTTGTATATAGGGGGCAGTATTATAGTAGTTATATTCTTGTACATAGGAGCAGTATTATAGTAGTTATATTCTTGTACATAGGGGCAGTATTATAGTAGTTATATTCTTGTACATAGGGGCAGTATTATAGTAGTTATATTCTTGTATATAGGGGGCAGTATTATAGTAGTTATATTCTTGTACATAGGGGGCAGTATTATAGTAGTTATATTCCTGTACATAGGAGCAGTATTATAGTAGTTATATTCTTGTACATAGGGGGCAGTATTATAGTAGTTATATTCTTGTACATAGGGGCAGTATTATAGTAGTTATATTCTTGTACATAGGGGGCAGTATTATAGTAGTTATATTCTTGTACATCGGGGGAAGTATTATAGTAGTTATATTCTTGTACATAGGGGCAGTATTATAGTAGTTATATTCTTGTACATAGGAGTAGTATTATAGTAGTTATATTCTTGTACATAGAGGGCAGTATTATAGTAGTTATATTCTTGTATATAGGGGGCAGTATTATAGTAGTTATATTCTTGTACATAGGGGCAGTATTATAGTAGTTATATTCTTGTACATAGGGGCAGTATTATAGTAGTTATATTCTTGTACATAGGGGGCAGTATTATAGTAGTTATATTCTTGTACATAGGGGGCAGTATTATAGTAGTTATATTCCTGTACATAGGAGCAGTATTATAGTAGTTATATTCTTGTACATAGGGGGCAGTATTATAGTAGTTATATTCTTGTACATAGGGGCAGTATTATAGTAGTTATATTCTTGTACATAGGGGGCAGTATTATAGTAGTTATATTCTTGTACATAGGGGCAGTATTATTGTAGTTATATTCTTGTACATAGGGGCAGTATTATAGTAGTTATATTCTTGTACATAGGAGCAGTATAATAGTAGTTATATTCTTGTACATAGGGCAGTATTATAGTAGTTATATTCTTGTACATAGGAGCAGTATAATAGTAGTTATATTCTTGTACATAGGGCAGTATTATAGTAGCTATATTCTTGTACATAGGGGCAGTATTATAGTAGTTATATTCTTGTATATAGGTGGCAGTATTATAGTAGTTATATTCTTGTACATAGGGGCAGTATTATAGTAGTTATATTCTTGTACATAGGGGCAGTATTATAGTAGTTATATTCTTGTATATAGGGGGCAGTATTATAGTAGTTATATTCTTGTACATAGGGGGCAGTATTATAGTAGTTATATTCCTGTACATAGGAGCAGTATTATAGTAGTTATATTCTTGTACATAGGGGCAGTATTATAGTAGTTATATTCTTGTACATAGGGGGCAGTATTATAGTAGTTATATTCTTGTACATAGGAGCAGTATTATAGTAGTTATATTCTTGTACATAGGGGGCAGTATTATAGTAGATATATTCTTGTACATAGGGGGCAGTATTATAGTAGTTATATTCTTGTACATAGGGGCAGTATTATAGTAGTTATATTCTTGTACATAGGGGGCAGTATTATAGTAGTTATATTCTTGTACATAGGAGCAGTATTATTGTAGTTATATTCTTGTACATAGGGGGTAGTATTATAGTAGTTATATTCTTGTACATAGGAGCAGTATTATAGTAGTTATATTCTTGTACATAGGGGGCAGTATTATAGTAGTTATATTCTTGTACATAGGAGCAGTATTATAGTAGTTATATTCTTGTACATAGGGGGCAGTATTATAGTAGATATATTCTTGTACATAGGGGGCAGTATTATAGTAGTTATATTCTTGTACATAGGGGCAGTATTATAGTAGTTATATTCTTATACATAGGGGCAATATTATAGTAGTTATATTCTTGTACATAGGGGCAGTATTATAGTAGTTATATTCTTGTACATAGGGGGCAGTATTATAGTAGTTATATTCTTGTACATAGGAGCAGTATTATAGTAGTTATATTCTTGTACATAGGGGGCAGTATTATAGTAGTTATATTCTTGTACATAGGAGCAGTATTATAGTAGTTGTATTCTTGTACATAGGGGGCAGTATTATAGTAGTTATATTCTTGTACATAGGGGACAGTATTATAGTAGTTATATTCTTGTACATAGGGGGTAGTATTATAGTAGTTATATTCTTGTACATAGGAGCAGTATTATAGTAGTTATATTCTTGTACATAGGAGCAGTATTATAGTAGTTATATTCTTGTACATAGGGACAGTATTATAGTAGTTATATTCTTGTACATAGGGGGCAGTATTATAGTAGTTATATTCTTGTACATAGGGGGCAGTATTATAGTAGTTATATTCTTGTACATAGGGACAGTATTATAGTAGATATATTCTTGTACATAGGGGCAGTATTATAGTAGTTATATTCTTGTACATAGGGGGCAGTATTATAGTAGTTATATTCTTGTACATAGGGGGCAGTATTATAGTAGTTATATTCTTGTACATAGGGGCAGTATTATAGTAGTTATATTCTTGTACATAGGGGCAGTATTATAGTAGATATATTCTTGTACATAGGGGCAGTATTATAGTAGTTATATTCCTGTACATAGGAGCAGTATTATAGTAGTTATATTCTTGTACATAGGGGCAGTATTATAGTAGTTATATTCTTGTACATAGGGGCAGTATTATAGTAGATATATTCTTGTACATAGGGGCAGTATTATAGTAGTTATATTCCTGTACATAGGAGCAGTATTATAGTAGTTATATTCTTGTACATAGGGACAGTATTATAGTAGTTATATTCCTGTACATAGGAGCAGTATTATAGTAGTTATATTCTTGTACATAGGGGGCAGTATTATAGTAGTTATATTCTTGTACATAGGGGGCAGTAGTATAGTAGATATATTCTTGTACATAGGGGCAGTATTATAGTAGTTATATTCTTGTACATAGGGGGCAGTATTATAGTAGTTATATTCTTGTACATAGGGGGCAGTATTATAGTAGTTATATTCTTGTACATAGGGGCAGTATTATAGTAGTTATATTCTTGTACATAGGGGCAGTATTATAGTAGATATATTCTTGTACATAGGGGCAGTATTATAGTAGTTATATTCCTGTACATAGGAGCAGTATTATAGTAGTTATATTCTTGTACATAGGGGCAGTATTATAGTAGTTATATTCCTGTACATAGGAGCAGTATTATAGTAGTTATATTCTTGTACATAGGGACAGTATTATAGTAGTTATATTCTTGTACATAGGGGGCAGTATTATAGTAGTTATATTCTTGTACATAGGGGGCAGTATTATAGTAGTTATATTCTTGTACATAGGGACAGTATTATAGTAGATATATTCTTGTACATAGGGGCAGTATTATAGTAGTTATATTCTTGTACATAGGGGGCAGTATTATAGTAGTTATATTCTTGTACATAGGGGGCAGTATTATAGTAGTTATATTCTTGTACATAGGGGGCAGTATTATAGTAGTTATATTCCTGTACATAGGGGGCAGTATTATAGTAGTTATATTCTTGTACATAGGGGGCAGTATTATAGTAGTTATATTCCTGTACATAGGGGGCAGTATTATAGTAGTTATATTCTTGTACATAGGGGGCAGTATTATAGTAGTTATATTCCTGTACATAGGGGGCAGTATTATAGTAGTTATATTCTTGTACATAGGAGGCAGTATTATAGTAGTTATATTCTTGTACATAGGGGCAGTATTATAGTAGTTATATTCTTGTACATAGGGACAGTATTATAGTAGTTATATTCTTGTACATAGGGGGCAGTATTATAGTAGTTATATTCTTGTACATAGGGGGCAGTATTATAGTAGTTATATTCTTGTACATAGGAGCAGTATTATAGTAGTTATATTCTTGTACATAGGGGGCAGTATTATAGTAGTTATATTCTTGTACATAGGGGGCAGTATTATAGTAGTTATATTCTTGTACATAGGGACAGTATTATAGTAGATATATTCTTGTACATAGGGGCAGTATTATAGTAGTTATATTCTTGTACATAGGGGGCAGTATTATAGTAGTTATATTCTTGTACATAGGGACAGTATTATAGTAGATATATTCTTGTACATAGGAGCAGTATTATAGTAGTTATATTCTTGTACATAGGGGGCAGTATTATAGTAGTTATGTTCTTGTACATAGGGAGCAGTATTATAGTAGTTATATTCTTGTACATAGGGACAGTATTATAGTAGATATATTCTTGTACATAGGGGCAGTATTATAGTAGTTATACTGTTACAATTAATCATTTCTTTTCATACTTAATCTTATTAATACTCATCCCTAGTCGCTGACTTGTGACTTGTCGGCTCGCAGCCACCATCTTGCTGTCATTTACAGGGAGATGTACAAGCTCTGGGCCCGGCGGACAGGTCATTAGCCGCACAATGACCGCGTTCACACACCTCCTTCTTCATCACCTGAAAACATATTACTTTGGGTTTGTAGAATTGCAAAGAGACAAAATGCAGCAGAAAATTGCTCTGATAAATGACTGATATTTAGCGGTTTTGCTTTAATAGCAGCGGCGGCTGAACAGACACTTCAGGATTGAGGTCTTGTAAAGTGAGCGGTCAAGAGTTGAATGACGAAAGGTAAAAGAATCATTTATTTTTCTGATGAGGGTTGTGTGCGCTCGGCCTGGAGGACCCGGCTATAATGTTACAGATAAGAGGAAATGTCAAGCTCTATAGATCTATGAATATACAAGTCACGTCAAGCAGAAGCCTGTGAGTGACACGGGAAGGAAACCGCTAATTATAGGGGGGAAATTGCTGCGACATCCGATACTGGAAAGATGTGACCTGAAGCAGAAATATTATTAACTCTTCGATCTCAGTACCGCGGCCCAACTATCACAGTTTTAAAGGGACAGTACACAATAAAGTAGAATTTCCATGAAAGCACAAGAATTAACTTTTCCTATATTGGATAATCCAACCTCTCATTTGCCAAACTCAATTTCCGTTCCTGTTTCAGACAGGTCTGACTGATAACTCCTCTATATACAATTGATAACACAGGATCCACCATTCACAATAGGTGATGTTACAGCTCACCTCCTCCTCCTCCTGTACAATGACTGATAACTCCTCTATATACAATAGATAACACAGGATCAACCATTCACAAATAGGTGATGTCACAGCTCACCTCCTCTCCCTCCCTTCACAATGACCTTGGCACACGCTCATTAGATGCTTCAGTACAAGATACATCTGTCTTATGTACATGTGAATTTGCAGAAAGTACAGGACTTTATAGTCTATAGACGTGAAAACTGCAAGATTTTAAATGTTTCTTTTAATACACTATTATATGAATAAACAAACGTTTCCAAAATTAAAAATAAATACAATTCTAAATATATTTATTCACATTTAACAATAAAATGAATCAATCAGTTGTCATTTTCTAATGTTATTTTCTCTTTAAATCTTTTGGTTTAGCTTAATATGCATTGTTTTACTTTCTGCCCCTAGACTTCATTTGCCTTAGGCATGTGCCTGCTTAGCCCATGCATTATAGAGGCAAACTGCGCAGCTGCTATTGGACCTGGTGAGGGCAGCGAGGCGTCAGCTCTTGGCCCCACAGGAGATGTGAAGAACAGGGGGAAACCATCCCAGCCCCACCCCACTCTCCGATGGATCAGATAAGAGAGTGAACACTAACCCTGAACCCCTTTATTTCTGGGGCAGGTAACAATGTGATGACATGAGCCAGCCCCTAGGGGGAGCCACTGTTCACCATTACTATATATACTCCTATATACCGCTCTGCAGATTAGTCGCTTTCCACTTTGGCCGGACTGCAAACAAGCAGCCACAGTCAGGAGGTTTGTATCCATTTAGCAGGTACAAATCATTCCGGACCCGAGTGCTGCACTAAATAACTAACCGTGAAGTTCTGCTTGTGTTTGTAGAGACAAGAAAAAAATCAATAGCCGTAATATAAGAGATTGTGGAGTTTGTGCCCGCAGAGCTGAGATGGCAACGTCCGACTCCTCGCCACCACATGGCACAGATCAATGTCCGGCCCAGCTCCCCTCCGTGCCCAGCCCCCCTCGGTGCCCAGCTCCCCTCCGTGCCCAGCCCCCCTCCGTGCCCAGCTCCCCACTGTGCCCAGCCCAGCTTCCCAGCTCCCCTCCGTGCCCAGCTCCCCTCCATGTCCAGCTCCGTGCCCAGCCCCCCTCCGTGCCCAGCTCCCCTCCGTGCCCAGCTCCCCTCCGTGCCCAGCGCCCCTCCGTGCCTAGTTCCGTGCTCAACTCCACTACGTGCCCAGCTCCCCTCCGTGCACAGCTTCCCTCCGTGCCCAGCTTCCCTCCGTGCCCAACTCCACTCCGTGCCCAGCTCCCCTCCGTGCGCAGCTCCCCTCCGTGCCCAGCTCCCCTCCGTGCCCAGCTCCCCTCCGTGCCCAGCTCCCCAGCTCCCCTCCGTGCCCAGCCCCCCTCCGTGCCCAGCTCCCCTCCGTGCCCAGCTCCCCTCCGTGCCCAGCCCCCCTCCGTGCCCAGCTTCCCTCCATGCCCAGCCCCCTGCGCTGCACCCCTTCTTCTTCTGCAGCTCATCTCTCCTGGAACAGACGCCAGGCTGCTTTCTCTTAATGAAAATGATTCTGCAGCAAAAAAAAAAAAAATCCTTCCATTCCCTTCCTCATTTATCATGCTGACAAGGTAGAATTGAAACAGATGCAACAATGGGTCTAATGGCCGAACTGATTGTTATTGATCCGGTGCCACTATGGCTAATTAATAGTCTGCGTATGGTGGGCGAGGACACCACTATGGCAGATACATGCAGCGAGATGTTTCCTTTATCTATCAAAGCTTCGGTGCATGTTCATAAGACAGCGGCGGTGCATAATTTATAGCTACAAAAGGAGCCTGATTAATTAATGGAGGAGTAGGTGGGTGATAGTGAGCGATGCCGCGCCAAGAAACCTGCAAGACAAACCGCGGCGCCCGCTCTGTGCAACGGGGGGATTTATGTCACGCTGACGTCATCATATTAGCAAAATGTGCAGCGTCTGCAAGGAGGTCAATGCAAAATCTCCAAAACCGCCCCCCACTATCACAGGTCAATGCAAAATCTCCAGCACCGTCCCCCACTATCACAGGTCAATGCCAAGTCTCCAGCACCGTCCCCCACTATCACAGGTCAATGCCAAGTCTCCAGCACCGTCCCCCACTATCACAGGTCAATGCCAAGTCTCCAGCACCGTCCCCCACTATCACAGGTCAATGCAAAGTCTCCAACACCGTCCCCCACTATCACAGGTCAATGCAAAATCTCCAGCACCGTCCCCCACTATCACAGGTCAATGCAAAGTCTCCAGCACCGTCCCCCACTATCACAGGTCAATGCAAAATCTCCAAAACCGTCCCCCACTATCAGAGGTCAATGCAAAATCTCCAGCACCGTCCCCCACTATCACAGGTCAATGCCAAGTCTCCAGCACCGTCCCCCACTATCACAGGTCAATGCCAAGTCTCCAACACCGTCCCCCACTATCACAGGTCAATGCCAAGTCTCCAGCACCGTCCCCCACTATTACAGGTCAATGCAAAGTCTCCCGCACCGTCCCCCACTATCACAGGTCAATGCAAAATCTCCAGCACCGTCCCCTACTATCACAGGTCAATGCCAAGTCTCCAGCACCGTCCCCCACTATCACAGGTCAATGCCAAGTCTCCAGCACCGTCCCCCACTATCACAGGTCAATGCCAAGTCTCCAGCACCGTCCCCCACTATCACAGGTCAATGCAAAGTCTCCCGCACCGTCCCCCACTATCACAGGTCAATGCAAAATCTCCAGCACCGTCCCCCACTATCACAGGTCAATGCCAAGTCTCCAGCACCGTCCCCCACTATCACAGGTCAATGCAAAGTCTCCAACACCGTCCCCCACTATCACAGGTCAATGCCAAGTCTCCAACACCGTCCCCCACTATCACAGGTCAATGCAAAATCTCCAGCACCGTCCCCCACTATCACAGGTCAATGCAAAGTCTCCAGCACCGTCCCCCACTATCACAGGTCAATGCAAAATCTCCAAAACCGTCCCCCACTATCAGAGGTCAATGCAAAATCTCCAGCACCGTCCCCCACTATCACAGGTCAATGCCAAGTCTCCAGCACCGTCCCCCACTATCACAGGTCAATGCAAAGTCTCCAACACCGTCCCCCACTATCACAGGTCAATGCCAAGTCTCCAGCACCGTCCCCCACTATCAGAGGTCAATGCAAAGTCTCCCGCACCGTCCCCCACTATCACAGGTCAATGCAAAATCTCCAGCACCGTCCCCCACTATCACAGGTCAATGCCAAGTCTCCAGCACCGTCCCCCACTATCACAGGTCAATGCAAAGTCTCCAACACCGTCCCCCACTATCACAGGTCAATGAAAAATCTCCAGCACCGTCCCCCACTATCACAGGTCAATGCCAAGTCTCCAGCACCGTCCCCCACTATCACAGGTCAATGCAAAGTCTCCAGCACTGTTCCCCACTATCACAGGTCAATGCCAAGTCTCCAGCACCGTCCCCCACTATTACAGGTCAATGCAAAGTCTCCAACACTGTCCCCCACTATCACAGGTCAATGCAAAGTCTCCAGCACCGTCCCCCACTATCACAGGTCAATGCAAAATCTCCAGCACCGTCCCCCACTATCACAGGTCAATGCAAAGTCTCCAACACCGTCCCCCACTATCACAGGTCAATGCAAAATCTCCAGCACCGTCCCCCACTATCACAGGTCAATGCAAAGTCTCCAGCACCGTCCCCCACTATCACAGGTCAATGCAAAGTCTCCAGCACCGTCCCCCACTATCACAGGTCAATGCAAAATCTCCAGCACCGTCCCCCACTATCACAGGTGAATGCAAAGTCTCCAACACCGTCCCCCACTATCACAGGTCAATGCAAAGTCTCCAGCACCGTCCCCCACTATCACAGGTCAATGCCAAGTCTCCAGCACCGTCCCCCACTATCACAGGTCAATGCAAAATCTCCAGCACCGTCCCCCACTATCACAGGTCAATGCAAAGTCTCCAACACCGTCCCCCACTATCACAGGTCAATGCAAAGTCTCCAGCACCGTCCCCCACTATCACAGGTCAATGCCAAGTCTCCAGCACCGTCCCCCACTATCACAGGTCAATGCAAAGTCTCCAGCACCGTCCCCCACTATCACAGGTCAATGCCAAGTCTCCAGCACCGTCCCCCACTATCACAGGTCAATGCAAAGTCTCCAGCACCGTCCCCCACTATCACAGGTGAATGCAAAGTCTCCAACACCGTCCCCCACTATCACAGGTCAATGCAAAGTCTCCAGCACCGTCCCCCACTATCACAGGTCAATGCCAAGTCTCCAGCACCGTCCCCCACTATCACAGGTCAATGCAAAATCTCCAGCACCGTCCCCCACTATCACAGGTCAATGCAAAGTCTCCAACACCGTCCCCCACTATCACAGGTCAATGCAAAGTCTCCAGCACCGTCCCCCACTATCACAGGTCAATGCCAAGTCTCCAGCACCGTCCCCCACTATCACAGGTCAATGCAAAGTCTCCAGCACCGTCCCCCACTATCACAGGTCAATGCCAAGTCTCCAGCACCGTCCCCCACTATCACAGGTCAATGCCAAGTCTCCAGCACCGTCCCCCACTATCACAGGTCAATGCAAAGTCTCCAACACCGTCCCCCACTATCACAGGGCTTTTTGGTATCGGTCGCTTCAATTGGGCAAAAGGGACGTGGGAGCGACTGCACCCACCATCGTTACTCTCTTGGTTTTACCCCATTAACTGCTTTTCAAAAGCCGTGGCCAACTATGTGAAAGCTGTAGGGAGAGGAGCTTGACGCCATTTTGACCACTGCTTTGGGGCCCCCGAAGGCTCAGTTTCAGGTCCCTGAGACGTAGAACATGACAGATTCACATGTGTGATGTCATCCGAAGCAGCAATACACATGTGTGATGTCATCCGAAGCAGCAATACACATGTGTGATGTCATCCGAAGCAGCAATACACATGTGTGATGTCATCAGATGCAGCAATGCACAAATATATGTCATCAGATGCAGCAATGCACAGGTATGATGTCTTCAGATGCAGCAATGCACACGTATATGTCATCAGATGCAGCAATGCACATGTGTGATGTCATCAGATGCAGCAATGCACATGTGTGATGTCATCAGATGCAGCAATGCATATGTATGATGTCATCAGATGCAGGAATGCACACGTATGATGTCATCAGATGCAGCAATGCACACGTATGATGTCATCAGATGCAGGAATGCACACGTATGATGTCATCAGATGCAGCAATGCACACGTATGATGTCATCGCATAGATCATACTGCCCTGTGTTATGACCCTTTTGCATTATTGTGTTGCGCCAGCCCCTAAGCATGACCTGACGACGGGGAGGATTATGACTTGGTCCTGGTCGCCCGCTCCCCGGCTCCCGCGCTCGCTGCAGGCTGCTCCCACCATCTTTTCCAGGCAGGTGTACTTAGCAGCGTGGAAGGAGCTGAGACTAATTCTCCGGCTCCTGATCACTGACATTGACTGCGACTCCTTCCCTGCTGCCAATATGTCTCCCCCGTGTGTAACAAGGCGGAAGAAGACGCTTCTCGTGCTGCACGGAAGGTGCTAATGGACGGCCACTTAAGGTCCTCGCTTAGCGCGGCAATAATATAAATCCCATTGGTAAACGCTTTGACGTTTTCTGCTGAGATCCTTTTATCACTTAATAAGAGGGTTCTCCCAGCGTTTTAGTAAATTATACCCTGATGCTCCCTCGCTCCGCAATACTCCGGCTATTTTACCAGAAAAGATCGTCACATAATAATTTATTACAAGGCGAAAAAACACATTCGCTCCCGGCATTTCACGGCAACGGCGCTGAGCGCTGCGGAGGCAAATCTGCGAAAACATTTCCAAAACATTTCAAGAAAAGTGTGACCAATGTAAGAAAAAAAGTCCGAAAGCAGAACGGCATCATCGACTTCATTTATAGTCTGCTGCATTTCATTCATGGGGTCTATCAGCCCAGATTCACAGAAACAATATGAGGGGCCGCAAAACCTCCAGCAGATGATAGAGGCCTGGGCAGAGTGCTCCTAAAGCAACGCCATCAGAAAATGATCCGTTGTTCAGACCGGGCCTTTACGTTACAACGATTCTTAAAAAAATGTTGGTAATATTCTTTTTTTTTTTCCACATGCTCATTAGATGCTTCAATACAACAATATATATATATATATATATATATATATATATATATATACATACATACATATACACAGTACAGACGAAAAGTTTGGACACACCTTCTCATTTAAAGATTTTTCTGTATTTTCAGGACTATGAAAATTGTACATTCACACTGAAGGCATCAAAATTATGAATTACCACATGTGGAATTATATACTTAGCAAAAAAGTGTGAAACAACTGAAAATATGTCTTATATTCTAGGTTCTTCAAAGTAGCCACCTTTTGCTTTGATGACGGCTTTGCACACTCTTGGCATTCTCTTGATGAGCTTCAAGAGGTAGTCACCGGAAATGGTTTTCACTTCACAGGTGTGCCCTGTCAGGTTTAATAAGTGGGATTTCTTGCCTTATAAATGGGGTTGGGACCATCAGTTGTGTTGTGCAGAAGTCTGGTGGATTCACAGCTGATAGTCCTACTGAATAGACTGTTAGAATTTGTATTATGGCAAGAAAAAAGCAGCTAAGTAAAGAAAAACGAGTGCCCATCATTACTTTAAGAAGTCAGTGTGAAAAATTGGGAAAACTGTGAAAGTGTCCCCAAGTGCAGTTGCAAAAACCATCAAGCGCTACAAAGAAACTGGCTCACATGAGGACCGCCTCAGGAAAGGAAGACCAAGAGTCACCTCTGCTTCTGAGGATAAGTTTATCCGAGTCACCAGCCTCAGAAATCGCAGGTTAACAGCAGCTCAGATTAGAGACCAGGTCAATGCCACACAGAGTTCTAGCAGCAGACACATCTCTACAACAACTGTTAAGAGGAGACTTTGTGCAGCAGGCCTTCATGGTAAAATAGCTGCTAGGAAACCACTGCTAAGGACAGGCAACAAGCAGAAGAGACTTGTTTGGGCTAAAGAACACAAGGAATGGACATTAGACCAGTGGAAATCTGTGCTTTGGTCTGATGAGTCCAAATTTGAGATCTTTGGTTCCAACCACCGTGTCTTTGTGCGACGCAGAAAAGGTGAACGGATGGACTCTACATGCCTGGCTCCCACCGTGAAGCATGGAGGAGGAGGTGTGATGGTGTGGGGGGCTTTGCTGGTGACACTGTTGGGGATTTATTCAAAATTGAAGGCATACTGAACCAGCATGGCTACCACAGCATCTTGCAGCGGCATGCTATTCCATCCGGTTTGTGTTTAGTTGGACCATCATTTATTTTTCAACAGGACAATGACCCCAAACACCTCCAGGCTGTGTAAGGGCTATTTGACCAAGAAGGAGAGTGATGGGGTGCTACGCCAGATGATCTGGCCTCCACAGTCACCAAACGTGAACCCAATATATATATATACACATATACACACACAAAAACACAATTTAAACATTTTCTGATGAAAGTGTCCCTTTAGCTAAACCCAGATTGTCTAGATATTGCACCTGGATAGAGTGTCAGCCTACAGTGCCAAGTTACAGTGCAGTTAGAGCGCCAGAATAGAATGTTAGGACAGAGTGCTCTAGACTAAAAAGCTCAAAATAAAGCGCACAGCAGAGTGACAGTGTAGAGTGCAAGGATGGAGTCCTTCTTTAGAGTGCCACCATAGAGTGCCAGGACAACCTGTCAGAATTGAGTGCAATTGAATAGAAAGTAGCGGAACCCTTGAAATAGAGCATACTACAATAGAGCGCCATGATAGAGCGCCATGATAAAGTGTCAAAAGAAGGTGCAGACATTGTAGGACCATAATAGAGAGTTAAAACAGAGTGCCATTTAGACCATAAGGATAGAGTGCCAGGACAGAGGGCAGAGTACCAGGATAAAGTACAAAATAAAGTGCTGTGGTAGAGTGCCAGGACAGAGTATAGACCGTCAAGACAGAGTGCCATGGTAGAGTGCCAGGACAGAGTATAGACCATCAGGACAGAGTGCCATGGTAGAGTACCAGGAAAAAGTATCGATACCGGAATAGATCCGGCCTCAGAAATATGTAAAATCCAAGTTTTATTAGATAAAGATTAAAAAAACATGTATGTCACTGCAATATGTGACAAGATTGCAATGACTAAGGACCCTATGGTTTGAAACGCGTCTGCCCAGGAATTGTTCCACCCTCCCCGCTGGGGTTGTGACATATTGCCGTGACATACATGTCTTTTAATCTTTATCTAATAAAACTTGGATTTTACATATTCCTGAGGCCGGATCTGTTCTGCTATCGATTAGTTTTCCTGCTGCACTGCTGGTGCTCCGTGCCTTGGATTCTACAATGGGTGAGCGGACATAAATCCCTTTTTCTTCCACGAAAAAGTATAGACCGTCAAGACAGAGTGCCAGGACAGAGTATAGACCGTCAACAGAGTATAGACCGTCAGGACAGAGTATAGACCGTCAGGACAGAGTATAGACCGTCAGGACAGATATTGAACGTGAAAAAGAAGGTAATTATTCAAATAGTCTTAAAAAAAAAAAAACTTCTCTTGTATTTTTTTTTTTTTTTTAAGTACAGATCCCATGCAGAGGTATGTGTCTCCGTGGTAACAGACAACAAACAAAAACTGTAGTCTGATCCCGCAGTCACATGTTGCGCTTTCCTCATCTGTAGAAATGGGAAAGGAAGAGCAGCAACAGATTACTGAGGGATCAGATTACACAGTTTCTTACCATGGAGACTCATAAGTTGGTATAGGAGATGTATACTCAAAACGGTAAGAGATTTTTGTTTTTGTTTTTGTTAGTAAAAACTATTTTCAAAGTTGATTTTAAAAATGCACTGGTACAAGAAAAAATACAAGGTTGCAAATAGTAAAAACTGAATAAAGTTAAAAGAAAGAGCACTTACTTTTTCTGCCGACTGCGACGTTCCAAAAAATATTGGAATGAAAGCCAACCATACTATGCAGGTTGTGTACATTGTAAAACCTATGGGCTTAGCCTCGTTGAAATTCTCCGGCACGCCCCTGGTTTTGATGGCGTAGACGGTACAAGTCACCATGAGAAGGATGCTGTATCCCAAGGAACAAATGATTTGTAGATCCGTAATGTCACATTTCAGGACGCCGCGTCTCTGCTCCGGGTCCACCATCTCCGGACCGTAGTCAATGATAATGTTCGGAGGGTTGACGCCAAACCAGATAAAAACTCCCAGAAGTTGAACGGATATCAAACTGGAGGTGATGGCCAACTGCGAGGTGGGGCTGATCAGCCGAGGAGCCGTCACCGACTTCTTACCTTGCTCGAAGATGCGGTAAATCCGGTTGGTTTTGGTTAGCAGAGCGGCGTAACTGATGCACATGCCCAATCCTAAGAAAATGCGGCGGAAGGAGCAGACGGCCAGGTCGGGTTTGGCGATCATAAGAAAGGTGATGATGTAACAGAGGAAGATCCCGGTCAGCAGGACGTAGCTGAGCTCCCTCCCCGAGGCTCGGACGATGGGGGTGTCATTATATCGGATGAAGGTCGCCATGACAAAGATGGTGGCGATGATACCAAGCATCGCCAGAAAGACGGGGATCACGGCCCAAGGCGAGTGCCACTCCAGCTTTATGATGGGGATGGGGTCACAGCCGGTGCGGTTACGATTAGGGCGCATGTTAAAGTCGCAGCGGTAGCAGGTGATCTCATCCAGCAGGTACTTGTAGCCATCACACAGGTCACATTGCCAGCAGCACGGCATGCCCTTGGCCGTCTTCTTCCTCTCCCCCATTTTGCACGGCAGGCTGCAGACAGAGGGTGGGATTTCGTGCATTGCTTTGGACCACTGCATGTCCTCAATCTGCAAGAAAGAATTAAAAGACATTAAAGGGCATCTCCATTCACACATTACTGACCCCTGGGTATATTCAGCCTCCATTTATTAGGTACAGAAATGGGAATATTGCCCTTTACTGCAATTTTCAGGGTCCCAAAAATCCATCCCCATGGTGCCAAATTCTTACTGCTCCTCATGGGCGGGGCTTCAATCTCATGTATTAACTCTGGTGACCAATCAGGATTGGGAAAACATAAAATGTGGAATTTGATTGGTTTCTAAAGGCAACAGATGGGGAAAGGGAAGTGACACCCGTATTGGCCACACACCGTGAGAGAGGACAGTGACACCGAGTGATGAGACAACCGTCTACTTTGTTTGGCCTTTTAATCTGGACATGTATAATAAATCCTGAATATTTGAAGAATATTTTTTTTATTTCTGGTGTAAATTATGGTATAAAATTGTTGGAAAGTGAAAGGCCACGCCCCTTTCACTAAGCTCCACCTACTTTTGAAAAAAACACTCTTTAAAGTGGCAGAACACAGGGAAAAGATGGAAAGTATGGTGCAAACATAGCGGGTACCAGAATTTGCAACTTTTCTGTTCGTGCAATCCTTCTTACATTCTGCAGAAACCGAAGTTTAATATAATATGCTAATTAGGGTTCACTGTGCATCCTGGGCGTGGCCAAGAGGCTCTGTGCACCGTTGTCCCCTGACTGGTGAGTGACATCATTGATTTGCCTGGAGTGAATACTGTCTGCAGAGAAAGCCTAGGCAGCCAGCGCTGTCAATCACCAGTGAGGAAGGCAGAGCAGTGCACTGAGCTTCTTGGCCACACCCAGGGTACACCAAGCACCTAATTAGCATATCTGATGAAACTTCAGTTTCTGCAGAGGCGGAGGCAGCGATTAGAGCACTAATGGTGCAGCTTTTATACAGCCTATGGACTTAGTTTATACGGTCAGTTTGGGAGGACAAACGCCCTTCACGTTTTTTAATAGAACTCAGAATGATCCTTTTCATTGACAGCAAGAAGAGGTCATGAAAATGAATTAAGTGACAAGTATATTAAAACAAGTATCTTATTATACCACTGATCGACTTCTTTTCCAACTTTTTAAAACTTGCCCCAAACTTTTTTTCCCCAGCATCTCCTTCCCTCTGTGCACCCGTCAAGACACCTCAGCGAGCGGCACTTTTGCGTTTTCGGCTCTGCTCTCTCACTTTCTACGCCGTTCCTCCTATCTGTGCCCCCTGTCGCCATCCTTCCTCTTAATCTGCGGTCCCCTGCCCGTCTCCTCCACCATCTTGTGTGGCTTAGCCCGTCCGCCTCATTGGATTTCAGAGCTTGACTAGTCGTGTGAACTTCAAGAGAAGTGACAGCCGACCGATAACTCATTTACCCGAACATTCTGCGTTCGGAGATAGCGGCTACACAGGGCAGTAATTATAGAGAGACTTCTTTCACTCGCCTCGTTACAATATACCCAGATAGCTTTATTCCGGCAGCGGCACAAAGATTTGCAACTCTTCTTTCACCTCTGGCTGCAAAATAGCTAATGAAATGCAAGCCGCCCGATAAGCCGCGTGGAAAGAAGAGATTAGGAGACGGATTCGCACTCGGAAGCATCATACAAAAATCCGTGTTGTCAGGGATATAATTGGCGCCCAACGCCAACCTTCTGCCAGGAATGAAATACTTCCGATAAAGAAGTTTTATGCGCACCGGATGGACCTGGAGACCCTTAAGTCTGTCCGTGCCATCATTTGAAAGGGTGTCAGGCGTAGCGGGGGGGGGGATGCACAATGGAGCCCATGGAAATGGCGCTGAGTGACACGGCGACGCTGCGGTAGGAAGCGCTGGACGCTTTGGAAAAGGGATAGAAACAGGTGCGTATTGTTTAGACCATAAAGACTCGGCATTTTTAATTTATTTCGCCAGCCAAAAAAGAACAACTGCGGCCAAGAAAAGGTTCATTGAATGAAGAGGAGGGAATAAAGAGATAGAGAGGCCCGGGATGAAAGAGAACGAGACATAAAAAGTGAGACGGAGACTTTAGAGGAGACGGCGCGATTCACATGGAGCGCTGGTAACATTTCTATCAATTATCGGTGCCAGGACAGAAGACTTTACATCGGTGCCAACCTGATGGGACGCACTATAACCTACAAGGATGTATCATTTTATGGACCCAAAACCTTCATGGGACTAATGAACCAACCATTTGGTTTCTGTCAACAGCCTATATCAGACTGCAAACACTTCTGGTTCCAAACTGAAGTTCTGTCCTTCTTTATGCTCCAATCACATCCAAAGCTGCAAGCAAAATTCTACTAGTTGCTTCAGGATTCTGCTATGAGCCCAGACCCCTTCACTAAGCCCTGTTCACTTTGTAGTTAAAAATGGAGAGAGCGAATGAGTTTTCAAGAAAAGCTGCAATTTTTTTTGTACGCAAATGACGTGCATTCCAAACTTTGTGACCTTTTCCCGGCTGAGCGCTGCCACATAAGCCTCGTTTCATCATTTGCAATTTTTTTTTTTATTAAAGTCACTTTTCTTTTTTGATTTGTCTTTTTTTTTTTGCCATTTTTTGTGCCAAATTCTTCAAAATGGTGCACTGAATTTCGCACAAAGTCAAAAATGTTTTTTTCTTTGTTTTTTCCTTTCATTAGCTTATTGAGACTTTTTAGCGCAAAAAAAGTCACACTTTTTTGTAGAATCTTGCAGCAAAAATATTTTTTAGCATATAAAAATAGGATTATTTATTATAATATATTATATAATTTTTAATGTAAAAAGTCACTCTTTTTGCAAAATGTTGCAAAAATTGAACCGAAAAAAAACTGACGTACTCAAAAACTCCAGGGTAGGGTGGGGGCACTGCAGTACATTTGCTCCAAAATTTGCAACTTTTTAAAAAGTCGTAATTGCGGAATCAGGAAAAAAAAAATATTTGGAAATCCAAACTCCTCCTGCAATGGTGAACATAAGAAAAGACAAGTGAACACATATAATATAGACTTTAAAAAAAAGGTGCAAATGGCAGGAGGAATTAGGTGCAAATTAAAAAACAGGTGTAAATGTAATAATGAATCGGGGCCATAGACTTTAATAAGTCATAAAGGTGGAGATGATTTATATGCAATAAAAGTCCGCTGACGATTGGGTCATAAAAATGTATTTAACTTAGTCTGGTGCATTTTTTGGGCTGTCCATGTGCCAGAACATTAAATTTGCGTGCAAATATAAGGCATACATCACAATAGTAATTAGTACTAATTTATGGTGTAAATAAAACTAACAAATTATATACACACACATCTCTGCAAGGGCTGTGATTGGCCACAAATTTCTAACTAACTAAGCCACACCTACTTCATAAAAAGTTTAAAAAAAACTGAAAAAGTTACAAACTTTTTCTCAAATGGGGTATACAAAGCACCAAAGTTTGAGCCTTTTTTCAGCCACACAGGCGCCTGACCCCTTATAAATTCCACTCAAACCTATTTATCATTGACTTAGTTCTAAATATGTAAATATTTTATGCATATTTTCTGTCTCAAGATCTCTTCTTGCTGCCAGTAAGATGGAGACTTTCTTCTTGCAGCTCAGTCCTGGATAATACAGTTTGAATGCAGAAAATTCCTTAGGCTATGTGCACACTGTGCGTTTTTGATGTGTTTTCGCTGACAATAGCGGGAGCAGGCGCGGCTGAGGGGAGAAGTAAACTCCTCAGCTGGCGTCTGTACGCTGTGTAAAAAAAAAAAGAAAGCAAAAATAAAACACCTTTTATTCTCACCTGTCCGCCGTCCTCCCAATGTTCCCTGGCGACCCGATCACCCATACTGACGAGAGCACACTCGCTCCCGGCAGTGTACATTGCTGCACTGCTGGAGCTGAGTTCACCGGAGTGAAGATCAGCTGATCAGCTCCGGTGACCTCACTTATGGCATCGGTGCTGCATGGGAATTTTCCCACGCAACACTGATGCAGTAAATGAGGTCACCGGGGCTTATCAGCTGATCTTCACTCCGGTGAACTCAGCCCCAGCAGCGTAGCCATGTACACTGACAGGAGTGATTACACTCCTGTCAGTGTATAGAGTGCTGTCCTCTACAACAGTCCAACAGTCACACCAGTGATTGCTGATGTCCCTGCTGTACAAATGATCCGGATTGTCGTGGGACACTGGGATTACGTCATGACGGCGGACAGGTGAGGGATATGGTTGTTTTTTATTTTTGTTTTCTTACAGGAGATGAGGGCTTCAGGGATTGGGTGTTATGTGAGTATACAGTGTTTTTTATTTTTAAATAAAAAATTAAAACTGTGTGGAATTTTATTTAAAATAAAAGTCTTTATTCTGGCTGCGTATTTTTTTGAAAAACATCACAAACCTTACTACGTGGTTAGTAATGGGGGCGTCTTATAGATGCCCTCAATTACTAACCTGGGCTTCACGTCAGTCGCCAATACAAGGCTGACGTGAACCCCAACCCCATTACCCCACTCGCCACCGCTACACGGCAGTGGGAAGAGCGGAGGCTAAGAGCTAGATTTGGTGCATCTTATGGATGCGCCATTTCTGTGGCTGCCGAGAGCTGACATTATCAGCCGTGGAGGGGGCCAGGATCCATGGCTTCTTTCCTGGCTATTAATATCAGCCCGCAGCTGTCTGTTTAGCCTTTGCTGGTTAGATTTCATAGGGGGACCCTACATAAATTTTTTTCTAAGGTCCCCCTGTAATCTAGCCAGTAAAGGCTAAGCAAACAGCTATGGGCTGTTATTAATAGCCAGGGAACATTTTTGGCTAATGGCCCCTTCCCCGGCTACTAATATCAGCTCCCAGCAGTTGGCTTTCCCTCTACTGGTTATGAAAATGACGCGGGAGCCCACACCATTTTTTTTTAATATTAGGCTATGTGCCCACGATCTGGACATAGCAGCGCATTGAATGCAGCATATTTTTGCTTTGTCCAAAACGCTGCATTCTATTGAATGCAGGTAAATCCACATGTGTTCACTGAACCATGCAGATTTACCACATTCAATACATTCTAGTGGTCAAATTTCTGTTGCGGAGACTAGCGTCTCCAAAAGAGAATTTGACATGCTGCGGTCATGAAAGACAAGCCAGATGTCAGTGTCTGCAGGTGATTCGCAGCCTCAGATGCACGCATAGTGGACATGGGATTTCTAGAAATATCATCTACAATGCTGTAACATCTGGCTGCTCTGGGTTGGACGCTGAATAAATATGCAGCTTCAAACCCGCAGCGGCTCCTGATTGGGGGCACGTACCTAAACTCACCCGCAGCATGTCAATTTCAGTAGCAGAGAAGATTTTGACCGATTGAAATGTCATTACATGCGGTGGATCCGCATGTACTGACAACAAAAGTGCCGCATTAAAACACAGCGTTTTGGACACAGCTAAAATACGCTGCGTCCAAAGCGTTGTTGGTTGCTGATGGTGGGGACATAGCGGCTAAACAAACAGCTGTGAGCTGTTGTTAATAGCCAGGGAACATGTTTGCCTAATGGCACCTTCCTAGGCTAAAAATAGCTGCCCAAGAAGTGACATGAATGGGAATGCTAATGGGATTAAGGTATATGGGATTAGCCGACAACTAGCCTTTTGTTTAGTGATGGAGAGGTGTCAATCAGACCCTCTCATTACTAAACCTTAGTAAAGTAAAAAGTTAAATAAACACACACACTTTATTTGAAATACAACAGACACATTCTTTAATCATTTAAATTAACCAATTTACTCACCCCAGGTCTGAGGGTAACCCAAGGGTTAAAGAGATGTCCCACATTTCTTTTTCCAAATATCTTTATTTAGCTCCAAAAAACATTTATTGCTGTACAAAAAACCCATAAAAAATTCATCAAAATCGCGGCAAAACGCGCGTTTTTTCCGCCAACAGATACAGTAACAGACTCCAGATTGATACATTGTAATAAACCATAAGATTTGTGCTGCCTCTGATGTATTTAACTGTCGGCCATTTAGATGAGTCGACCTTGGTCATTAAAGGACCAACGAGCATCTATATACAAGCCGATATGTTTACACAGGACGATGTGCTGCCGAGAACGATGATTTCATGCCGGCATGAATGATTCAATCATCCTGTGAACGAGCATTTTTGCTGATAATCGGGGAGGAGCTCTAATGGTTCGTCTTAAAAACCTCTAAGATCTGAACAGGGTCTGGAAGCGGTCGCAGAGTTTTCTTATTCGCCGGCAGCAAGCAGAGATCTTGAGAGCCAAACACATATCAGAAAGGTGTATACTGAAGGTTAATCTCTTCTTTATGACACGGCTCCTCCTGTCTTACGATTTCCTCTCCCCGGAGGACGTAGATAAAATACTCACGTTTTTAATCAGAAATGTACGAGTCATTGTGTAATTACGAGTCGATCCTTTGATCGCGGCGCTGCACTTTCAGTACAATTAACGAGGATAGATCGCCAAGAGCCATAACAGCCTTATCACCGGCATCCACATGGCCGGCCATGGTCCGAGCTGATGGGCTTCTCTGCCCCTCCGGACACGTCCAGGACGAGCCGCAGCGCCATTTCCATCTGACCTTCCTGCCATAACGAGGAACGTGTCTGATAATCACACGCTCAGGATTTAGTCCCCTGGACTGGAGCGAGGACTCTCATGATGAATAGGGATGGGATGAACTCTCCCACTGCTCCATTATCCCCTTCATAACCTTTAATGAGCTGCAGTAACGACTTCCACGCTGCGGATCAATAGGAGTCCAGATTGGGGGTCTGCAGGATGCCGACGGTGCTCAGAGACGCGAGACCATGGATGTGTAAGGGGCATGTAGCAGGGTCCGCACAAGCGCCCTCCAATCTGTGCTGCGCCCATCATCCCAATCAGCAATGCAATATTGGGGTGCAGCTAGAGGTTCATGGAGCCCCGAGGAACGGCATGGATCCCCCTCAGCTCCATGTCCACCACTGCTGGAGAACTGAAATCCTTAAGGAGTCCCCTTCCCCCAGGTGGATTTGTAGCAAATCTGTGACAAAATCTGCATGTTTTATATTCAGATTTGAATGCAGATTTGCCACAGATTTCCTCAGATCCATTGCAAAATGTAAAACTGCTGAAAATCCGCACACGACGTGCTGAAGAAGTAAGATCTGCAGGACAATTTTCTCTGGGATTTTCCAAGAAATGGTAAATGTACTATGCTACATTTTTGTGCTACTGAAATCTACTGCAGAAAAAGCAGCAAATTTACATCACTTTTGTCCCAACCACACATGTCGGAAATGCTGCAAAGTTTTCCAAGTGGATTTTGTGCACAGGAAATCCTTGGTGGATTACAACATCACGTGGAGACCTATTTAGCAGAGGGACTTAACAAGTTTAAAGACAACCCTTCCCTATATATCGAGGGTGGGCTATTATACCAGGAGGGGGTCCAGGATGGGGGACATTATACTAGGTAGGGGGACATTATTACAGAAAGGGGCCCAGGACGGGGGACATTATTACAGATAGGGGCCCAGGACGGGGGACATTATTACAGAAAGGGGCCCAGGACGGGGGACATTATTACAGAAAGGGGCCCAGGACGGGGGACATTATTACAAAAAGGGGCCCAGGACGGGGGGGACATTATTACAGAAAGGGGCCCAGGACGGGGGACATTATTACAGAAAGGGGCCCAGGACGGGGGACATTATTACAGAAAGGGGCCCAGGACGGGGGACATTATTACAGAAAGGGGCCCAGGACGGGGGACATTACAGAAAGGGGCCCAGGACAGGGGGGACATTATTACATGGTGGGTGAGGTCTTTATAGGATCTAGAATGCTACAAAGGTCCATAACTCTGACCAACATGGAGGATGGGACACAGGTTCAAATTTTGCATCAGTGCCCCAAGGACTCCAGTCACGCCACAGGGGGCGCTATACCTTTAGCAGCTGTTTGCAATGCAACCACAAGTCAATTTCTGGTGCAGCCTAAAAAATGTGTGAAATTTTGTGCCTCACACCACTGCATGGTGTACGGGCACCCTGAGGTATCTGGGAGTAACCATGCATCTTCCCCGGTTATGCCTTAAAGGTACAGTGATCACCACTATGGCCGCCATTGCTATCTCAATATGGGTTGTCAACCAGACGATAAATGATAAATCAGCCTAATTACAACCCTTTAAAAAAAAATAACAATGGACACAAATAGATTGTCAGCCAATATAAAGAAATGCTGAATCTGAAAATAGACGACTGGAATTTTTTTTTTTCGTTTTCTAGGTAAAAATTTGCTAGAGTGATGGGGAAAGAATGAACTGGGTTAAACTGCGCAGAGGAGCAAGTTGTTCCCCACCTGCCATTTATAATGCTGGTGTCTCCGTATGTGGCTGAGGGTCTGGCGGACGCTCTTATTAAAGGGGTTGCGGGTGTTAGACCCCTAACCCTACATCCGGCGGGTGCACAGGCGCTGATCTGATGCCACCAGCCTCCTATTTCTCCCATTATTAGGGCTCGTGCACACGACTGTTTTTTTCCGTCAAAAAAATCGGATTGCGCTCTGACCAATGTTATCCATTGAGGCCGCGCAGATGAACGATTTGTTTCACTGACTAAATATGTAGAACTCGGGATTTTCCTGAAAAAAAATCGGATGAGACTCATCCAACCAAGTCTATGGGTGCAAGAGAAAATGAACAAAGCGGATGTGTTGCGGAGCCGCAGTGCAGTGTCCTGTTCTCACGGATACATTGTAATTCTGCTACATGGGAAGCTGTGAATGGTTAATCGCTGCTGCTGCTGTAAAAACGGATTGTACCCGGGTGACAAGTGAGGAGAAAGTCGTCACAGTTTTCTGGATGAAACTCTGACCAATGTTTTATTCGTGTGCTCTCTTTTTAGGCGGAGCGGATCCGGAGAGCGCGGTGATGGCGGCCGTCTCCGCGGCTTCTCTCATGGAAGCCTCTGATTAGACCTGACAAACAGTCCCCGGTGCTGCCATAATGAAGTTTCAGCCACTTTCCTGACTGTACAGCTTCTCACAAACAAAGTCGGATCCGTCCCCTCCAGATCCACGGGGAGACGGTGCCCTGCGCGGCGGGGGAGGCAGACGCACCGCTCCTGGCGTCTGCTGAGCCTTGTAATGGCCGCAGAGACTTGTGCGATTTACTTTCATTATTCTACGTCCTACAACATCCATTACTCGACGGGAGTCTGCCGCAGCCGAGGAGAAAGCAAGAGATGGAGGAAAAAACCGCCACCAATACAGATCAGCAGGGAAAACATGATTCATAGATGAGGGAACACCGACGGCTTCTGATGCCTCACACAAAGGGCGGCTGCACATGAGCGGATAAAAAAAATCATCCCGAAAAGTAGGACAACTTTTCGCTCACTTGTCATCCGTGTACAATCCGTGTCTTACAACATCTTCTATTTATCATTTACAGTTTGTTACAGAATTACAATGTATCCAGAACAATTGGACGCTGCACTTCTGGCTCCATGAGGCATCTTATCATTTTTCTGCAGCGGTAGACTTGAATGGCTGATCAATTTAAATAGGTATATAGCCCCATTGATCATTGAGAAAAGGCAGTCACTCAGTAATGGTTCCATATACAGGGGAAATAGCAAGAAACCATCATTAATGTGTGGACGTATGTGGAGTCACCTTACCCATAATTGGCCTGTGTGGATCAGCTATGCCAGCAGTCCCAACGCGCGTTTTGCGTGGGCTTCCTTCAGGGGCCTGTATATGTTTCGCGTGGGCTTCCTCGGAGGCCTGTATATGTAACCATCACTGCGTGATTGCCTTTTCTCCAATGATCAATGGGGCTATAGACCTATGTAAATTGATTTACTGGGAAGAGGAATAAAATTCCTCTTATGCACTAGCGCTTACTGATTGTCCCTATGTATACAGGAACTGGTGGTTTCACTTATGTTCACTGTTTTGACTATAGTGGCACTTAGTCATTGATATAGTAATGTCCATGTCCACGTGGTTCTTTTACCTTTTTACATTGTGGATGTACATTATCTGCGCCTTTTACTCTATTGTGGATCTGCAGCCACAAACACCTGTGTCTCTGTGATGGACTTTCATATTGTCATGTTATTTAGCCTATAATGTTTGTATTTACCAATAACTAGTTTTTTTGATTAATTATATATCAATGGACTTGTACTCCCTGTTTGTTACATGGCAAACACAGCTCTACTACATCAGACAAATTCTGCTCCATTGCACCTGAAAAGCTGAGGTTTGCTCCAGCTGAAACTCCTCTGACTGTGTCTGACCTTCTCTTCTCTCTCCTGCTTCGGACCCTCTCCCCTCTCTCCTGCGTCGGACCCTCTCCTCTCTTCTAGTCAGACCCTCTCCCCTCTCTCCTGTGTCGGACCTTCTCTCCTCTCTCCTGTGTCGGACCCTCTCCCCTCTGTCGGACCCTCTCCCCTGCGTCGGACCCTCTCCCCTCTCTCCTGTGTCGGACCCTCTCCCCTCTCTCCTGTGTCGGACCTTCTCTCCACTCTTCTGTGTCGGACCCTCTCCTCTCTCCTGCGTTGGACACTCTCCTCTCTCCGACCCTCTCCCCTCTCTCCTGCGTTGGACCCTCTCTCCTGCGTCGGACCCTCTCCTCTCTCTCCTGCGTCGGACCCTCTCCTCTCTCTCCTGCATTGGACCCTCTCCTCTCTCCTGCATCGGACCCTCTCCTCTCTCTCCTGCGTCGGACCCTCTCCTCTCTCTCCTGCGTCGGACCTTTTCCTCTCTCTCCTATGTCAGACCTTTTCCTCTCTCTCCTGCGTCGGACCCTCTCCTCTCTCTCGTGCGTCGGACCCTCTCCTCTCTCTCCTGCGTCGGACCCTCTCCTCTCTCTCCTGCGTCGGACCCTCTCCTTTCTCTCCTATGACGGACCCTCTCTTCTCTCTCCTATGTCAGACCCTCTCCTCTCTCTCCTATGTCAGACCCTCTCCTCTCTCTCCTATGTCGGACCCCCTTCACTCTCCTGTGTCGGACCCTCTCCTCTCTCCCCAGCCGCTTTCTCTCCAGACACTCTCTGTCTCCCTGATAACGATTTCCCATTAATTGCCCTGGTCATAAATTTGCCCCTGTCCCTGCGCCTCTTGATAAGGAATTTAATATTGAATGAGGTTTTCTCAGCCACAAGTGCGATGTTTCATCTTCTCTTCCGCAAATCAGAGCGGTCGGAGATTTATCGCCCAGCAGGAGTTTTCAGGAAATCAATGGAGGGCGTCTCCGGCGATAAATCTGGTGCAGTTTTTTGGTGAATGCGGAATACGTGCGGCGCGGTGCAGATGTTACTAAGGTGTCGCGGGTTTTTGCACTGAAATAGTCGCGTGACAGCAAGTCACAGACAGACTGCACAATTGTTTTTGTTCCCGCGACTTGATGTCATAATAAGCCCAAAATAATCATGTAACTGGAGCCTTAAAGGGGTCATCCTCCCATAAATGCGAGGTATCACAGATTCACAGGACAGGGGTGGAACATCTGATCACCGTGGGTGCTACTGCTGAGACTCCCACCGCTTCAGGGAATGGAGGTCCCTTGTAGAGATGGGGCAGCAGTGAGCATGTGCGACCATGGCTCCATGCACTGTCTCCAGGAGTGGTCGCACATGCTCACTACTGCTCCATTCACACAAACAGAAACTTTGAAAAATTGCAAAAAAAACTCTAAATGTAGTGCAAACTGAGCCAGAATTCTATAAAACTGATGATTAATGTATGCTCACTGGGGGTCCTGACCCTACAGACCCTGAGAACGGGGCTCCAAATCCCCGGCATGAATAAAGTGGTGGTGAGCATGTGCGGCCATTGCAACAGAATGGTGGCTGCAAGAGCTCACTATAGCACCATTCACACAGGGAATTTGGTAGCCCAGCTCCTATGATGTGAGGGTAAGGTGAGGGGGTCTCATTATCTGGATCTCCAGGGATCATACATTTATCATTTATGTGGTATAACCCTGGCTTAATTTGCACCAGAAATAAAGCCATACCTGCTTCGTGAGATATCTATTATGTTGTTAGACAGTTTTGCAATGAATCTGACAAGGGTCCTGGCTTAGGTGAAATAGGAAGTGTCCGTGTTGTGCCTGGCCAGGACCTTCTTCCCCAATCACAATATTAGCATAGAAATTTGTTAAAGTGTCTTTATGGGACTAAATAAAGTGAGAGAATGTGGTGCCAACTTACTCCTAGACATGGTACAAGCACTGATAAATGACCACTGTCCTGAAGAGCTAGCAATCTAGCGGAAAATGTAAGGAGCTGGCACTGTATTATTGTACAGCAGCAGCAGCAGGCGATGAAAGTGCCATAATAACATCACAAACGGCTGTGGACATGGCGGCGGTGCCGGCACACTGTCATTTCTATGCCTCGGAAAGCACAAGGAAAGCTGTGCCCGGCCCCTGGCACAGAGCAGGATGGCAGAGAACATTTGCCTTGTTTATGTGGGGATTACGCTGCAGGATTTATGGGGTGTTAGACTGGCTTAATGCACATGTTTGTAAAGCCATATTGATAATTATACATGCCATAAATCTTACGGGCAGATCTGCAGAAAGCGCAGGGTGATATATGGCTGTCTGCGAGAACAGAGGCAGAGGCTGCAGACAGATTAACCCTCTCCCTGCTCACAGCTGTGTGACTGACAGCCCAAGATCGGCAGCGCCCAGCCAATTACCTGCTGGAAATATGGGCAACTGCAGTCCCATGTAACAGCACAGATAACACAGTGATAACTCTCGGAGTACAGATAATGTAGTAGATGTCACCTGCAGTCCTATGTAACACCACAGACAGGGCCGCCATCAGGGCATTACTGCCCTTACTGGCATATGGGGCCCGGTGAGCAGAGGAGCCCAGACGGGGCCCCCCTCTGCTCACTGGGCCCCAGCAAACTGAACTTGCAGCCTCGGTCGCAGGTTCATTTTAAGATTCCCGCACAGCAATAGTTAAAAGCCGCCACCCAATCACAGGCTGGCAGCTGGCGTCCGCGCTTTAAATCGATGAAGGAGAGTCGCCGCTGGACTGGCAGAGAGGTAAGGATAAACTTTTTTTTAACTTTTTTGTAAAGCCGCACCGTGGGGGCACAATGGAGATGACATGGGGGCAGAGTGGAGAGACATGGTGGCCAGATGAAGTAACATGGGGCCAGGATGGGAGAAAATATGAGGGCAGGATGGAGGCATGGAGCCAGGATGTGGGACATTATTACTGTAGGGGCTAATTGAAGGATATTATTACTACTGTGATGTATTTCTTTTTGAGGATACTGTTTTCAGTGGGGGGGTCCTGTTACTGTGCAGGGCAGCACTATGTCACTTTTTTTCTTCATCTGGTGTAGTGTAGAAGTTGGGGAAAAATTGGGGAATGTGCTCTGAAAGCTGCTCTATATAATTGTGTTATTCTCTGCAGAGACAACTCCTGGCTGGAAGAAGTGATGGTGGTCTGTACTGGATGAAGAAGAAAAGCGAAGATGAAGTGTGTTACCTGTACACTGACACTATACACTGTATACTATACACAGGTATCCTGTGTATAATGTCACTGGTGATCACTGTATTACCTGTACACTATACACTATATACAGAGCTCCTGTGTATAATGTCACTGGTGATCACTATATTACCTGTACACTGACACTATATACAGAGCTCCTGTGTATAATATCACTGGTGATCACTGTATTACCTGTACACTATATACAGAGCTCCTGTGTATAATGTCACTGGTGATCACTGTATTACCTGTACACTGACACTATATACAGAGCTCCTGTGTATAATATCACTGGTGATCACTGTATTACCTGTACACTATATACAGATCTCCTGTGTATAATGTCACTGGTGATCACTGTATTACCTGTACACTATACACTATATACAGAGCTTCTGTGTATAATGTCACTGTTGATCACTGTATTACCTGTACACTGACACTATATACAGAGCTCCTGTGTATAATGTCACTGGTGATCCCTGTATGACCTGTATACTATATACAGAGCTCCTGTGTATAATGTCACTGGTGATCCCTGTATTACCTGTACACTATAAACTATATACAGAGCTCCTGTGTATAATATCACTGGTGATCACTGTATTACCTGTACACTATATACAGATCTCCTGTGTATAATGTCACTGGTGATCACTGTATTACCTGTACACTATACACTATATACAGAGCTCCTGTGTATAATGTCACTGGTGATCACTATATTACCTGTACACTGACACTATATGCAGAGCTCTTGTGTATAATATCACTGGTGATCACTGTATTACCTGTACACTATATACAGATCTCCTGTGTATAACGTCACTGGTGATCACTGTATTACCTGTACACTGACACTATATACAGAGCTCCTGTGTATAATGTCACTGGTGATCCCTGTATTACCTGTACACTATATACAGAGCTCCTGTGTATAATGTCACTGGTGATCCCTGTATTACCTGTACACTATATACAGAGCTCCTGTGTATAATGTCACTGGTGATCACTGTATTACCTGTACACTATATACAGAGCTCCTGTGTATAATGTCACTGGTGATCACTGTATTACCTGTACACTGACACTATATACAGAGCTCCTGTGTATAATGTCACTGGTGATCACTGTATTACCTGTACACTATATACAGAGCTCCTGTGTATAATGTCACTGGTGATCACTGTATTACCTGTACGCTATACACTATATACAGAGCTCCTGTGTATAATGTCACTGGTGATCACTGTATTACCTGTACACTGACACTATATGCAGAGCTCTTGTGTATAATGTCACTGGTGATCCCTGTATTACCTGTACACTTTATACAGAGCTCCTGTGTATAATGTCAGTGGTGATCACTGTATTACCTGAACAATATATACAGAGCTCCTGTGTATAATGTCACTGGTGATCACTATATTACCTGTACACTATATACAGAGCTCCTGTGTATAATATCACTGGTGATCACTGTATTACCTGTACACTATATACAGAGCTCCTGTGTATAATGTCACTGGTGATCACTGTATTACCTGTACACTATACACTATATACAGAGCTTCTGTGTATAATGTCACTGTTGATCACTGTATTACCTGTACACTGACACTATATACAGAGCTCCTGTGTATAATGTCACTGGTGATCCCTGTATGACCTGTATACTATATACAGAGCTCCTGTGTATAATGTCACTGGTGATCCCTGTATTACCTGTACACTATAAACTATATACAGAGCTCCTGTGTATAATATCACTGGTGATCACTGTATTACCTGTACACTATATACAGATCTCCTGTGTATAATGTCACTGGTGATCACTGTATTACCTGTACACTATACACTATATACAGAGCTCCTGTGTATAATGTCACTGGTGATCACTATATTACCTGTACACTGACACTATATGCAGAGCTCTTGTGTATAATATCACTGGTGATCACTGTATTACCTGTACACTATATACAGATCTCCTGTGTATAACGTCACTGGTGATCACTGTATTACCTGTACACTGACACTATATACAGAGCTCCTGTGTATAATGTCACTGGTGATCCCTGTATTACCTGTACACTATATACAGAGCTCCTGTGTATAATGTCACTGGTGATCCCTGTATTACCTGTACACTATATACAGAGCTCCTGTGTATAATGTCACTGGTGATCACTGTATTACCTGTACACTATATACAGAGCTCCTGTGTATAATGTCACTGGTGATCACTGTATTACCTGTACACTGACACTATATACAGAGCTCCTGTGTATAATGTCACTGGTGATCACTGTATTACCTGTACACTATATACAGAGCTCCTGTGTATAATGTCACTGGTGATCACTGTATTACCTGTACGCTATACACTATATACAGAGCTCCTGTGTATAATGTCACTGGTGATCACTGTATTACCTGTACACTGACACTATATGCAGAGCTCTTGTGTATAATGTCACTGGTGATCCCTGTATTACCTGTACACTTTATACAGAGCTCCTGTGTATAATGTCAGTGGTGATCACTGTATTACCTGAACAATATATACAGAGCTCCTGTGTATAATGTCACTGGTGATCACTATATTACCTGTACACTATATACAGAGCTCCTGTGTATAATATCACTGGTGATCACTGTATTACCTGTACACTATATACAGAGCTCCTGTGTATAATGTCACTGGTGATCACTGTATTACCTGTACACTATATACAGAGCTCTTGTGTATAATGTCACTGGTAATCACTGTATTACCTGTACACTATACACTATATACAGAGCTCCTGTGTAAAATGTCACTGGTGATCACTATATTACCTGTACACTGACACTATATACAGAGCTCCCGTGTATAATGTCACTGGTGATCACTGTATTACCTGTACACTGACACTATATACAGAGCTCCTGTGTATAATGTCACTGGTGATCACTGTATTACCTGTACACTATATACAGAGCTCCTGTGTATAATGTCACTGGTGATCACTGTATTACCTGTACACTGACACTATATACAGAGCTCCTGTGAATAATGTCACTGGTGATCACTGTATTACCTGTACACTGACACTATATACAGAGCTCCTGTGTATAATGTCACTGGTGATCACTGTATTACCTGTACACTATACACTATATACAGAGCTCCTGTGTATAATGTCACTGGTGATCACTGTATTACCTGTACACTGACACTATATACAGAGCTCCTGTGTATAATGTCACTGGTGATCACTGTATTACCTGTACACTATATACAGAGCTCCTGTGTATAATTTCACTGGTGATCCCTGTATTACCTGTACACTATAAACTATATACAGAGCTCCTGTGTATAATGTCACTGGTGATCGTTGTATTACCTGTACACTGACACTATATACAGAGCTCCTGTGTATAATGTCACTGGTGATCCCTGTATTACCTGTACACTATATACAGAGCTCCTGTGTATAATGTCACTGGTGATCACTGTATTATCTGTACACTGACACTATATACAGAGCTCCTGTGTATAATATCACTGGTGATCACTGTATTACCTGTACACTATATACAGATCTCCTGTGTATAATGTCACTGGTGATCACTGTATTACCTGTACACTATACACTATATACAGAGCTCCTGTGTATAATGTCACTGGTGATCACTGTATTACCTGTACACTGACACTATATACAGAGCTCCTGTGTATAATGTCACTGGTGATCCCTGTATGACCTGTATACTATATACAGAGCTCCTGTGTATAATGTCACTGGTGATGCCTGTATTACCTGTACACTATAAACTATATACAGAGCTCCTGTGTATAATATCACTGTGTTACCTGTACACTATATACAGAGCTCCTGTGTATAATGTCGCTGGTCATCACTGTATTACCTGTACACTGACACTATATACAGAGCTCCTGTGTATAATGTCACTGGTGATCACTGTATTACCTGTACGCTATACACTATATACAGAGCTCCTGTGTATAATGTCACTGGTGATCACTGTATTACCTGTACACTGACACTATATGCAGAGCTCTTGTGTATAATGTCACTGGTGATCCCTGTATTACCTGTACACTTTATACAGAGCTCCTGTGTATAATGTCACTGGTGATCACTGTATTACCTGAACACTATATACAGAGCTCCTGTGTATAATGTCACTGGTGATCACTATATTACCTGTACATTATATACAGAGCTCCTGTGTATAATATCACTGGTGATCACTGTATTACCTGTACACTATATACAGAGCTCCTGTGTATAATGTCACTGGTGATCACTGTATTACCTGTACACTATATACAGAGCTCTTGTGTATAATGTCACTGGTAATCACTGTATTACCTGTACACTATACACTATATACAGAGCTCCTGTGTAAAATGTCACTGGTGATCACTATATTACCTGTACACTGACACTATATACAGAGCTCCCGTGTATAATGTCACTGGTGATCACTGTATTACCTGTACACTGACACTATATACAGAGCTCCTGTGTATAATGTCACTGGTGATCACTGTATTACCTGTACACTATATACAGAACTCCTGTGTATAATGTCACTGGTGATCACTGTATTACCTGTACACTGACACTATATACAGAGCTCCTGTGAATAATGTCACTGGTGATCACTGTATTACCTGTACACTGACACTATATACAGAGCTCCTGTGTATAATGTCACTGGTGATCACTGTATTACCTGTACAGTATACACTATATACAGAGCTCCTGTGTATAATGTCACTGGTGATCACTGTATTACCTGTACACTGACACTATATACAGAGCTCCTGTGTATAATGTGACTGGTGATCCCTGTATTACCTGTACACTATATACAGAGCTCCTGTGTATAATGTCACTGGTGATCACTGTATTACCTGTACACTATATACAGAGCTCCTGTGTATAATGTCACTGGTGATCACTATATTACCTGTACACTGACACTATATACAGAGCTCCTGTGTATAATGTCACCGGTGATCACTGTATTACCTGTACACTGACACTATATACAGAGCTCCTGTGTATAATGTCACTGGTGATCACTGTATTACCTGTACACTATATACAGAGCTCCTGTGTATAATTTCACTGGTGATCCCTGTATTACCTGTACACTATAAACTATATACAGAGCTCCTGTGTATAATGTCACTGGTGATCGTTGTATTACCTGTACACTGACACTATATACAGAGCTCCTGTGTATAATGTCACTGGTGATCCCTGTATTACCTGTACACTATATACAGAGCTCCTGTGTATAATGTCACTGGTGATCCCTGTATTACCTGTACACTATAAACTATATACAGAGCTCCTGTGTATAATATCACTGTACTACCTGTACACTATATACAGAGCTCCTGTGTATATTGTCGCTGGTGATCACTGTATTACTTGTACACTGACACTATATACAGAGCTCCTGTGTATAATGTCACTGGTGATTACTCTATTACCTGTACACTGTACACTATACACTGTATACCATGTACAGAGCTCCCGTGTATAATGGCACTTATGGTAATATTAGTATTGTGTTTTTTTATTAATAATCAGTATTGTAGCAGTCAGTCACTATGTCATGGTAATATGTGGACTGATCACGGTGTAGCAGTATTTGTTCCTTGTATGTGGTATTATTGGCCATTTTTAAAAAATATATGTGACAAATTCCCTTAAAGAAAAATATACCTAAAGAAAGTATTGAGTATTATAAGAAATGTTTAATAGGCTAGAGTAAGGCCCGGCCAGAAGAGTCTCCTTGTCTCCTGGTGGCGGCTTAAAAAATCTTTTGCTCAAAACAAAAGCTGCTGGCAATCTCAAGGGGGCCCGGAAATTCCTGGTGGCAGCCCTGATCACAGATAACAGTAATAACTCTCTGAGTACAGATCATGTAGTAGATGTCACCTGCAGTCCTATGTAACACCACAGATAACACAGTGATTACTCTCTGAGTACAGATAATGTAGTAGATGACACCTGCAGTCCTATGTAACTCCACAGATAACACAGTGATAACTCTCTGAGTACAGATAATGTAGTAGATGACACCTGCAGTCCTATGTAACTCCACAGATAACACAGTGATAACTCTCTGAGTACAGATTATGTAGTAGATGTCCCCTGCAGTCCTATGTAACACCACAGATAACACAGTGATAACTCTCTGAGTACAGATAATGTAGTAGATGACACCTGCAGTCCTATGTAACACCACAGATAACACAGTGATAAGTCTCTGAGTACAGATAATGTAGTAGATGACACCTGCAGTCCTATGCAACACCACAGATAACACAGTGATAATTGTCTGAGTACAGATAATGTAGTAGATGTCACCTGCAGTCCTATGTAACACCACAGATAACACAGTGATATCTTTCCGAGTACAGATCATGTAGTAGATGTCACCCGCAGTCCTATGTAACACCACCGATAACACAGTGATATCTTTCCGAGTACAGATCATGTAGTAGATGTCACCCGCAGTCCTATGTAACACCACAGATAACACAGTGATTACTCTCTGAGTACAGATAATGTAGTAGATGTCACCTGCAGTCCTATGTAACTCCACAGATAACACAGTGATAACTCTCTGAGTACAGATAATGTAGTAGATGTCACCTGCAGTCCTATGTAACACCACAGATAACACAGTGATAACTCTCTGAGTACAGATAATGTAGTAGATGTCACCTGCAGTCCTATGTAACACCACAGATAACACAGTGATAACTCTCTGAGTACAGATAATGTAGCAGATGTCACCTGCAGTCCTATGTAACACCACAACTCTGATCAGCCCTATGTGCATCATTCCAGGCTTTCTATTACAATGTATCACATACATCACGTATTGAGATCCGCTCAGGCGGAGGGAGTCACTTGCACGATGCTGATTGGCTGCGCTCAGTGGACGAGGGAGGATCCCGGGGATGAAGCTGGCGCTATGGGCAGTAGGATTTGCCTGGTAGAATACAGGGACGTGACTATGAGGCTGCTATGGGTATCAGTATATTTTTGGGGACAGTTCTCTTCCTTCCTCAGCAGCAGAAAAGCTATTATCTCCTCTGTAAATTAACAAGAAGTTGCTCAATAAATGAAAAAAAAGCGGGTGTCAGCTGGTTGTCACCCTCCTCCGCCTTTGGCTTTGAGGAATAAATCTGGCATTTCTGTGCTTCATCTATCTATCACGTAACAGGAAACTTGCGAGAAACAAATAATGTACAAGGTTCTTTGCTTTGATCAGCAGAAGCCGAAAGATACAATATCTCTCTGACAGATGCAGAAAAAGTGTCTTCTGACACCAGAGAGAAATCTCATTATCGCCATGTGCCCTGCATGAGAACGAGGCCAAGAGGCGCTATCATAATTATGGTAAAACCTTGAATTAATACAGAGCAAACCGCAGACAGCTGACGGCCCGGCGGCTCCATGAGCGAGGGCACGCACCTGCCCCATCCCCCCGCCGAGCGCTAAATGGACTGGGCCAACTTGATACAATGTGGACACATTTAAAGGTGAATTGTACCTGAATATATATTAAAGGGACCTTGTGTCACCCATTAATGCTCCCCCCTCCGCCCTAATAAATATTGATTCTCCAACAGCCCCAGAGTTCAGCTGCACCAGATATAGCCAGCAAGGTGACGACCTGCTGCACCAGATATAGCCAGCAAGGTGACGACCTGCTGCACCAGATATAGCCAGCAAGGTGACGACCTGCTGCACCAGATATAGCCAGCAAGGTGACGACCTGCTGCACCAGATATAGCCAGCAAGGTGACGACCTGCTGCACCAGATATAGCCAGCAAGGTGACGACCTGCTGCACCAGATATAGCCAGCAAGGTGACGACCTGCCGCACCAGATATATCCACCAAGGTGACGACCTGCTGCACCAGATATATCCAGCAAGGTGGTGACGACCTGCTGCACTAGATATATCCAGCAAGGTGATGACGACCTGCTGCACCAGATATATCCAGCAAGGTGATGACGACCTGCTGCACCAGATATATCCAGCAAGGTGATGACGACCTGCTGCACCAGATATATCCAGCAAGGTGACGACCTGCTGCACTAGATATATCCAGCAAGGTGACGACCTGCTGCACCAGATATATCCAGCAAAGTGACGACCTGCTGCACTAGATATATCCAGCAAGGTGACGACCTGCTGCACCAGATATATCCAGCAAGGTGACGACCTGCTGCACTAGATATATCCAGCAAGGTGACGACCTGCTGCACCAGATATATCCAGCAAAGTGACGACCTGCTGCACCAGATATATCCAGCAAGGTGACGACCTGCTGCACTAGATATATCCAGCAAGGTGACGACCTGCTGCACCAGATATATCCACCAAGGTGACGACCTGCTGCACCAGATATATCCACCAAGGTGACGACCTGCCGCACCAGATATATCCACCAAGGTGACGACCTGCTGCACCAGATATATCCAGCAAGGTGGTGACGACCTGCTGCACTAGATATATCCAGCAAGGTGATGACGACCTGCTGCACCAGGTATAGCCAGCAAGGTGACGACCTGCTGCACTAGTGTCGGCGATGTTGGTGGTGGGAGATTGTAATATTGGTGACTTTGTTGTTGATGTTTTTGTTGGTGGTGTGCATAGTCTTAGTGGTGGGAATACTTCTGCTAATGATACTGGTAGTGTTGTTGGTGCAGATATGGCTATTGATGGTGATGTTGATGATGACGGTAGTGATATCGACAGTGGTGTTCATGATCATACTAAAGGGATTATTAGCACGGAGGTGTTGGCATTATTGGTTGAGGTGTTGGTTGTGTTGATGGTCTTTATCATGTTGATTTTGGTTATTGTATTGGTAGCACTAAAGGGAACCTGTCATGTCTTCTCTACTATGTAAACTGCCCCCATAGCGCTGTTAGTGATGCAATGTGCCTCACTAACACGCTTTTTGTTGTTAAAATTGGTGCAAATATAATGAGTATATAACATTTTATATACTTATAATCCTACCTGCTCGTTTTCAGTCATAGGGGTGTGATTCTCAGATTCAGTCATGGTCGGGCGCAGCATTCGGTGACTGCTGGCGTCGCCAACGTAATTGAATTTTACCCCAGTCGAGCACTGATATTGTGGGGCGCATGCACTGTATGACACGGCCAGGCAGTAAAGCTTCCAGTGCTGGGAGCCGCGCATGCGCTGTGAGGCTGTGTAGTTTCCAGCTTCACTGCGCATAAGCTGTAACGAGCGGCTCCGGCCGCACACAGTGAAGCTGGGAACTTCACTGCGCACACGCGGGGAGTAGCTCATCATAGTGCACACGCGGGGAGCAGCTCATCATAGCGCACGCGCGGGGAGCAGCTCATCATAGCGCACGCGCGGGGAGCAGCTCATCATAGCGCGGGGAGCAACTCATCATGGCGCACGCGCGGGGAGCAGCTCATCATGGCGCACGCGCGGGGAGCAGCTCATCATGGCGCATGCGCTCCCAACACTGGAAGCTTTACATGACAGGTTCCCTTTAAGCTGTTGGCATTGTTCCTGGTTCGGTTTATGTTTTGATTGTGGTGTTCTTGGTCATATTTATGTTGTTGTTGTTGGCATTGGTTGTGCTTAAGTTAGTGATGATGTTGGTATCTTTTGTAGTTATGTTGGCAGCGTTAGTGTTGATTGGACGTATGTTGGTGGTCTTGATCACGATATTGTTGACACTGATTGGATGTATGTTGGTTTTCTTGATCATGATGTATATATTGGTGGTCCTGATGGGACGTATGTTGGTGGTCTTGATCATGATATTGTTAGTGTCGATTGGATGTATGTTTGTTGTCTTGATTATGGTGTTAGTGTTGATGGGACGTATGTTGGTGGTATTGATCATGGTGTTGGTGTTGATTGGACACATGTTTATGGTCTTCATCAAGATGTTGATTGCATACATGTTGGCCGTCTTGATCATGAGGTTGTTGGTGTTGTTTGGACACATGTTGATGGTCTTGATCAGGATGTTGCTAGTGTTGATTGGATGTATGTTGGTGGTCTTCATCATGATATTGGTGTTGACTGGATGTATATTGGTGCTGATTGGACACATGTTTATGGTCTTGACCATGATGTTGGTGTTGTGTGGACATATGTTGGTGGTCTTGACCATGATGTTGTTGTTGTGTGGACATATGTTGGTGGTCTTGATCGTGATTTTGTTGTTGTGTGGACATATGTTGGTGATCTTGATCAAGATGTTAGTGTTGTTGGAGGTGAGGGCTGTTTGGTTGAGATGTTGTTGAATCGAGAGGTTTCCTCCACCAGATGTTCTTGGGGACCCAGTAGACCCATACAGGCACACTACACTTCAATGACCCCAAATATCAGAACCAGGGGAGATTGTTCAGGTGGCTTCAGCAGATCCATCTCTTAAAGGGTATAACCACCAATTTCCTATTATTACAAATGACACAAATGTTTCAATAAACTTCACAACATCCTGAGCTGATTATAAAGGAGGGAGGTAGCCAGGGGGTCGACATTTATGTCAGAGCAGCATTGTGTCCCGTAAATTACAAGGTATTATCTGGCTGAGGTTCTAGGCTGTGACTGCGGGTCATGGATAATGCGTTTCTGGCGAATGTCGCTGTCAGTCTAGAGCGATCAAGGGAAATATAAACCGCAAACTCGCAGCTTTAAGAGCTGGAAAATTCAATTTTGCTCCCCCAGCGCTGAGGTGGCTGCTCAGACTTGTGAAATTGTGTTTAATAAAAGCTTTGATGAGTAAGGAACAGCGTCAGCTCCCACATAGCACCTAGGGGCTCTTCACCATCTTCCGCCTGACTCATAACCATGCAGATACACGTGTTACCAGAATACAATCCCCGACCTTCTCTTCACTATACAGGCATGTACTGTTATTAAAGACCGCAAGAAATTACTGCTAGGCTGCATCTAAAGGCGACGCCAGATACTAATAATGGCCATTACTGTGCCTAGAAGGGCTGTCACCAGGCTCGCCACAAATCCTAAATGGCACAGAAATCGCATAGTCTCTCCCAGCTTGTGTCAGCCTAATTCTAGATCCAGCATTGTATTCATGAACAAGGAGGCTCTGGATGAGATAGAATTCATGGTTTGCACGCAAAAAAAGAAAACTATGATGAAAAAGCCCCCCCAAAAAAACACAAAAGATTTGCAAGTAAAATATGATAAGGGATGGTCACAAAAATAATAAGCCATATCTGAAGAAGAGGGTTGCGCTATGTAAAGAGGCGACTCACATTCAGCTGCAGCTCGTCGGTCCACTGTCCGATCAGCCGATATCTGGGCGCACTGCGATTCCCCATCTGGAACTGGAAGATGTCGTATCGGCCCAGAGCATCGCCATTCTTATTGAACATAACGGGGGTCCCAGCACTTCCTGAGAGGGAAGGAGGCAACGGTCAGACACGCAAGATGATACGCCGGGGAGACAGCGCCAGAATAATATACTGGCTCAATTTTAGCAAATACAAATTCTGTATTTTAGACCTAAAAGCTGCCCGGAAAACAGGGAGCACCTTAAAGGCATCTTAATATGCTCCAGAATTTCTCCAACATTTTAGTATAAAACTTAAGCAAGCCAACCAATACTGGAAGACACGTGTCTATATTCACAGGTTTTTTTTTTTTTTTTTTTTTTTTTACGGGGAATAAACTGAACTCGAAAAAAAAAAATAGATTTTTTTCTAAGCACTTTTTGGTGTTTTTTTTTTTTTTCCACAAACATCAAAAATCTCCAATATCTAGCAAAATGTACTAAATCTATGACACGGTGTGACCAGTGTCATAAGCGGAGTGGAGCAGACTATGCCGCCTGGCAAGGGATTAGCCTATAGACATTTGAGGTGGTTGTCCAATGCTTTGCACTTCCACATCAGCAGGTATACAGCGCTTTGATGGCCGCCTGCCGGGTATCAGCAGGTCTCCTACACACCTGGCAGGTATTATGCACCTGGGCTCTCAATGAGAATACCTGTCGACTCGGCACCAGACCTGGCCATTGATGTACTCGCACCTTTCAGTTCCCATTGAGGAGGTAAAAAGCGCTGAAACACCTTTAAGATTTATAATAACCTGCGCACTGGGGAACTAGATACCAATACTGTACCTGAGGGTCCCAAGAATAAAGACAAAGGCTCCTGGTGGGGCACACTTATCCACATGAGGACCTTGTGTTTATCTCCATGCTCTGTGGGTAATTCCTCGCTTCCTCGGACATGTGAGGAAAGGGGTTTCGCTGCATGTCAGATGTAGCCATGGATATCCATTGATTTGTACACTTTGTATCCATGTCACTGGGGTCTCCTAAGACTATAATTAATGCACAAAATTTCTTATTAAAGTGTAACTCCGGGTGAGAAAAGTGGCAGGATCGGCACTACCTGTTATCATGTAGCAGGAAACAATGACTTGTTACATTGTATCCTTGTTTTATAAACAATGGGCAGCCAGTTCTAATGGAAATCCCCTTCTCTCCTAGACCAGTGCTCTCCAAAAAAAAACCCTGACATTATCCCTGCAAGAATACAAAAGACCTCAAATCAGGTCACCATTTTCCGAGTGTGGGGCCCATGAGTCGCAGCGTGCCGCACATCAATGCCCTATATATTAGGGCTCTGCCATTGATGCCACTTGGTTCCTACTCATCTCGTCCCCGGTACGAGTCCGCCACCCCGCAGTGCGGGAGTCTCTGAAGCTCAGGAGTCTTATTATTTCCTTCTTTTTTTTTTTCAGCCACCCAATGATTTCTTTAATAATTTTCTCCATTTCCTGCAAACTCTAATTGAGCTCATTTTGGTAATTTGACCGTTATTGTGCGCTGGAGGCAGACAGGCCTATTCTGGCTAAAACACGGACAAGGTTTCATGTCCCGCTGCTAATGCCCTGTGTCATACAAAAGTGCCGCGCTAATTATTCAGCAATTTATTTGCAGATTTAGACTTTTTTTTTTTTACTTTTCTCCTCTGATATGAAAAGATCCAGCCGAGGAGTAAAATTAATTTATACTTAGAAGAAAAAAAAATAAAAAATCAGAAGCGGGATTTAGTTTTGTCTCTTACATAGAAGAGAAGAATCTGTTTCATGTTCGCTTTGATAACACGTTGTAGGCTGTAATCATTAGGCACAGTAGAAAATCTCACATTAGTCATAATGGTGGAGGAGCGAGCGCTGGAACTCTGCAGCTACAATGTAACAAAAGTAACTCCACAGATGTGCGAGTCCCACATATTACATAGAAGGGGCCCCCAAAGCTTTAGGTTATATGACCAATATAGGCAGCTGGGGGCCCCTCGTTCCCTAGGAGCCGCACATAGAGCACCCTATCCTACATCACTATAGCTGAATGGAGCTAAATGGGGCCCCGTTGACTTATAATGAGGTCAGGCTTCACATCAAGGTTTCCATCTGTTTGATGAAGTAATAGATTTTCATGCTGTGCTAAGCTTTGCATCTATGATGCTGCAGAAAATCACCTACCGCTTAAATTAGGTTTTATGCAAGAAGTAAAAAGGTAATTACAAAAAAATAGAACATTTTCTTTTATTTTTTTCATGTCACAATGTGTATTAAAAAGAATTAGAAATGTTGCTATTTTCACACCAACCACTGGGGCAGTTCTAGATTCTAACCTCCTGTCTTTTCAGGAAATTCACCCGCACATTAGCAGCAACAGACAAACTCAGATCCTACCTATTGTATTAAAGCATCAAGGGAGAGTGTGAAAAGGTCATTGGGAAGGGAGGAGGGGGAGGAGGTGAGCTGTGACATCGCCTATTGTGAATGGTGGATCCTGTGTTATCTACTGTATATAGAGGTGTTATCAGTCATTGTACAGGAGGAGGAGGTGAGCTGTGACATCCCCTATTGTGAATGGTGGATCCTGTGTTATCTGCTGTATATAGAGGTGCTATCAGTCATTGTACAGGAGGAGGAAGAGGTGAGCTGTGACCTCACCTATTGTGAATGGTGGATCCTGTGTTATCAGCTGTATATAGAGGTGTTATCAGTCATTGTACAGGAGGAGGAGGAAGTGAGCTGTGACATCACCTATTCTGAATGGTGGATCCTGTGTTATCCCCAGTGGAAAATGGCAAATTCTTTTTTACCTCTTAATTTAAAACTGTGATACAAAAACAAAATTGGCAACATTTAAAAAAAAATTATAATTCTGTATACATACACCATAAAACCTGATTTAAGCTAAAAGTCATTGATTTTTACAGGTTTTCCCTGGATTCTATTTGTTTTTCTGTACAGTGGCGCCCCCCCCCCAACCCTCTGGCGGTACAGGGAACTGCAGCCCTTTCACTGAATGTTTCACTGATACAACACTATAGTCCCTCCGGATCAGTGGAGGTCCCAGAGGTGATGGCTACAGGCGACTATGCTGGATCTTCATGCCACTGGTGAGACCATGTGCTCGGCCTCCTTACACCAGGAGAGCAGCCGGGTTTTGGGGCCGGGTTTGTTTATCCATCGTAAGGATAATGGAAATGAAGCTCTCACCATTAAAGCTGACATTGCGGATGTACTTCAGCAGCTTCTTCCCCACCGGAGGGTCGACCGCCGGACAGAGACCAGAAGAACCCGGACACAGATCCTTGATCATGTTGTGCAGGGCGTGAGCCATGGCGTACACCGCGTCCACCACAAACTGGACCCTACCATCCTGCTCGTACGGGAAGTCCTGCCCGATGCGCTCCTGACCTGTGGGGAATGAGCACAATCATGGCGGCTCAATGTGGACAAATCGCGGAAAGGGAAAAACATCAATTAGAAGAGAAGACAACGAGACAATCACCCAAGCGAGGAAAGGCCATCTTGTCTTGGGGTGTCCATGCCCTCCTGTCTACTATTGTTCTTGGCTCCATTGCAGGATCTGTGATCTGTGCCATCGGACTGTGAGATCTACAGAGAGCCGGAGCCTGGGGAAAGGAGGGACATGACACTCCGGGCCCCTCATACTGATCCCTACGTGGGGTCCCAGTATCTGGTTTAGCCTCTATCTCCACCCCCTTCTGCTTGATTGACAGTTATCGGTTTACAGGAGCTGAAGGAGGATGGAGATAGAAGGAAAACAAATAGCCGGGAGGGTGCACTGAGCTGCTCCGCCTCGCCAAGGGTGCGCCCAGCAATTGTGCTTGGTTTGAACAGTCATTTTGTGCTGACAGACTCCATTTACTATTCCTTTATTGCTGTGTGCCAGCCACAATCCCTCCAAGATGCCAATGAGAGGCAAATCATAAATGCGCTCCAGAGGGATCCGTCATAGCTTCCAAGTCACAAACCCCCCCCCCAATAATGCCAAGCATGTGTACCCCAACAGATGCCTCATAATGTGAGAGTCACATGTATGTTCCAGACTGGCAAGTATAGGGACCTTTATATAGATGCCAGTCATATGAATACTCCAGTAGTGCCAATCATATGTAGCCCCCACAGATGCCCCATCGATCGCCAATCACCTAAATGTTCCACTATCCCCAACACTGCCCGTTCCAGGTGTGGGGATCTCCAATAAATGCCCCATTAGGGTGCCAGCACTATGCCGAGGCTGTCCACATTGCCCCGGTCACCTCGGCTTTTATCTCTATTTCTTGTCTCATTTTTGGAGTCTCATTCTGGAGCCGATCCAAGGAGAAACCTGCAACAACGTCCTTCACGGAGCGTCGGACCATGAAAATCCCAATAATGCGCAATGATTCTCACTAATATTACTTTATAGAGAACGTTCAGATAAATGGCTGCAAGTTTATGTGATATGTAGAAATATTTATCCAGAGATAGATAGATAGATGATAGATAGAGGGATAGATGATAGATAGATGATAGCTAGAGGGATAGATGATGGATAGATGATAGCTAGAGGGATAGATGATAGATGATTGATAGATGATAGATAATAGAAAGATGATATATAGATAATAGATAGTTAATAGATAGATAGATGATAGATAATAAATTGATGATAGATGATAGATAGATGATAGATAATAGATTGATGATAGATAATAGATAGATGATAGATAATAGATTGATGATAGATGATAGATTGATGATAGATGATAGATTGATGATAGATAATAGATAGATGATAGATAATAGATTAGATAGATGATAGATAATAGATTGATGATAGATGATAGATAATAGATTGATGATAGATAATAGATACTGTAGATATAAATTCTACTGGAAAGTTGAAGAACTTTTTTCTTTATATAAGGATTAGGCCTGGGATTCGTAGAATACACAGAAGCCAACAAACGGCTCCTCATATCTCAGGTTCCCAGACCCTGTTATGTGCTGATGTCAGTGCCCACAGGCTCCTCCCACTTGTCTATATGTTCTTGCTTCCATGATGGACCCAGGACTATTGCTAGGACCCGGGGTCCGCTCCTCCCTCCTTGCACCTGTCGCCCCTTCCTCTATTCACCTGTGCACTTGCGGTCGGTGTCCTCCTTCTTGGAGCCAGTAATGGTCAGCTTACAGTTAAAGTTCTCCTCCCAGTATTCTGCAAACCAGACGTTCCTCCTGTTATTCTCCAGCGTCCGAGAGGTAAAATAGGCGTCAAAACCTGGTAAAAATAACCACATCAGGAGTTAGTGCAAGGGGGTCACGTTCATCCTGAGCTTTCTGGTTCATGAACATAATGCAAGAATTGCAGTGGAAAGTGACACATGTAGCACCATAGATCTTTTATCTTTCTGGGACATTTCTTGCGTATGTTCCTTGTGGGATTGGTGCAGATTCCTCCCATATTATCAGCTGTTGATGAGTTGTGACTATCTGCTCCATTCAGCTGCGAGAAGTGAAGAGCGGCCATGTCACTCTCAACCTTCCCTCCATTCAGATGAATACTTAATTACACGAGCGCATCATTAACAGTTGCCAATCAGGATTAATTAGGAGCCTTTCACTTTCCACCGACTATTTTAAATATTTGCATATTGTCGCGTGCCGCCATCATGTGCAGATTATTTTATCGTCATTCTGCACTGGAATTATTCATGGAGACGCTTTGATTAAACTCTACATCAGGTATGAGAGGCCTAGGGGGCTCCAAGATACTATAGGACCACAACTCCCATCATGCTCAGGCTGGTGGTCCAGAGGTGACAGTCACTGGCCCAGCAGTTACTGGCCGGCACCAGTGGATCGCAGGGTTTGACCAGTAAATATCAGTCCTGGTGACCTGCACTGATACATTGTAACGGTCTCGGTGCAGGATGCTTAGGAATTGTCTATACTGGATACAATTGTAACAAACGCTCAGCTGAGATTAAATGAGGTCGGGATGGTTTCAGTTTATTCTATGCTGAGATCCCAGATTATAGACAGTGACAATGGTGTAAACGTGGCCCCCAATGGAAAATCTATAACTGGGCCCCTAAATATCACAGTCTTTAATAGCATTGGTCTTCTGCTATGGAGCAAAGCGACCTGTGGGCCCCATCATGCAAATGAAACAGTTACTCCCCGGACAGTGACCCATTGGGCCGCATGTTGTTACTTTGTGCAGGTTTGCATTGTTCTTGTGTTTTGATAGTTACTTCTTTTTATTTTTTTTTAATCAAAAAGATGGCGTCTGTATATCTGATAATGGAATACAGTGAGGCCATAGCTCCTTACTACAGAGGGGATTTACATAGCAGCACAGACATTATCTGGAAATAACACAAGCCCCCATCTAAACCAGTGCCTTAGGGTTATTTCACCCGACCCCTTCATAAGACCCCACTGAAAAAATTTGGCCCAGACCTTGAACTATCATGATCATCTGGCAAGTCCTAGAATCCTGCTCTTGTGCTGCCGTGGTCCTATATGAAAACAGCGCCCCCTACTTGTCAGGCAGAAGACTCACATGATACCCCACAGTCACTTACTACTGTGAACTGGTCTATGGGTGGAGGGCTATTTCCTGAGTGATGAAGGCGGCTCACCAGTATAAGGGGGGATGCATCTTACTTTACATTTCTAGGGGTGTTTAAGTGGGAGCTGAGCAAATGCATCACAAAAGCGAATGTTTATTAGGCATTTAATAGTCTACAGGCCCCATCTAGTACAGGTGTTTCTGATGGAAGATGACTAAATGGGTTGTGTAGAACTGGAAAAATATGGCTAGTTTCTCCCAAAAAAACAGCACCACCCATGCCTACAGGTTGTGTGCAATATTGTGGCTCAGTCCAATTCACTTCCATGCAGCTGAGCTGCAATACCACACACAGCCTGTAGACAGAGGTGGCGCTGTTTTGGGAGAATGCAGCCATGTTTCTCTTGGACATCTCCTTGTATCAGAGATATAACATGGGACTGGGCACAGTGTCCGGCTCTGCCACATCTTGGGCTTTGCCCAGGAGCTGCGTACCCTCCATGCAGCAGTGATTTGTTGGGACCACAGTGATGTGTTGGATAGTAGTGGTCTCTCATCCTCAGATGTCTCCCTGCGGGGTCTGCATTCTCTCCTGTCCCCGGGGAAGAGGATTCCTCGGCAGATAAATATTTCAGACGGGTAAATTTATCTGCAGTGTGAAAGTTGAGCAGGAGGGAGCGAAGGAGCAGAACGTCTCCGCCACAATGCCAAGTGCCACGTACAGTGCCAACATCTGTGCCAGTGTCACCATAGATGCAGAGAGTGGCTCTCCGCAGCCTCGCCATCAGTCAGGGAGCAAACTGGGGTCCGACACAGAGGGGCCAGGGGATTGCTTATGGAAATAATGCGACACTCTGCACATACATTACTGATTAGAGCTCATTCACACGTCACTTTTTCACAGACCTCGCTCCTATCCGTCTCCGGCGCTGCTCACCTGTCCATGTATTTTTGATATCCATATTAGTGGTGTATATTGTATTTGTCAGGACAAGATTAAGATTTTATATATGACTGTTAAGATATTGGTCTCATCAAGGTTGCAGATCTATTTTGCACTCGCACATTGGGGTAGATTGATACGTGCACCTGACATTTTTTTTTTTTGCACCCCAGTACGGTGTAATGGTTAGTTGGCAGCGTCCTGCATAATCCTATTGTGGGTCACTACCAGCTGATTATTACCAAACTATGGGATTTACCATCTTTGGCTTCTAGGTTATAGAGATCTTTACACTTTATACTTCTACCATACAAGTCTTTATACTTTCTTTTGGACATTTGCCTTTGCTATACTATTGCACCAGCAGAATAGTGAGTGCAGCTCTGGAGTATAATACAGGAGGTAACTCAGGATCAGTAATGTAATGTATGTATACAGTGACTGCACCAGCAGAATAGTGAGTGCAGCTCTGGAGTATAATACAGGATGTACCTCAGTATCAGTAATGTAATGTATGTACACAGTGACTGCACCAGCAGAATAGTGAGTGCAGCTCTGGAGTATAATACAGGATGTACCTCAGTATCAGTAATGTAATGTATGTACACAGTGACTGCACCAGCAGAATAGTGAGTGCAGCTCTGGAGTATAATACAGGATGTACCTCAGTATCAGTAATGTAATGTATGTACACAGTGACTGCACCAGCAGAATAGTGAGTGCAGCTCTGGAGTATAATACAGGATGTAACTCAGGATCAGTAATGTAATGTATTTACATAGTGACTGCACCAGCAAAATAGCGAGTGCAGCTCTGAAGGATAATACAGGATGTAACTCAGGATCAGTAATGTACTGTATGTACACAGTGACTGCACCAGCAGAATAGCGAGTGCAGCTCTGTAGTATAATACAGGATGTAACTCAGGATCAGTAATGTAATGTATGTACACAGTGACTGCACCAGCAGAATAGCGAGTGCAGCTCTGTAGTATAATACAGGATGTAACACAGGATCAGTAATGTAATGTACACAGTGACTGCACCAGGAGAATAGTGAGTGCAGCTCTGGAGTATAATACAGGATGTAACTCAGGATCAGTAATGTAATGTATGTACACAGTGACTGCACCAGCAGAATAGTGAGTGCAGCTCTGGAGTGTAATACAGGATGTAACTCAGGATCAGTAATGTACTGTATGTACACAGTGACTGCACCAGGAGAATAGTGAGTGCAGCTCTGGAGTATAATACAGGATGTAACTCAGGATCAGTAATGTAATGTATGTACAGTCATGGCCAAAAGTATTGAGAATGAGACAAATAGTAATTTTTCCAAAGTTTACTGCTTCATTTTTTGTAATGGCAATTTGCATATACTCCTGAATGTCAAAGAGTGATCAGCTTAACAGCAATTACTGTACTTGCAAAGTCAATATTTGCCCAGAAAATGAACTTTAACCCCCAAAACACATTTCAACATCATTGTAGTCCTGCCTTAAAAGGAGCAGCTAACATCGTTTTAGTGATTGATCCATTAACACAGGTGTGGGTGTTGATGAGGACAGGGCTGGCGATCAATCAGTCATGATTAAGTAAGAATGACATCACTGGACACTTTAAAAGGAGGCTGGTTCTTGGTATCATTGTTTCTCTTCAGTTAACCATGGTTATCTCTAAAGAAACACGTGCAGCCATCATTGCACTGTACAAAAATGGCCTAACAGGGAAGAGTATCGCAGCTACAAAGATTGCACCTCAGTCAACAATCTATCGCATCATCAAGAACTTCAAGGAGAGAGCTTCCATTGTTGTCAAAAAGGCTCCAGGGCGCCCAAGAAAGACTAGCAAGCGCCAGGACCGTATCTTAAAACTGTTTCAGCTGCGGGATCGGACTACCAGCAGTACCGAGCTTGCTCAGGAATGGCAGCAGGCTGGTGTGAGTGCTTCTGCACGCACTGTGAGGCGGAGACTCTTTGAGCAAGGGCTGGTTTCAAGGAGGGCAGCAAAGAAGCCACTTCTCTCCAGAAAAAACATCAGGGACCGACTGATATTCTGCAAAAGGTACTGGGAGTGGACTGCTGAGGACTGGGGCAAAGTCATTTTCTCTGATGAATCCCCTTTTTGATTGTTTGGGACATCTGGAAAACAGCTTATTCGGAGAAGAAGAGGTGAGCGCTACCACCAGTCTTGTCTCATGCCAACTGTAAAGCATCCTGAAACCATTCATGTGTGGGGTTGCTTCTCAGCCAAGGGAATCGGCTCACTCACAGTCTTGCCTAAAAACACAGCCATGAATAAAGAATGGTACCAGAAGGTCCTCCAAGAGCAACTTCTCCCAACCGTCCAAGAGCAGTTTGGCGCCCAACAATGCCTTTTCCAGCATGATGGAGCACCTTGCCATAAAGCAAAGGTGATAACTAAATGGCTCATGGAACAAAACATAGAGATTTTGGGTCCATGGCCTGGAAACTCCCCAGATCTTAATCCCATTGAGAACTTGTGGTCAATCATCAAGAGACGGGTGGACAAACAAAAACCAACAAATTCTGGCAAAATGCAAGCATTGATTATGCAAGAATGGACTGCTATCAGTCAGGATTTGGTCCAAAAGTTGATTGAGAGCATGCCAGGGAGAATTACAGAGGTCTTGAAGAAGAAGGGGCAACACTGCAAATATTGACTTGCTGCATTAACTCATTCTAACTGTCAATATAACCTATTGGTCCTCATAATATGATTGCAATTATATTTCTGTATGTGATATAAACATCAGACAAACACTAATAAAAAGCAGAGGCCAGCAGATCATGGGAAAATATAATTTTGGTGTCATTCTCAAAACTTTTGGCCATGACTGTACATAGTGACTGCACCAGCAAAATAGCGAGTGCAGCTCTGAAGGATAATACAGGATGTAACTCAGGATCAGTAATGTACTGTATGTACACAGTGACTGCGCCAGCAGAATAGCGAGTGCAGCTCTGAAGGATAATACAGGATGTAACTCAGGATCAGTAATGTAATGTATGTACACAGTGATTGCACCAGCAGAATAGTGAGTGCAGCTCTGGAGTATAATACAGGATGTAACTCAGGATCAGTAATGTACTGTATGTACACAGTGACTGCACCAGGAGAATAGTGAGTGCAGCTCTGGAGTATAATACAGGATGTAACTCAGGATCAGTAATGTAATGTATGTACATAGTGACTGCACCAGCAAAATAGCGAGTGCAGCTCTGAAGGATAATACAGGATGTAACTCAGGATCAGTAATGTACTGTATGTACACAGTGACTGCACCAGCAGAATAGCGAGTGCAGCTCTGAAGGATAATACAGGATGTAACTCAGGATCAGTAATGTAATGTATGTACACAGTGATTGCACCAGCAGAATAGTGAGTGCAGCTCTGGAGTATAATACAGGATGTAACTCAGGATCAGTAATGTAATGTATGTACACAGTGACTGCACCAGCAGAATAGTGAGTGCAGCTCTGAAGGATAATACAGGATGTAACTCAGGATCAGTAATGTAATGTATGTACACAGTGATTGCACCAGCAGAATACTGAGTGCAGCTCTGGAGTATAATACAGGATGTAACTCAGGATCAGTAATGTAATGTATGTACATAGTGACTGCACCAGCAGAATAGTGAGTGCAGCTCTGAAGGATAATACAGGATGTAACTCAGGATCAGTAATGTAATGTATGTACACAGTGATTGCACCAGCAGAATAGTGAGTGCAGCTCTGGAGTATAATACAGGATGTAACTCAGGATCAGTAATGTAATGTATGTACACAGTGACTGCACCAGCAGAATAGCGAGTGCAGCTCTGAAGGATAATACAGGATGTAACTCAGGATCAGTAATGTAATGTATGTACACAGTGATTGCACCAGCAGAATAGTGAGTGCAGCTCTGGAGTATAATACAGGATGTAACTCAGGATCAGTAATGTAATGTATGTACATAGTGACTGCACCAGCAGAATAGTGAGTGCAGCTCTGAAGGATAATACAGGATGTAACTCAGGATCAGTAATGTACTGTATGTACACAGTGACTGCACCAGCAGAATAGCGAGTGCAGCTCTGAAGGATAATACAGGATGTAACTCAGGATCAGTAATGTAATGTATGTACACAGTGATTGCACCAGCAGAATAGTGAGTGCAGCTCTGGAGTATAATACAGGATGTAACTCAGGATCAGTAATGTAATGTATGTACACAGTGACTGCACCAGCAGAATAGTGAGTGCAGCTCTGGAGTATAATACAGGATGTAACTCAGGATCAGTAATGTAATGTATGTACACAGTGACTGCACCAGCAGAATAGTGAGTGCAGCTCTGGAGTATAATACAGGAGGTAACTCAGGATCAGTAATGTAATGTATGTACACAGTGACTGCACCAGGAGAATAGTGAGTGCAGCTCTGGAGTATAATACAGGATGTAACTCAGGATCAGTAATGTAATGTATGTACATAGTGACTGCACCAGCAAAATAGCGAGTGCAGCTCTGAAGGATAATACAGGATGTAACTCAGGATCAGTAATGTACTGTATGTACACAGTGACTGCACCAGCAGAATAGCGAGTGCAGCTCTGTAGTATAATACAGGATGTAACTCAGGATCAGTAATGTAATGTATGTACACAGTGACTGCACCAGGAGAATAGTGAGTGCAGCTCTGGAGTATAATACAGGATGTAACTCAGGATCAGTAATGTAATGTATGTACACAGTGACTGCACCAGCAGAATAGTGAGTGCAGCTCTGGAGTGTAATACAGGATGTAACTCAGGATCAGTAATGTACTGTATGTACACAGTGACTGCACCAGGAGAATAGTGAGTGCAGCTCTGGAGTATAATACAGGATGTAACTCAGGATCAGTAATGTAATGTATGTACATAGTGACTGCACCAGCAAAATAGCGAGTGCAGCTCTGAAGGATAATACAGGATGTAACTCAGGATCAGTAATGTACTGTATGTACACAGTGACTGCGCCAGCAGAATAGCGAGTGCAGCTCTGAAGGATAATACAGGATGTAACTCAGGATCAGTAATGTAATGTATGTACACAGTGACTGCACCAGCAGAATAGCGAGTGCAGCTCTGAAGGATAATACAGGATGTAACTCAGGATCAGTAATGTAATGTATGTACACAGTGATTGCACCAGCAGAATAGTGAGTGCAGCTCTGGAGTATAATACAGGATGTAACTCAGGATCAGTAATGTACTGTATGTACACAGTGACTGCACCAGGAGAATAGTAAGTGCAGCTCTGGAGTATAATACAGGATGTAACTCAGGATCAGTAATGTAATGTATGTACATAGTGACTGCACCAGCAAAATAGCGAGTGCAGCTCTGAAGGATAATACAGGATGTAACTCAGGATCAGTAATGTACTGTATGTACACAGTGACTGCACCAGCAGAATAGCGAGTGCAGCTCTGAAGGATAATACAGGATGTAACTCAGGATCAGTAATGTAATGTATGTACACAGTGATTGCACCAGCAGAATAGTGAGTGCAGCTCTGGAGTATAATACAGGATGTAACTCAGGATCAGTAATGTAATGTATGTACACAGTGACTGCACCAGCAGAATAGTGAGTGCAGCTCTGGAGTATAATACAGGATGTAACTCAGGATCAGTAATGTAATGTATGTACACAGTGACTGCACCAGCAGAATAGTGAGTGCAGCTCTGGAGTATAATACAGGAGGTAACTCAGGATCAGTAATGTAATGTATGTACACAGTGACTGCACCAGCAGAATAGTGAGTGCAGCTCTGGAGTATAATACAGGATGTAACTCAGGATCAGTAATGTAATGTATGTACACAGTGACTGCACCAGCAGAATAGTGAGTGCAGCTCTGGAGTATAATACAGGATGTAACTCAGGATCAGGAATGTAATGTATGTACACAGTGACTGCACCAGCAGAATAGCGAGTGCAGCTCTGGGGTATAATACAGGAGGTAACTCAGGATCAGTAATGTAATGTATGTACACAGTGACTGCATCAGCAGAATAGTGAGTGCAGCTCTGGAGTATAGTACAGGATGTAACTCAGGATCAGTAATGTAATGTATGTACACAGTGACTCCACCAGCAGAATAGCGAGTGCAGCTCTGGAGTATAATACAGGAGGTAACTCAGGATCAGTAATGTAATGTATGTACACAGTGACTGCATCAGCAGAATAGTGAGTGCAGCTCTGGAGTATAATACAGGATGTAACTCAGGATCAGTAATGTAATGTATGTACACAGTGACTGCACCAGCAGAATAGTGAGTGCAGCTCTGGAGTATAATACAGGATGTAACTCAGGATCAGTATTGTAATGTATGTACACAGTGACTCCACCAGCAGAATAGCGAGTGCAGCTCTGGAGTATAATACAGGAGGTAACTCAGGATCAGTAATGTAATGTATGTACACGGTGACTGCACCAGCAGAATAGTGAGTGCAGCTCTGGAGTATAATACAGGATGTAACTCAGGATCAGTAATGTAATGTATGTACACAGTGACTGCACCAGCAGAATAGTGAGTGCAGCTCTGGAGTATAATACTGGAGGTAACTCAGGATCTGTAATGTAATGTATGTACACAGTGACTGCACCAGGAGAATAGTGAGTGCAGCTCTGGAGTATAATACAGGATGTAACTCAGGATCAGTAATGTAATGTATGTACATAGTGACTGCACCAGCAAAATAGCGAGTGCAGCTCTGAAGGATAATACAGGATGTAACTCAGGATCAGTAATGTACTGTATGTACACAGTGACTGCACCAGCAGAATAGCGAGTGCAGCTCTGAAGGATAATACAGGATGTAACTCAGGATCAGTAATGTAATGTATGTACACAGTGATTGCACCAGCAGAATAGTGAGTGCAGCTCTGGAGTATAATACAGGAGGTAACTCAGGATCAGTAATGTAATGTATGTACACAGTGACTGCACCAGCAGAATAGTGAGTGCAGCTCTGGAGTATAATACAGGATGTAACTCAGGATCAGTAATGTAATGTATGTACACAGTGACTGCACCAGCAGAATAGTGAGTGCAGCTCTGGAGTATAATACAGGATGTAACTCAGGATCAGGAATGTAATGTATGTACACAGTGACTGCACCAGCAGAATAGCGAGTGCAGCTCTGGGGTATAATACAGGAGGTAACTCAGGATCAGTAATGTAATGTATGTACACAGTGACTGCATCAGCAGAATAGTGAGTGCAGCTCTGGAGTATAATACAGGATGTAACTCAGGATCAGTAATGTAATGTATGTACACAGTGACTGCACCAGCAGAATAGTGAGTGCAGCTCTGGAGTATAATACAGGATGTAACTCAGGATCAGTATTGTAATGTCTGTACACAGTGACTGCACCAGCAGAATAGTGAGTGCAGCTCTGGAGTATAATACAGGAGGTAACTCAGGATCAGTAATGTAATGTATGTACACGGTGACTGCACCAGCAGAATAGTGAGTGCAGCTCTGGAGTATAATACAGGATGTAACTCAGGATCAGTAATGTAATGTATGTACACAGTGACTGCACCAGCAGAATAGTGAGTGCAGCTCTGGAGTATAATACTGGAGGTAACTCAGGATCTGTAATGTAATGTATGTACACAGTGACTGCACCAGCAGAATACTGAGTGCAGCTCTGGAGTATAATACAGGATGTAACTCAGGATCAGTAATGTAATGTATGTACACAGTGACTGCAGCAGCAGAATAGTGAGTGCAGCTCTGGAGTATAATACAGGATGTAACTCAGGATCAGTAATGTAATGTATGTACACAGTGACTGCACCAGCAGAATAGTGAGGGCAGCTCTGGAGTATAATACAGGATGTAACTCAGGATCAGTAATGTAATGTATGTACACAGTGACTGCACCAGCAGAATAGTGAGTGCAGCTTTGGGGTATAATACAGGATGTAACTCAGGATCAGTAATGTAATGTATGTACACAGTGACTGCACCAGCAGAATAGTGAGTGCAGCTCTGGAGTATAATACAGGATGTAACTCAGGATCAGTAATGTAATGTATGTACACAGTGACTGCACCAGCAGAATAGTGAGTGCAGCTCTGGAGTATAATACAGGATGTAACTCAGGATCAGTAATGTAATGTATGTACACAGTGACTGCACCAGCAGAATAGTGAGTGCAGCTCTGAAGGATAATACAGGATGTAAGTCAGGATCAGTAATGTAATGTATGTACACAGTGACTGCACCAGCAGAATAGTGAGTGCAGCTCTGGAGTATAATACAGGATGTAACTCAGGATCAGTAATGTAATGTATGTACACAGTGACTGCACCAGCAGAATAGTGAGTGCAGCTCTGGAGTATAATACAGGATGTAACTCAGGATCAGTAATGTAATGTATGTACACAGTGACTGCACCAGCAGATTAGTGAGTGCAGCTCTGGAGTATAATACAGCATGTAGTTTAGGATCAGTGCATTAACATCAGAGATCATTCCTCACCTCTCTGGTTATCTTTACAGTGGTGTTTGAGCCAATATTTAAGGCCAATTTTAAGGTGTTTTTTTTTCCTTTAGTTGCAGCCATTCCCGGTTAGTGTCACCAAAGCCTTTATCCTACTTAAAAAATAATTAATGGGTACAACTAATAAGTAGAGTAGAAGACACGATACCGCTGAGTATCAGTACAAAATGGATAAAGCTGAGAATATTAATAATTTATGATATGTAGATTGGGCCCCATATGTGCCGAGTGGCCCCGTAAATCCGCATGACATAGATGGCGGGCGACGCTCTGCTCTCCTTGTATGTTCTTGTATTTGGTGCTACATCAAGTTTATAAAGTCTTTTTGAAGCCAAGGAGCCGGGTTACACTTAGTCGCACTCAGGCTGCAGACACCAGAGATGCGCGGCTCCGAGGCCCGGGGGCTCAGAGGAAGCTTCATTTGGCTTCTCCTCAAACACGTGCGCACTTGTGGGTCCCTGGGGGCCGATCTCGCGGCTCCTCTCTGCTTTGGCAGTCACTATTTAATTGTGGGCTCGTATGCATGGAATAACTGAAAAATGGCAAAATATGAAAGCTTCGGAGGGAAACATTGTTTTTCTTATTATCTTTGTTGTTCTCCGGGGACCTGGGGAAATTCTATAGTAAAGTGAGCGCCGCATTCAACTGTAACAGACGCCGGGCTTGTCCTGTGCCACTGCGGAAAAGATGCTAACTGGATCCATGCGATAGACAGCCGACGTCTCCAGGGGCCCCGGAGATGGCCATGGGCTAATGGGAAGGTTCACTGAGACCGGGGCGGCTCTGCAGCAATGTGCAGCGGGAAGGAACAGATGACGGGGCCACAACGGGTGAAGGAACAGATGACGGGGCCACAACGGGTGAAGGAACAGATGACGGGGCCACAACGGGTGAAGGAACAGATGACGGGGCCACAACGGGTGAAGGAATAGATGACGGGGCCACAACGGGTGAAGGAACAGATGACGGGGCCACAACGGGTGAAGGAACAGATGACGGGGCCACAACGGGTGAAGGAACAGATGACGGGGCCACAACGGATGAAGGAACAGATGACTGGGCCACAACGGGTGAAGGAACAGATGACGGGGCCACAACGGGTGAAGGAATAGATGACGGGGCCACAACGGGTGAAGGAACAGATGACTGGGCCACAACGGGTGAAGGAACAGATGACGGGGCCACAACGGATGAAGGAACAGATGACGGGGCCACAACGGATGAAGGGACAGATGACGGGGCCACAACGGATGAAGGAACAGATGACGGGGCCACAACGGATGAAGGAACAGATGACGGGGCCACAACGGATGAAGGAACAGATGACGGGGCCACAACGGATGAAGGAACAGATGATTGGGCCACAACGGATGAAGGAACAGATGACGGGGCCACAACGGATGAAGGAACAGATGACGGGGCCACAACGGATGAAGGAACAGATGACGGGGCCACAACGGATGAAGGAACAGATGACGCGGCCACAACGGATGAGGGAACAGATGACGGGGCCACAACGGATGAAGGAACAGATGACGGGGCCACAACGGATGAAGGAACAGATGACGGGGCCACAACGGATGAAGGAACAGATGACGGGGCCACAACGGATGAAGGAACAGATGATTGGGCCACAACGGATGAAGGAACAGATGACGGGGCCACAACGGATGAAGGAACAGATGACGCGGCCACAACGGATGAGGGAACAGATGACGGGGCCACAACGGATGAAGGAACAGATGACGGGGCCACAATGGATGAGGGAACAGATGACGGGGCCACAACGGATGAGGGAACAGATGACGGGGCCACAACGGATGAGGGAACAGATGACGGGGCCACAACGGATGAAGGGACAGATGACGGGGCCACAACGGATGAAGGGACAGATGACGGGGCCACAACGGATGAAGGAACAGATGACGGGGCCACAACGGATGAAGGAACAGATGATGGGGCCACAATGGATGAGTGCCGGGGGTTACAGTTACATCAGGTTCTATATTCTAAGCCATCCAGAGATCACTCGAAGCACACGGGCTTCCATCCTCCCTGGGCAAATAGTCCAATGACTTAATTCTGTACAAGCACCCAGGGACCCCAACCCACCAGGGCTGGCACCCAGCACTCTCTCAGACTTCCAGCATACATTATATGGGGCCCCTGAAGCATGGGGGCCCAGCTCTACTCCTGAGTGATAAGAACCTGTGCAGGACACCCCATGGAATCCATATTGATAGACCTAAGATACATAGGTACTTCACTTAATTCCTGTTGTAATTAACAAGCCTAAAATATTCTAAGACTTTCTGGAGGGGTCTCAATTAATTGTGATAAAAGTCTCGCCCGCCGCGGAGCATGGCGTCAGCTACCGCCGACTGTCACACAATGCAGCCGACCGACACTTTGTATTAAAGGGCAGAGCCATTAAAATCCTGTTTGCATTTCAACACAGACTATTAAGTCTCGGATAAATGTAAAATTCACAAGAGAAGCGTCCCCAGCGCTCAGAACAGGCTCCATTCATGAATCGGGATCTCGTGTTATTATCACCAGCGAATGTTAATATTTGTACCTACCCGGAAACAAACCTCTAAAAGACATCAATGTATGGGGGGCAGGGGCAAACCGGAAACACGCAGCAATGTGACAATCCCCTCACCAATCAAACAATGGCACTAAATATAATTTCTTGTAGAGGAAGTCCAGTGTAGAAATTCATATGGTTTTATTTCTAAATAGACACAATATATAATTATGCAGAATAAAGAAACTACCGCACTCTTGGAGTGGTGAGATGCCCGGGTAGGGTTGCAAGCCCGTAGTAATATCAAAAAATGACCTGGCACTCAATGGACGAGTATAAGTATTTCTTTAAGTAAATATTTAATAATTATAACGTAGTACAATAAGCAGACGTTTCTGTCACGGGGACCTTCATCGGTGTACAGAAAATAATGATGATGTGAATAAGGCTGAAGCCTGGAAGGCAAGGTGAACTGTATGGTGTTCAGACCAAATGTAGCCATGGAGGGGGTTGAACGCGGTGTCCACCGTTTGTTCAGGACTGTCCATCATTTATTTTTCAACAGGACAATGACCCCAAACACCTCCAGGCTGTGTAAGGGCTATTTGACCAAGAAGGAGAGTGATGGGGGGCTACGCCAGATGACCTGGCCTCCACAGTCACCAGACCTGAACCCAATCGAGATGGTTTGGGGTGAGCTGGACCGCAGAGTGAAGGCAAAAGGGCCAACAAGTGCTAAGCATCTCTGGGAACTCCTTCAAGATTGTAGGAAGACCATTTCCGGTGACTACCTCTTGAAGCTCATCAAGAGAATGCCAAGAGTGTGCAAAGCAGTCATCAAAGCAAAAGGGGGCTACTTTGAAGAACCTAGAATATAAGACATATTTTCAGTTGTTTCACACTTTTTTGTTAAGTATATAATTCCACATGTGTTAATTCATAGTTTTGATGCCTTCAGTGTGAATGTACAATTTTCATAATCATGAAAATACAGAAAAATCTTTAAATGAGAAGGTGTGTCCAAACTTTTGGTCTGTATTGTACATAAGATCCTGTCTGCAGCCACCACTAGGGGGAGCTCCCTGTATACAGAGATACATGATAAGATTCTGTCTGCAGCCACCACTAGGGGGAGCTCCCTGTATACAGAGATGCATGATAAGATCCTGTCTGCAGCCACCACTAGGGGGAGCTGCCTGTATACGGAGATACATAAGATCCTGTCTGCAGCCACCACTAGGGGGAGCTCCCTGTATACAGCGATACATGATAAGATCCTGTCTGCAACCACCACTAGGGGGAGCTGCCTGTATACAGAGATACATGATAATATACTGTCTGCAGCCACCACTAGGGGGAGCTCCCTGTATACAGAGATACATGATAAGATTCTGTCTGCAGCCACCACTAGGGGGAGCTGCCTGTATACAGAGATACATAAGATCCTGTCTGCAGCCACCACTAGGGGGAGCTGCCTGTATACGGAGATACATAAGATCCTGTCTGCAGCCACCTGCACGCTTCCCACATGGACACTGTGTATCAGGAGCAGACATACTTCCTGTGCAGCCAGTGGAGAAGGAGGCCCAAATACATTGCAGATTGCACAGACACTGCACCGTGTGGACTCCTCTTCTCCCACCCAGGACTTGTTATATGAGATCTGTTCCATGGTTCATACTCCCAACCTCTTGCGCGGCAGGCAGGAGCTTTAGCAATGAGCCACAGTTTGTTAAGGCACTAACTGGAATTCTTCTATTTTACAGACATATTATTCTGCTACATACAGACACTTCTCCATCTGCTAGCAGATTCTGTAAATTAGAGGTAACTCAAAATATTTTTTTCACCTTTAAAAAAACTATTAAAAAATAACGAAAAACATTTACAATCATCTCGTTTGTTAATGCACTTTTTCAATATAAACATTGAGAACCTGTAACTAATAATATTTGACATCCCTGCAATCGTAGCAGCCTTACAATACAAAGAACAGAATATCTGTGGTTTTTGGTAAATTGCTTAAAAAATGGCGTTTTTTTTTTTTTTGGCCTCCATTATATGAATAAAAAAGTTGATCCACATGTAACCCTTACATAGGTGTTTGGAATAATTGCAGAAAGTGAACCTAAGAGCTGATACATGCTGGCGGAGGCTGGGGCAGGGGCCACATGTATCAGGCGCTGGCGGCATGAACTCAGGCAGGTACGACTGACGGTAGGCAGCGGGTGGAGAGAATCCGCCGGGGACCCTCCTCTCCGACCAATCTCCAGCGCAGCTCAGTCCCTGGCGGCTTTTACAGTATGTTTTTTTTTTTTCCTAAAACAAAGCAGCGTTTCAGAGTCAAACATACCTGTCTGAGTTCATGCTGCCCGGGGATCACGCCGCATGTATCAGCGTCAGCTGTCAGGTTCTCTTTATCAACTTTAAACCTCATAGGTGCGGCTGCTACAACTAATAAGAAATGAACAAAATAACTTTTCCTGGACGCAGAAAAAGTGCATCACAAAAAATGTCTTTAATTATCTCTGCAGGCCCCCCGCGACTGATCTGACATAGTTGTTCCATGCTTGTATCAATGTCCTATTCCTTTGTCACCTCCATGGGGCCGCTCCAGGGTTCGGGGGACTCTCCCGCTGGGATTGAGGATGCTGTGAAGACTTTGCTTCCCTCGGTTAGCTACTTAAGCCGAACACTTTACAAATCAAGTGATTAACATGCAATTATTGCGTTACTGCTCTTCTCCTTGGTCCTTTCTTGCATTATGTAAATGAGTTGTGACCTTATCCATTTAGCATAATTAATCAACATAAATGATCCCATCAAAGAGGCCTCATTATAAAACTAGACTGGCATCACTCAATGTCCTCTACGGTAATGATGTGGACGTTGTGTAAACACCGTCTGTATATACAATGTAACAATGCTGAACAATGTGCAGTACATACTTCAATGGTACAATATATCCAGTATACCGCACCCCTATCCAGTATACCGCACCACATCCAGTATACTGCACCCCCAAAATGCAGTTTGTATACAAAAAAAAAAAAAAGTCTTGCAATTTTCACACTGGCCACTAGGGCTTTTAGACTTCCTGTACTTTCAGGAAAATATTTCGATTTGAGAGGCTGATACCTTTTAATGGCTAACTGAAAAGATGGTAACAAATTGCAAGCTTTGGAGACTACGCAGGTCTCTTCATCAGGCATAGTTTTTTTTTACCATCTTTGCAATTCACCATTAAAAGGTATCAACCACTGAGGACTCTCAAATCTAAATATTTTTCTATCTACTGGATAACACGGTACAAAGATATATATTTTTCCTGTACTTTCAGGAAGAACTTACAGCAGTTTTCAAATAATCAGAGGCAGGATTACTTTGACTGACAACACCACTATACGCCGCTGATAACACAGGATCCACCATGCACAATAGGGGATGTCACAGCTCACTTCCTCCTCCTGTACAATGACTAATAACACCTCTATATACAGTAGATAACACAGGATCCACCATGCACAATAGGTCAGGTCACAGCTCACCTCCTCCTCCTGTACAATGAATGATAACACCTCTATATACAGTAGATGACACAGGATCCACCATGCACAATAGGTGATGTCACAGCTCACCTCCTCCTCCTGTACAATGACTAATAACACCTCTATATACAGTAGATAACACAGGATCCACCATGCACAATAGGTGATGTCAGAGCTCACCTCCTCCTCCTGTACAATAATTGATAACACCTCTATACACAGCTGATAACACAGGATCCACCATTCACAATAGGAGATGTCACAGCTCACCTCCTCCCTTCACAATGTTCACAATCTTTTCACATGTTCAATAATGAAAGGATAAAAGTATGAGTGTAGAGTCGCGCCTGTGGACAGTGTGAAAATTCAAAAATTTAATTTTTTTTAATACAGATCATGTTATGAAAAAATAAAAAACATAGTTAAAAGTAATGAGAACATAAATTTTACATAAAAACTTGATTTAAACAGGAAGTCATTTTCTGCCGTTGCATTATCTTTAAGGTGTTCACTGGCATCACCCTCTGTCCATTCCCTTTAAGGTGCCCACTAACCATCCTAAGAACACGCTTTATTAATATATATGAATATATGTATCATCAGGTGAATGTGAGACGCTCCCGCTTCCTTTTTAACCCTTTGCATGTTCAGGACCTGAGCTTGCAGTCAGTGGATGTTCACTTTCTTCTACCAGTCGATCCTGCGCTGTCCTGTTCCAATTGTATCCGGTCTACACAATCCTCCATCAGCTAAACAGGACATCTCTCTTCCTACTCTGAGAATTTGCTACAATGTATCAAATCAGATGCAATTTCCATTGTCCACAATCATACTGTATTCAGGGGAGTGATTGCAATTTGAACAAACTCCTAGAAAACTTTTGAGAAGTATTTGGGTTTAGTATAGGTTTCTTGCCAGTGGATGTAAGGAAAAAAGTTCCTGTTCACTGACAACAAGCAGAGATCTTGAGGGTCTGAGAGGGGCTCTGCAGGGTACAATCGGCCCTCGTTGTGCCCAGTGCAGCAGGTCGCCCTGCGGACTCCTCAAAGAGAAAAGCCGGGTTCGGAGATCCCCTTTAGTTGTGGCTGTAGGTTAGGAGACATCAAGGGAGCGATGTTTCCTGCTGCTAATTTTCAAAGCTGGCGGCCGCTTGTCATTCTCCCGCTCTCATTACAGCAGCATCAGAACCGGGTGACCCAGTGTTTTCCAGTGACATTTTAAGCCCTTGAGATAAATTGGATTCATTAATATTCCTATTAGCCCCGTGGCCTGCGCAGAGCAGCGCTCCTCAAAACGATTCCTCCATTCAAGTCACCGGAGCGGAGGTTTCCCCATGAACGCCGCTCCCCTCCCCTCCCCCCCCCCATCTTCTTAGCTTTTGTAAATGACAGGCGTATTTTCAGCCTTAAAACAAATCGTCTGTTGAGTTCTCCGGAGCAGATGCTTCATATTAGATGATGAAACGGTGACATTAAAACGCGTCTCTTCTAATTTTCGCTTTGATTCATTAGCATGTAGCAACAACAGAGACAACACTGCCGGCTAATTAAAGGGAGTGAGACGCCTCCCCCCATCAGACAGGTAACAGCTTTACCTGTCCTGATCACCACCGGGTACCCACAGGCGGGTCATTGGCACCGTTCACACACACACACAACGCCAGGTGCCAGCTTGTCAGGCGGCTGCATAAACAACACAAAACCTGCCTCTTATGTTGTGAACCACAAATCCCAGAATGGCTTTCATCTTATTATTTTACCCAAATCAGACATCGGGGTAATGTCTCTTCACTAAGAAAAAGTGACACAAAGTAACAGTCACCAGGTATTGGATAGCTTTCCACGCGTTTTGTGCTAAGATTGTCAATGGCTTCATATAGAATTATAGAATATAACTAGCTCCAGGATCAGAACAGTAGGCGCAGGTATTTCATCATCAGCAACATGGCAGTTGAGTAGTTACATTGTATTTCTGAGGTTTAGTGTCATAGTTACATTGTATTTCTGAGGTTTAGTGTCATAGTTACATTGTATTTCTGAGGTTTAGCGTCATAGTTACATTGTATTTCTGAGGTTTAGTGTCATAGTTACATTGTATTTCTGAGGTTTAGCGTCATAGTTACATTGTATCACTAGCTCTTCCTGCAGCATCAAAACAGTATGTGGCAAATACTACATCAAACCTAACCTGGTCCTCATATCGGACCTGACCTTGCTACCTTCCTAGTTTGCCCAAATCAGGGCTAGAGATGTCTTTGTCTCCTTTATAGGAATCATTGGTGTCAGGCACCTAATCTGATTAGTTACATGTGGGTAGGAGATCATCATAGATGTTTATCTTAGAAGTTACATTGTATCTCCAATGTTTCCTTCCATAGTTACATATATCACCCACTCCTGGTTTTGTCTCCCACTCCTGAGAAAAAATACTGACCGAATACTGATCAAATACTGATAGTGGGGCCGTGACCTTAGGCACCAGGTATTACCTATCAGTGATTGGGCACTTGGAGGGGAGGTGCTGGGTGTTTTAACAAACCCACCTCTCTGATATAGGTCATCCATATGAAGGTCCTATTTCTTCTTGAGTACGGAGTCCTGCACAGATTCTCACCAGTTAGTAGCAAAGGAAATGCAACCAATCATGGCTGAGCCCTTTCTGTCTATACAGTGGCATGTAAAAGTTTGGGCACCCCTGGTAAAAATTACTGTTATTGTGAAAAGTTCAGCAAGTAGAAGATGAAATGATCTCTAAAAGGCCTGAAGTTAAAGATGACACATTTCCTTTGTATTTTAGGAAAAAAAAATATTTATATATCTCTTCATTTTTTACACTTTAAACATTACAAAAAGGAAAATAGGCTGATGCAAAAGTTTGGGCACCCTTGGAGATTTGTGTAGTCAGATAACTTAGACCAAGGTTCAGACATTAATTAGCTTGTTAGGATTATGGATTTTCATTATCATCATTAGAAAAGGCCAAGTGGTGCAAATTTTCAGTTTCATAAAAATCAGTGTACTCTAATCTTGTGCCAAAATCAGCAGCCGTGGGATCTTATAAGCAGCGGCCGAGCTCTGACAATGGTGGCGGCCACAAAGCAGGAGAAGGCTATAAGAAGATGGCAAAGAGTTTTCAAGATGCCCTTTCCTCAGTTTGAAATGTAATTAAGAAATGGCAGTTACCAGGAACAGTGGAGGTCAAGATAAGGTCTGGAAGACCAAGCAAAATGTCAGTGAGAGCTGCTTATAGGATGGCTAGAGAGGCAAATCAGAACCCCGCTTGACCGCAAAAGACCTTCAGAAAGATTTAGCAAACTCTGGAGTTGTGGTACATTTGTAATGCACACGCCCGGACTGACTGGCGTGTGCGTATTTAGTGGTTCCACCGTGCCATGAACCGGAGAGTGCCTGGAGGGGCGTAACTAAGTATCTGCTCGATCCGACCAAGGTCGCACGACGGCATACGACGCCAGTGCACCAGGGAGGAACCGAGTAGAGGGACCAGGGTCTACTCCAGGTCAGACTCCGGACACGGCTGTTGACCCACACTGGGGAATACAGGAACAGGCAGGCTAGAGCGCAGGCTGGGTAGGGTCCAGTACAGACTGGGAGACGAGTTCAGAGCCGCAGATGCGGTAATCAAACAGAGTAAAGCGAAACCGCAGGTGCGGTAGACAAGGCTGAGCAAAGCGAAACCGCAGACGCGGTAGACAAGGCTGAGCAGAGCGAAACCGCAGACGCGGTAGACAAGGCTGAGCAGAGCAGAACCGCAGACGCGGTAGACAAGGCTGAGCAGAGCAGAACCACAGACGCGGTGGACAAAGCTGAGCAGAGCAAAACCGCAGACGCGGTAGACAAGGCTGAGCAGAGCAGAACCGCAGACGCGGTAGACAAGGCTGAGCAGATCAGAACCGCAGACGCGGTAGACAAGGCTGAGCAGAGCAGAACCGCAGACGCGGTAGACAAGGCTGAGCAGATCAGAACCGCAGACGCGGTGGACAAGGCTGAGCAGAGCAAAACCGCAGACGCGGTGGACAAGGCAGAGCAGAGCAGAACCGCAGACGCGGTAGACAAGACTGAGCAGATCAGAACCGCAGACGCGGTGGACAAGGCAGAGCAGAGCGAAACCGCAGACGCAGTGGACAAGGCAGAGCAGAGCGAAACCGCAGACGCGGTGGACAGGGCTGAGATAAATCGCCGAAGAGGTAGACAAAGCAAAGGGGACAGAGCTCTGTTCACACGGAACAGACAGGAAAAGAAAGGCAGAACCAGATACACACAAGGTACTTGCAAAGAAGTAGCGAAAGGACTCCAACTCACAAACGGAAGTACAATGACAATGAGTAGAAGTTAAGTGCAGGTTCAGACTCTACAGAAAAAGGGAGCCAACGGACATAAAGACAAAACAGGTAGGAAGCTAGGAGACAGTTCAGACAGGAACTGTACTGCAACAAATACAGGAGCGAGTCTGGGTATGCGGCCCCAGAAGGCGAGACAAACAGGCTAGGAGCGTGTTCAGAGAGGCCTGGAAATACAGCCTCCAGGAAGGCAGAGAGACAGCTGGCTAGTGTGCACAGACAGGACACAGTTCAGACACGGGAATTGATACCGTAAGGCAGGAAACATAGACAGGACCTGGCATGTCAGCGACCAGAAGCCAACAGACAGAACAAGATGCTCAGGCTCGGATTCCAAGAAGCAGCTGGTTTAAATACCAGGTGACAGACAGCAATAGGCTGAGGACGCATTAGGGGTGTGTCTGCAGCAGCTACAAGAATCAGGAAGTTCAGCGGGCGTCGCCCTAAACAGCAAGAGCAAAGCAAAGCAGACAACATGGAAAGAAGCCAAAGTGGCAGTCTGGACTGGAGATCAAGTGCGCGCTCTTGCACAGTGGGAGATGGACCACTATGCAAGGATGCCGCCAGGTATGTTACAACATTGTTCTGCTGTTCAGAGACACCTGCACAAATATGGCTTCATGGAAGAGTCATCAGAAGAAAACCTCTCCTGCTTCCTCACCATAAAATCCAGCGTCAGAATTCTGCAAAAGAACATCTAAACAAGCCTGATGTATTCTGGAAACAATTCCTGTGGACCAATGAGGGTAAACTAGACCTCTACAGTCACAATGATCAGAGGTAAGTGTGGAGAAAAAAGGCACAGAATGTCAGGAAAAAAACATCTCGCCAACCATTAAGCATGAGGGAGGATCAATCATGCTTTGGGGTTGTGTTGCAGCTATTTCACGGGTAGAGGGAAGAATGGATTCAATGAAATTTCAACAAATTCTTGATGCAAACATAAAACCATCTAAAAAAGCTGAAGTAGATAAGATGAAGCCTTTACAAGCTGTGATATTTGCAAAAAGAGGTGCCACTAGGTACTAACCATGCAGGGTGCTCAAACGTTTGCATCGCCCCATTTTCCTTTTTGTACTTTTTAAAATGTAAAAAACGGCAATTTTTTTTTTTTTTTTATCTAAAATACAAAGGAAATGAGTCATCTTTTAGCTTTAGGCTTTTTAGAGATCATTTCATCTTCAACTTGCTTAACTGTTTACTATAACAATAATTTTGACCAGAGGTGCCCAAACTTTTACATGCCACAGTAAGCCCTATAGTTGCCACATGGTTTGGCTCTATGCAAAATTTTGTCCTATGAGATTTTATAACAAAAAAATTATTCTCCAGTAGCATTGATCTTGGGTAAGAATGGGGTGATCTTGGGTAAGAATGGGGTGATTTTGGGTAGGAATGGGGTGATTTTGGGGTAGGAATGGGGTGATTTTGGGTAAGAATGGGGTGATTTTGGGTAAAAATGGAGTGATTTGGGGTAAGAATGGGGTGATCTTGGAATGGGATGATCTTGGGTAAGAATGGGATGATCTTGGGTAAAATGGGGTGATTTTGGGTAAGAATGGGGTGATTTTGGGTAAGAATGGGGTGATTTTGGGTAAGAATGGGGTGATCTTGGGTAAGAATGGGGTGATCTTGGAATGGGATGATCTTGGGTAAGAATGGGATGATCTTTGGTAAAATGGGGTGATTTTGGGTAAGAATGGGATGATTTTGGACAAGAATGGGATGATGCTAGGTAGGAATCGGTGCCCCACGAGGTGCCAATAGCTCTATCACAAGGTACTATATGGAACCTAACAGATTCCTCATATTCACCAGACAGGATCTAATCAGAAGCATGCTGACTTCTCTTGCTCGTCCTGCTCAAGGTCACCATCCGTTTGCTGTATTTCCCTCTATATCATCCCAGCGCACTTAGTAGATTTTCATGGAAATCTGATATTTGAGATTTGAGACTGAATGAAGCGGAGATGTTCAACAAAAACTGCCTGATTAAGCTTTTTCCCCCCCTCTCAGAAGTCTGAATATATTACAGAACGTCCTTGGGAGGGAGAGATCGCGCTCGCCATCGTCTTCGCCCGGTGACACAATGTTGTTGTGACCCCAATCTTTCCCTTTTCGACTTTTGGTATTTCCATCAGTCGGTTGGCACCAAGGAACACCCACCAATTAGACAGTGAGAATTAATTATTAAAACGAGGGGCGGAAGGTTCATGCCCCTCAATGCGAGCACCAGCCGAGCTGCAGAAGATTCGTCTGGCGGTCTCAGGCCTTCGTGCTCATTGCACTTGGCCGTTCCTCGCGGTCGGCTCTCATATATTCGTGTTTTTCAGTACCCGATGCTTTAGATATATTGCCCTCTCCATGCTGCTCGACTAATGAAATGAACTTTGAATTTTGTACCAAAGTAGAACAAGTCTCCATAGAAACCATTACGCAGAAGCTCCTTGTAGTTTTCCTCATTTGTCGATTGCAGCGTGATGTGCTCGCCCCCCGTCATAGCTCAGCGGCCTTCATTATGTGAGAACTGCCTGTCCCCAGCAAACCTCGTTCTGCAGACATGAAGGGACTGACAGAACATCTTGACTTCTTACCTTCGATGGTGGCTCGCTTGGGCAGGATGGTGATGGCACCTTCTGCGACTTCTTCAAGGTTACTTATTGGAGCAAATTTGGAGCCCCAGCTGTCCGAGCCTACCCAGATGAAGTGTCCCACTTTATCGGCTCTCTCTACTGCAGCCAAAACCTGTCTGGGAGAGATGAACAAGCCATGTAACAGCCGTACAGCTCAAATGTCAATCATGCATACATCAGTAGGATGTGCCTTAAGTGTCCGGTCAGTGACTACGAAGAGCTTGTGAACACAAGACTAAAGGTGCCACATTTGGCTTCACTTAAGAGACATCAGGTCATCTACTTGACTTATTAACCAACTTGATTACCCCAATATAAAGCCACGCTGAGCGAATGGCATCAATGGGACATATTGCAATAGATGGATTAAATCAACCCGCTCTCTTATGCCATTCATGTACAATAATATGCTCGAATCATATGTTCTCCTCCCAAAGCTTTATGGTGGCTCCCATCATCGGTGATGTTCTTTCACGGTCAACTAGGACATTAAAAGCTATCAGACGAGACTTGGTAACTGGCTCTTATCCGTCTTGGGTATGTCCCTGGGAGGTGAACGAGGAGACCATTGCTTGACTGCCTACTTTACATCTGTGGAGTATTGATTATATAGTTAGACTTTTGGTGGAAATGATCATAGAAAACGTTCTAGTGAGTATGGGTGGTCACATTTTTCGGACCCTCACTGATTACTGCAGTTATGGCATCACTAGTCCAGGCTTTCCCAGCCTGCAGCATGGCTTAGCAAAATTTTGGAGTGGAGCTCCGCGCCACCATGGTCACCCTCAGCAAAGCTTATCAGTCTTCGGATCTGGACTAGATCCTCCATGTCTTCTCCACCTTTCCTTGGTCTTTATATGATCGGTATTCAAGTTTCCACTGCATCTTCTACACTCCTCTTACATCACCAAAGTACGCTTCTATGCAGCCAACGCCACCAAAAAAGTGTCGATGGTCATTGACCCTTATCATTCCTGCTACGTCAGCCACTTTGGTGGTTACCCGCATGCCTCCATCAGTCTCCGAGCAGCGCACACTTTCATCATCGGCCATAAAACTTAATTGGCTTCATTATTAATTGAAGCTCATTTGTCGGAATGTTTTTTGCTCCTGCAGAGAAACTGATCAGTCGCCAACGATCTATGTCTTGGAATGGTTGAAGACAAGAAAGACGAGTAGATAATGCTGAAACTCCTGTGCATGAAGCCCTCAACATGTGCTGCATAGACCTGTGCACAGAGATCTGGCCACTTATCAGCCATTTTACAAGCCGATTGTGACACCGAGAAGAAGCGAACGTGCAAATGTTGGAGCCCAGGAGATAAAAGGTGCAACGCAGCAAAGAGACAAGGAATAGACTGCAAGCAAAATAGCTGCTAATTGCACCTGTCTGTAGATTACTAATGATCCTCCTCTTTTCAGCAGATGGAATTGATTTAATGATTCAGAAGGTTTCACGAACCTTCACTTTGTCTGAAATGTCAGATATTAATTTTCCTTAGAAAATGACAGAATCCTGCGAAAGATACATTGTATCCACGTCAATTCCATCCAATCTGTCCATTACCTGATATCATTGTCGTCAACGGCGAAGACAACCACAGCCCGCGCCTGAGGCGTCTCCAGCAGCTGCTTCACCAGCTTATCATAATCACTGGGTTTCCGATCGTTGGGGATTTTCAAGGACTGAGCAATACAAAGACGTCCTGCAAAAGAAGGAAGAAGCCGAAGAGTTAGAAAGTCCAAAGACAGAAAACAATGAATTATAATGGGGAGGATATTCAGAGAAAGTCTACTCATGATAGCAGTTATAGTCTGTACATTGGAGCAGTATTATAGTAGTTATATTCTTGTACATAGGGGCAGTATTATAGTAGTTATATTCTTGTACATAGGGGGCAGTATTATAGTAGTTATATTCTTGTACATAGGGGCAGTATTATAGTAGTTATATTCTTGTACATAGGGAGCAGTATTATAGTAGTTATATTCTTGTACATAGGGGGCAGTATTATAGTAGTTATATTCTTGTACATAGGGGCAGTATTATAGTAGTTATATTCTTGTACATAGGGGCAGTATTATAGTAGTTATATTCTTGTACATAGGAGCAGTATTATAGTAGATATATTCTTGTACATAGGGGCAGTATTATAGTAGTTATATTCTTGTACATAGGGGGCAGTATTATAGTAGTTATATTCTTGTACATAGGGGCAGTATTATAGTAGTTATATTCTTGTACATAGGGGGCAGTATTATAGTAGTTATATTCTTGTACATAGGGGCAGTATTATAGTAGTTATATTCTTGTACATAGGAGCAGTATTATAGTAGTTATAATCTTGTACATAGGGGGCAGTATTATAGTAGTTATATTCTTGTACAAAGGAGCAGTATTATAGTAGATATATTCTTGTACATAGGGGCAGTATTATAGTAGTTATATTCCTGTACATAGGAGCATATTATAGTAGTTATAATCTTGTACATAGGAGCAGTATTATAGTAGTTATATTCTTGTACATAGGGGCAGTATTATAGTAGTTATATTCTTGTACATAGGAGCATATTATAGTAGTTATAATCTTGTACATAGGAGCAGTATTATAGTAGATATATTCTTGTACATAGGGGCAGTATTATAGTAGTTATATTCCTGTACATAGGAGCATATTATAGTAGTTATAATCTTGTACATAGGAGCAGTATTATAGTAGTTATATTCTTGTACATAGGGGGCAGTATTATAGTAGTTATATTCTTGTACATAGGAGCAGTATTATAGTAGTTATATTCTTGTACATAGGGGGCAGTATTATAGTAGTTATATTCTTGTACATAGGGGCAGTATTATAGTAGTTATATTCTTGTACATAGGGGGCAGTATTATAGTAGTTATATTCTTGTACATAGGGGCAGTATTATAGTAGTTATATTCTTGTACATAGGAGCAGTATTATAGTAGTTATAATCTTGTACATAGGGGGCAGTATTATAGTAGTTATATTCTTGTACATAGGAGCAGTATTATAGTAGTTATATTCTTGTACATAGGAGCAGTATTATAGTAGATATATTCTTGTACATAGGGGCAGTATTATAGTAGTTATATTCCTGTACATAGGAGCATATTATAGTAGTTATAATCTTGTACATAGGAGCAGTATTATAGTAGTTATATTCTTGTACATAGGGGCAGTATTATAGTAGTTATATTCCTGTACATAGGAGCAGTATTATAGTAGTTATATTCTTGTACATAGGAGCATATTATAGTAGTTATAATCTTGTACATAGGAGCAGTATTATAGTAGATATATTCTTGTACATAGGGGCAGTATTATAGTAGTTATATTCCTGTACATAGGAGCAGTATTATAGTAGTTATATTCTTGTACATAGGGGCAGTATTATAGTAGTTATATTCTTGTACATAGGAGCATATTATAGTAGTTATAATCTTGTACATAGGAGCAGTATTATAGTAGTTACAATCTTGTACATAGGGGCAGTATTATAGTAGTTATATTCTTGTACATAGGGGCAGTATTATAGTAGTTATATTCCTGTACATAGGAGCATATTATAGTAGTTATAATCTTGTACATAGGAGCAGTATTATAGTAGTTATATTCTTGTACATAGGGGGCAGTATTATAGTAGTTATATTCTTGTACATAGGAGCAGTATTATAGTAGTTATATTCTTGTACATAGGGGGCAGTATTATAGTAGCTATATTCTTGTACATAGGGGGCAGTATTATAGTAGTTATATTCTTGTACATAGGGGGCAGTATTATAGTAGTTACATTCTTGTACATAGGGGCAGTATTATAGTAGTTATATTCTTGTACATAGGAGCAGTATTATAGTAGTTATATTCCTGTACATGGGAGCAGTATTATAGGAGTTATATTCTTGTACATAGGGGGCAGTATTATAGTAGTTACATTCTTGTACATAGGGGCAGTATTATAGTACTTATATTCTTGTACATAGGAGCAGTATTATAGTAGTTATATTCCTGTACATAGGAGCAGTATTATAGGAGTTATATTCTTGTACATAGGGGGCAGTATTATAGTAGTTACATTCTTGTACATAGGGGCAGTATTATAGTAGTTATATTCTTGTACATAGGGGCAGTATTATAGTAGTTATATTCCTGTACATAGGGGGCAGTATTATAGTAGTTATATTCTTGTACATAGGGGGCAGTATTATAGTAGTTATATATAGTAGCAGTAATACAGAAGATTAATGCTACTTAATATATCTTCAGCTCAGTTTTTCTGGTCAATAGTTGCAGCCATTTATGTGATCTCAGCATTTCCTTATAATAGTCGTATTCACTCACAGATGAGAGATTTCATGTTCTGAACACAATATCTCTTCTTCTGTCATTGTTATTAGAAGTATTAACGAGAGTAAATATAATATATTCTTCTATATTCTTCAGGGATTTTCATAACTCAGATTTTTGTTTTTTTTATATAGGACCTGTAACTTCTCTCCCTTTTGTTCTCACCACTAGCAGGCGCCACCTCTTTTCTAAAGCACAGATGTATTACAGCCGCGTCCATAGTGGGTGTAAAATACGTTTTCTGCATTCGCTTCACATATAAAGATTTATTAACTCCCCATAAAATCCCCATGAGGCCGATGGTGAGTTTAATGCAACTTAATTAAAGTTTTATGTTCTCACGGTTATGACGCGCAGTTTGCCGTCTTGCTTTGGGTTCGGAGTCCTCCTCTTACAGGACTGTTTACTGACGTTTTTTAGGATGTGCGATGGGAACTTCTAAACTGATGTCTGGAAATTGCTTTTTTTTAATTTACCCCATAGGATTTTTTTTTTTTTAACTGCAGAAAAATATCAACCATGTCCTGCCCCCCAAAATATATCAACTCTTGTGTACTGGGCCGGGATCTTCACATTTTAGCTCTGTCCTTATTGGACATCTCCATCTTTCTCCTTCGCTTGGATTCAGATGATGATGGATCTCCCGTTTTTTTGTTACAATGATGGGAGTAGTCACACGATCCCACTGTTGAATGCACCATACCTAGTGGGGTAAAAAAAAATGCAATGTTGTATCTGTGGAGCCTCGTGGACTAACCCTCTAACGTCGAGCCTGGGACACCCACCCCAAGTCCAGCAATGATCATCCAAGTCTGGGAAGGGTCACTTACTTTTAGACCAGATAGTAACAAAATTGCAGAGTCTTTATTTTCCATGTTAGGTGACACATAACTGGTAGTAGTGGCCCTTTGCTTGTGGCCCTCAGCTATTAGCTAAAGACAAGGACCCCATCAAGCACTGTACCCTGCAGGACCCCTGGTGCCCATTGATCCTCACTGATTTCCATGGGTGATGTGCCATGCTTCATTGTACCAGGGGCAATAACCATACAGCGGGGGCGACACGACGATGACCAAAGATGGATCTATGGCTCCACATAATGCAGGAGAATGGGTACCATTCAAGCAAGCCACAAGTCTCCTCACCTTGGCATGCCAGTCTTGTCACGTCACTCTCCGCAAGGAGAAACATTACCCTTTTGGATCCCGGTCAGACTCCTCTCACCCATCCAAACCAGATCTCACACTTTGCACTGACGAGTGGCAGTACCAAGAAACACTGTGTCTGCAAATTGAGATTCTCATTTGGCTTTTATCCTAAATCATGGGACAAGCCTTGTTAAAGGTTCGACTGACTTTTAGGATTGCTACTTCCAATAGGTGGCGCTAGAGTTCTAGTCCTCTTCCTCTCTGAAGAGACACTTTGCATATTTAATTGCCCAGTGGAGAATTGCAAGGCTTAAAATTCTCCTCACCTTGGCATGCCAAACTTGACATGTCACTCTCTGCAAGGAAAAACATTACCCCCTTGGATCCCAAGCAAGCAATAAAAATGTCCAACTGGTTCCAACGTTTGTTGGCCATCTTGTCGCAGTTACCTGCGGGTCACTATGTGAGCACTATCATCTGCGCCACGATGTGATGACGCAGCAGCATAGGGTGATATTTGGCTGCACTGTGTAGCTCCAGGAGAAATCACTACAACCCCCAGTCTCCCACTGGTCATTGATGACCTGCATTACATAAAGGTGATGTCCACACTGGACTGTCGGAGCGACGTCTGCAGACTCTCTCTATACCATCGCCTTGTCCTATTGCAGAGTCGCCGTCGTTCATTATTTTCCCGTCTCATCATTCGCAGCCACATTAATTCACCAGCTGGATTTGCTTAGTTGCGTCTCTCGTCCGACCTAATTGGATTATTAATTAAGTGAAATAGAGACAATTTATTTTTTTTGCCACTTATTTGGCTGAATGGATCCTCTTGACGGAGCTTTTTTGTAGTTGGGTTGGATTGCATCAAGGGAAGTTATGAAAGCCTATCTACGTGTAATTAGAAGAGCTCCGCTCTCCAGAACTGATGAGGGGAATGGGCGCCGTTCACATCACATCAGGTTTATTAGCAATTTTCCAGAAAGACCGAGCGCGGCAGCATGACACCCGTGGCTTTCAATGGAGTGTTCAATCGGAATATAAAATTGATTAGTCCCAATCTTAAGACCTCGGCTTGCTGTAAGTGAATGCGATCATTACTGCCTCGGATCAATGTCACCAATAAAGGAGTATTGTTACATTTCATGTGTTCACCTGTATGGTGCCCTGCGCCCAGAGCTGCGACTCTAACCTCCTTATCCCTAGTACAGAACTTTCTATAAGACCCCTGTCCACCATAATACTGGCAGCAGGGGGGGTCTTTAGCCCTCCGCCACTTCTTACCCCCTTATAGTTGTGCCCCTAGTTCAATATAAGACCTGTAAAGGAAAATGTTTCCGTCACCGACAGCCGGCAGAGATATTGAAGATGGCACAGAATTGTGAGCACATAGTATATTGGAAAACTGCAGAACTTTTAAGAGTTCTTCCAGTGAGCGCAGAGCTGCGGACTCTCCGGGCTGAGGTCACATAGACTCTGTCTCCTGCTCTCCTCCATACTGCATTATACATCGTCTCCATATATCATCTATATGTCCTCTCCGCATACTCTTTATATCCTCTCCCTACATCTATATATATATATATATATATATATATATACAGTACAGACCAAAAGTTTGGACACACCTTCTCATTTAAAGATTTTTCTGTATTTTCATGACTATGAAAATTGTACATACACACTGAAGGCATCAAAACTATGAATTACCACATGTGGAATTATATACTTAGCAAAAAAGTGTGAAACAACTGAAAATATGTCTTATATTCTAGGTTCTTCACAGTAGCCACCTTTTGCTTTGATGACTGCTTTGCACACTCTTGGCATTCTCTTGATGAGCTTCAAGAGGTAGTCACCGGAAATGGTCTTCCAACAATCTTGAAGGAGTTGCCAGAGATGCTTAGCACTTGTTGGTCCTTTTGCCTTCACTCTGCGGTCCAGCTCACCCCAAACCATCTCGATTGGGTTCAGGTCTGGTGACTGTGGAGGCCAGGTTATCTGGCGTAGCCCCCCATCACTCTCCTTCTTGGTCAAATAGCCCTTACACAGCCTGGAGGTGTTTGGGGTCATTGTCCTGTTGAAAAATAAATGATGGTCCAACTAAACGCAAACCGGATGGAATAGCATGCCGCTGCAAGATGCTGTGGGAGCCATGCTGGTTCAGTATGCCTTCAATTTTGAATAAATCCCCAACAGTGTCACCAGCAAAGCCCCCCCACACCATCACACCTCCTCCACCATGCTTCACGGTGGGAACCAGGCATGTAGAGTCCATCCGTTCACCTTTTCTGCGTCGCACAAAGACACGGTGGTTGGAACCAAAGATCTCAAATTTGGACTCATCAGACCAAAGCACAGATTTCCACTGGTCTAATGTCCATTCCTTGTGTTCTTTAGCCCAAACAAGTCTCTTCTGCTTGTTGCCTGTCCTTAGCAGTGGTTTCCTAGCAGCTATTTTACCATGAAGGCCTGCTGCACAAAGTCTCCTCTTAACAGTTGTTGTAGAGATGTGTCTGCTGCTAGAACTCTGTGTGGCATTGACCTGGTCTCTAATCTGAGCTGCTGTTAACCTGCAATTTCTGAGGCTGGTGACTCGGATAAACTTATCCTCAGAAGCAGAGGTGACTCTTGGTCTTCCTTTCCTGGGGCGGTCCTCATGTGAGCCAGTTTCTTTGTAGCGCTTGATGGTTTTTGCAACTGCACTTGGGGACACTTTCAAAGTTTGCCAAATTTTTCGCACTGACTGACCTTCATTTCTTAAAGTAATGATGGCCACTCGTTTTTCTTTACTTAGCTGCTTTTTTCTTGCCATAATACAAATTCTAACAGTCTATTCAGTAGGACTATCAGCTGTGTATCCACCAGACTTCTGCACAACACAACTGATGGTCCCAACCCCATTTATAAGCCAAGAAACCCCACTTATTAAACCTGACAGGGCACACCTGTGAAGTGAAGACCATTTCCGGTGACTACCTCTTGAAGCTCATCAAGAGAATGCCAAGAGTGTGCAAAGCAGTGATCAAAGCAAAAGGTGGCTACTGTGAAGAACCTAGAATATAAGACATATTTTCAGTTGTTTCACACTTTTTTGTTAAGTATATAATTCCACATGTGGTAATTCATAGTTTTGATGCCTTCAGTGTGAATGTACAATTTTCATAGTCATGAAAATACAGAAAAATCTATAAATGAGAAGGTGTGTCCAAACTTTTGGTCTGTACTGTATATCCTCTCCACACACACACACACATATATATATATATATATATATATATATACATATACAGTATATATACACAGTCCCCCTCCTGCTCCATATACAGTCCCCCTCCTGCTCCATATACAGTTCCCCTCCTGCTCCATATACAGTCCCCCTCCTGCTCCATATACGGTCCCCCTCCTGCTCCATATACAGTCCCCCTCCTGCTCCATATACGGTCCCCCTCCTGCTCCATATACAGTTCCCCTCCTGCTCCATATACAGTCCCCCTCCTGCTCCATATACAGTCCCCCTCCTCCTCCATATACAGTTCCCCTCCTCCTCCATATACGGTCCCCCTCCTGCTCCATATACGGTCCCCCTCCTGCTCCATATACGGTCCCCCTCCTGCTCCATATACGGTCCCCCTCCTGCTCCATATACAGTTCCCCTCCTCCTCCATATACAGTTCCCCTCCTGCTCCATATACGGTCCCCCTCCTGCTCCATATACGTTCCCCTCCTGCTCCATATACGGTCTCCCTCCTGCTCCATATATGGTCCCCCTCCTGCTCCATATATGGTCCCCCTCCTGCTCCATATATGGTCCCCCTCCTGCTCCATATACGGTCCCCCTCCTGCTCCATATACAGTTCCCCTCCTGCTCCATATACGGTCCCCCTCCTGCTCCATATACGGTTCCCCTCCTGCTCCATATACAGTTCCCCTCCTGCTCCATATACAGTCCCCCTCCTGCTCCATATACAGTCCCCCTCCTGCTCCATATACGGTCCCCCTCCTGCTCCATATACGGTCCCCCTCCTGCTCCATATATGGTCCCCCTCCTGCTCCATATACGGTCCCCCTCCTGCTCCATATACGGTTCCCCTCCTGCTCCATATATGGTCCCCCTCCTGCTCCATATACGGTCCCCCTCCTGCTCCATATACGGTTCCCCTCCTGCTCCATATACGGTTCCCCTCCTGCTCCATATACGGTCCCCCTCCTGCTCCATATACAGTTCCCCTCCTGCTCCATATACGGTCCCCCTCCTGCTCCATATACGGTTCCCCTCCTGCTCCATATACAGTTCCCCTCCTGCTCCATATACGGTCCCCCTCCTGCTCCATATACAGTTCCCCTCCTGCTCCATATACGGTCCCCCTCCTGCTCCATATACAGTTCCCCTCCTGCTCCATATTGCCCTTCTTCACTTCCGCCATCTATTTTTAGTCTGTGGTTCTGGCATCCATGGATCTGTGAGCCCCCATCACTGCGGTAGGGGATCTATATATATATATGACGGCAGCGGGGAGACCCCATAGCTCCGCACTGTCAGCTCATCTTTTGATCTGGGTAAAGCTTTGATCACACTTCGTGCTGTGTAACCCACCGGGGTCCCAACTCCCAAACATTCCACTTCCCCTCTTCTCTCCTCCCCTCCCCCATGTCCTAAAAACCAAATATTGTGCAATTCGCGATCCTTCTCTTAAAGGGACGGTGCAGTAAACAGCTTGTCTCATGGAGCTATCCTGGCCCTGATGATCAGGTGCCATCACCAGGGTCAGACGTGCGGTGCCCACTGCAGGACAAATGTGGTATTACACAAATGAACTAAGACCGACCACTTGATATTCAACCATAACACCGAGCAGCTGTAAATACTCGGAGCTCGGCCGAGCATACTCGGAACAGAACATACTCGCTCAACACTAGTCGCCAACCATTCACAAACTTCCGGACTGTCAGAAAAATAAATTTAATACATCTGTGATTTTTTTAAAGTTGGAGAAACTGATAGATTATTATCTCATCATATTAAGTAATATTGCACTTTATGAATAATATGATTTTCCAAATTGTCTGTATGAAACCTTATCTGTCCTTCACTTTTTATTAAACTGTCCAGAAATTAAAAAAAAATAAATAAATAAAAATCAAGTATCAAGTTGGCAACTGTGGATCCGAAATGGAGGAGCCCCCTTGTTAAAGTCCATATGCCCCAACAGGGAATATAGGGAAGGGTTGTCATCATGGGGAAAATGAAAAGTTCCGTATCCTCCTGCAAAAGCTGTGTGACAACCGATCTCGCCGCCATTACAGCTGGCCTAGAAGGGGTTTCCAAAAGTTGTTTTTTTTTTTTTTTTTTAAAGGACCCTCATGCAACAAGCCGGAGCTATGGAGGAGCAAATGCAGATGTGCAAGCAATAGCCAAAGAAGTCAGAGCCGCAGGGACCGACTGTTCGGTAGGATCGCTAATCATAACGCCGCCCCTTTAAATTCTGCAAGCTAACAAGTAATGAATGTATCAACATTATAATGACACACAGTTACTATTCTGGAGTCTGGGAGTTTGCAGATTGGACCAGGGGAGGTCACCAGACAGAAGGGGCCCCTGTGCAGGAACCATATATTAGCCATTTGCAATCCAATAGCTCTTCGTGAAGCACAATTCCACCTGCTTTGGAAGCGCTAGTGGCCCCCTGACCTCTTGGGCCCCTGTGCACTAATGATATGTCCTCCCCTGGGTTGGAAGTCATCCATTTTTACCAGCTACATATGATCAGATTTTGTAATATCTTTCCAGAAGTGGATGATTCATGGATTTATAGCTATGAGAATTATTTTCTTAAAGGGGCTCTAATCAGTATTTTACACCCCACCCTCCGTCCTGCCTTCCAGGAACAGTGACCCCGTGGAATAATTGTAATGTGGGCTGGTAGCGCAGCTGCTTAATATGAAGACTGAGAGCGGCGGTGGCGAGGAGCGGCGTCTGTGCGCCGTTATCAGAGCGGTGACAGATCAGGAGCAGGTAAAAATAGTCTGGCGTGATTTCCCACCTTCACATCTCCAGGAGGAGGGGGGGGGGGGCGGAGACAAATTTCATTTTGGCTTTTATTCCAGCTAAGGAGGTTTAAATTAGATCAGGTGTAATAATCTCATCCCACGTTCAGCAGATGCTTCCTGACGCCGGATCCTCGCCGCACTCCGCTGCCGCGTCCCCGGGTCTAATATTCCAGGGACAGGTAACAAGGAGCGTGGGACGGGCACATCTACCGGGGAACAGCTGGGACCCTGAAGGGGCGTACGGTGGAATTTAGGCCTCATTCAGACGTCAGGAATATTTCTCGTATGTGGAAACACGGACCGTCGCTGATCAGAGCTTTTCTTCAGTGTTTGGTCAATGACGGCTAATAATAAGGCCTCGCGCACACGAGCGTATAAATCGGATGAGTGATTGATTTTTTTTTTATTGGATATCACACTGACCAATGTTATTCATTGAGGCAGTGACGATCACGGATTTTTATTTTATTTTTTTAACTGCATGTGAAAAAAAATTCCAACAAGCACAATTTCACTCCATTCAAGTCTATGGGAGCGAGAAAATAATTGGATGCCGTACGGAGCCACAGCGCAACATCCGATTGTTACGGATACATTGTAACTCTGTAAATGGTCGTGTAAATGATTAATCGCTGCTGTAAAAAAAAAAGGATCGTACATGGATGACAAGTGAGAAAAAATAGTCCCACTTTTCTGGATGAAAATGATACAGATTTTTTAGACTGTCGTGTGACCGTGTCCTTGCGGTCAGTGCGCGGACTGAACACTTTCGGCCGTGACTGTACGTGCTGTCGGTGTTGTTCACGGACTCAGAGACTTGCGTGAGTCATTTTGTTCCATCACTCGGCTCAAAAAAAAACGTAGATGTCACCATGATTTTTTTGCAGAACACTCAGTCTGCAAAAAAACACAGACGTGTGAACAGCCCCATAGACTTTAATAGGTACGTGTGCTATCCGTGAAAAATGGACATCGGAATTGAGAGTAATTGAAAAGGTTTTAAAAATTCCTGCTGTCAGTGAATAGAGACACTATTCTTGTTCACATCCTGAGATTGAAAAACTGTCCTGACCTATCAGTTCCCACAGAAGAAGGATTGCTACAATAGTATCCAAAAGGTGTAAGAGAACAAGAGAGAAGATACAATGTATCCAGGGCGCAATTACAGTGGAATAATTGTATTAGAATTCGTGCATTGAATTCCATGAAAACACAATAATTGTCTATCCATCTATCCATCCATCTATCCATCCATCTATCTATCCATCCATCTGTCCATCCATCCATTATCTATCTATCTATCTATCCATCCATTATCTATCTATTATCCATCCATCTATCCATCCATCTATCCATCCATCTATCCATCCATCTATCCATCTATACATCCATCTATCCATCCATTATCTATCTATTATCCATCTATCCATCCATCTATCCATCTATCTATCCATCCATTATCTATCTATTATCTATCTATCCATCCATCTATCCATCCATCTATCTATCCATCTATCCATCCATCTGTCTATCCATCTATCCATCCATCCATCCATTATCTATCTATTATCTATCTATCCATCTATCTATCCATCTATCCATCCATTATCTATCTATTAGCTATCTATCTATCCATCCATCTATCCATCCATCTATCTATCCATCTATCCATCCATCCATCTATCATCTATCCATCCATCCATCCATTCATCCATCCATCCATCCATCCATCTATCCATCCATCTATCCATCTATCCATCCATCCATCTATCCATCCATCTATCCATCCATCTATCCATCCATCTATCCATCCATCCATCTATCCATCCATCTATCCATCCATCTATCCATCCATCCATCTATCCATCCATCTATCCATCCATCTATCCATTATCTATCTATTATCTATTTATCTATCTATTTATCTATCTATAAACTATCTATCATCTGTCTATTTTCGGGCGCAGTCAGATGGCCGTATAAATCGGACAGAGATGGGTCCGCAGAGCACAGACTGGCCGGCAGCTTCATATATTTCTATGCATCTGCCACGTTCGATCGGTAGTCACGTTAAGGCGTTTCTCAATACCAGGACCCTATCAATGTGAACACCTCTCTAAGAGACCAAAGTCTGCATGTGTATGGAGAGCAGTAATGCTATTCAAATTTCATACAGCCCCTGTACACACCTATTTCTTGTTTTGGATGTGCCGGTCAGTTTTTTTTCTGTTCATACGTTCGGTGGGTAGAGCCGCCGGCCAGTCTTGAGCATTGCGGTCCGATCTCGATTTATACGGCCGTCTGACTGCGCCCTTCTATTTACTCATCTCACGTTTTATTAGTAAACATTGTCACACGTTGTATTTAGTGTCACACTCATTGTAACAAGTTGTAGCACTTCTCCTCCATTCTCCTTTGATGACGGAGTCCTTCACAGTTTTGATGTTCTCCCGGCGCCGTCTTTGTAACCCCCAGGATTTATATATACGATAAAGCCCGGCGCGGCTGATCTTCCATGTTAATTCCCGTCGCTGTCAATACGAGTTACAATGAGAAAACAGACAAATTGCTTTGACTTCTGGGGCAGGATTGGGCCCAGTATGAGGTATTTGCCTATTAAGTGTAAATGACTGGATCATAATTGGTTGCTCTCTCATCTGGCGGCGGTAACACTATACACTAATGTCACTTGGACAGATTTTATTAAGTCATTTTGCTTTGGAGTATATAGAAAGAGCTGTAAATGCGTTCGGCGTGGAGTGATGAGAGCGGCGGGTATTAGCCGCGGCCCGCCGAGAGGAGCCGTATTTTACCTTTATTTGGTAAATGTGTGTTGTGCGTTTTATTGCTTGTGTGTATCACTCTTGGTGTTCGCGTCACTTTTACTGTCGCTGCCTTAAAAATGACACATGTCTCATAAAACATTACTGATGTCATCCATGCGTCGTTATCAGAAACTGCCCGCAGGGAGCCGTCCTGGATGAGCGTCCCAGCAAATCTCTCCGAACCGCGGAAGAGCTGATGCCCCGGATTTCTATAGCAGGGTGCGTCTGCGCTCGGCCTCGAAAGCCCAGGAGGGACCAAATGCAAAGCGATAATTCAGGGGCCCTGGAAGTGAATTTGGTCGGAGCGAGACTCTCAAGCTGCTTCTTTTTGCTGATTTCTGCAGATAACATAAGGGTGCACAAACTATAAGTCTGAGCATCACTCTCAGGTTGGTTTACTTCAAGAGGGGAGCAAATATTTTATAGCCCCAAACTTCTTGCATTTACAAGAAACATGAGAGAGGCGGTAGCAACCATTAAGAATATCCCTGTATTGTGACATCACTGTGCACAATATTCCAGGACTGTGACATCACTGTGCACAATATTCCAGGACTGTGACACCACTGTGCACAATATTCCAGGACTGTGACATCACTGTGCACAATATTCCAGGACTGTGACATCACTGTGCACAATATTCCAGGACTGTGACACCACTGTGCACAATATTCCAGGACTGTGACATCACTGTGCACAATATTCCAGGACTGTGACATCACTGTGCACAATATTCCAGGACTGTGACACCACTGTGCACAATATTCCAGGACTGTGACATCACTGTGCACAATATTCCAGGACTGTGACATCACTGTGCACAATATTCCAGGACTGTGACACCACTGTGCACAATATTCCAGGACTGTGACATCACTGTGCACAATATTCCAGGACTGTGACACCACTGTGCACAATATTCCAGGACTGTGACACCACTGTGCACAATATTCCAGGACTGTGACATCACTGTGCACAATATTCCAGGACTGTGACACCACTGTGCACAATATTCCAGGACTGTGACACCACTGTGCACAATATTCCAGGACTGTGACATCACTGTGCACAATATTCCAGGACTGTGACACCACTGTGCACAATATTCCAGGACTGTGACACCACTGTGCACAATATTCCAGGACTGTGACATCACTGTGCACAATATTCCAGGACTGTGACATCACTGTGCACAATATTCCAGGACTGTGACACCACTGTGCACAATATTCCAGGACTGTGACACCACTGTGCACAATATTCCAGGACTGTGACATCACTGTGCACAATATTCCAGGACTGTGACATCACTGTGCACAATATTCCAGGACTGTGACATCACTGTGCACAATATTCCAGAACTGTGACATCACTGAGCACAATATTCCAGAACTGTGACATCACTGTGCACAATATTCCAGGACTGTGACATCACTATGAGCTTATTTTTCCATGTGGCCCCTCGGTTACTGTATCGATGTGCAGTATTGCTCCTTACAATGTATCTCGGCTCTCTGATGATCATTTTTGTTCCGGGGTCCGAAATGTCTGAAGAGTCTGATGCACAAATGTGCTTCCGTTCATGTGCAGCCGGCATGCACAGATCTAAGGTAGACCTGAAGACCCGTCACGTGCCATGAATATTTACAGTTGTGCTCAAAAGTTTACATACCCTGGCAGAATTTTCCCTTTCTTGGCCTTGTTTCAGAGAATATGAATGATAACAAAAAAAACTTTTTCTCCACTCATGGTTATTGGTTGGGTGAAGCCATTTATTGTCAGACTACTGTGTTTTCTCTTTTTAAATATTAATGACAACAAAAAACATCCAAATGACCCTGATCAAAAGTTCACATACCCTGCTTATTTTGGCCTGATAACATTCACAGAATTTGACACAAATGAGCTTGAATGGCTACTAAAGGTAACATCCTCACCTGTAACCTGTTTGCTTGTAATCAGTGTGTGTGCATAAAAGCTGAGTGAGTTTCTGGGATCCAGACAGACTCTTGCATCTTTCATCCAGCCACTGATGTTTCTGGATTGTGAGTCATGGGGAAAGCAAAAGAATTGTCAACAGATCTATGGGAAAAGGTAGTTGAACTGTACAACACAGGAAAGGGATACAAAAAAATATCCAAGGAATTGATAATGCCGGTCAGCAGCGTTCAAACTGTGATTAACAAATGCAAAATCTGTAGAAACCAAACCATGGTCAGGTAGATCAACAAAAATTTCGGCCACAACTGCCAGGAAAATTGTTCTGGATGCAAAGAAAAACCCACAAATAACATCAGCTGAAATTCAGGACTCTCTGAAAGCTAGCAGTGTGGCTGTTTCCAGATGCACAATAAGGAGGCACTTGAAGAAAAATGGGCTGCATGGTCGAGTCGCCAGAAGAAAGCCATTACTGCGCAAATGCCACAAAGTATCTCACCTACAATACACCAAGCAGCACAGAGACAAGCCTCAAAACTTCTGGAACAAGGTAATTTGGAGTGATGAGACAAAAATTTAACTTTTAGGCCACAACCATAAACGTTACATTTGGAGAGAGGTCAACAAGGCCTATGATGAAAGGAACACCATTCCTACAGTAAAGCACGGAGGTGGATCGCTGATGTTTTGGGGATGTGTGAGCTGCAAAGGCACAGGAAACTTGGTAAAAGTTGAAGAAAAGATGAATGCAGCAAATACTGGAGGCAAATTTTCACTCATCAGCCCGGAAGCTGCGCATGGGACGTACTTGGACGTTCCAACATGACAACGATCCAAAACACAAGGCCAAGTCGACCTGTCATTGGCTTCAGCAGAACAAAGTGAAGGTTCTGGAGTGGCCATCTCAGTCTCCTGACCTCAATATCAGTGAGCCTCTCTGGAGAGATCTCAAGCGCACAGTTCATGCTAGACAGCCCAGGAATTTACAGGAACTGGAGGCTTTTTGCCAAGAAGAATGGGCAGCTTTACCATCTGAGAAAATAAAGAACCTCATCCACAACTACCACAAAAGACTTCAAGCTGATGTTAGAGGGGGCAATACACGGTATTAAGAACTGGGGTATGTGAACTTTTGATCAGGGTCATTTGGATGTTTTTGGTTGTCATTAAGATTTAAAAAGAGAAAACACAGTAGTTTGACAATAAATGGCTTCACCCAACCAATAACCATGAGTGGAGAAAAAGGCTTTTTTGTTCTCATTCATATTCTCTGAAACAAGGCCAAGAAAGGAAAAATTCTGCCAGGGTATGTAAACTTTTGAGCACAGCTGTACATTACATTACTGATCCTGAGTTACCTCCTGTATTATACTCCAGAGCTGCACTCACTATTCTGCTGGTGCAGTCACTGTGTACATACATTACATTACTGATCCTGAGTTACCTCCTGTATTATACTCCAGAGCTGCACTCACTATTCTGCTGGTGCAGTCACTGTGTACATACATTACATTACTGATCCTGAGTTACATCCTGTATTATACTCCAGAGCTGCACTCACTATTCTCCTGGTGGAGTCACTGTGTACGTACATTACATTACTGATCCTGAGTTACCTCCTGTATTATACTCCAGAGCTGCACTCACTATTCTGCTGGTGCAGTCACTGTGTACATACATTACATTACTGATCCTGAGTTACATCCTGTATTATACTCCAGAGCTGCACTCACTATTCTGCTGGTGCAGTCACTGTGTACATACATTACATTACTGATCCTGAGTTACATCCTGTATTATACTCCAGAGCTGCACTCACTATTCTGCTGGTGCAGTCACTGTGTACATATATTACATTATTGATCCTGAGTTACATCCTGTATTATACTCCAGAGCTGCACTCACTATTCTGCTGGTGCAGTCACTGTGTACATACATTACATTATTGATCCTGAGTTACATCCTGTATTATCCTCCAGAGCTGCACTCACGATTCTGCTGGTGCAGTCACTGTGTACATACATTACATTACTGATCCTGAGTTACATCCTGTATTATACTCCAGAGCTGCACTCACTATTCTGCTGGTGCAGTCACTATGTACATACATTACATTATTGATCCTGAGTTACATCCTGTATTATACTCCAGAGCTGCACTCACTATTCTGCTGGTGCAGTCACTGTGTACATACATTACATTACTGATCCTGAGTTACCTCCTGTATTATACTCCAGAGCTGCACTCACTATTCTGCTGGTGCAGTCACTGTGTACATACATTACATTACTGATCCTGAGTTACCTCCTGTATTATACTCCAGAGCTGCACTCACTATTCTGCTGGTGCAGTCACTGTGTACATACATTACATTACTGATCCTGAGTTACCTCCTGTATTATACTCCAGAGCTGCACTCACTATTCTGCTGGTGCAGTCACTGTGTACATACATTACATTACTGATCCTGAGTTACATCCTGTATTATACTCCAGAGCTGCACTCACTATTCTCCTGGTGGAGTCACTGTGTACGTACATTACATTACTGATCCTGAGTTACCTCCTGTATTATACTCCAGAGCTGCACTCACTATTCTGCTGGTGCAGTCACTGTGTACATACATTACATTACTGATCCTGAGTTACATCCTGTATTATACTCCAGAGCTGCACTCACTATTCTGCTGGTGCAGTCACTGTGTACATACATTACATTACTGATCCTGAGTTACATCCTGTATTATACTCCAGAGCTGCACTCACTATTCTGCTGGTGCAGTCACTGTGTACATATATTACATTATTGATCCTGAGTTACATCCTGTATTATACTCCAGAGCTGCACTCACTATTCTGCTGGTGCAGTCACTGTGTACATACATTACATTATTGATCCTGAGTTACATCCTGTATTATCCTCCAGAGCTGCACTCACGATTCTGCTGGTGCAGTCACTGTGTACATACATTACATTACTGATCCTGAGTTACATCCTGTATTATACTCCAGAGCTGCACTCACTATTCTGCTGGTGCAGTCACTATGTACATACATTACATTATTGATCCTGAGTTACATCCTGTATTATACTCCAGAGCTGCACTCACTATTCTGCTGGTGCAGTCACTGTGTACATACATTACATTACTGATCCTGAGTTACCTCCTGTATTATACTCCAGAGCTGCACTCACTATTCTGCTGGTGCAGTCACTGTGTACATACATTACATTACTGATCCTGAGTTACCTCCTGTATTATACTCCAGAGCTGCACTCACTATTCTGCTGGTGCAGTCACTGTGTACATACATTACATTACTGATCCTGAGTTACCTCCTGTATTATACTCCAGAGCTGCACTCACTATTCTGCTGGTGCAGTCACTGTGTACATACATTACATTACTGATCCTGAGTTACATCCTGTATTATACTCCAGAGCTGCACTCACTATTCTCCTGGTGGAGTCACTGTGTACGTACATTACATTACTGATCCTGAGTTACCTCCTGTATTATACTCCAGAGCTGCACTCACTATTCTGCTGGTGCAGTCACTGTGTACATACATTACATTACTGATCCTGAGTTACATCCTGTATTATACTCCAGAGCTGCACTCACTATTCTGCTGGTGCAGTCACTGTGTACATACATTACATTACTGATCCTGAGTTACCTCCTGTATTATACTCCAGAGCTGCACTCACTATTCTGCCGGGGTATGTAAACTTTTGAGCACAACTGTATATCTTTGTTACCTGGTGTAGATGCCGTTGTTTTCCTGAATCCGGCGTTGGTTTTCTTATATTCCTGCGATTTCTCCGTTTCTGAGATATGGCCATCAATGCCTTGTACACATATATCTAGTGGGTTTTTTTACCAAGTGGGTGTGGTTTTCATCTCTTCTCTGTGGGCTTCTTCTTGAGACTCAGACCCACTTGGCTAAAAAGAGGAGATTTATATACAGAGAAGAAGAGGTCATATCTCAGGAATGGAGAGGAGCAGGAACACAAGAAAACCAATGCCGGATTCAGCTTTCCCAGACTCAGAAATATATATATATACTGTATAATATGTATATGGTCATCCTGATCTTGCTGGTTCATGAATAGAATTCCAGAGCAGTTGTAGACTGCCACAGCAGTAGAGGTGAAGGAGCAATGTAGTCTCCTTATAAGACTGATCCACAAGGCATGGTACTAAGGAGAGAACCCACTATAATGCCCCTGAAAATGCCAATTCAGCAACGAAGGGATTAATGGAATCTGCGTAATACAGATATAAAGCAGGAGAACAATCAATATCGGTGTCATTCCCCAATTAACCTATTAAGATGTAACATGTCGTCTCTAAAGGCTTCTAATTAGTAAATACGAGACCTAATGGGCAGCGGGCGCCGAAATCCCATTAACTTCCCTGCAACTGAGCGTCAGATCCCGGGATCCCGCCGGAATTCAACCTGTTACCATGTCACAATGCATTGTGGGTACGCGGCACGGAGCCGCCGCCTGTGCGCTCATTATACACATATATTTTATATGGATTCACAAGTATCAGAAGATAACGCCGCTGCTCGCGACGCTTATCCGCTGCGCTGGGGCGGGGGAGGGGAGATATATGGAGGACGGAGAAGAGCAGAGAACAAGAAATGCGGCTCGTTCTCAGGTCTCCTGACTAATGCTCAGCATGTGAGCACAATCCCCGAAATGTGTCAGCAGCTTAAAGGGGTATACCAGGCAAAAGGGACAACAGCAGGGGAGGCGCTCCCCCGCCCCAACATGTTCATGATGCAATTAAAGGAACATCACACCCATATTTATATCACATATAACCCGAATTATCTACAATCTATAGATTAGGTCAGTGTCAGTATAGTCTGATAATTACGGTAATCTACATAGAAAAGGGATATGTACAGTAATGCGGAGCAGAATAGTGAGCACAGCTCTGGAGTATAATACAGGATGTAACTCAGGATCAGTAATGTAATGTATGTACACAGTGACTGCACCAGCAGAATAGTGAGTGCAGCTCTGGAGTATAATACAGGAGGTAACTCAGGATCAGTAATGTAATGTATGTACACAGTGACTGCACCAGCAGAATAGTGAGTGCAGCTCTGGAGTATAATACAGGATGTAACTCAGGATCAGTAATGTAATGTATATACACAGTGACTGCACCAGCAGAATAGTGAGTGCAGCTCTGGAGTATAATACAGGAGGTAACTCAGGATCAGTAATGTAATGTATGTACACAGTGACTGTGTAGCACCCTGAGGATTCGGCTGCTACAGGGGTATTGCACCTCAACCCAGAGGTGTGATATTCCACTCCCGGGTAAGGATGGAGTGTGGAACTGAGCTCGGTAGGCTGCATGCACTACACACATCCCATTTCCGGGGAACAGACCGACGGTACTCCCACCAGTTTATGTGCAGGTACGATAGTGTCTGTTCCTGGCTGGAGTGGGAGGGGGGTGGAACATCCCAGTAGTGTAGGGGCAGATAGGGGGAGCAGCCTGGGTAAAGCTAGGAGCTCATTGGGTGCTGGTCACCTGAGCTCACACATAGAGGGAGTATATAAGGTGGGCACCATCTTAGGACAGGGTCTTTTGTAGAGAAGTCTTTGTGCAGAGTCAGAGGAAGAGAGCAGAGGAGAAGAGCAGCTCCAAGGCCAAAAGAGAGAGAGAGGAGTCAGAAGGACCCAGAGAAAACAAGCAGGAACTCCAAGAACCCAAAATTAGATCAGAGGGTGAAGAGTTGGCAACAGGGTACCGGATCCCAAGCTGGCAGAGAGAAAAGCACACCTTAGCCAGAGACCGGAGGTCGTGGGCAGGATCTGCCACGACCCTCACCAAATCCACCAGGAAGGCAGACCAAGTATAGGGTCAGGGAACCCAGAGGAGGTGTACCCACCAAGAGACCCGAGGGAGCCGGACATAGGTGGATCCCTGGTGAGAACGGCCAGAAGAGAGGGAAAGTCAGACAGGAGCTCAGGACCACGCTCCAGAACTGCCTGGGGGTTAGCCGAGTCCAGGACCTGGTGGACGCAGCACGGCTCGGGTGGTCGCTTCAGGCCAGAGTGACCATAAGAACACCCGTAAGTAAAAACCCCTGAACTGCACAGCCCGACTCTGAGTCTTCTTGCTGATTCATCCTGCACCTTCACAACCACCATCCTCTACATCTGACCCCCTGAGGCTATACCCCTCCCGTTGGGGGTTATACTACCAAAGCTGCACACATACCAACAGCCTCAGCGGACCCTGCTGCAGCGGCGGCCTTTTGACCGCAAATCAACGGGTGGCGTAGTCGACACAAAGAACTCTAATAACATCTGTAGGACTGCCACACACTGAGTTTGACACCCTGGGCACGGACCGGGTCACAGCCACTCGGAGACTACAACCCCCATCTGATCCGGCTCCGGGTATCCCTAACAACATGGCCCAGGGGGCGCGTTAACTTTGGCGTAGTCGGCAGGATCTCGTGCCCGCAACAACCGGGTACTGCGTGCCTGAAGAAAAGTTCACCGTTACCTTAAAAAGAAGTCTCCCGCCGGTTCCGGAGGGTCCCCGCCAACGGACCCCATCACAGGTCGTTTCCCGCCGGTTGTCCGCCATTTGCAGCTTTTTCCCGCCATCCATGGAGTTTCCCGCCACTGGGAGACGATTCCCGCCATTTCCGAAGATTTCCCGCCTTGGAAGAGCGGACGCCATTATGGGCGTGCCAGAGGGTGGCAAAAGGCCACCTCCCATCGTGGGCCAGGTCAAAGAATGGCGCCAAAAGCGGAAACCGCCCCCACCAACAGAGACTGTGATGCTGGAAGTGTCCATCAGCGTAAGAGAACTGCCCCTGGAACTGACAATCACAAAGTTGCCCCGGGACCACCCTCGATGTGGGCGGAGACAGAACAAGAGAGCAAAGATGGGTGTCGCCTGGAGCAGTCTAGAGAGAGCGCACCCGGAGACAAGACGTCTGGAAGAGAGTCCAGAGAGAGCCTACCCGGAGATGGAGGGAGAGTCAGGCAGCACCGACCCAGTGGTCAGGAGCCTGTTGCAGGTCGCCACTCCAGAAGGCCTGCTGGAGATCCTAGCACAGCTCCCCCGAGACCGGGAGTGTGCACAGACCGCGTTGGAGGGCCTCGCACGGAGGATGGCCCGGGTGCAGCGAGAGACGTTGGCGGAGTGGAGCCGAGAGATGGCCCAGCAGACCGGCACCCGTCAGCGGAGCACGCCACCTGAGACGAGGAGACAGACCGCCTCTGAGGATGGCGCAGGAGGAATGAAGGCAGGAGACGGCGCCGAGAAGGGAGCTGAACGGACGGAGGCAGGTAAAGGGGACGTCTCTACCCTGAGCCGGGAAACCGCGTGCCTGCCCCAGCTCCCCGTCGCAGAGCCCGAAATTCCCCCTGCCGTGCCCGTCGCTGCATCGTCACCGCCGCCGACTAGGCCTCAACCGGAAACCGCGGCCGCGACCCCTGTGACGTCACACGCCTCGACCTCGAGCGTGGCCAAGCAGGAGATACCACCGGCCTGGTCGCAAGGCCTAGTACCTCCGGGCGCCGCAATACCAACAGCGCCCCCTACCTCCGCGGAGCCACCGGCCTGGCCGCAGGGCCGAGTAACCACGGGCGCCGCCGTTCTTACGGTGCCCTTTTCCTTTAGCGTGCCCCAAGCCTGGTCGCAAGGCCTGGTCAACCCGGGCGCCGCTACCACCACAGCGCCCATAACACCTAAAGTACCGCACCTGGGTGAGGATCTATTCGCCCAGCATACGTGCCCGGATGGGCAGCCCTTCATATGGCCACCGGAGTTTCACCATCCCCGACTCCGGAAAGAAAGACCCCTAGATGAACCCCTGATTCCGGTTCCGAAGCCCGCAAGGAGGACCTCGCCCCCACTGGAGGAGATCCAGTTCGAGTGGGACCCCACCGGAGAAGACCTCATGGGGTTCACTCAGGAGACTCGGGCGGCCGCAGCGCAGCGTGCAGAGTGCTGCCGGCAGCAGCTCGAGGTCTTCGAGAGGGAGCGGAGAGAGAGGCGGGTCCGGGAACAGCAAGCACAGATAAGGAGCGTGGAGCAGAAGAGCCGGACCAGGAGGAAACCCCGTGCAGCTCATGGTCCCCGTGCCACCGGGACTGTGATAAAATTCAACATGCAGCACGGATGGGGCTTTATTAGAGACCATCAGACCCCCGGCGACGTCTTTGTAACCCGCAGAGACGTAGAAAGCCATCTGCCGGAGGGACACAGAGGTCGTGACCTGTATGTAGGGGACGAGGTCACCTTCACCCGGCACAAGTGTGCCAAAGGACCCTACGCCCTCCATGTGCATCGCCTGACGGAGGAGGAGCTGCGGTGTGAGGAGGAGCAAGAGGACCCGGACGGGTCTGAAGAATCTAAAGAAGGAGCAGGAGGACGCCGTCGTTGAAGTACGGTAGAGAGAGACTGTACATAGTTACCCGTCAGGGTATAAGAACTGTTCTAGTTAAAATATGTTCCCCGTTGGGACAAAAGAGTGAACTGTTAACCTGTGTGTCCCTATTCCCATTACCTGGCCGAGGACTGAAGGCGGCCATATTTCCCTTGTATATAGTTGCGCTTCCTAAAGCGCCCCCTACCGGTTTTATAGGAAACTGTTTTCTTCCAAAAGAGACTGTCGCACTTTACCCGGTCACAAGTTGCACCGTGGCCGGAGGAACAAGAATGTTATTTATGAAAAGTTTTTATATGAAGAGTTTATTGCTGCTGATGATGTATATGATGTTTTATATGTTTTATATGTTTATGTTTATGAAAAAAAAAAAAAAAAATGTATGTTTTGGATGTTTTTATATCTTACAGCCCGAGGACGTGCTGTGGTTTACCAGGGGGGAATGTAGCACCCTGAGGATTCGGCTGCTACAGGGGTATTGCACCTCAACCCAGAGGTGTGATATTCCACTCCCGGGTAAGGATGGAGTGTGGAACTGAGCTCAGTTAGCTGCATGCACTACACACATCCCATTTCCGGGGAACAGACCGACGGTACTCCCACCAGTTTATGTGCAGGTACGATAGTGTCTGTTCCTGGCTGGAGTGGGAGGGGGGTGGAACATCCCAGTAGTGTAGGGGCAGATAGGGGGAGCAGCCTGGGTAAAGCTAGGAGCTCATTGGGTGCTGGTCACCTGAGCTCACACATAGAGGGAGTATATAAGGTGGGCACCATCTTAGGACAGGGTCTTTTGTAGAGAAGTCTTTGTGCAGAGTCAGAGGAAGAGAGCAGAGGAGAAGAGCAGCTCCAAGGCCAAAAGAGAGAGAGAGGAGTCAGAAGGACCCAGAGAAAACAAGCAGGAACTCCAAGAACCCAAAATTAGATCAGAGGGTGAAGAGTTGGCAACAGGGTACCGGATCCCAAGCTGGCAGAGAGAAAAGCACACCTTAGCCAGAGACCGGAGGTCGTGGGCAGGATCTGCCACGACCCTCACCAAATCCACCAGGAAGGCAGACCAAGTATAGGGTCAGGGAACCCAGAGGAGGTGTACCCACCAAGAGACCCGAGGGAGCCGGACATAGGTGGATCCCTGGTGAGAACGGCCAGAAGAGAGGGAAAGTCAGACAGGAGCTCAGGACCACGCTCCAGAACTGCCTGGGGGTTAGCCGAGTCCAGGACCTGGTGGACGCAGCACGGCTCGGGTGGTCGCTTCAGGCCAGAGTGACCATAAGAACACCCGTAAGTAAAAACCCCTGAACTGCACAGCCCGACTCTGAGTCTTCTTGCTGATTCATCCTGCACCTTCACAACCACCATCCTCTACATCTGACCCCCTGAGGCTATACCCCTCCCGTTGGGGGTTATACTACCAAAGTTGCACACATACCAACAGCCTCAGCGGACCCTGCTGCAGCGGCGGCCTTTTGACCGCAAATCAACGGGTGGCGTAGTCGACACAAAGAACTCTAATAACATCTGTAGGACTGCCACACACTGAGTTTGACACCCTGGGCACGGACCGGGTCACAGCCACTCGGAGACTACAACCCCCATCTGATCCGGCTCCGGGTATCCCTAACAACATGGCCCAGGGGGCGCGTCAACTGCACCAGCAGAATAGTGAGTGCAGCTCTGGGGTATAATACAGGATGTAACTCAGGATCAGTAATGTAATGTATGTACACAGTGACTGCACCAGCAGAATAGTGAGTGCAGCTCTGGAGTATAATACAGGATGTAACTCAGGATCAGTAATGTAATGTATGTACACAGTGACTGCACCAGCAGAATAGTGAGTGCAGCCCTGGAGTATAATACATGATGTAACTCAGGATCAGTAATGTATGTGCACAGTGACTGCACTAGCAGAATAGTGAGTGCAGCTCTGGAGTATAATACAGGAGGTAACTCAGGATCAGTAATGTAATGTATGTACACAGTGACTGCACCAGCAGAATAGTGAGTGCAGCTCTGGAGTATAATACAGGAGGTAACTCAGGATCAGTAATGTAATATATGTACACAGTGACTGCACCAGCAGAATAGTGAGTGCAGCTCTGGAGTATAATACAGGAGGTAACTCAGGATCAGTAATGTAATGTATGTACACAGTGACTGCACCAGCAGAATAGTGAGTGCAGCTCTGGAGTATAATACAGGAGGTAACTCAGGATCAGTAATGTATGTACACAGTGACTGCACTAGCAGAATAGTGAGTGCAGCTCTGGAGTATAATACAGGAGGTAACTCAGGATCAGTAATGTAATGTATGTACACAGTGACTGCACCAGCAGAATAGTGAGTGCAGCTCTGGAGTATAATACAGGATATAACTCAGGATCTGTAATGTAATGTATGTACACAGTGACTGCACCAGCAGAATAGTGAGTGCAGCTCTGGAGTATAATACAGGATGTAACTCAGGATCAGTAATGTAATATATGTACACAGTGACTGCACCAGCAGAATAGTGAGTGCAGCTCTGGAGTATAATACAGGAGGTAACTCAGGATCAGTAATGTAATATATGTACACAGTGACTGCACCAGCAGAATAGTGAGTGCAGCTCTGGAGTATAATACAGGAGGTAACTCAGGATCAGTAATGTAATATATGTACACAGTGACTGCACCAGCAGAATAGTGAGTGCAGCTCTGGAGTATAATACAGGAGGTAACTCAGGATCAGTAATGTATGTACACAGTGACTGCACTGGCAGAATAGTGAGTGCAGCTCTGGAGTATAATACAGGAGGTAACTCAGGATCAGTAATGTAATGTATGTACACAGTGACTGCACCAGCAGAATAGTGAGTGCAGCTCTGGAGTATAATGCAGGATATAACTCAGGATCTGTAATGTAATGTATGTACACAGTGACTGCACCAGCAGAATAGTGAGTGCAGCTCTGGAGTATAATACAGGATGTAACTCAGGATCAGTAATGTAATGTATGTACACAGTGACTGCACCAGCAGAATAGTGAGTGCAGCTCTGGAGTATAATACAGGATGTAACTCAGGATCAGTAATGTAATGTATGTACACAATGACTGCACCAGCAGAATAGTGAGTGCAGCTCCGGAGTATAATACAGGATGTAGCTCAGGATCAGTAATGTAATGTATGTACACAGTGACTGCACCAGCAGAATAGTGAGTGCAGCTCTGGAGAATAATACAGGATGTAACTCAGGAACAGTAATGTAATGTATGTACACAGTGACTGCACCAGCAGAATAGTGAGCGCAGCTCTGGAGTATAATACAGGAGGTAACTCAGGATCAGTAATGTAATGTATGTACACAGTGACTGCACCAGCAGAATAGTGAGTGCAGCTCTGGAGTATAATACAGGATGTAACTCAGGATCAGTAATGTAATGTATGGACACAGTGACTGCACCAGCAGAATAGTGAGCGCAGCTCTGGAGTATAATACAGGATTAGTTATGTAATGTCTGTACACAGGGACTCTGCTTATTATGTAGATTATGATGGTGGAATTGTCATTAGGTGGAAATTCTGTGTTTTATGTTATTACTAATTTGGGGATTTGACTTTTTGTTACAATTAATAATCTTATTATTGGTAGATCCTAGACGGAGCCCAGACACCAGACCCGCTGTCACCCTCGCTGTCACCCTCGCTGTCACCCTCGCTGTCACCCTCGCTGTCACCCTCGCTGTCACCCTCGCTGTCACCGGCAGCCGTCCAGGGTTATTTCATTATATCTGAGCTTCCTCTGACAGAACGGTGAATCCTTAACCTTTTCCTGCCTGGAGCATCTTCGCCCTCCGATGTGAGCGGCTCAGGGCTTCTTCCTTCTCATTCCATTGTAAAAACTGAGATATAAATGTAAAGCTGCAGGAGGGTGAGCCTGTTAACCCCTTCATCTGCCCTGCGGCACAGGAGAGAATGCAGCACCAGTGTGAGAGGTCTGTCTGATTATCCGCGCCTTACTCTTCCTAAATGTCAGCGCTCACAAAGCCGGGTGATGATGTGCGCGGTCTGCTGTGAGTTATAACTCTCATTCTTTGTGTTTTCTCAGCATTACTGGACTGTAACATATTCTACCACCAAATCCCTCGTATCCAGAAACAGACAATATCCTAAATCCCAAAGTGAATGTTCATCTCCGAGCACCAATTTGCTTTTTTATTTAAATATCTCCAAAAGTTTCACTAATACAATTTATAATAAATCTTTATTGTATTTAGACATCTGTGTTCTCCAAAGTGCTCAAAACCAACTGCAATGATAGTGTTAATTTTCTGAGTGAAACCACCACAATGTGGACATGTGTCTCAGTAACACACTGTACCAGGAGCTCCCCCTAGTGGTGGCTGCAGACAGGATCTTATCATGTATCTCTGTATACAGGGAGCTCCCCCTAGTGGTGGCTGCAGACAGAACCTCATCATGTATCTCTGTATACAGGGAGCTCCCCCTAGTGGTGGCTGCAGACAGAACCTCATCATGTATCTCTGTATACAGGGAGCTCCCCCTAGTGGTGGCTGCAGACAGGATCTTATCATGTATCTCTGTATACAGGGAGCTCCCCCTAGTAATGGCTGCAGACAGAATCTTATCATATATCTCTGTATACAGGGAGCTCCTCCTAGTGGTGGCTGCAGACAGAATCTTATCATGTATCTCTGTATACAGGGAGCTCCCCCTAGTGGTAGCTGCAGACAGAATCTTATCATGTATCTCTGTATACAGGGAGCTCCCCCTAGTGGTGGCTGCAGACAGGATCTTATCATGTATCTCTGTATACAGGAAGCTCCCCCTAATGGTGGCTGCAGACAGAATCTTATCATGTATCTCTGTATACAGGGAGCTCCCCCTAGTGGTGGCTGCAGACATGATCATATCATCTATCTCTGTATACAGGGAGCTCCCCCTAGTGGTGGCTGCAGACAGAATCTTATCATGTATCTCTGTATACAGGGAGCTCCCCCTAGTGGTGGCTGCAGACAGAATCTTATCATGTATCTCTGTATACAGGGAGCTTCCCCTAGTGGTGGCTGCAGACAGAATCTTATCATGTATCTCTGTATACAGGGAGCTCCCCCTAGTGGTGGCTGCAGACAGGATCTTATCATGTATCTCTGTATACAGGGAGCTCCCCCTAGTGGTGGCTGCAGACAGAATCTTATTGTGTATCTCTGTATACAGGGAGCTCCCCCTAGTGGTGGCTGCAGACAGAATCTTATCATGTATCTCTGTATACAGGGAGCTCCCCCTAGTGGTGGCTGCAGACAGAATCTTATCATGTATCTCTGTATACAGGGAGCTCCCCCTAGTGGTGGCTGCAGACAGGATCTTATCATGTATCTCTGTATACAGGAAGCTCCCCCTAGTGGTGGCTGCAGACAGAATCTTATCATGTATCTCTGTATACAGGGAGCTCCCCCTAGTGGTGGCTGCAGACATGATCTTATCATGTATCTCTGTATACAGGGAGCTCCCCCTAGTAATGGCTGCAGACAGAATCTTATCATATATCTCTGTATACAGGGAGCTCCCCCTAGTGGTGGCTGCAGACAGGATCTTATCATGTATCTCTGTATACAGGGAGCTCCCCCTAGTGGTGGCTGCAGACAGAATCTTATCATGTATCTCTGTATACAGGGAGCTCCCCCTAGTGGTGGCTGCAGACAGAATCTTATCATGTATCTCTGTATACAGGGAGCTTCCCCTAGTGGTGGCTGCAGACAGAATCTTATCATGTATCTCTGTATACAGGGAGCTCCCCCTAGTGGTGGCTGCAGACAGGATCTTATCATGTATCTCTGTATACAGGGAGCTCCCCCTAGTGGTGACTGCAGACAGGATCTTATCATGTATCTCTGTATACAGGGAGCTCCCCCTAGTGGTGGCTGCAGACAGGATCTCATCATGTATCTCTGTATACAGGGAGCTCCCCCTAGTGGTGGCTGAAGACAGAATCTTATCATGTATCTCTGTATACAGGGAGCTCCCCCTAGTGGTGGCTGCAGACAGGATCTCATCATGTATCTCTGTATACAGGGAGCTCCCCCTAGTGGTGGCTGAAGACAGGATCTTATCATGTATCTCTGTATACAGGGAGCTCCCCCTAGTGGTGGCTGCAGACAGAATCTTATCATGTATCTCTGTATACAGGGAGCTCCCCCTAGTGGTGGCTGCAGACAGAATCTTATCATGTATCTCTGTATACAGGGAGCTTCCCCTAGTGGTGGCTGCAGACAGAATCTTATCATGTATCTCTGTATACAGGGAGCTCCCCCTAGTGGTGGCTGCAGACAGAATCTTATTGTGTATCTCTGTATACAGGGAGCTCCTCCTACTTGTGGCTGCAGACAGGATCTTATCATGTATCTCTGTATACAGGGAGCTCCCCCTAGTGGTGGCTGCAGACAGAATCTTATCATCTATCTCTGTATACGGTGAGCTCCCCCTAGTGGTGGCTGCAGACAGGATCTTATCATGTATCTGTGTATACAGTGAGCTCCCCCTAGTGGTGGCTGCAGACAGGATCTTATCATGTATCTCTGTATACAGGGAGCTCCCCCTAGTGGTGGCTGCAGACAGAATCTTATCATGTATCTCTGTGTACAGGGAGCTCCCCCTAGTGGTGGCTGCAGACAGGATCTTATCATGTATCTCTGTGTACAGGGAGCTCCCCCTAGTGGTGGCTGCAGACAGAATCTTATCATGTATCTCTGTATACAGGGAGCTCCCTCTAGTGGTGGCTGCAGACAGAATCTTATCATGTATCTCTGTGTACAGGGAGCTCCCCCTAGTGGTGGCTGCAGACAGGATCTTATCATGTATCTCTGTGTACAGGGAGCTCCCCCTAGTGGTGGCTGCAGACAGAATCTTATCATGTATCTCTGTGAACAGGGAGCTCCCCCTAGTGGTGGCTGCAGACAGAATCTTATCATGTATCTCTGTATACAGCGAGCTCCCTCTAGTGGTGGCTGTAGACAATCTTATCATTTTTTTCTGTTATGTTTGTACACATTTGATGGTCAGGACGTTAGAAATGTTGTGTGATAACCGCTGAAGATTGGCTAATCCTACATATCCATTTTCTCATCTGTAGTTGAAGGGCCTGAGGATTAAATATTTCAGATTAGAGTAGGACAGATTGTCGGATTCTGTGACAAGCGCTGACGTAATCTGACGATGAGGAGGATACCAGGCGACTTGAGAGGCCGCACAATAAGGCATCTCGGATAATTCAGCGTTGCATTTACAGGCTTATACCGAGCTCTATACTTACGTAGAATCCCATGAAGATATAAGTCTATAAAGACTATGTCGGCCGTGGAGCGGAGATGCACAGGATTAATTCTGAATGCTGAGTGTGTGGAGGAGAAAGATTGGATTAGTATATTATATGCTATGCTAGAAGCAAATCCGTGATAATGATACTGGCAGGTGGCGGCTGCGGAAACCGCGCACGATGGCTGCATCTCAACGTGCGGCATCGTCGGACAAGATCCAGGAATCTGGAAGATGCTGAACTAGTGGGAATCATGTTTGTAATTGACTCCTTACCGAGGCTCGAATTTGGGGGCCATAACGTGAGCTCCGTCCACAAAGAAGCTTCTGTGCAAATGCATCACGTGACCCCATTATTCTCCGCAGATATTAGAGCGTCGTAACTATATGACGCACAGAACCTGGAGCTCGTGGTGACTGCAATTCTGCTCTTCACTCCAGTCACTTCCAAAGCTGCACATGGCTGCAGGTGATGTGACCTAAGCGTTCTGTCATCCGTGCTCCCAGGAGATCTGCAGAGTTGTAGATGCAGCTCTGAATGTGGCTGGAGCCATAAGACCACCCAAGGTCGATGCAAAGGTACAGAAAGCCCTCCATATAGTGCACGCTCCCATTGTGACTGGCTGCAGCCCATCCCACTGGTACGTCCCACCTCACTGTGACCACCTGCCCTATAACCCCCATCATTTACCGCCATGGTTTAGCGAGAGACCACCCTGGGTTATGAGCACTCCGATTCTTATGCTTTCTAGCAATGTTCCTGGCTCCCAAGGTACCTGACCCCATTTTGGAGCCCGCCATAAAGCAATCATTCCCAGCTGATCCCTTCAGTAAAGTGAATCTTTTATAGAGCCTCCATTATATGTAATGCATACAGGATCTCCTTCACTGTGACCTTGTCGTTCTGCTCATCAGAGACCGGAGCTGCGGCGGCCACTGAGGCCTGGAGGTACTATACAGACTGACGTCCTACGTTACAAGTAATCCCCTCCAAATACACGGAGAATACCTGGCGTCACGTGGCACAGCGGGGGCATGCACGCGGGGGGGGCTGAATCTCATCAAATCTCTCCCTTGCACCATGGTATTTAGGACAGCAAATAAAAGGCTGGGACTACTCAGCAACCTTGGCCGCGCGGCATGACGATTGCAATGCAGTCAACGTTCTGGCGATGCTACTTTAATCAAAAACCAATGTGCGTGCAACTTTCCCATCATGGACGACAATGTATGGATGGGGCAGCCGCCAGCACAATGGCCGACACGCTACATTAATAGCGCAGAACGCCTTAGGCTGTGTTCACACATGGAATTTTTTCACTCATGGAAAGAAATGAGAAAGTGCAATAATGTTGCAAAAAAATGCAAGATAATATTTTTGCAGCATTTTTGGCAATGGTTTTGGTGAATAAATGTACATGTTCTGTAGACAAATCACACCTGAAAAACAGCAAACAATGCAGCAAAAAAACGCTTTTTTTTACTACCAAGAGTCAAGGTTGTTGCTGCAGAAAAAAAAGCTGCAAAAATGCAGTGTGTGAACATAGCCTTAGTGCTTGTGCGCAAGGAGTTTTTTTGATGCTCCTGAAAAAAAATCACTTGAATGTCTCTTCCTATTCATTTTTCTCGTATTTGCTGTTCAGGCGTAGAGTTTTTTTGTTTTTCCACTGCAGGTTTTAAGTGCACGTTACTTCTGTGAAGCGGCTCCAGATGGAATCTGCTCCAGACTAGGCGCTGTCCAATCAAAAGGTTGTAAAATAACTATTCCGGGAGAAAAAAAAACTGCAAAAATGCTTCAAAACATTCTGCAGGAAACAAAAAACTCCAACAAAAACTCCCCACGGAAGGAGAAACGTTTTCCTCTAGGAAACGCATAGTTTTTGGCCGCCACAATAAACTCTACCTGTTGGACACGTACAGTATAGACCCACGACACACTGTGCCGCAGCCGTCGACGTGGGAGCTCCTACATCTGTAAATCACACCACATTATGACTCTGTTCACACCTGTCTGCAGAACGGCTGCAAGTCAACAATGATCTCCACAGAAAGTTGTAGCAAAGGGTTCGCATTCTGGCTGCACGACTTTGATTTAGCAAAGTGGCCGGGTTGCCGCAGCCATGCAGTCTGCAATCCTACAGCATCCCGTGGAGGAAGGGTCCCTGGGAAATAGCACCGAGCTCCGTGAGCCATGAGATAGTAAAAAAAAAAAAAAAGGACATTTTATGCAAATGGTTATTCGCTTGCTGTTTCGGGCTGGAGATCAAACGGCCGATCTTGGCTCCGGCAGGGACACAATCTGCTTTAATGGCAGAGATGAACTATAAAGCAGGTCGCTGCTACAAGCTCCACAGAAGAAATAATAGTACAAATTCAGGCTTCCATCCTCCCCTGCAAATTGGTCCCAATTTGAAAGACCTATTCAGCAAGAAAAGACATGTAATCTATGCAAATGAGGCTGAGGAATAAAATGGATGTCAGCAGCGAACCCATTATAATCTGACCGGTTAAACGAGAAAAGGTCTCTCGAACGGAGAGCACTTTTTCCGCGGTGATGGGCAATTACCGGAATATAAAGGGGTTAAATTGCACAGTAGGTTCCATTGGGTCGAACGTGTGCCAAAGAACTTTTGCCAATCAGTTTGATGGCTGTAAATCAGACAGAAGGATTTCTTTAGCATTTCCCAGTGTGACGCTTCCATTGTGGCTGCGGCGGCCTCTTTCCGTTGGCGGCAGCGGCGGCGGGCGGGTTAAGGAGCTGATAGCGGTGTCGTTTGCATGTTATTCCTGTATCAATTCGGCACCTGTGAAATCCCAATTTCTCCTGTGTTCCTCTTTTCTTTTTTTTTTTTTATAAGTGATTCAGAAAAAAAAAAAAAATGGCAAAAATCTAATCAAGCAGGTGAAAGGAGAGCTGTCAGGGGGACAGCCAGGCGTGAAACAGAGCCACAGACCTCGGGGGGATTCACTCAGAGCAATTAAATGGAGAGAATTCTCTGCCCGAATCCTCTTCTCGCCGCCGTCTTCCTTCTACAGAGATCCAGACGTTTAGTAAAAGGAGGGAAGAGGCAGAAGAACAAGGTGCTCCCAATTAATATTCACGTCTTCTCCTGTAAAGACACGAGGCAGATACAAGGCAGACGCTCCTAATAAGCAGTTGTATCTGTCCTCAGGATCCGAGCCGGATGACATGGAGATAAAGGTTTAATGTCTCTTCTTCCAGGTCACAGTATAATATCAGGCCATCGGCTGGGCAGGAAAGCTGCGATAATTGCTTCTAGCGCCAGCTATTGGATATTCAATGGCCAAGGATGCCAAGATGCCAACAAGTCCCAACTGGCTGTGGAAATAGTCAGCTCCCACCCAGTTCACCATAGTCCTGGGATGGCCACAGAAGCCATGACATTTGCTTCCAATAGCTTCTATACTAAGTTCATCGTGTCCTGGATGTCAAGTCACCAACAAGTCCCAACTGGACATGGGAAGTAACCACAAAGATCCGAAGTCTGGGCGTTTCTCATCCAGATGACCACCAACCATCACGACCTCCGCTCATCGTTCACTCCAACGTCTGCATCTAGTTACTCAAATAATCAATGATTAAATTTCACAAAGAGGCAAAGAAAAAGCGAAGTCCACTTTGGACAATCTCATATTTTGCATTTAGGTCAAAAGGGAGAAAAAAAAGAAAACCTTCTCTTTCCAACGGTCAAAGGTCTGAGAAGCAAAAGTTCCGCTTGGGTGTCATGCGTGTGTCAGAAGTGACAGACAGTCGCCCTGCAGTTGGTTGCAGGAGATCTCTACGTTTGGCATTACAGACATCTTCTTAGAGGCTGTCTCTAGGACCCAACAACTACCTCCCTCCGGCTAATTAACACCCTGGCCTGGGTGTATAAATACCTGGTGTGTTCTAGAGGGAGGTGCCAGCGATATTCATTACTACCTGTGAAGGCTTTAGCAAGAGCAGTACTTCTTCCTCTCTGGAGCTTGAGGAAGTGTGCGCATTTGTCTGGAGTTGTCTAAAGCTAAGCTACTTCCCGCTGTTTGTCCTTCCTTGTTGTGTTTAGTGGAGATTGACTGACTAGTGCTCATCTTCTCCCTTCCCTAGCTTGATCCATACGCCAGGGAAAGACAGGGCGAGGTACATGTTCGGCGATTGGTGAAGAGCCCTTACAGGGATGTTACCGGAGATAGGGTGACACTAGACCAGACTAGGAGGTCTCCACTCCCCCCCCCTTTCCCTGGAGTCTGGGCTCCCTTTCTCTCTTCCCTTTGTGTTGCACTAAGTCTTTCCCACACCTGGTGTGACATTGGGTTCCCCTTGAGATAATTGGTCATCCATTGCAACCATTGACTCCCCATTATTTCAATGACCAGACTATTAATGGGGAAGTTTCCTATATAGATGAGAAGTAAAATAAATTGATTTCAGTGGATACAATTTGTTGAAAGAGCTAAGACGCAATGCAAGACCCCATACTTTGGCTTTGTGCCTAGAAGGGCATTGGCCGCCATCAATGACCGTGAAAGGAGTTTTTAAGCTTAGAGGAATGGCTGGATTCTTGCCTTTAATTTACTTCCATGATTTTGAATCGAAACAAGCTCTGCCCCTGAGCATCCAAATTGGAAACACCCCCGCAGAACTTCCTTTCCATATAGCCATTCACTAAAGTCCTGAGATGGCCACAGACCCATCACATTCGCTTTCATTATCTTATATTTGGGTGCAATGAACAGTACCATGTTCACCAAGATCTGTAGTCTGGACGTTTCTCATCCAGATGACCATAAACAGATGTAATACCAACAATCACGAACATCCATTCATCATTGTTACTCAAATAATCAATTATGTATTTCACAAAGAGGAAAAGAAAAGGAGAAGTCAACTTTGGACAATCTCATATTTGCATTTAGGTCCCCTGGAGAAAACTAGAAAACCTTCTCGTACCCACGGTCAAAGGTCTGAGAAACAAAAGTTCTTCTTGGGTTCCTCTTGATCTTATTAGTCATCGGCTGAAACTATTGACACGCAAATGGCCAAACTATTACTGGCAAAGTCTTCTGTACAGATGTCAAGTGACATAAATTGATTTTAGTGGATATAATTTGCTGTAAGAGCCAAGACGCAATACAAGACCCCATACTTGGACTTTATGCCTAGAAGGGCTGTGGCTGCCATCATTGTTCCTGCAATTAGTCTTTAAGCCTGGAGGAATTGCCTTTACTTTACCTCCATGATTTGGAATAGAAATAGGCTCTGCCCCTGAGCATCAAGAGTAGAAACGCCCCCGAAGAACTTCTTGCTCAAAAAGTCATTCCCTTTGCATTATAAAAATGGGACATCCTAGGAATTGGAGTCTTGCATTTCCCACCAAAACCCAAAGTATTTTATAGTACCCAGAAATAAAGGCATATAGCAATTCTATCATCCTATGAAGAATGAACAAGATACAAAGCATTGTCAGCCCATAGTGATACTGCATCTCGCCACTGGCCATAGCTGTAGCATTGTACTGGACTCGTGGGCACTGGTCGTAGCTGGGTCATCGCAGTTGACCGCAGTTGGATAAGAACCAACAGAACCCTACTACAATAAAGGGTCCTTGTTATAATGCAGGTCCTTTTTCCTTCTTCGCGCTCTTTCCATGACCCTGGACCAGTTGACTACTCGGGTGATTGCTATTAATGTGGTTCCTCCAAAGGGAAATCCAGTAAAGATTCCCACCAACACAGCCGCATAAGGAATAGGACCAAGTAGGTCTGGACCCCTCTGTACTTGGTGGCTACAGGAGCCTCCTTATGCGTCATAGAGGCACAAACACTTTTTGGTGCTGTAAAAATTTCTGGTCAACTGATGCCCCCCTGTAGCCATAGGCCAGCGCCCCCTAGAATCTTGCTGGTTTGTCTATGTTTCACAAGGTTTCTGAGAAAGCCAAGAAACAAGAGAAATAGAAAACGGATCTCCGCAGTGGACAGATCAGGACCAGAACCTACCTACACCCTCTCAGAGATCCCTGTGGGCTCCTCATGATGTAGATGTTGGGCCCCGCTGCCTGGATGGTGCAACACAAGATGATTTCTCTATCATAGCGAAGACATATTTTGCTTTTTGGAGATTTCGTGCCTCCCCTCCCCCCAAGAAGATCGAGGAGTGGAGCGTTCTTGTTAGACTCCCCATTGAGTGCAATACATGAAGATGATCTGCCGCCTGCGCCGCTCTATTACCGTCAACATCTCAGCAGCACTGTCCCGAAATCACCCAAATATTCAACAGCCGCTTACATAGTGTGGGCAATGTGTTACTGATATGAGGAGAGCGCGCGGGAGAGGAGGAGGAGAGCTCGCGGGAGAGGAGGAGGAGAGCTCGCGGGAGAGGAGAAGAGCGCGCGGGAGAGAAGAAGAGTGCGCGGGAGAGGAGGAGAAGAGCACGGGGGAGGAAGAGAGCGCACGGGGGATCTGGAGAGCATGCGATGGAGGAGAGCGCGTGGGAGAGGAGGAGAGCACGCTGGGGAGGAGGCGAGCGCGCGCGGGGGAGCTGGAGAGCACGCGGGGGAGGAAGAGAGCGCACGGGGGGAGCTGGAGAGCTCGCGGGAGAGCATGCGAGGGAGAAGGAGAGCGCGTGGGAGAGGAAGAGAGCACGCTGGGGAGGAGGAGAGAGCGCGTGGGGGAGGAGAGCGTGGAGGAGGAGGAGGAGGAGAGCGCGCGCGGGGGAGGACGAGGAGAGCGTGCGGGAGCCGAGCATCATACAAACCGGGGGCTGCAGGGGCTCTGCACCACTCACACAACCAAAACTGCATGAGGGGGCGATGTCCACTCTGCGGTGCTGATCATCCGCCCCAACCCCTCCTACATACATCTGCACCACTGCCAATACCTGTAGTAGATGTCACCACAGATAACACTGTGATTACTCTCTGAGTACAGATAATGTAGTAGATGTCACCTGCAGTCCTATGTAACACCACAGATAACACAGTTATATCTCTCTGAGTACAGATAATGTAGTAGATGTCACCTGCAGTCCTATGTAACACCACAGATAACACAGTGATAACTCTCTGAGTACAGATAATGTAGTAGATGTCACCTGCAGTCCTATGTAACACCACAGATAACACAGTGATAACTCTCTGAGTGCAGATAATGTTGTAGATGTCACCTGCAGTCCTATGTAACACCACAGATAACACATTGATCAGTCTCTGAGTACAGATAATGTAGTAGATGTCACCTGCAGTCCTATGTAACACCACAGATAACACAGTGATAACTCTCTGAGTACAGATAATGTAGTAGATGTCACCTGCAGTCCTATGTAACACCACAGATAACACAGTGATAACTCTCTGAGTACAGATAATGTAGTAGATGTCACCTGCAGTCCTATGTAACACCACAGATAACACAGTGATAACTCTCTGAGTACAGATAATGTAGTAGATGTCACCTGCAGTCCTATGTAACACCACAGATAACAGTGATAACTTTCTGAGTACAGATAATGTAGTAGATGTCACCTGCAGTCCTATGTAACACCACAGATAACACAGTGATAACTCCCTGAGTACAGATAATGCAGTAGATGTCACCTGCAGTCCTATGTAAAACCACAGATAACACAGTGATAACTCTCTGAGTACAGATAATGTAGTAGATGTCACCTGCAGTCCTATGTAACACCACAGATAACACAGTGATAACTCTCTGAGTACAGATAATGTAGTAGATGTCACCTGCAGTCCTATGTAACACCACAGATAACACAGTTATATCTCTCTGAGTACAGATAATATAGTAGATGTCATCTGCAGTCCTATGTAACACCACAGATAACACAGTGATAACTCTCTGAGTACAGATAATGTAGTAGATGTCACCTGCAGTCCTATGTAACACCACAGATAACACAGTGATAACTCTCTGAGTACAGATAATGTAGTAGATGTCACCTGCAGTCCTATGTAACACCACAGATAACAGTGATAACTTTCTGAGTACAGATAATGTAGTAGATGTCACCTGCAGTCCTATGTAACACCACAGATAACACAGTGATAACTCCCTGAGTACAGATAATGCAGTAGATGTCACCTGCAGTCCTATGTAACACCACAGATAACACAGTGATAACTCTCTGAGTACAGATAATGCAGTAGATGTCACCTGCAGTCCTATGTAACACCACAGATAACACAGTGATAACTCTCTGAGTACAGATAATGTAGTAGATGTCACCTGCAGTCCTATGTAACACCACAGATAACACAGTGATAACTCTCTGAGTACAGATAATGCAGTAGATGTCACCTGCAGTCCTATGTAACACCACAGATAACACAGTGATAACTCTCTGAGTACAGATAATGCAGTAGATGTCACCTGCAGTCCTATGTAACTCCACAGATAGCACAGTGATAACTCTCTGAGTACAGATAATGTAGTAGATGTCACCTGCAGTCCTATGTAACACCACAGACTTGTGGTACTTGGGATCGGAGGGCCGCTCTATGAAGAACTGATAATTCTGCGCTTGTAGAATGGAAACTAATTGGAATCTGCTCATGTTGGTGCTTGGTGCTCTCCCCTCGGGTACGTGAGAGGTTAATGGCTACTTAACCAAAGGCCAAGATGATAATTCTGATAATTTCCTTACACTCGTCTTCATATTAATAATGTCGGTGGCTCTTCAGGTGTCAACTCAGCTGCTGCAGAATCTGCAGAGACAGGGACATGAGGATCACAGCCAAGACCCCATGGAGGAAGGGGACGGGACCCCAAACAGAGGAACCAGAGTCTCCAGAGGAGATAAGTGCAATCCCAATTACCTTGGTGGCCATCAGTCTAGACCGGCGTCCAGAAGCCATCACCACACAGAGCTTAGAGATAAGACTGGGACACTAAGTAGTCAAGACACCGATGACCTGATTGTGGGGTCACAAGACGAAAACCAAATAGTCTATGGACACCTCCACAAAGCTGCTGGAAGAGGTGCACAGCACAGGTCCAACCCAACAACCACCGCAGTGTTCATGGTGCTCCTGGGTCAAGGGTCTAACCTTGTGCCAAAGGCGAATAGAGCATCTGGCATTGCGAGAACCTTATCCACCAAGCCTCTGACTCCCGTAAAGTTCATGGTGCGCCTGACAAGGGTTAATAGAGCTGCAGGCAGAGCAATAACCCTACCCATCAGGTCCACATCCCATGCAATGTTCGTGGAGTACCTGACAAGGGTTAGTAGATCTCCTGGCAGAGCAATAACCCTACCCATCAGGTCCACACCCCAAGTGATGTTCATGGAGCACCTGACAAGGGTTAGTAGATCTCCTGGCAGAGCAATAACCCTACCCATCAGGTCCACACCCCAAGTGATGTTCATGGAGCACCTGACAAGGGTTAGTAGATCTCCTGGCAGAGCAATAACCCTACCCATCAGGTCCACACCCCAAGTGATGTTCATGGAGCACCTGACAAGGGTTAGTAGATCTCCTGGCAGAGCAATAACCCTACCCATCAGGTCCACATCCCATGCAATGTTCATGGAGCACCAGACAATGTTTTTTGATCTTCTGGCATAGCAATAACCCTACCCATCAGGTCCACATCCCATGTGATGTTCATGGAGCACCAGACAATGTTTTTTGATCTTCTGGCATAGCAATAACTCTACCCTCAGGTCCACATCTTTGATGTTTTGATGCAGCTGGAAAGAGTCTGAAGATATAGCTGGCACAGGACAGAACCCATTGTCATAAAACTTAGTCCAGGTGGTACTTGGCTCTACTTTACAAACTGCTGCAAAGTTGATGCCCCTACACAAGTCTGATGATCTGGCCAAACAGCCAGCATCCTCCGCAATGTTCATGGTGCGCTTGGCACAATAAGGGTTCTACCCTGTCTCATGGCTGGCACCTCATCTTGCAAAGCAATGACCCTACCTATCAAATCCCATTTTTCTGCAAGGTTCTCGGTGCCGCTGGCCAGGATGTTCTAGCCGAACGTAAAGTCACAGTCAACAGTTGGCACTCATAAGGCATTGACATTTCCAAGGACCTACCAAGGAAAGCCCTGCAAGGTTCATGGTGCAGGTAGGAAAGAAGAATCTGCTCTTTTGAGACCAGAAATTAATGGCCACACTCTTTCAGAAACAGCGCCACTCTTGTCCATGGGCTGTTTCAGGTATTGCAGCTATGCTATGACTTATTGATTCTCTCCATAATCATAAACCTGAAGTAATATAAGCATAATATATTTGCTGAGAAATCTCTAAAGTATAAAGGGTCAACCCTCTCCTGCAGTCCTCGGGGGCTATTTGCAGTAAATTACTGTGTGATCAGATTGAAAGCTGTCAATCATCTATAATATGTGGGGATATGATTGAAAGGTCTGTGCTCATGCTCTGCGGTCTGGTAATGCATCTTAGAGAAGGTCCTGTGTACTGAGGGTGCAGATGGTATTCAGCAGGTACAGAAGAAACATTCAGCTGCACAATTGACACATTTATTGTCTCCAGAGCCTTAAAGGGAATGTGTCATCAGAAAATGATATATAATATATAATGTAATTGTTGTGTTAAATATTTATATGTTTATCCTTTGAACAATGTTTTTTTCTATATCACAAAATAGAATTCTTGCAATTCTCACACCGGCCACTGGGGCTTTTATTAGACTTTAACTTCCTGTTGTTACAGGAAATGCACATGCGCATTAGCTGCAATGAACAGAGTCTCACCCTATCTATTGTACTGAAGCATCTAAAGAGCGTGTGCCATGGTCATTGTTAAAGGGATATTGCCACAATGGCATTATTTTTCACAAAGCAGTCAATGCAGTTATTATACAGAGTAAGACCAACATAAAGTTTCTTTCTTGTACCTTTTGTCTTTTTTCATCTCTGTCTGTCCCTCAGAGCCTCCAACTTCACATAGCTGAATGGATGATCCTCTTTGTATCTGCTAAAACTACATTTCCCTGCAGCACCTGCTTCCCCTCAGTGCTGCAGACCCCTCCCACCTCCCATGTGCTCCTGTTATCATCAAGCTAATGTAAGTGTAGGATTCACCTTCTGCCTCTGCACTGTCTGCTCCTGTACAGCATCCTACCTGACAGATATCATCTTCTGCCGTCTACATCAGTATACCTGTCTGTGCTGGTTTTACATCATCGTTAGCTGGTTCTCGCAGAGCTCAACTCTCCTGCAATATTCCTCAATGGAGCTTGTAATAAACTAGGCAGCACAGAGCTGTTATTCGTTGCCTACTCCTGACAAATCAGTGATATGAAACTGCAAAAAGGGGCTATTGATGCATATGTCAGAGGATTATCTTCTGCCATATGGCAGGGAGGGAAAAGAGGTGAGCTGTGCCATCACCTATTGTGAATGGTGGATCCTGTGTTATCAGCTGTATATAGAGGTGTTATCAGTCGTTGTACAGGAGGAGGAGGTGAGCTGTGACATCACCTATTGTGAATGGTGGATCCTGTGTTATCAGCTGTATATAGAGGTGTTATCAAGTCATTGTACAGGAGGAGGAGGAGGTGAGCTGAGACATCCCCTATTGTGAATGGTGGATCCTGTGTTATCAGCTGTATATAGAGGTGTTATCAAGTCATTGTACAGGAGGAGGAGGAGGTGAGCTGTGACATCCTCTATTGTGATTGGCGGATCTTGCATTATCCGTTGTGTATAGAGCAGCTACCTGTCATGCAATCTTGCCTGTGATGATAAGGAGCTTGCTGAAGACTCTTTCTAAAAAAAACTGGAAATATAAGTCTAACAAAGTCACAGTGTGAAAACTACACGATCTCTCATTTTGTTTTTTTAATAAAGATTAAGATAAAAAATGAATAAAAAAATACATGAAATGTAAAAACTAGATTTAAACAATAGTCTATTTTCTGACAACACATTCCCTGTACGGAGTCCTCAGTCCGCTATTATGTTCCTCCATCAGAGCTGCACATACAGAATAATTACAGCTTGACTTGACAGTTTGTCACCGGGGTCAATAGACTCCATGTGGCTACTGGTCTCTGAGCGGTGAGCACTGATACAGCAGGGCACGAGTAACGCCTGGCACCGGGTGAGGGCCGACACCGCCTGGCACCGGGTGAGGGCTGACACCGCCTGGCACCGGGTGAGGGCTGACACCGCCTGGCACCGGGTGATGGCCGACACCGCCTGGCACCGGGTGATGGCCGACGCCGCCTGGCACCGGGTGATGGCCGGCGCCGCCTGGCACCGGGTGATGGCCGGCGCCGCCTGGCACCGGGTGAGGGCCGACGCCGCCTGGCACCGGGTGAGGGCCGACACCGCCTGGCACCGGGTGAGGGCTGACACCGGGTGAGGGCCGACACCGCCTGGCACTGGGTGAGGGCCGACACTGCCTGGCACCGAGTGAGGGCTGACACCGGGTGAGGGCCGACACCGCCTGGCACCGGGTGAGGGCCGACACTGCCTGGCACCGGGTGAGGGCTGACACCGCCTGGCACCGGGTGAGGGCCGGCGCCGCCTGGCACCGGGTGATGGCCGGCGCCGCCTGGCACCGGGTGATGGCCGGCGCCGCCTGGCACCGGGTGAGGGCCGGCGCCGCCTGGCACCGGGTGAGGGCCGACGCCGCCTGGCACCGGGTGAGGGCCGAACGCCGCCTGGCACCGGGTGAGGGCTGACACCGGGTGAGGGCCGACACCGCCTGGCACCGGGTGAGGCTGGCACTGGGTGAGGGCCGACACCGCCTGGCACTGGGTGAGGGCCGACACCGCCTGGCACCGGGTGAGGCTGGCACTGGGTGAGGGCCGACACCGCCTGGCACTGGGTGAGGGCCGACACCGCCTGGCACCGGGTGAGGCTGGCACTGGGTGAGGGCCGACACCGCCTGGCACTGGGTGAGGGCTGACACCGCCTGGCACTGGGTGAGGGCCGACACCGCCTGGCACTGGGTGAGGGCTGACACCGCCTGGCCTCCTCCCTGTTAGCCGCTGCACATACAAGTGCACAGCAAGCCTGCGGCCATCATACAGTGGCGGCTCCTGCGTCCAGATCACATAACAACCATCTACAAATCATCCTTTATTTCCATTCCCTGACAGCAAGCATGAACGACACAGCCATATATCTGCCATAACAACAAAACCACCGACAGGTGATATGCATAACACTGATTATCTGCTGAGAACCCGCAGAGCATCGCAGCTATGATAGAAGGGGGACAGGACATGCAGAGCATCGCAGCTATGATAGAAAGGAGTCAGGACAGGCAGAGCATCGCAGCTATGACAGAAAGGAGTCAGGACACGCAGAGCATCGCAGCTATGATAGAAGGGGGTCAGAATATGCAGAACATCGCAGCTATGATAGAAGGGGGTCAGAATATGCAGAACATCGCAGCTGTGATAGAAGGGAGTCAGGACACGCAGAGCATCGCAGCTATGATAGAAAGGAGTCAGGACACACAGAGCATCGCAGCTGTGATAGAAAGGAGTCAGGACACGTAGAGCATCGCAACTATGATAGAAAGGAATCAGGACATGCAGAGCATCGCAGCTATAATAGAAAGGTGTCAGGACACGCAGAGCATCGCAGCTATGATAGAAGGGGGACAGGACATGCAGAGCATCGCAGCTATGATAGAAAGGAGTCAGGACAGGCAGAGCATCGCAGCTATGACAGAAAGGAGTCAGGACACGCAGAGCATCGCAGCTATGATAGAAAGGTGTCAGGACACGCAGAGCATCGCAGCTATGATAGAAAGGAATCAGGACATGCAGAGCATCGCAGCTATAATAGAAAGGTGTCAGGACACGCAGAGCATCGCAGCTATGATAGAAGGGGGACAGGACATGCAGAGCATCGCAGCTGTGATAGAAAGGAGTCAGGACAGGCAGAGCATCGCAGCTATGACAGAAAGGAGTCAGGACACGCAGAGCATCGCAGCTATGATAGAAAGGTGTCAGGACACGCAGAGCATCGCAGCTATGATAGAAAGGAATCAGGACATGCAGAGCATCGCAGCTATAATAGAAAGGTGTCAGGACACGCAGAGCATCGCAGCTATGATAGAAGGGGGACAGGACATGCAGAGCATCGCAGCTATGATAGAAAGGAGTCAGGACAGGCAGAGCATCGCAGCTATGACAGAAAGGAGTCAGGACAGGCAGAGCATCGCAGCTATGATAGAAAGGAGTCAGGACACGCAGAGCATCGCAGCTATGATAGAAAGGAGTCAGGACACGCAGAGCATCGCAGCTATGACAGAAAGGAGTCAGGACACGCAGAGCATCGCAGCTATGATAGAAAGGTGTCAGGACACGCAGAGCATCGCAGCTATGATAGAAAGGAATCAGGACATGCAGAGCATCGCAGCTATAATAGAAAGGTGTCAGGACACGCAGAGCATCGCAGCTATGATAGAAGGGGGACAGGACATGCAGAGCATCGCAGCTATGATAGAAAGGAGTCAGGACAGGCAGAGCATCGCAGCTATGACAGAAAGGAGTCAGGACAGGCAGAGCATCGCAGCTATGATAGAAAGGAGTCAGGACACGCAGAGCATCGCAGCTATGATAGAAAGGAGTCAGGAGACATTGTAGCAGTGTAGTTCGCAGTATCTGGCGGGTGGTTTATGGAGGGTATTGGATAACGGGGTCTCCTGCATTACTGATCTGTAATTTCTAGTGGATGGTGATGGGACCTCGGCTCCGGCCGCTGACACTGGAAGAACAATGAAACCATCAAACTATCCAGTGTCATATCCAGAGTGTCTCCACTCACAAGGTCGGCGGCCTCAGCTCTGAACGGCCATAAACTAATTCTGCCATCGCCCGCCTGCAATTGATGAATAATAACCGCTAACAAGCTCCGGTATGACAGATTGGGAATGGGACCTTCTATTACTGCTCCTCTGGGACCGGCCAGGACGGACAGACTCCAAGTGACAAATGACACAGCCGGAGGAGGGGGGGACGGCCATGGCCATTACTCTCCGGCCGCCGCTCAGCTATACCGGAGCATATAGGGTCCAGAAGAGAAAACGCCCGCAGGCGTCGCTCTATGGTAAATTGCCTTCACTCTGCTGCTGATATAATAGATATGGACCCCGGAGGAAGGACCGGTGGGCTGCAGTCATTTAAAGGAGCAATGCAGCGAAGACGGAAAATTCCATGATTTCAATCAGTGACCGCAGAGTTATATAATATTACATATAATGCCCCAATCCTCAGTATCCGGGGATATAATGCCCCAATCCTCAGTATCCGGGGATATAATGCCCCAATCCTCAGTATCCGGGGATATAATGCCCCAATCCTCAGTATCCGGGGATATAATGCCCCAATCCTCATTATCCGGGGATATAATGCCCCAATCCTCAGTATCAGGTGATATAATGCCCCAATCATCAGTATCCGGTGATATAATGCCCCAATCCTCAGTATCAGGTGATATAATGCCCCAATCCTCATTATCCGGGGATATAATGCCCCAATCCTCATTATCCGGGGATATAATGCCCCAATCCTCAGTATCAGGTGATATAATGCCCCAATCATCAGTATCCGGTGATATAATGCCCCAATCCTCAGTATCCGGTGATATAATGCCCCAATCCTCAGTATCCGGGGATATAATGTTCCAATCCTCAGTATCCGGTGATATAATGTTCCAATCCTCAGTATCCGGGGATATAATGCCCCAATCATCAGTATCAGGTGATATAATGCCCCAATCCTCAGTATCCGGTGATATAATGCCCCAATCCTCAGTATCCGGTGATATAATGCCCCAATCCTCAGTATCCGGTGATATAATGTTCCAATCCTCAGTATCCGGGGATATAATGCCCCAATCCTCAGCATCCGGGGATATAATGCCCCAATCCTCAGTATCCGGTGATATAATGCCCCAATCCTCAGCATCCGGTGATATAACGCCCCAATCCTCAGTATCCGGTGATATAATGCCCCAATCCTCAGTATCAGGTGATATAATGCCCCAATCATCAGTATCCGGTGATATAATGCCCCAATCCTCCATATCAGGTGATATAATGCCCCAATCATCAGTATCCGGGGATATAATGCCCCAATCCTCAGCATCCGGTGATATAATGCCCCAATCATCAGTATCCGGTGATATAATGCCCCAATCCTCAGTATCCGGGGATATAATGTCCCAATCCTCAGTATCCGGTGATATAATGCCCCAATCCTCAGCATCCGGGGATATAATGCCCCAATCCTCAGCATCCGGGGAAATAATGCCCCAATCCTCAGCATCCGGGGATATAATGCCCCAATCCTCAGTATCCGGTGATATAATGCCCCAATCCTCAGTATCCGCGGATATAATGCCCCAATCATCAGTATCAGGTGATATAATGCCCCAATCATCAGTATCCGGGGATATAATGCCCCAATCATCAGTATCCGGGGATATAATGCCCCAATCCTCAGTATCCGGTGATATAATGCCCCAATCCTCAGTATCCGCGGATATAATGCCCCAATCATCAGTATCAGGTGATATAATGCCCCAATCATCAGTATCCGGGGATATAATGCCCCAATCATCAGTATCAGGTGATATAACGCCCCAATCCTCAGCATCCGGTGATATAATGCCCCAATCCTCAGTATCCGGGGATATAATGTCCCAATCCTCAGTATCCGGTGATATAATGCCCCAATCCTCAGTATCCGGGGATATAATGCCCCAATCATCAGTATCCGGGGATATAACGCCCCAATCCTCAGTATCCGGTGATATAATGCCCCAATCCTCAGTATCCGGTGATATAATGTCCCAATCCTCAGTATCCGGTGATATAATGCCCCAATCCTCAGTATCCGGTGATATAACGCCCCAATCCTCAGTATCCGGTGATATAACGCCCCAATCCTCAGTATCCAGTGATATAATGCCCCAATCCTCAGTATCAGGTGATATAATGCCCCAATCCTCAGTATCAGGTGATATAATGCCCCAATCCTCAGTATCAGGTGATATAATGCCCCAATCCTCAGTATCCGGTGATATAATGCCCCAATCATCAGTATCAGGTGATATAATGCCCCAATCATCAGTATCAGGTGATATAATGCCCCAATCCTCAGTATCAGGTGATATAATGCCCCAATCCTCAGTATCAGGTGATATAATGCCCCAATCCTCAGTATCCAGTGATATAATGCCCCAATCATCAGTATCCGGTGATATAATGCCCCAATCCTCAGTATCCGGGGATATAATGCCCCAATCCTCAGTATCAGATGATATAATGCCCCAATCCTCAGTATCCGGTGATATAATGCCCCAATCCTCAGTATCCGGTGATATAATGCCCCAATCATCAGTATCAGGTGATATAATTCCCCAATCCTCAGTATCCGGGGATATAATGCCCCAATCATCAGTATCGGGGATATAATGGGCCAATCCTCAGTATCCGGGGATATAATGCCCCAATCCTCTGTATCCGGGGATATAATGCCCCAATCCTCAGTATCCGGTCATAAAATGCCCCAATCCTCAGTATCCGGTGATATAATGCCCCAATCCTCAGTATCCTGGGATATAATGCCCCAATCCACAGTATCCGGAGATATAATGCCCCAATCCTCAGTATCCGGGGATATAATGCCCCAATCCTCAGTATCCGGGGATATAATGCCCCAATCCTCAGTATCCGGCGATATAATGCCCCAATCCTCAGTATCAGGTGATATAATGCCCCAATCATCAGTATCAGGTGATATAATGCCCCAATCCTCAGTATCCGGTGATATAATCCCCCAATCTTCGGTGATATAATGCCCCAATCCTCAGTTTCCGGGGATATAATGCCCCAATCCTCAGTATCCGGTGATATAATGCCCCAATCATCAGTATCAGGTGATATAACGCCCCAATCCTCAATATCCGGTGATATAATGCCCCAATCCTCAGTATCCGGTGATATAATTCCCCAATCCTCAATATCCGGTGATATAATGCCCCAATCCTCAGTATACGGTCATATAATGCCCCAATCCTCAGTCCGGGGATATAATGCCCCAATCATCAGTATCAGGTCATATAATGCCCCAATCCACAGTATCCGGAGATATAATGCCCCAATCCTCTGTATCCGGGGATATAATGCCCCAATCCTCAGTATCCGGTCATATAATGCCCCAATCCTCAGTATCCGGTGATATAATGCCCCAATCCTCAGTATCCGGGGATATAATGCCCCAATCATCAGTATCAGGTGATATAATGCCCCAATCCACAGTATCCGGAGATATAATGCCCCAATACTCAGTATCCGGGGATATAATGCCCCAATCCTCAGTATCCGGGGATATAATGCCCCAATCCTCAGTATCCGGCGATATAATGCCCCAATCCTCAGTATCAGGTGATATAATGCCCCAATTATCAGTATCAGGTGATATAATGCCCCAATCCTCAGTATCAGGTGATATAATGCCCCAATCATCAGTATCAGGTGATATAATGCCCCAATCCTCAGTATCAGGTGATATAATGCCCCAATCATCAGTATCAGGTGATATAACGCCCCAATCCTCAGTATCCGGTGATATAATGCCCCAATCCTCAGTATCAGGTGATATAATGCCCCAAACCTCAGTATCCGGGGATATAATGCCCCAATCCTCAGTATCCGGTGATATAATGCCCCAGTCCTCAGTATCCGGTGATATAATGCCCCAATCATCAGTATCCGGTGATATAATGCCCCAATCCTCAGTATCAGGTGATATAATGCCCCAATCCTCAGTATCCGGTGATATAATGCCCCAATCCTCAGTATCCGGGGATATAATGCCCCAATCATCAGTATCCGGTGATATAATGCCCCAATCCTCAGTATCAGGTGATATAATGCCCCAATCCTCAGTATCAGGTGATATAATGCCCCAATCCTCAGTATCCGGTGATATAATGCCCCAATCCTCAGTATCCGGGGATATAATGCCCCAATCATCAGTATCCGGTGATATAATGCCCCAATCCTCAGTATCAGGTGATATAATGCCCCAATCCTCGGTGATCAGTGATATGGAGAAATATATGGAGGGACAGTACAGATCTGGATAATGACCTTTTTATACATATTCCTGCAACGGTGACAAAGGGAAATTCTCTATGTCTAGAGGGAGAAGGTTTAATCATAAGCACAGACAGTGATTCTTTACTGTTAGAGCAGTGACACTATGGATTCTTTACTGTACGAGCAGAGACACTATGGATTCTTTACTGTACGAGCAGTGACACTATGGATTCTTTACTGTTAGAGCAGTGACACAATAGATTCTTTACTGTACGAGCAGAGACACTATGGATTCTTTACTGTACGAGCAGTGACACTATGGATTCTTTACTGTTAGAGCAGTGACACTATGGATTCTTTACTGTAAGAGCAGTGACACTATGGATTCTTTACTGTACGAGCAGTGACACAATAGATTCTTTACTGTAAGAGCAGTGACACTATGGATTCTTTACTGTACGAGCAGTGACACTATGGATTCTTTACTGTAAGAGCAGTGACACTATGGATTCTTTACTGTACGAGCAGTGACACAATAGATTCTTTACTGTGCGAGCAGAGACACTATAGATTCTTTACTGTACGAGCAGTGACACTATGGATTCTTTACTGTAAGAGCAGTGACACTATGGATTCTTTACTGTACGAGCAGTGACACTATGGATTCTTTACTGTTAGAGCAGTGACACTATGGGTTCTTTACTGTAAGAGCAGTGAGACTATGGATTCTTTACTGTTAGAGCAGTGACACTATGGATTCTTTACTGTACAAGCAGTGACACTATGGATTCTTTACTGTTAGAGCAGTGACAGTATGGATTCTTTACTGTAAGAGCAGTGACACTATGGATTCTTTACTGTACGAGCAGTGACACTATGGATTCTTTACTGTTAGAGGAGTGACACTATGGATTCTTTACTGTAAGAGCAGTGAGACTATGGATTCTTTACTGTTAGAGCAGTGACACTATGGATTCTTTACTGTACAAGCAGTGACACTATGGATTCTTTACTGTTAGAGCAGTGACAGTATGGATTCTTTACTGTAAGAGCAGTGATACTATGGATTCTTTACTGTACGAGCAGTGACACAATAGATTCTTTACTGTACGAGCCATGATACTATGGATTATTTACTGTTAGAGCAGTGACACTATGGATTCTTTACTGTACGAGCAGTGATACTATGGATTCTTTACTGTAAGAGCAGTGACACTATGGATTCTTTACTGTACGAGCAGTGACACAATAGATTCTTTACTGTTAGAGCAGTGACACTATTGATTCTTTACTGTAAGAGCAGTGACACTATTGATTCTTTACTGTTAGAGCAGTGACACTATGGATTCTTTACTGTAAGAGCAGTGAGACTATGGATTATTTACTGTTAGAGCAGTGACACTATGGATTCTTTACTGTACGAGCAGTGACACTATGGATTCTTTACTGTTAGAGCAGTGACAGTATGGATTCTTTACTGTAAGAGCAGTGACACTATGGATTCTTTACTGTACGAGCAGTGACACAATAGATTCTTTACTGTGCGAGCAGTGACACTATAGATTCTTTACTGTACGAGCAGTGATACTATGGATTATTTACTGTTAGAGCAGTGACACTATGGATTCTTTACTGTAAGAGCAGTGACACTATGGATTCTTTACTGTATGAGCAGTGACACAATAGATTCTTTACTGTGCGAGCAGTGACACTATAGATTCTTTACTGTGCGAGCAGAGACACTATAGATTCTTTACTGTACGAGCAGTGATACTATGGATTATTTACTGTTAGAGCAGTGACACTATGGATTCTTTACTGTAAGAGCAGTGACACTATGGATTCTTTACTGTACGAGCAGTGACACTATAGATTCTTTACTGTGCGAGCAGTGACACTATGGATTCTTTACTGTAAGAGCAGTGACACTATGGATTCTTTACTGTACGAGCAGTGACACTATGGATTCTTTACTGTTAGAGCAGTGACACTATTGATTCTTTACTGTTAGAGCAGTTAGACTATGGATTCTTTACTGTTAGAGCAGTGACACTATGGATTCTTTACTGTACGAGCAGTGACACTATGGATTCTTTACTGTTAGAGCAGTGACAGTATGGATTCTTTATTGTACGAGCAGTGACACAATAGATTCTTTACTGTACGAGCAGTGACACTATGGATTCTTTACTGTACGAGCAGTGACAGTATGGATTCTTTACTGTAAGAGCAGTGACACTATGGATTCTTTATTGTACGAGCAGTGACACAATAGATTCTTTACTGTGCGAGCAGTGACACTATAGATTCTTTACTGTGCGAGCAGAGACACTATAGATTCTTTACTGTACGAGCAGTGATACTATGGATTATTTACTGTTAGAGCAGTGACACTATGGATTCTTTACTGTAAGAGCAGTGACACTATAGATTCTTCACTGTGCGAGCAGTGACACTATGGATTCTTTACTGTACGAGCAGTGACACTATGGATTCTTTACTGTACGAGCAGTGACACTATGGATTCTTTACTGTAAGAGCAGTGACACTATGGATTCTTTACTGTACGAGCAGTGACACTATGGATTCTTTACTGTTAGAGCAGTGACACTATGGATTCTTTACTGTAAGAGCAGTGAGACTATGGATTCTTTACTGTTAGAGCAGTGACACTATGGATTCTATACTGTACGAGCAGTGACACTATGGATTCTTTACTGTACGAGCAGTGACACTATGGATTCTTTACTGTTAGAGCAGTGACACTATGGATTCTTTACTGTTAGAGCAGTGACACTATGGATTCTATACTGTTAGAGCAGTGACACTATGGATTCTTTACTGTTAGAGCAGTGACACTATGGATTCTATACTGTAAGAGCAGTGACACTATGGATTCTATACTGTTAGAGCAGTGAGATTCTTTACTGTAAGAGCAGTGAGACTATGGATTCTTTACTGTTAGAGCAGTGACACTATGGATTCTATATTGTTAGAGCAGTAACACTATGGATTCTTTACTGTTAGAGCAGTGAGATTCTTTACTGTTAGAGCAGTGAGACTGTTGAAGTTTCTGTCACATGATGTTGTAATAGTTTATTCACTAATATAGTTCTAGGAGGTCTGGATGCCTTTCTAGATAATATATTACAGATTATGGGACAATGATCCAGCGAACTCGTCTGATTGCTTATGTGGAGTTAGGAAGGAACCTTTTCCCTAAGGCCACGACCCCACTATCAGTATTCGGTCAGTGTTTGTTCCTCACCTGGTTTTGGCTCCCATTATTGAGAAAAATCAGAGAAAAGGTAGAATAGAAACAAGTCACCAATTCTGCATTTATCACCCACTCCTGGTTTTGGCTCCCACTCCTGAGAAAAAATACTGACCGAATACTGATAGTGGGGCCGTGGCCTAATATGGGCAATTCACCTCGGCTTGAACTGACATTGTACACTAAGAGCACAGCCTTGTAGAGGAAATCGCCCCTATAAATACCGCACCATTATTGCTGTAATTGTTGTCTCCGTTACGCAGAAACGAAACTTTAATCAAATATGCAAATGATCTGCTCAGTGCACTCTGGGTGTGGCCAGAAGGCCCAATACATTATTCTTCCCTCTGGTTTTCCATACTCCCACCTTCCTCACTGGTGATTGACAGCACTGGCTTGTCTGCACTGATGGAGCAATAATGGTGCCATATTTATAGGGACGATATCCTCTATAGGGCCGTGGCTTAGTTTTGAGCTGACACTCCCTTTAACGCTCCTCTCTTCACCATCTTGAGCTGATCCGCTGTAAAGAGCCTCAGGCTATTCCCCCAGCCTGGTCAGTATTCTCAAGTTTCAGGGTGGATTTGATTCTTTTATTTCCAGTGTTACAGCAGTGACTGATTTTTGTTACTTTGTTGCAGTCACCAGTTGCTAATTGTTGATACGGAGGTATCGGGCTTCAGTCGCCCCCAGGACTTGAGAGGATGGCAATTCTATAAAGGGCATTTAACTGCTTGGAGCAGAAGCTGCTGCAGATTTAGCACTGGAGTCAGGGGCGGACAGACCAATGGTGCAGCCTGTACAGTCGCAAGGGGACCCAGAGGTTGGGGGCCACTACCACCTCCATAGCTGGTGGAATTCTGCATACTGCTGAGCGACTGGACTGCACAGGCCCCATGTACCGTTCTGGCACAGGGGCCTCCTGCCTGTGTCTGTCCCTGCCTGGAGCTGTCTCTGGCCTCCTGCCTGGAGCCGTCTCTGGCCTCCTGCCTGTGTCTGCCCCTGCCTGGAGCTGTCTCTGACCACCTGCCTGTGTCTGCCCCTGCCTGGAGCTGTCTCTGGACTCCTGCCTGTGTCTGCCCCTGCCTGGAGTTGTCTCTGGCCTCCTGCCTGTGTCTGCCCCTGCCTGGAGCGGTGTCTGACCTCCTGCCTGTGTCTGCCCCTGCCTGGAGCTGTCTCTGACCACCTGCCTGTGTCTGCCCCTGCCTGGAGCAGTGTCTGACCTCCTGCCAGTGTCTGCCCCTGCCTGGAGCTGTCTCTGGCCTCCTGCCCGTGTCTGCCCCTGCCTGGAGCAGTGTCTGACCACCTGCCTGTGTCTGCCCCTGCCTGGAGCTGTCTCTGACCACCTGCCTGTGTCTGCCCCTGCCTGTAGCTGTCTCTGATCTCCTGCCTGTGTCTGCCCCTGCCTGGAGCTGTCTGTGGCCTCCTGCCTGTGTCTGCCCCTACCTGGAGCTGTCTCTGACCTCCTGCCTGTGTATGCCCCTGTTTGGAGCAGTGTCTGACCTCCTGCCTGTGTCTGCCCCTGCCTGGAGCGGTGTCTGACCTCCTGCCCGTGTCTGTCCCTGCCTGGAGCTGTCTCTGGCCTCCTGCCTGTGTCTGCCCCTGCCTGGAGCTGTCTCTGACCACCTGCCTGTGTCTGCCCTTGCCTAGAGCTGTCTCTGGCCTCCTGCCTGTGTCTGCCCCTGCCTGGAGCTGTCTCTCACCACCTGCCTGTGTCTGCCCTTGCCTAGAGCTGTCTCTGGCCTCCTGCCTGTGTCTGCCTCTGCCTTGAGCTGCTGTCTCTGACCTCCTGCCTGTGTCTGCCCCTGCCTGGAGCTGTCTCTGGACTCCTGCCTGTGTCTGCCCCTGCCTGGAGCGGTCTCTGGCCTCCTGCCTGTGTCTGCCCCTGCCTGGAGCGATGTTGACCTCCTGCCTGTGTCTGCCCCTGCCTGGAGCTGTCTCTGACCACCTGCCTGTGTCTGCCCCTGCCTGGAGCAGTGTCTGACCTCCTGCCAGTGTCTGCCCCTGCCTGGAGCTGTCTCTGGCCTCCTGCCTGTGTCTGCCCCTGCCTGGAGCAGTGTCTGACCACCTGCCTGTGTCTGCCCCTGCCTGGAGCAGTGTCTGACCACCTGCCTGTGTCTGCCCCTGCCTGGAGCTGTCTCTGACCTCCTGCCTGTGTCTGCCCCTGCCTGGAGCTGTCTCTGGCCTCCTGCCTGTGTCTGCCCCTGCCTGGAGCTGTCTCTGACCTCCTGCCTGTGTCTGCCCGTTTGGAGCAGTGTCTGACCTCCTGCCTGTGTCTGCCCCTGCCTGGAGCTGTCTCTGACCTCCTGCCTGTGTCTGGCCCTGCCTGGAGCGGTGTCTGACCAGCTGCCTTGGGTGGGCACCATTCCTTATTTCCATAGGTTGTTGTGCCCTGCCTGGGTAACACTAATGCGCCCTTTGCTTTATCTTCTCTGTGAAACGTCTAGGTTTTTGCATTTTGCCTTTTCACCATCTTCCGGCACGTGTCACTTTCTAACTGGACACATCCATGGCACGAGGCTCCTCTCTCTCCAGCGCAGCAGAGGGGATTGTCAGGACCGCAGAACCATTAAAACGTAGAACTGAGCCAAGTCTGACACGGCTTGTTATCCGCCCTCCATTGATCTGGAACTGCAGTCCTGCTCTCGTCAGCGCTCTGGAGCAGGCGGCCATGATCTCCCTGTGCTCAGGTCCGGCTCTCGTCAGCGCTCTGGAGCAGGCGGCCATGATCTCCCTGTGCTCAGGTCCGGCTCTCGTCAGCGCTCTGGAGCAGGCGGCCATGATCTCCCTGTGCTCAGGTCCGGCCCTCGTCAGCACTCTGGAGCAGGCAGCCATGATCTCCCTGTGCTCAGGTCCGGCTCTCGTCAGCGCTCTGGAGCAGGCGGCCATGATCTCCCTGTGCTCAGGTCCGGCCCTCGTCAGCACTCTGGAGCAGGCAGCCATGATCTCCCTGTGCTCAGGTCCGGCTCTCGTCAGCGCTCTGGAGCAGGCGGCCATGATCTCCCTGTGCTCAGGTCCGGCCCTCGTCAGCGCTCTGGAGCAGGCGGCCATGATCTCCCTGTGCTCAGGTCCGGCTCTCGTCAGCGCTCTGGAGCAGGCGGCCATGATCTCGCTGTGCTCAGGTCCGGCTCTCGTCAGCGCTCTGGAGCAGGCGGCCATGATCTCCCTGTGCTCAGGTCCGGCTCTCGTCAGCGCTCTGGAGCAGGCGGCCATGATCTCCCTGTGCTCAGGTCCGGCTCTCGTCAGCGCTCTGGAGCAGGCGGCCATGATCTCCCTGTGCTCAGGTCCGGCTCTCGTCAGCGCTCTGGAGCAGACGGCCATGATCTCCCTGTGCTCAGGTCCGGCTCTCATCAGCGCTCTGGAGCAGGCGGCCATGATCTCCTTGTGCTCAGGTCCGGCTCTCGTCAGCGCTCTGGAGCAGGCGGCCATGATCTCCCTGTGCTCAGGTCCGGCTCTCGTCAGCGCTCTGGAGCAGGCGGCCATGATCTCCCTGTCTGACACGCTCAGGTCCGGCTCTCGTCAGCGCTCTGGAGCAGGCGGCCATGATCTCCCTGTGCTCAGGTCCGGCTCTCGTCAGCGCTCTGGAGCAGGCGGCCATGATCTCCCTGCGCTCAGGTCCGGCTCTCGTCAGCGCTCTGGAGCAGGCGGCCATGATCTCCCTGCGCTCAGGTCCGGCTCTCGTCAGCGCTCTGGAGCAGGCGGCCATGATCTCCCTGCGCTTAGGTCCGGCTCTCGTCAGCGCTCTGGAGCAGGCGGCCATGATCTCCCTGCGCTCAGGTCCGGCTCTCGTCAGCGCTCTGGAGCAGGCGGCCATGATCTCCCTGTGCTCAGGTCCGGCTCTCGTCAGCGCTCTGGAGCAGGCGGCCATGATCTCCCTGTGCTCAGGTCCAGCTCTCATCAGCGCTCTGCAACAGGCGGCCATGATCTCCCTGTGCTCAGGTGCAGCTCTCGTCAGCGCTCTGGAGCAGGCGGCCATGATCTCCCTGTGCTCAGGTCCAGCTCTCGTCAGCGCTCTGGAGCAGGCGGCCATGATCTCCCTGTGCTCAGGTCCGGCTCTCGTCAGCGCTCTGGAGCAGGCGGCCATGATCTCCCTGTGCTCAGGTCCAGCTCTCGTCAGCGCTCTGGAGCAGGCGGCCATGATCTCCCTGTGCTCAGGTCCAGCTTTCGTCAGCGCTCTGCAGCAGGCGGCCATGATCTCCCTGTGCTCAGGTCCGGCTCTCGTCAGCGCTCTGGAGCAGGCGGCCATGATCTCCCTGTGCTCAGGTCCAGCTCTCGTCAGCGCTCTGCAGCAGGCGGCCATGATCTCCCTGTGCTCAGGTCCGGCTCTCGTCAGCGCTCTGGAGCAGGCGGCCATGATCTCCCTGGGCTCAGGTCCAGCTCTCGTCAGCGCTCTGGAGCAGGCGGCCATGATCTCCCTGCGCTCAGGTCCAGCTCTCGTCAGCGCTCTGGAGCAGGCGGCCATGATCTCCCTGTGCTCAGGTCCAGCTCTCGTCAGCGCTCTGCAGCAGGCGGCCATGATCTCCCTGCGCTCAGGTCCAGCTCTCGTCAGCGCTCTGGAGCAGGCGGCCATGGTCTCCCTGTGCTCAGGTCCAGCTCTCGTCAGCGCTCTGGAGCAGGCGGACATGATCTCCCTGCGCTCAGGTCCAGCTCTCGTCAGCGCTCTGGAGCAGGCGGCCATGATCTCCCTGTGCTCAGGTCCAACTCTCGTCAGCGCTCTGGAGCAGGCGGCCATGATCTCCCTGTGCTCAGGTCCAGCTCTCGTCAGCGCTCTGGAGCAGGCGGCCATGATCTCCCTGTGCTCAGGTCCAGCTCTCGTCAGCGCTCTGCAGCAGGCGGCCATGATCTCCCTGCGCTCAGGTCCTGCTCTCGTCAGCGCTCTGGAGCAGGCGGCCATGATCTCCCTGTCTGACACGCTCAGGTCCGGCTTTGAAGTCAGTGCTGCCAGAGGCTCAGGCAGGTTTGGCTGCAGGCAGAGAGCGCCGGCTCCTTGCATTATTTACTAGGTGGAGGAGAGCGATGGCTGCTGCAGATACAATCTCTCCGCACGCTGTGTTCTCTGCAGCGGAGCAATGGATCCAAAGGATGAAAAGCGGAGAGCAGCATGTCCGCGGGTCCTGTGCCAGCGCAGCCAGGGGATTAGCGGCTTTATACTGAACGTGCCGCTCTCCATGTAAATAGTCAGAGTCTCTCCTTACTGTGAGGGTGGGGGGTCACTGGAGACCTGACTCTGGGGTCTTGCTGCACAGCGATATGGGCTGCCGGCTCACAGGGACCCCCGGGCTGTCTGCACCTTCATATGAAAATATCAGCCATAAATATAATATGGCCCCTGAATACTGTGCTGATGGCGCCGCGAGGAATCTCACTATGGGTCTATAGACATTCTGCACAGGGGGCGGCACACCGGCAAATGTCCAGGACCCTTATAGACTAGGGGAGACCCTAAGAATTGAGAAACCGAGATCTATCAGTGACCGGTTCACTGCTCCAGACCACCAGGGAATATACGATAAACCCCAACACCACCCTAGACCACCAGGGAATGTGACAAACTGACACCACCACAGACCACCAGGGAATGAGACAAACTGACACCACCCCAGACCACCAGGGAATGAGACAAACTGACACCACCCCAGACCACCAGGGAATGAGACAAACTGACACCACCCCAGACCACCAGGGAATGGGACAAACTGACACCACCCCAGACCACCAGGGAATATGACAAACTGACACCACCCCAGACCACCAGGGAATATGACAAACTGACACCACCACAGACCACCAGGGAATGTGACAAACTGACACCACCACAGACCACCAGGGAATATGACAAACTGACACCACCACAGACCACCAGGGAATGAGACAAACTGACACCACCCCAGACCACCAGGGAATGAGACAAACTGACACCACCCCAGACCACCAGGGAATGAGACAAACTGACACCACCCCAGACCACCAGGGAATGTGACAAACTGACACCACCCCAGACCACCAGGGAATATGACAAACTGACACCACCCCAGACCACCAGGGCATATGACAAACTGACACCACCACAGATCACCAGGGAATGTGACAAACTGACACCACCACAGACCACCAGGGAATATGACAAACTGACACCACCACAGACCACCAGGGAATGTGACAAACTGACACCACCACAGACCACCAGGGAATGTGACAAACTGACACCACCCCAGACCACCAGGGAATATGACAAACTGACACCACCACAGACCACCAGGGAATGTGACACCACCCCAGACCACCAGAGAATGTGACAAACTGACACCACCCCAGACCACCAGGGAATATGACAAACTGACACCACCACAGACCACCAGGGAATGTGACAAACTGACACCACCCCAGACCACCAGGGAATATGACAAACTGACACCACCCCAGACCACCAGGGAATATGACAAACTGACACCACCCCAGATCACCAGGGAATGTGACAAACTGACACCACCTCAGACCACCAGGGAATGTGACAAACTGACACCACCACAGACCACCAGGGAATGTGACAAACTGACACCACCCCAGACCACCAGGGAATATGACAAACTGACACCACCACAGACCACCAGGGAATGTGACAAACTGACACCACCCCAGACCACCAGGGAATATGACAAACTGACACCACCTCAGACCACCAGGGAATGTGACAAACTGACACCACCACAGACCACCAGGGAATGTGACAAACTGACACCACCCCAGACCACCAGGGAATATGACAAACTGACACCACCACAGACCACCAGGGAATGTGACAAACTGACACCACCCCAGACCACCAGGGAATATGACAAACTGACACCACCACAGACCACCAGGGAATGTGACAAACTGACACCACCCCAGACCACCAGGGAATATGACAAACTGACACCACCCCAGACCACCAGGGAATGTGAAAAACTGACACCACCCCAGACCACCAGGGAATATGACAAACTGACACCACCACAGACCACCAGGGAATGTGACAAACTGACACCACCCCAGACCACCAGGGAATGTGACAAACTGACACCACCCCAGATCACCAGGGAATGTGACAAACTGACACCACCTCAGACCACCAGGGAATGTGACAAACTGACACCACCACAGACCACCAGGGAATGTGACAAACTGACACCACCCCAGACCACCAGGGAATATGACAAACTGACACCACCACAGACCACCAGGGAATGTGACAAACTGACACCACCCCAGACCACCAGGGAATATGACAAACTGACACCACCTCAGACCACCAGGGAATGTGACAAACTGACACCACCCCAGACCACCAGGGAATATGACAAACTGACACCACCACAGACCACCAGGGAATGTGACAAACTGACACCACCCCAGACCACCAGGGAATATGACAAACTGACACCACCACAGACCACCAGGGAATGTGACAAACTGACACCACCCCAGACCACCAGGGAATATGACAAACTGACACCACCACAGACCACCAGGGAATGTGACAAACTGACACCACCCCAGACCACCAGGGAATATGACAAACTGACACCACCCCAGACCACCAGGGAATGTGAAAAACTGACACCACCCCAGACCACCAGGGAATATGACAAACTGACACCACCACAGACCACCAGGGAATGTGACAAACTGACACCACCCCAGACCACCAGGGAATATGACAAACTGACACCACCCCAGACCACCAGGGAATGTGACAAACTGACACCACCGCAGACCACCAGGGAATATGACAAACTGACACCACCACAGACCACCAGGGAAAGTGACAAACTGACACCACCACAGACCACCAGGGAATGTGATAAACTGACACCACCCCAGACCACTAGGGAATGTGACAAACTGACACCACCACAGACCACCAGGGAATGTGAAAAACTGACACCACCACAGACCACGAAGGAATGTGACAAACTGACACCACCCCAGACCACCAGGGAATGAGACAAACTGACACCACCACAGACCACCAGGGAATGTGACAAACTGACACCACCCCAGACCACCAGGGAATGAGACAAACTGACACCACCACAGACCACCAGGGAATGTGAAAAACTGACACCACCACAGACCACGAAGGAATGTGACAAACTGACACCACCCCAGACCACCAGGGAATGAGAGAAACTGACACCAACACAGACCACCAGGAAATGTAAGATGATCCCCGACACCACCCCAGACCACCAGAGAATGTAAGATGAACCCTGACACCAACCCAGACCACCAGGGACTGTGATACCACCCCAGACCACCAGAGAATGTAAGATGAACCCTGACACCAACCGAGAACACCATGGAATATGACACCACCCCAGACCGCCAGGGAGTGTAAGATATACCCCTTTACTATCTCAGACAACAGGGGAATTTATAACTAACCTATTTCACTGCCTTATACCATCAATGAATTTGTAATTAAGCCCCGCTAGATCATCGGGGAATGTAATATTTAACCTTTCTCTGCCTTAGTCCAGCAGTGAATATACAGTTAGCCTTCTTAACTACCCTAGACCACCAGGGAAACTATAACCAAGTGCTTGTGTAATTACCACTTCACAGCCCATAGACCAGCACAAATGTGTTATTATTACCCTTTTCACTTCCATAGACCACCATTCACAGTCTTAGACCAACAGTGAATGTACATTTTATTCTATACTTACCTTAGACCACCAAGGAATGAACAATTAACTATTTCACTACCCAAGACCAACATGAGTGGGGAAAAAATAATCTATTTCACCCCTCTAGACCACCAGGTGCCAACGCTATACCTATCCTAGATGACCAGGGAATGCAGAATTAACCATTTCATTTCTCTAGACCACAAAGGATTTCGAAATGACAAGAGAAAGTGTCTAAATATGGGGGGAACGATTCTTAGCCCCCCGGTATAGGTTAATTGTGTCTTACCTTCCTCTCTGGATATTTGCATGAATGACTCGACCCCTTTCTCGCCATAACTTCCTTCTGACGCCAGCGTGGAGACGTAATTCCACCTCATTGCTTTGACGATGTCCACCATGGCCTGAGCCTGGAAGGAATCTGGAGGGACCACCCGAGAGAAGAAGTCGTAGCGGCGGTCATCGCTCAGCTCGGGGGCGGTGGAGCCGTAACTGATCTGCGGGATCTGCCGAGAGAAAAGAGAGAGTAGATCGACATCAAGAAAAGGAGTCCGAAAACAGCCAGCAGAGGGGGGACGCCAGGGGGACGCGGGGGCCACACGAGTAGTCAGACATCCGAGAAGGGCCAAGAAATACGATGAACGGGGTGAAGGTCTGTTCATATTTATCAGCACCTTAAATATTGGAACCCCCTGATCCAGGACGTGGGGGAACTATGGGGTCCGGGTAATAACTTATTCATCGTGTGGGACCTATTGGCAGAATGAGGACTTTTTCGTCCCTTTTATTCCCACTGGAATGGACCGGAAGTGCGCATGCTCGACCAACGCTCCATGCATTATCAATGGAGCTGTCGGTAAAAGCTGCTAAGGAATGACTGGGGCGGCCGTGGAGCATGCGCATTGAAGGTCCATTATAAAAGGGGATACAAGTGCCGATCCCGGTGGTCAAACCCCCAATGATCATTATTAACTGTGATAACTTCTCATCACTTTACAACTTTTTTCATTTTTCAGGATCTGTGAGTGACTAAAGCTGCGTCCCCCCGTAGAGGATATGAGGGGAACGATATAGAGATGAGACGCAGGAAAGAGAGAACCGGCCTTCTTATTGCCGACATCCAGCGCCCGGTGATAGATCTGCAGCCGGCCGCGCTTCATCTACTCCACATCTCCAAAGCGTTTTATGTTTCCCTATTTCATGATAATTTACCATTCATGAGAGACGCCATAAGGGAGAATTGGAATTTTATTTTGTAATTTTGTGTAGATGCCAAGTGAAATGTATCAACAATGCTCAAAAAGAGAACGCGGCGCACAAAGGAGGCTCAGCGGCAGCAGCGGGATATTACACTCATCAGTCTAAGTCACAATCTTAAAGACACAGCGACACAAGCAGCCACTGTATACCAGAGATACATCCTGAATTATACCCCAGAGCTGCGCTCACTATTCTGCTGGTGCAGTCACTGTGTACATACATTACATTACTGATCCTGAGTTACCTCCTGTATTATCCTCCAGAGCTGCACTCACTATTCTGCTGGTGCAGTCACTGTGTACATACATTACATTACTGATCCTGAGTTACATCCTGTATTATACTCCAGAGCTGCACTCACTGTTCTGCTGGTGCAGTCACTGTGTACATACATTACATTACTGATCCTGAGTTACATCCTGTATTATACTCCAGAGCTGCACTCACTATGCTGCTGGTGCAGTCACTGTGTACATACATTACATTACTGATCCTGAGTTACATCCTGTATTATACTCCAGAGCTGCACTCACTATGCTGCTGGTGCAGTCACTGTGTACATACATTACATTACTGATCCTGAGTTACATCCTGTATTATACTCCAGAGCTGCACTCACTATTCTGCTGGTGCAGTCACTGTGTACATACATTACATTGCTGATCCTGTACTGATCCTGAGTTACCTCCTGTATTATGCTCCAGAGCTGAACTCACTATTCTGCTTGTGGAGTCACTGTGTACATACATTACTGATCCTGAGTTACATCCTGTATTATACTCCAGAGCTGCACTCACTATTCTGCTGGTGCCGTCACTGTGTAAATACATTACATTACTGATCCTGAGTTACATCCTGTATTATACCCCAGAGCTGCACTCACTATTCTGCTGGTGCAGTCACTGTGTACATACATTACATTACTGATCCTGAGTTACATCCTGTATTATCCTCCAGGGCTGCACTCACTATTCTGCTGCTGCAGTCACTGTGTACATACATTACATTACTGATCCTGAGTTACATCCTGTATTATACCCCAGAGCTGCACTCACTATTCTGCTGGTGCAGTCACTGTGTACATACATTACATTACTGATCCTGAGTTACATCCTGTATTATACTCCAGAGCTGCACTCACTATTCTGCTGGTGCAGTCACTGTGTACATACATTACATTACTGATCCTGAGTTACATCCTGTATTATACTCCAGAGCTGCACTCACTATGCTGCTGGTGCAGTCACTGTGTACATACATTACATTACTGATCCTGAGTTACATCCTGTATTATCCTCCAGAGCTGCACTCAGTATGCTGCTGGTGCAGTCACTGTGTACATACATTACATTACTGATCCTGAGTTACATCCTGTATTATACCCCAGAGCTGCACTCACTATTCTGCTGGTGCAGTCACTGTGTACATACATTACATTACTGATCCTGAGTTACATCCTGTATTATACTCCAGAGCTGCACTCACTATTCTGCTGGTGCAGTCACTGTGTACATACATTACATTACTGATCCTGAGTTATATCCTGTATTATACTCCAGAGCTGCACTCACTATTCTGCTGGTGCAGTCACTGTGTACATACATTACATTACTGATCCTGAGTTACATCCTGTATTATACTGCAGAGCTGCACTCACTATTCTGCTGGTGCAGTCACTGTGTACATACATTACATTACTGATCCTGAGTTACCTCCTGTATTATACTCCAGAGCTGCACTCACTATTCTGCTGGTGCAGTCACTGTGTACATACATTACATTACTGATCCTGAGTTACCTCCTGTATTATACTCCAGAGCTGCACTCACTATTCTGCTGGTGCAGTCACTGAGTACATACATTACATTACTGATCCTGAGTTACATCCTGTATTATACTCCAGAGCTGCACTCACTATTCTGCTGGTGCAGTCACTGAGTACATACATTACATTACTGATCCTGAGTTACACCCTGTATTATACTCCAGAGCTGCACTCACTATTCTGCTGGTGCAGTCACTGTGTACATACATTACATTACTGATCCTGAGTTACATCCTGTATTATACTCCAGAGCTGCACTCACTATTCTGCTGGTGCAGTCACTGTGTACATACATTACATTACTGATCCTGAGTTACACCCTGTATTATACTCCAGAGCTGCACTCACTATTCTGCTGGTGCAGTCACTGTGTAAATACATTACATTACTGATCCTGAGTTACATCCTGTATTATACTCCAGAGCTGCACTCACTATTCTGCTGGTGCAGTCACTGTGTACATACATTACATTACTGATCCTGAGTTACCTCCTGTATTATACTCCAGAGCTGCACTCACTATTCTGCTGGTGCAGTCACTGTGTATATACATTACATTACTGATCCTGAGTTACATCCTGTAGATCTTTTATTATAAAAATGAAAAACATAACAATAATAATAACAGAAACATAACAAAATTAATAACCAGAAAATAAACAATGTGATGAACTGCTCCAGCCGCTCCCTCTCTCCTCACACACATATTATACATATATACACAATAATAACTACCTACACCATGACATCTGGTCCGGTTACCAAACAAATAATAACAATATAATAAACAATAACCGACAAATTATATACAAACTAATATATACATTCTTTTTTTTTTTTTTTTTTTAAATAAATACTAGTATACAAATATATACAAGACTAAACTAAGCACCCCACACTCGAGCCCACCAGTCCCTCCCCGGCACTGACCTGAGAGCTGGTCCTGCGCCTCATGCCTCAGTCCATGTCCAACGTCCATAGGCCAGATCAGGCAGTGCCAGTTTTTCACCCAAATAACCAGTGTCCCACAAGATGAACCCACCTCCCCCCTTTTCCCTCCACCCAACCTAACACCTCCACCCAAACCCATATATACAATATATACAGAAACAAACAATACAATAACCACAACTGACAAAGCCCAAGTTCGGCACCTGCAGCCCTACATCACTGTCTACTGATCAATAAAACAAAAATCTATGGTGTCAGCAGCAGCCCACCACCAGGAGAGGAGACGACCAGACTAGGGCACACTAAAAGAAAAGCCCCTCCAGAAGAGAGCGGCCCTCCGTGTACCCAGTCTCTCATACTCCAGAGCACGCACCTTCACCAGGTCACCGAGTATGGTCCTAAACACATCGTCCACTGGGAGGATTTTCCGTTGCGTCGATACTAAGCACCGTGCGTTCCACGTGTGATACCTAACCACTGCGCTAACTAGAAATAAGGTGCAACGGTCCCGACCACCCAGGTCCCCGAATGCTCCATAGGCCCATTCCGCATAAGAGAGACCGGCCAGCCGGGGCCAGCCAATGGAGGCGCCCACCCTGTTGTACACCTCTGTGTTAAAGGGACAACGAAGCAGGAAGTGGTCCATGCTTTCTAGCATGGTACCACAATGCTCCCGAGGACAGTTCCTGTCCTCAGAGCTCCTACACTTCAGATTGTCCCTCACACACAGTTTCCCATGGAAGCAGCGCCAAGCCAAGTCCCAAAACTTCGAGGGGATTCTGATAGAATTCAAAAGATGCAGACCCACCACAAGATCCCGACTTGGGCAATCCCTGAGCGCCAGAGGCCTCTGAAAATGGGTCAACAGAACCTTTTTGTCAAGGAGCTTCCTTGGCAGAGTCCTGACCTCCCACATTCCCAGACCCCACCGGCGAATTACCTTCAGAACCACGGTAGCGTAAGCCGGGAGATGTCCATGCGGTGTGCGGAGATCCTTCACTTGCCCTCCTGTCTCCCATTCCTGGAAGAAAGGCTGAAACCATCCCTTACAGGAGAATACCCACGGAGGAGCCCTCTCTTTCCAGAGGTTTGCAATATTGATCTTAATGAAGGTATTCACAAGGAATACCACAGGGTTGACCATACCCAACCCTCCTAGTCTCCTCGTACGGTAAGTAACCTCCCTCTTGACCAGGTTCAGTCTATTCCCCCATAACAGTTGGAAGAACAAACTGTAGACCCGAGTCCAGAGAGGCTCCGGCAAGATGCACACACTGCCCAGATAGATCAGCAAAGGGAGCAGGTAAGTTTTGATCAGGTTTACCCTTTCCCTTAGGGTCAAAGACCAACCCTTCCATTGGTTCACCTTCTGAGTGGCGATCTCTAGCCTGCTGTCCCAATTTTGTTTGGGGTAATCCCCCTGGCCAAATTCGATGCCAAGAACTTTTGCAGAGACTTTGGGTCCTGGAAGGGTGTCCGGGAGATCAAAACCAGGATCTCCTCCTCCCAGCCAGAGACTCTCACACTTATCCCGGTTGATCTTAGACCCGGATGCCTCCGAGTAGCGATTTACCTCTGACATCAGCCATTCTGCCTCCCCATCAGAGGAAACAAAAACAGTGACGTCATCGGCATACGCCACCACTCTCAGAGTGGCTTCCGGTGCTGCCCGGTCCATCCCGATCCCAGCCAACGGTCCACGCTCCAGCCTCCTAAGAAGTGGGTTAAATGCAAACACGTACAGCAGCGGGCTCAAGGGACAACCCTGGCGAACACCACACCCAACCTAAAAAGAGCGGCCAATCCAACCGTTCACAAGCGGGAAACTCTCTGCCCCAGCGTACAAGGTCTTAAGCCAATCAACGAACCCCCCCGGCAGGCCATACCTCAGAAGGACAGACCAGGGGTACTCATGATTAACCTGATCAAACGCTTTTGCCTGGTCCAATGACAGCATGTACCCCTTCCAGTGACCAGCCCTACCCTGCTCCACCGCCTCTCGGACACAGAGTACAGCACTAATTGTACTGCGGCCCAGAACAGAGCAATGCTGGGCCCCCGAAAGGAGCTGGGGTGCAAATTTCACCAGCCAATTAAACAGCACCTTTGCCAAAACCTTCCTGTCTGCATTAAGAAGCGCTATGGGACGCCAATTCTCAATGCAAGATGGGTCCTTACCCTTTGACAAGACGATCAGGGCAGACCTCCTCATTGACTTTGGCAGAGTGCCCGAGGAAAGACACTCATTGAATACCTCAGTCAAGAGGGGAACCAAGGCGTCCTTAAAGGTTTTATAGAATTCAGATGTTAAGGCATCTGGACCGGGAGATTTCTTTAGGGCAAGCCCTTCAATCGCCAACTTAACTTCCTCTTCCCTGATCATCTCTGTCAAAACACCAAGAGAGGGGTCTACCCCTGGTTCGGGGACGGCTTCAGCCAGAAAAGCCGACATCTCATCCCAATCCAGATCCCTCTTCCCCAAGAGGTGCGAGTAGAAGGATCTGACGACCTCCAGGATCCCTGATCTGGATCTTTTCAGGGACCCCGCAGTGTCAACCAGTCCTGTAACAACTTTACTATTCACTGACATCTTGCAGTTTCTGTAAGGGTCGGGCGAGCAGTACTTCCCATAATCCCTCTCAAAAACCAAAGATGCGTGTCTATCATACTGACACCTCATTAGCAAAGGTTTCACTCTGGAGATCTCCTCGCGGCTACCTCCAGTTGAGACAAGATGCTCGAGTTTCCTCCTCAGGCCCTGATACAGGCGATACCTATCCAGGCTCCTGAGGCTCGAGAGCTGGCGGAAGAATCTCGCCACCCTTTTCTTAAACATCTCCCACCACTCTGACTTACTACTACAAAGATCCAGTAAGGGTACCTGGCTCTGAAGAAAATCCTCAAAGGACTGTCTTATCTCCGCTTCTTCCAAGAGAGACGAATTGAGCCTCCAAAAGTCTCTTCCCATCCAGGGGGTCTCTGTAACATTCAGGGAAAACAAAATCAAACAGTGATCGGAGAACTCCACCTCAACAACAGATACTGCTGAAGAGACAGCTTCCTCCTTTAAATAAAACCTGTCTATCCTGGACCTACAGTTACCTCTATGATAGGGGTACCTCGTGGCCTGGGGTGTGCCGGATGTGGACATCCACCAGGCGAGCCTCACTAGCTATACTATTAAGGGCGACGCTATCATAAGTCAGCTTGTCTCTGGAACCTCCTCTATCCCGGGGCCTCGTGACAGTGTTGAAGTCCCCTCCAAAGACGACCGGCCGACTCGTAAAAAAGTAGGGCTTGATCCTCGTAAAGAGACACTTCCGGTCCCACTTAGATTGGGGACCATAGATGTTAATGAGCCGGAGCTCTTGTCCCTTCATGAGGACATCTAATATCAGGCACCTACCCATTTCTAACTCAACAACCCGTCGGCATTCTACAAGTGCGGTAAAAAGGACCGCCACTCCGCTATACGGCTCGGCCGCAAGAGACCAATAGGAGGGCCCGAGTCTCCACTCCCTCTTAGCTATAAACACCTCTGCCATATTTGGCAGCCTGGTCTCTTGCAAAAAGAAAATGTCAGCTTCAACCCGGCTGAGAAAATCAAAGGCCGCAAATCTAGCCATATTTGACTTAATGCTGGCGACATTAATGGACGCCAGCGTCAACGGAGTGGGTACCGCCATCATTGATGATTAAGTTAGACGGCTTTCCTCTTCCCACTCCCCTTATCCTCTGCCTCAGACGAGGAATCCTTCCCCCTCTTTAATGACACAGAGGTGTCCATTCCTGCATTTTTCCTTCTTTTCTCGTCCTCGTCTCCGGACTCTGGGCCAGTCCCTCCCCCCAAGGACCCTGCATCCCCAGGAGAAGGAGACTCGGCACCCCCTGTAAGCTCCGCTGAAGCCGGAACCTCACCCTCAGCCTCCTCTTCTGAGGAAGAGATGTTATCAAGGGCTTGGAACCGGTTAGAAAGACCAACCAGAGGGGAGTAGGTTTTACCTTCCTTAGGTACCTTGGTCAGAGCGGGAGAAGATGTTTTATCTCCCTTCTTTCTCTTCTTTTTGGTGCCGAGCTTACGCTTGTTCTCTAGCCACCGCTTATTATCCTCATCCATACTTTCATAATGGGAGGATTCTGAGGCAGAGGCAGTTTCCTCCCTGTGGATCCTCCTGACCTCCTCATCCAACTCATCATCCCTCGGGGCCTCAGCAGCAAGACTGGCATCCAGGACAGGGGCTGCCCCGGTAGTCTGGGGCTCACCCCGCTCCCTCTCCTGTCTGCGCTTGTCTAGACGCTTCAGCTGGGCAGGCGTCTTTTTATTGTTTTTCTTCCCTGGCCCCTCAGCTCCCCCACCCCTGCTAGTCCCCTCCCCAGCAGAATCGGCCTCACGGCTTTCTCCCACCAGGGTCTCGACTGCATTAACGAAGGAGCGAAGACAACGGCTGAATGGGTGACCTAACTCACCACACAGGTGGCACCTAATCTCCACACAAGAGGCGGCAAGATGGCCGACACCCCCACACAACGCACATTTCTGCACGGTGCAGTTTGCACTGAAGTGTGTGGGGTCGCCGCACCTGTGACAGAGCTTCGGTTGCCCCTGGTAGAAGACCAGGATACGATCCCTACCCAGGAAGGCAGATGATGGAATGTGGGCAACCGTACCACCTGAACGCCTAAGTTTTACCATAAAGGTCCAGGCCCCTGACCAGATACCAAACTTATCGCGGTTTTTCTTTGGCATCTCCACCACCTCTCCATACCGACCAAGCCACGTCATGATATCATAGCAAGAAAGCGACTCGTTACGAGTCATCACGGTCACTTTCTTGATCTGGTTTTGGCGAGACACTGCCTGAACAGCAAAGTCTCGCCAGCCGGGCTTATTTTTTGCCAACTCATAATTCGTCCAGAAGAGCTCAAGCCCCTCCGGCCGAACAAAGCTGACATCAAACTCAGGCGTGGAATAGGGATGTATCAAGGCGTAGATGTCAATCGCCTTGAAGCCCATCCTCAGCAGGAGCTCCACAACTTTAGACCTCGGAGGACATGCATCACTGCCCCTCCACAGAAGACGGACCACATTCCTACGCACACTGCCTGGCCCGGCTGTTGGGAGGGACCACACTGTATCCCCCCTTTTTGCTCTCGGAAGGCCCCGAGGCCATGCCTCTCTATCCAGAAGGATAGATCAACCTCTCGACCCTCTACCATTAGTGATCTCTCTCCCTTCTTTAGAGCCTCCAGAAGGCACCGTTGCAACATGCCGTCCCCAAAGCCCGGAGACGAGGAGGATGCCCTATTTGCCCCGGAGGTGAAACTGGCATAACTCTGGACAGGTGTTGCCACCCCCGGGGGGGCAACCGGACCAGTGACCACATCAGCCCCAACAGCATCACCATTACCCACCTCCATCTCACCCTCCACCAAACCAGCAACCACACCACTAGACAATGAATTAGCCTCATTCACCCCCACCACCACATTCATTCCTGCTGGACCAGTAACAATGGCGGATGACATTTTGACCTCCGCATCAGGCACAAGGGGCTCAGTCACCTCCATGGAACTGGAGGCGACCTCACCCCCGGTCTTATGTGTGCCCTCCACATCATCGGTCGGTAATTTCTGCTGTTTGGCATTCGGTATAATGTGCCGCTGATCTTTAGCTGCTGTTAGGCGCCGCTGATCTTTAGCATCAGGATCTTCCGGACCAGCGACGCCAACACAAAATAGCACTTTCGTGGGAGGACCGGAACGCTCAGCCCCGACAGCCGCCTCACACTGCCGCCGCTTCTCAACTATGTGATCAGCGGCAACAGCATTCAGAGGCGCCGAGGCTACCGGAGCTGCCCCCGACACCGGGCTGCTCCCCCCTCCCACTGAGGAGCGCACCACAGCATCGTGGCCTGACGGAACGCCCGCCGCCAGGCCGCCCTCACTGTCCAGCCTCTCGGCTGATGCACCTCCTGCTGAGTCCCCACTACTACAAGCAGAGACGGAGCTCTGCGCCTCACTACCGCGCTCTGTAATCTCCCCGCGCCTTTGCACCGGATCCACAGCAGAACCCGGGCTGGGCTGGGCAACGGGGCTTATACAGCGAGCTGAGCCTGCCGCCGACTCAGGGGGTACAGGGAGGGGGGCATATACGTATCTTACCGCTTCCTGCAGCTTTGGCTTGGTCTTCTTTGCCTTTTTGTGGCCCCCAGGTGCCTCTTCTGGTAGATCGTCACCAAGATGGAAGTTTTGGAGGCACACTGGGGACTCCAGGAGCTTAATCTCCGCCATTAGCGCCCCTCCCTGGCTGCTGCTGTCACTGTCCTCCCCAGAGCCGGCAGAACTGCGACCGGATGTCACTGTCGCCTGTCCTGCAGGGAGCTCGCTGCACGTGGCCTGCGGGTGACTTTGCAGGCTGCCAGGTGGGGCTTCCTGCTGGTCATCATCACTCTCATCATCCACCTGGCTCTCAGGCTGCAGCCCCATCTGCCTTTGCTCTCTGGTATCAGCCACTTCTCTGTAGCGGTCTTCATTTATTAGCTTTTCTTTGAATGGACCGCTCTGCTCTCTGATGGTGGCTTTCCTAAGTTCCAGCAGGTGAATCTCGCTGGTCAGTCGCTTTACCTCGGCTTGGAGCTTGGCCTTCCTTGGTTTGGAGGCCCCTGCAGCTTTTGCGCTTGTGCAGCGCAGCTCCTCCCGAAATCTCCTGACGAGCTTACTCACATCTTCATACTCACGGAGGTGGATCATGACCCGGGAGGCATAGGTGGACACAGACTCCCGGGGTCCCTGCAGCGCCCAACCCCCCTCAGGGAGGTCGGCCTCACCTCCATGAGCACTCAGCTTTCCTCCGGAAGGAGCGCCATCATGCACGCCGCTGTCAGGCTTTTCCTCCATGCTGGAAGCCTTGCGGCTTCTAGGGGTCTCCACAATCCCGGGGGGAGTAGGAGCGACATTGCTGCAACTCCTGGTGGAGCGTCTCACCCCCGAGTCCTCTGATGTGCAGGCCGGTAGCTGGTTTCTTCTGCCCCCTGCCGGCCTGGTCGGGAAGCAGAAGCCTGGGGCTTGGCTCCTTCACTCATCCCAGAAACCCGCTCCCTCCCTGGGTATGAGAGAGAGCAGGTCCCCAGGTTGAGAGGTGTTGGTTTCTCAGAGATCAGGAGCACACAGCAGGATCTGCAGCCACCACACCCGCAATCACCACACTGAGCAGCAGCTGATCAGAGCTGCACCCAGTATGCTGCTGGTACAGTCACTGTGTACATACATTACATTACTGATCCTGAGTTACCTCCTGTATTATACTCCAGAGCTGCACTCACTATTCTTCTGGTGCAGTCACTGTGTTCACACATGTTTTCTATACATGCACACTAATGTGGTCCGGTTCTCAGTATAGGGGTCACTGTCACTGACATTTCTGTAGTCAAATGAAATCACACTGTTGTACGGTGTCTGTAATGTGTCACTAAATATCAGCTCTTTACAGCCCTCTCGCACCGCACAAAACCCTGCGCTCTTTATGAAAGTGTCTGTCTGTGATCCTGCTGTCTGTCTGTGATTGATCTGCGCTGTCAGTCTAGTGACGGTACAGGCAGCACATAACCACTATAGCTTCATTTAAAGTGATACACCCTGACACAAGTTATTAGTTTCTTACTACTTTATGGAGTTACAGGAGATGTCCACGTAACCGCTCTTCACTGTCAGCTAATTTTACTTCTCTTTCTTTAGCTATGATCAGCGACTCCAGCTTGGCTACATTGTCTATTGGAGTCTGAATGCCACCGCCTGTCTTATCTAAGACTTCTGCTCTTTTAATTCACCATGCTTTATACTGCAGCTTTCCTCTCTTATTGTAACATTTTGTTCAGTGATTTGGAGGTGCGCCCGTAGCAGTGACCTTTAAAAAGAGATGAGGATGGTTTATCTTCAATGATATATTGTACCTATACAAAGTCTCCTGTGAGAATGAATCCTGGAGAACATCCTCCTCCAATACTTACAGTCAGGTGGAATAACAATGAACGCAGACTCCACAAGACATTCCCTTGTGTTTAGCATTTATGGCCTGTGAATAGAAAAGTATCATTCTCATGGGGAAATCCTCCGGGGAATCGGCAATTGTTTTCTACAATTTTCAGTGAAGCACAAGTAGCACAAATGTATCCAGTCTGCAATCATCAGTTATATTTAACATGACCCGAGGTGTATTCCAGAGCATTGACCCCAACTGTATAATCTGCTAATAAACCTTCAGAGGCCAAAGCTCAGGTGTCCTAACACACAGAAGATCCACTGCTCTGCCATATAAATGCTCAATATAATACTTGGTACCTACATCCTCCACTAGTGGATTCTGCCTGCGGCCACCACTAGGGGGAGCTCCCTGTGTACAGAGAAACATGATGAGATTCTGTCTGCAGCCACCACTAGGGGGAGCTCCCTGTATACAGATATACATGATAAGATTCTGTCTGCAGCCACCACTAGAGGGAGCTCCCTGTGTACAGAGATACATGATAAGATTCTCTCTTCAGCCACCACTAGGGGGAGCTCCCTGTATACAGAGATACATGATAAGATTCTGTCTGCAGTCACCACTAGGGGGAGCTCCCTGTATACAGAGATACATGATAAGATCCTGTCTGCAGCCACCACTAGGGGGAGCTCACTGTATACAGAGATACATGATAAGATCCTGTCTGCAGCCACCACTAGGGGGAGCTCCCTGTATACAGAGATACATGACAAGATTCTGTCTGCAGCCACCACTAGGGGGAGCTCCCTGTATACAGAGATACATGACAAGATTCTGTCTGCAGCCACCACTAGGGGGAGCTCCCTGTATACAGAGATACATGATAAGATTCTGTCTGCAGCCACCACTAGGGGGAGCTCCCTGTATACAGAGATACATGATAAGATTCTGTCTGTAGCCACCACTAGAGGGAGCTCCCTGTATACAGAGATACATGATAAGATCCTGTCTGCATCCACCACTAGGGGGAGCTTTCTTAGTTCTGTCCGTATACAGTATATTCTTGTCTGTGCAGGTGATTTTCTAACCATGTGACATCGAGAAGTTTCAACCTCTATAGAGAATGATAATGAAATGTATCAGTGCAGAATATTAGACATAATCTAGATTATTTTTTGGTTGCATTTCCACATCTGTGAACCTTATGAAGAGTGATTTTCAGCCTGTTCTCGAGGGTTTTTACTCTACATAGACAGTATGGAGGCCGGTTCTCACCCCGGGGCCTGCAGCCCTTTCCCGGGGCCACACAGCTGCTGCCCCTGTGACATGGCTTATCATAGCACAGTGATAGGAGCGGTGCGGTCTGATTTCCCGCTTCGGCACATGCAGCACAATGTCAGGCGGCTGCTTTCAGTGACACTGGAGAATCTTTCTTTGGAGTAAGTCGTTCTCCATCTGCTGCTATTTCTGCCCAGTGTCATCCTTGGATTTGTGAGATTTCCTCCAGCTCCGGCTTCACATTTACAGAAAGTGTTATCATTATAGCTGGATGTCTCCGATTTATCCGGCCTCTGACACCCGGCGTACTTAGCTGCTGATAATTTATGCTAATGCCAGGATGCACTTCAAAACTCGGCGCACATTTCTCATCCCATTCCTGATTAACCCTTTCATTGGAGGCTTGAGCATAAGTGATATTTTGCTTCCAGCAGGGTCGGACATATCATTGGTGCAACCTGTGCTGCCACATAGTGGCCCAAGAGGTCAGGGGGCCATCACTACCTCCAAAGCAGGTGGAATTGGGCATTATGATGAGTTATTGGGCTGTAAAGGTCCCATGTATGGTTCCTGCCCAGGGGCCTCTTCTGTCGATGTCGACCACCAGGGCATCCAGCAGACTCCGCTCATTCTTCCTCCTCTTAGTCTTTAGTCCCCTCCTGACATTGCGATCCCTGACACATATAGACCTGTCCTCACTCACTAATGTCATCACATGACAAAACCGGTCACTGCCCCCCCCCCCCCTCTAAATCATTACAAGTCTTTCCTGAAATACTCTGTGCTCCTGATTACTGTTCTACATCTTCTGTAAAAAACCTTAAGTTTGGGATCGGAAACAAGATTGTCCCAAAACTTCTTTGAAATACTCTGTGCTGCTGCTGGAGACCCCATTACTTTATAGGGTATGTGCACACAACGGCTTTTTCCGGCGGGTACACTCCAGTCCGTAACCCACTGGAAAAAGCGCGAAAATAAAGAATGAACATGTGCACTGCGATGTAAAAACGACTTCAGTCTTTTGAGTTTCTTTTTTCCAAAGATGTGAAGAAGTTTAAAGAAGTGGGCGGCTTCCGAAAAGATGCCAAAAATGACGCTTCGGCCAGCGGGTCCCGAAGCCTCTTCTTCTGAAAAGCTTGGCAGATTTGCAATCCGTCTAATGTCACAAAATTGATACGTTCCTTTCCTAAAACACTCTGTGCTGATGTGGACCCTCCAACCTTCCAGTCTAAAAATCTCAACCCCATGATCTCCCTCGAAATTGTCACATCCTAAAAATACTCTGTACACCTTGTACATCTCAGTCTGGACCCTCCTACAAGATATACAGAAGTGTCCTGAAATACTCTGTGCTGCTTGGGACCCTATTACTTTAACTATCTAATGCTTAGTCTGCTCTCTGCAAGAATGATACACATTACTGAAATACTCTGTGCTGCACGGGGGCCCGCATTCTTCCACAGTGAACTCCTAATTACACTCTGCTGAAATGCTCTGCGCTGCTCGGGGTCCTTATTCTTCCACACTGACCTTCCAGGTGCCCCCCCCCCCCATCTCTACTCTCATTAGCGGTCTTGCACCAATATTAGATTTTGCACGTTCTCATTTTCCGTTTGTTACATTTCCATTGTTCTATTATGAAATGAACAGGAGCCGAATAATTACCAACAATTGCGCAGAACGGAGAGAGAGAAGCGGGGGGATCGGAGATGACTGTCTGATCCTGATGAAGGGGGAGGATATGTCAGCTACACCCCGACTGCAGCAGCTGTGACCTGCAATGATCAGGGTCCAACAGGGATAATCCAAATCCTATCACAGACCATGAAATAAAATCACCTGTAACATGAGGGTCCCCAAAACAGCGCCACAACTATTCACAGGTTGTGTGCGGTATTGCAGTCACTGCAGAACCCATAGACAATAGTGGTGCTGTTTTCGTAATAAAACAGCCATCTTTTTTCGAATACTGGAAAACCCCTTTAATTAAAGTAGACAAGAGGCTGTAGCTGCACCCAAACATCAACAAAGTAGACAACCATGCCAGCTGATGAGCCAGTGGGGTCATGCATTGGCATGGGGGGAACGAGGAGGGTTTGCTAAGGCATACTACAGAGACTTTAATTTAAAGGGGTCCTTGTGACAGTCTTGATTTTAAGGGATTGATCCAACGAAGCACGTGAAGGTGGTCTCAGTAGTCACCATTATGTTGCTGATATAAACGCAGACACCATTAATATTCGCCTTCCACTGTAGATTCATTATGGATTGAATTTCCCAGAGCGTCAGGACTTCCCTGTTGCTTATGATCAAAAATTTGGCTTTGGCCAAAGTGGAGTGTTCCTTTAAGGGCAATAAAGATGGGGCACAAGGCGACGCTGCAGTCCCAATGGGAGAATGGATCGCTGGTTCCTACAATACGGTGTTACCCGGGATTCATTCTCAATGGGACGTAATGTTGGATCCCATCGTCATCGCCGCAGAGCATTGTGCATGAAATCCATGTAGAAGTGGCGGATATTGACTTCTACAAAAGCCAGGTGTAAGCAAACATGAAAGTGGCTCCGGAGCCCCCCTCACAGCTGTGCCCGGACCCTGAGTGCCCCAGATATATAGGACGCACATCTGTTCTGCTCATCGCGTCGCTGTGGGAATCCGCCTCTACAGGCTTGTTGTGTTCCTCTGATGAATGAAATCAGAGGATCTCGGAGTCTGAGGAGGATTCTGTGGATTGTAATGCTCGTCTGAGATTTGTGACATTAATCCCCGTCTCAGGAGACGCACAAGGGTCTGAGTAATACTCCCAGAATGCAGCGGTGCGGACCCCTGGACCGACACGCTGACGGACATAAAGATATGGAGCCTGAGAGGTTCAGCCCCCAGAAAAAAATATCTGTTGGTGAAGTTATTGATGTGATATTATTGATACATTGTTATTATTACATTGTCAATATATTTATTTCATCGTCGCCAAATACTTCATTTCATAGTTTTTAAGGATGAAGTTAAAATAAATCCATCGTTCAACCCATGACCCAAACATGTTGATCCAGAGGAATAGCTCCCTAATAGGGGAAAATTACTTCCTAACTCCACATGCGGCAATTAAATCATTTCCTTGGATCAACGTCCAGCACAGAATCTACTGCCCATAACCTGTAATATTATATTATCAAGAAAGGCATCCAGGCCTCCTATTACTATGTTATTGAATCAGCCATTACAACAGCATGTGGCAGAAAGTTCTATAGTGTCACTGCTCTAACAGTAAAGAATCTATAGTGTCACTGCTCTAACAGTAAAGAATCTATAGTGTCACTGCTCGTACAGTATAGAATCCATAGTGTCACTGCTCTAACAGTAAAGAATCTATAGTGTCACTGCTCGTACAGTATAGAATCCATAGTGTCACTGCACTAACAGTAAAGAATCTATAGTGTCACTGCTCATACAGTAAAGAATCTATAGTGTCACTGCTCTAACAGTAAAGAATCCATAGTGTCACTGCTCGTACAGTATAGAATCCATAGTGTCACTGCACTAACAGTAAAGAATCTATAGTGTCACTGCTCGTACAGTATAGAATCTATAGTGTCACTGCTCATACAGTAAAGAATCCATAGTGTCACTGCTCATACAGTAAAGAATCCATAGTGTCACTGCTCATACAGTAAAGAATCTATAGTGTCACTGCTCGTACAGTATAGAATCTATAGTGTCACTGCTCGTACAGTATAGAATCCATAGTGTCACTGCACTAACAGTAAAGAATCTATAGTGTCACTGCTCATACAGTAAAGAATCTATAGTGTCACTGCTCTAACAGTAATGAATCCATAGTGTCACTGCTCATACAGTAAAGAATCTATAGTGTTACTGCTCGTACAGTATAGAATCCATAGTGTCACTGCACTAACAGTAAAGAATCCATAGTGTCACTGCTCATACAGTAAAGAATCTATAGTGTCACTGCTTGTACAGTATAGAATCCATAGTGTCACTGCACTAACAGTAAAGAATCTATAGTGTCACTGCTCATACAGTAAAGAATCTATAGTGTCACTGCTCTAACAGTAAAGAATCCATAGTGTCACTGCTCATACAGTAAAGAATCCATAGTGTCACTGCTCTAACAGTAAAGAATCTATAGTGTCACTGCTCGTACAGTAAAGAATCTATTGTGTCACTGCTCTAACAGTAAAGAATCTATAGTGTCACTGCTCATACAGTAAAGAATCTATAGTGTCACTGCTCTAACAGTAAAGAATCCATAGTGTCACTGCTCATACAGTAAAGAATCCATAGTGTCACTGCTCTAACAGTAAAGAATCTATAGTGTCACTGCACTAACAGTAAAATCCATAGTGTCACTGCTCTAACAGTAAAGAATCTATAGTGTCACTGCTCGTACAGTATAGAATCCATAGTGTCACTGCACTAACAGTAAAGAATCCATAGTGTCACTGCTCATACAGTAAAGAATCCATAGTGTCACTGCTCTAACAGTAAAGAATCCATAGTGTCACTGCTCGTACAGTAAAGAATCTATAGTGTCACTGCTCTAACAGTATAGAATCCATAGTGTCACTGCTCGTACAGTATAGAATCCATAGTGTCACTGCACTAACAGTAAAGAATCTATAGTGTCACTGCTCATACAGTAAAGAATCCATAGTGTCACTGCTCATACAGTAAAGAATCCATAGTGTCACTGCTCGTACAGTAAAGAATCTATAGTGTCACTGCTCTAACAGTAAAGAATCCATAGTGTCACTGCTCTTACAGTAAAGAATCCATAGTGTTACTGCTCGTACAGTAAAGAATCCATAGTGTCACTGCTCTTACAGTAAAGAATCCATAGTGTCACTGCTCGTACAGTAAAGAATCCATAGTGTTACTGCTCGTACAGTAAAGAATCCATAGTGTCTCTGTTCTAACAGTAAAGAATCCATAGTGTTAGTGCTTTTACTAAAGAATCTCTGCCTGCGATTATAATAGATCCTTCTTTCCTCTAGACGTAGATGATGCCCGGTGTCCCTGTTGCAGGCCTGGGTGTAGTGATCATTGTACAGATCTCGGTTCTGTCCCCTCATATATTTGTACATTGTAACAATGTCACCTATTTGCTTTCTCACACTGAATTGTGGCTATCTCTCACTATTTGACAGACATTAGGATACACTGGGTGAATATTTGCCCGGGGAATAAAGTAATTTTTGGTGAATTTTGGAGAATTGTTGGTGAAAGAATTTCAGTCGGCACAAGCTTACCCCCGGATAGCTGAGCGCACTTATTGGCCTAGGTGGGAACATTTTTAAGGACTGGACACACTTGGCTGCAGGTGCATTTGTTTCGCCGCAGTTGACTTATTTGCCATAGGGAATCATCGAGGTTGTATCAAGTTGTGGTAATGTAGCGACGCTCTGAATAAGATGAATGTCACCAAGTAGCCATATAGGTGGCTGACAGATTCTGCGGGACAGTCAGGACTATGATAACCTGCAATATTGCCTATGGTTAAGAATGGAGCTCACATCCGGTACAGATACGAGGTTGGCTACTTGTAGGGTCTCTTGATTCTTTCATCAGATCAGACGTATCTTCTCCATGTCATGGTTAGACTGGTCAGTGGTCACCAGAGGATCCTCCATAGAGCCGATGAGAGGTGCCACGTACAATATGTCCATTAGTCATCAGAGCCATCTATTGCTGCCAGGTTCGTTAATGTTGAGGTTCTACACTTTTTATGGTTATTTTGGATGATAGGACCTGTTCAGTAGAGATCACGATGTGAGGACCCCCCTGCTCATGCCATTTAGTGATGGGACCCGAGGATCTTGGACATTCCCTTTAAAGAACCAATTTTTCAGTGACTCGTATTCCTGCCACATTATAACCATTGCAATAAATGATTTCTCATTGCATCTCATTTTTTGCATCCTACAATGTGTCAGGTTCACACGTAGAAACAAACTTAAAAAAAAAAAGCACTATGAAGATAGACGGGATGCATCACATCTGTTCTGCGACACAGCCGAGCACCGGGCACCTGGCGACCTCTCCGTTCCTGCCATCCGCTCTGGAGTTCTGTTTCTTTGACTACCCACTCTAAAGAAATATGGCTCCCCAGACAGAGCCACGGAAAGGACAATGTCCTCCAAGGATCGCTTCAAAATCCGTCCAAAAGGCAAAAAGGCAATTTGTGCGAGGGCGCAGGAGCCATTAGCAGTTACAGAGAAGCCAGAGGACACCTGTTGAGTAATAATCAGCTCCTGCTAGGATTTTATTGGCCTTGAACTTCCAAAAATGACTTTTTCTTTTTCTTCTTCATCATCATCATCATCATCGCTTTTAACCTTTACAATGCCAGAATGGTTATATTCAGATTCTGTGGATACAGGGAGCTCTGAAATATTGGGGCTTACGTTGCAGTATTTGGCCTTATTCAGTGAGCAAAAAACAGCGATTGTTCGCTCACTTTTATCATCAGTTTCATCATTTTTTTTTTGTACACAAGAAGTTTTTTTTCCAGCTTCTCATATCAAACATGAACATTTTGATCTGAGTCATGGATCAAACTCGCCAATGAAAATCTATGACATCTGACAGCACTCAGATGTCATTCCGATTTTTTTTGCACGGACCCATAGACTTGCATTGGAGAGTTTGATCCATGACTTTGATCAAAATTGTACATGTCTCCATGTTTTGATGAGGGCCAAAAAAAAAATTCTGCAAAACTCCATGGACATGTGATCAGCCCCATACACTATAATGGCTACATGAAAAACACGGATGGAAAGCGAAATGTGAAAAACTGATGTCTGAATGAAGCCATAGAGGCAACTCCAAGAGTGTTGGATAATCAAGTAATTTTGGAAGTCTGAAAAGGATGGAGGAGGCTGAGTGTCGACAACTATTGCAGACTGTTACACATGTATCTATAGATCGCTTATGTAGCGGATAATGCGGGAACTCACATCATTATATGGAGCTGTTGGGCTAAATTCACACATCCATGTCTGTTTGTACATCAGTGTGAATGGATCGTTTTCTCTTATGTGTCATCTGTTTTATCTCAGTGTTGCATTGGGTTTTTCTCATCCATTTTTTAAAACCAAAGAGATAAAACTGTCTAAACTTTTATTTATCGATCAGTGGAACTCTGGAATAAAAAGGAAGTCTTCTGTTCTTCATCTGTGTTTAACGGATCCCCGTCTATCCGCAACATGGATGAGAACAGGACCTGCTCCGAGGGTCACGGACTGGACTCGGATCTGGGTATAAAACTGTTGTGTGTATGGCTCAATGACACTCCATGGGTCAGCGTGAAGGTCCATTAACAAAACATACAGCGCACGGATGTGTCACACAACACAGCGTAAGAAGCACATGGAATGGCTGAGATCCTATAGCACGGCCTCCATACTTTGACTTTGTCCTTTCCTTGAGACTCACAATATTCACAATGCAACTTCAACAGGATAAAACTAGCAACTTGTTTCCCGATTGAGAATAATCAGTCACGTGGCGATCAAAATAGTATTAAGGGCATAAAAGAAAGTATCAGAAGGTAGCGGCCGAAAGTCGTACAGAATCTAAAGCAAATCAGCGAGGATAACCCGCGCCAAGATCAATAAAAAGTGCAGAAAGTAACTAAACTTTAATTGAACTTAAACGGAAACATTTCGAATCCAGACTGATACATTTACCTGCACTGATACATTGTAGCAAACTATGAGGGCAGCAGAGCTCTGCACACCCAATGCAAAAAAGCTCTCATCCCCTATGTGCCATTTCTAATACTGGTTTCTTCTTATGCGGCAGAGGGGCTTCTACGCCACCGCAGGTAAAAGGCAGGGGCATGGCTACATGTTAGGAGTCTGTCGGCCAAACGATCGCCCATCTCACCCGGCTCTGTTGCTCGTCCGGCTGAGCGCTCCTGTGTTCTCTATGAGAAAGACGTCACCGGACAAATCTGGGAGAACAAAGCAAATGGTAGCGTGAGATCAGACATGCCGATCGACATCTCTCCCCCCCCCCCCTGATGATTAGGTGTCTGGGACCCCCATACACATAAGACTGTGGTCAGAACCCATTGATATTGGTGGCGACCTAAGTGTTGGTGTGTATTGGGGTCTCACCTGATATCTTTGCCCTGAGGTTCTCTAGACCAATCTTTCACCTCTTCTGCTTTGGTAAGACTACAACCTCCATCTTACTGAGAATGATGGGGGGCTATTTATAAACAGGTTAGGGAATAATAATAATAATAATAATAATAATTGACTGATACATTCTAACTAATTTTTAGCTTTGAGAAGTTTTAGATCAGGTCAAGTTTTCCGCTTCTGTGTCCCGTGAGGAATTGAACGTGGCGGTATTTTTAGGAAGTTGGACTTTTTCTGACACAGTGATTAATCGGTATTTATATAAATACTCCTCTATATTGAACCTACTCCTGATAAATCCCGCAGGTAACGGAACACATGGATCCATTATCCGTCATTACTCTTACAGTTTGTTTGCTCTGTGCGAGTTATAATGAGTTAAGAGATGTCAATCAAATCCTCCTACGGAACCGCTCCGATAAGAAATCCGAGGAAGCGGCTGCAGGAGACTCATGGGAATGTTTAGTCTAAATAAGGATCATAAGCGGCAAACAATTCCAGCGACGGCCACCCCCATCCTCCACCTGGTGCCAGCGGGGGGCCATTCTGCTGAGCTGCCACCTGATGCCAGCCTCTGAAGCTGCTCCTGACGACTCCTCGCTTCATTACAGAACTTTTAGGCTGATTCCCTTGTGGTTCTGGTTTCGGGTCCGATTGGCACCAGATCACTTCTCCTCCTCCTCCTCCTCCACCAATGTTTTGCCGCATGCACAAACCACTAATTCCCCACTGATGCAAATCTCAGAAATCTTACATTTCGGTATTGGAAACGTGTGCAGGGAATTGGCAATGAAATAACTAATTTGTATGAAATTTCCCAATTAGAGAGCGTTTCCAGGACGCCTCCATGGGCTCCTGCAGGGATCTCACATCATCCAGCAATAATGCAGTGCATGGCAGAGCTCGTTTATATGGTTAGGGCTCTAATATTGCTGCTTCATGAATAAAATGCTAAAATGACAGTACAAACTGAAACAGTAGCAGATGGGCAGCACAGGGGCTCAGTGGTTAGCACCGTACTATATATAGGGCAGCATGGTGGCTCAGTGGCTAGCACAGTACTATATATAGGGCAGCACAGGGGCTCAGTGCTTAGTACAGTACTACATATAACGCAGCACGGTGGTTCAGTGGCTAGCACCATACTATATATAGGCCAGCACGGTGGCTCAGTGGTTAGTACAGTACTATAGATAGGGCAGCATAGTGGCTCAGTGGTTAGTACAGTACTATAGATAGGGCAGCACAGTGGCTCAGTGGTTAGTACAGTACTATAGATAGGGCAGCACAGTGGCTCAGTGGTTAGCACCACACTATATATAAGGCAGCATGGTGGCTCAGTGATCAGCACAGTACTGTATATAAAGCAGCGTGGTGGCTTGGTGGTTATTACAGTACTCTATATAGGGCGGCACGGTGGCTCAGTGGTTAGTACAGTACTATATATAGGGCAGCACGGTGGCTCAGTGGTTAGTACAGTACTATATATAGGGCAGCACGGTGGCTCAGTGGCTAGCACCGTACTATATATAGAGCAGCACGGTGGCTCAGTGGTTAGTACAGTACTATATATAGGGCTGCATAGTGGCTCAGTGGTTAGTACAGTACTATAGATAGGGCAGCACGGTGGTTCAGTGGTTAGCACCGTACTATATATAGGGCAGCACGGTGGCTCAGTGGTTAGTACAGTACTATATAGGGCAACATGGTGGCTCAGTGGTTAGTACAGTACTATATATATAGGGCAACACGGTGGCTCAGTGGTTAGTACAGTACTATATATATAGGGCAGCACGGTGGCTCAGTGGTTAGCACAGTACTATATAGGGCAGCATAGTGGCTCAGTGGTTAGTACAGTACTATATATAAGGCAGCACGGTGGCTCAGTAGCTAGCACCATACTATATATAGGGCAGCATGGTGGCTCAGTGGTTAGCATTGTCCTATATATATGGCAGCATGGCGGCTCAGTGGTTAGTACAGTACTATATATAGGGCAGCATGGTGGCTCAGTGGTTAGTACAGTACTATGTATAGGGCAGCATGGTGGCTCATTGGTTAGTACAGTACTATATATAGGGCAGCATGGTGGCTCATTGGTTAGTACTGTACTATAGATAGGGCAGCATGGTGACTCAGTGGTTATCATTGTGCTATATATATATGGCAGCATGGTGGCTCAGTGGTTAGTACAGTACTATAGATAGGGCAGCACAGTGGCTCAGTGGTTAGCACCACACTATATATAGGGCAGCATGGTGGCTCAGTGATCAGTACAGTACTGTATATAAAGCAGCGTGGTGGCTTGGTGGTTATTACAGTACATATAATGCAGCACAGTGGTTCAGTGGCTAGCACCATACTATATATAGGCCAGCATGGTGGGTCAGTGGTTAGTACAGTACTATATATAGGGCAGCACGGTGGCTCAGTGGTTAGTACAGTACTATATATAGGGCAACACGGTGGCTCAGTGGTTAGTACAGTACTATACATAGGGCAGCACGGTGGCTCAGTGGTTAGTACAGTACTATACATAGGGCAGCACGGTGGCTCAGTGGTTAGTACAGTACTATATATATAGGGCAGCACGGTGGTTCAGTGACTAGCACCGTACTATATATAGGGCAGCACGGTGGCTCGGTGGTTAGCACAGTACTATATAGGGCAGCATAGTGGCTCAGTGGTTAGTACAGTACTATATATAAGGCAGCACGGTGGCTCAGTGGCTAGCACCATACTATATATATGGCAGCATGGTGGCTCAGTGGTTAGTACAGTACTATATATAGGGCAGCATGGTGACTCAGTGGTTATCATTGTGCTATATATATATGGCAGCATGGTGGCTCAGTGGTTAGTATAGTACTATAGATAGGGCAGCACAGTGGCTCAGTGGTTAGCACCACACTATATAGAGAGCAGCATGGTGGCTCAGTGATCAGCACAGTACTGTATATAAAGCAGTGTGGTGGCTTGGTGGTTATTACAGTACTCTATATAGGGTGGCACGGTGGCTCAGTGGTTAGTACAGTACTATATATAGGCCAGCATGGTGGGTCAGTGGTTAGTACACTACTATATATAGGACAGCATGGTGACTCAGTGGCTAGTACAGTACTATATATTTAGCAGCATGGTGGCTCAGTGGTTAGTACAGTACTATATATAGGCCAACAAGGTGACTCAGTGTTTAGCACCGTACTATATGTAGGGCAGCATAGTGGCTCAGTGGTTAGCACTGCAGCCTTGCAGTGCTGGACTCCTGGGTTCAAATCCCACCAGACATCTGCAAGGAGTTTGTGTGTTCTCCCCATGTTTCGTGGGTTTCCTCCTGGTACTCCGGTTTCCTCCCACACTCCAAAGACTGATAGGGAATCTAGATTGTGAGCTCCAATGGGGACAGAGATGATGAAGTCTGTAAAGCGCTGCAGAATATGATGATGCCACTATATAAGCAAAGCATCATAATATAGATCTATGGGTAAAAATATATGGAGGTCATCCCTGTCCTACAGGGGCACAAAAGAGAACAGCAATGATGGACATGACTGATATTTATTTAGGGGACCCCCAAACAAACTTTCCATGAAATCCCAAGTCTTTATTTCTACACCCCCTGGGGCAGAAGGAATGTAGTTGAGCAATGCATATTTATATGCCAGGATCTGTGAAAGCTGAGTGATGATCCATATGGGCAGCCAATAGTGGATGTCACTCAGTGTCAGTTACATAATGTCACAATGTCGGTCAGATTGTGTCAGGGCTGATACTTAGTGACAATCTGGGGATGCACTGGTGACAACTACAACTCTTAGTCCTATGGAGCCACATCTGGCTGCGTCCTGTAGGCTCCTGCCAATGAATCCCCTCTGCTTCTCCGTGTAGTGCATGTGACCCTCTGCACCGGGCACAGTCCGCACCTCTCTTGTGCCCTGGAGATGCACTTGTGGTTCTCCCTGCTCACAATGTGTGATGCCAGGGCAAGACATGGGGCATGGCAGGGGCCGACATATCATTGGTGCCATCTGTGCAGCCGAATAGGGGCCCAAAAGTCAGGGGTCACTGACAACCGCAAAGCAGCTGGAATTATGCATTATGTGGAGTTATACATATACATATATTTCTCCTGCACAGGAGCCCATATACTGTTCCTGCACAGGGGCCCATATACTGTTCCTGCACAGGGTCCATATACTGTTCATGCACAGGGGTCCATATACTGTTCTTGCACAGGAGCCCATATACTGTTCCTGCACAGGGGTCCATATACTGTTCCTGCACAGGGGCCATATACTGTTCCTGCACAGGGGTCCATATACTGTTCCTGCACAGGGGCCATATACTGTTCTTGCACAGGAGCCCATATACTGTTCCTGCACAGGGGTCCATATACTGTTCTTGCACAGGAGCCCATATACTGTTCCTGCACAGGGGCCCATATACTGTTCCTGCACAGGGTCCATATACTGTTCCTGCACAGGAGCCCATATACTGTTCCTGCACAGGGGTCCATATACTACTCCTGCACAGGGGCCATATACTGTTCCTGCACAGGGTCCATATACTGTTCCTGCACAGGGGTCCATATACTGTTCCTGCACAGGGGCCATATACTGTTCCTGCACAGGAGCCCATATACTGTTCCTGCACAGGAGCCCATATACTGTTCCTGCACAGGGGTCCATATACTGTTCTTGCACAGGAGCCCATATACTGTTCCTGCACAGGGGCCCATATACTGTTCCTGCACAGGGGCCTATATACTGTTCCTGCACAGGGGCCCATATACTGTTCCTGCACAGGGGCCATATACTACTCCTGCACAGGGTCCATATACTGTTCCTGCACAGGGGTCCATATACTGTTCCTGCACAGGGGCCATATACTACTCCTGCACAGGGGCCATATACTGTTCCTGCACAGGGGTCCATATACTGTTCCTGCACAGGGGTCCATATACTGTTCCTGCACAGGGGCCCATATACCGTTGCTGCACAGGGGCCCATATACTGTTCCTGCACAGGGGCCATATACTGTTCCTGCACAGGAGCCCATATACTGTTCCTGCACAGGGGCCATATACTGTTCCTGCACAGGGGCCATATACTGTTCCTGCACAGGGGCCATATACTGTTCCTGCACAGGAGCCATATACTGTTCCTGCACAGGGGCCATATATTGTTCCTGCACAGGGGCCCATATACTGTTCCTGCACAGGGGCCATATACTGTTCATGCACAGGAGCCCATATACTGTTCATGCACAGGAGCCCATATACTGTTCCTGCACAGGGGCCATATACTGTTCCTGCACAGGGGCCCATATACTGTTCCTGCACAGGGGCCCATATACTGTTCCTGCAAAGGGGTCCATATACTGTTCCTGCACAGGGGCCCATATACTCTTCCTGCACAAGGGTCCATATACTGTTCCTGCAAAGGGGTCCATATACTGTTCCTGCACAGGGGTCCATATACTGTTCCTGCACAGGGGCCATATACTGTTCCTGCACAGGGGTCCATATACTGTTCCTGCACAGGGGTCCATATACTGTTCCTGCACAGGGGCCATATACTGTTCCTGCACAGGAGCCCATATACTGTTCCTGCACAGGGGCCATATACTCTTCCTACACAAGGGTCCATATACTGTTCCTGCACAGGGGTCCATATACTGTTCCTGCACAGGGGCCATATACTGTTCCTGCACAGGGGTCCATATACTGTTCCTGCACAGGGGTCCATATACTGTTCCTGCACAGGGGCCATATACTGTTCCTGCACAGGGGCCCATATACTGTTCCTGCACAGGGGTCCATATACTGTTCCTGCACAGGGGTCCATATACTGTTCCTGCACAGGGCCCATATACTGTTCCTGCACAGGGACCATATACTGTTCCTGCACAGGGGCCATATACTGTTCCTGCACAGGGGCCATATACTCTTCCTGCACAAGGGTCCATATACTGTTCCTGCACAGGGGCCCATATACTGTTCCTGCACAGGGGCCCATATACTGTTCCTGCACAGGGGCCATATACTGTTCCTGCACAGGACCCATATACTGTTCCTGCACAGGGGCCCATATACTGTTCCTGCACAGTGGCGATATACTGTTCCTGCCCAGGGGCCCATATACTGTTCCTGCACAGGACCCATATATTGTTCCTGCACAGGGGCCATATACTGTTCCTGCACAGGGGTCCATATACTGTTCCTACACAGGGGCCATATACTGTTCCTGCACAGGGGCCCATATACTGTTCCTGCACAGGGGCCCATATACTGTTCCTGCACAGGGACCATATACTGTTCCTGCACAGGGGCCCATATACTGTTCCTGCACAGGGGCCCATATACTGTTCCTGCACAGGGGCCCATATACTGTTCCTGCACAGGGACCATATACTGTTCCTGCACAGGGGCCCATATACTGTACCTGTACAGGGGCCCATATACTGTTTCTGCACAGGGGCCATATACTGTTCCTGCACAGGGGTCCATATACTGTTCCTGCACAGGGGCCATATACTGTTCCTGCACAGGGGCCCATATACTGTTCCTGCACAGGGGCCCATATACTGTTCCTGCACAGGGGTCCATATACTGTTCCTGCACAGGGGCCCATATACTGTAACTGCACAGGGGCCCATATACTGTTCCTGCACAGGGGTCCATATACTGTTCCTGCACAGGGGCCATATACTGTTCCTGCACAGGGGCCCATATACTGTTCCTGCACAGGGGTCCATATACTGTTCCTACACAGGGGCCATATACTGTTCCTGCACAGGGGCCCATATACTGTTCCTGCACAGGGGCCCATATACTGTTCCTGCACAGGGGCCCATATACTGTTCCTGCACAGGGACCATATACTGTTCCTGCACAGGGGCCATATACTGTTCCTGCACAGGGGCCCATATACTGTTCCTGCACAGGGGCCATATACTGTTCCTGCACAGGGGCCATATACTGTTCCTGCACAGGACCCATATATTGTTCCTGCACAGGGGCCCATATACTGTTCCTGCACAGTGGCGATATACTGTTCCTGCACAGGGGCCCATATACTGTTCCTGCACAGGGCCCATATATTGTTCCTGCACAGGGGCCATATACTGTTCCTGCACAGGGGTCCATATACTGTTCCTACACAGGGGCCATATACTGTTCCTGCACAGGGGCCCATATACTGTTCCTGCACAGGGGCCCATATACTGTTCCTGCACAGGGGCCCATATACTGTTCCTGCAGAGGGACCATATACTGTTCCTGCACAGGGGCCCATATACTGTTCCTGCACAGGGGCCTATATACTGTTCCTGCACAGGGACCATATACTGTTCCTGCACAGGAGCCCATATACTGTACCTGTACAGGGGCCATATACTGTTCCTGCACAGGGGCCATATACTGTTCCTGCACAGGGGTCCATATACTGTTCCTGCACAGGGTTCCATATACTACTCCTGCACAGGGGTCCATATATTGTTCCTGCACAGGGGTCCATATATTGTTCCTGCACAGGGGTCCATATATACTACTCCTGCACAGGGGTCCATATACTGTTCCTGCACAGGGGTCCATATACTGTTCCTGCACAGGGGTCCATATACTGTTCCTGCACAGGGGTCCATATACTGTTCCTGCACAGGGGCTCATATACTGTTCCTGCACAGGGGCCCATATACTGTTCCTGCACAGGGGCTCATATACTGTTCCTGCACAGGGGCCCATATACTGTTCCTGCACAGGGGCCCATATACTGTTCCTGCACAGGGGACCATATACTTTTCCTGCACAGGGGCCATATACTGTTCCTGCACAGGGGACCATATACTGTTCCTGCACAGGGGCCCATATACTGTTCCTGCACAGGGGCTCATATACTGTTCCTGCACAGGGGACCATATACTGTTCCTGCACAGGGGCCCATATACTGTTCCTGCACAGGGGCTCATATACTGTTCCTGCACAGGGGCCATATACTGTTTCTCCACAGGGGTCCATATACTGTTCCTTCACAGGGGTCCATATACTGTTCCTGTACAGGGGCCCATATACTGTTCCTGCACAGGGGCCATATACTGTTCCTGCACAGGGGTCCATATACTGTTCCTTCACAGGGGCCCATATACTGTTCCTGCACAGGGGTCCATATACTGTTCCTGCACAGGGGCCCATATACTGTTCCTTCACAGGGGCCCATATACTGTTCCTTCACAGGGGCCCATATACTGTTCCTGCACAGGAGCCCATATATTGTTCCTGCACAGGGGCCCGTATACTGTTCCTGCACAGGGGCCCATATACTGTTCCTTCACAGGGGCCCATATACTGTTCCTTCACAGGGGCCCATATACTGTTCCTGCACAGGAGCCCATATACTGTTCCTGCACAGGGGCCCATATACTGTTCCCGCACAGGGGCCATATACTGTTCCTGCACAGGGGTCCATATACTGTTCCCGCACAGGGGCCATATACTGTTCCTGCACAGGGGACCATATACTGTTCCTGCACAGGGGCCATATACTGTTCCTGCACAGGGGCCCATATACTGTTCCTGCACAGGGGCCCATATACTGTTCCCGCACAGGGGCCATATACTGTTCCTGCACAGGGGCCATATACTGTTCCTGCACAGGGGCCCATATACTGTTCCTGCACAGGGGCCCATATACTGTTCCTGCACAGGGGTCCATATACTGTTCCTGCACAGGGGCCATATACTGTTCCTGCACAGGGGCCATATACTGTTCCTGCACAGGGGCCCATATACTGTTCCTGCACAGGGGCCCATATATTGTTCTTGCACAGGGGCCCATATATTGTTCTTACACAGGGGCCCATATACTCTTCCTGCACAGGGGCCCATATACTGTTCTTGCACAGGGGCCCATATACTGTTTCTGCACAGGGGACCATATACTGTTCCTCCACAGGGGCCCATATACTGTTCCTGCACAGGGGCCATATACTGTTCCTCCACAGGGGCCCATATACTGTTCCTGCACAGGGGTCCATATACTGTTCCTGCACAGGGTCCATATACTGTTCCTGCACAGGGTCCATATACTCTTCCTGCACAGGGGTCCATATACTGTTCCTGCACAGGGGCCATATACTGTTCCTGCACAGGGGCCCATATACTGTTCCTGCACAGGGGCCCATATACTGTTCCTGCACAGGGGTCCATACTCTGTTCCTGCACAGGAGTCCTTATACTGTTCCTGCACAGGGGTCCATATACTGTTCCTGCACAGGGGCCCATATACTCTTCCTGCACAGGGGCTCATATACTGTTCCTGCACAGGGGCCCATATACTGTTCCGGCAGAGGGGCCCATATACTATTCTTGCACAGGGGCCCATATACTCTTCCTGCACAGGGGCCCATATACTCCTCCTGCACAGGGGCCCATATACTCCTCCTGCACAGGGGCCCATATACTCTTCCTGCACAGGGGCCCATATACTCCTCCTGCACAGGGGCCCATCCTGTCTGTGACATGGGGAGTAGAGAACGGAAAGGGAGCTCTGGGAAGACTGTTACATTGTGCTTAAAATTAGCTCTAATAAGTAGCTGAAACAAAGTATCACCGGTGGGATCAGCTGCTTTTTCTTTGGAGTTTGGTTAAATTTTGGGTGGGGGATTTAATTCCACGTCTCTACTGGAGTTTCCTTTTATGGTGAATTCTGACTCTTTAAGATTTTGATACAAAACATGGAAAATTGTTTTCTGTTCAACCGAACGGAGTAGATTCAGATGAATGGGACAGATGCAGAATTATCTGCAGCATAAACGTAATGTGTGAACATATCCTTAAAAAGGAATCTGTCTGCAAAACAGCTGCTGGCTCCAACCGAAGGAATCTCTGCAGGGAATGAAGGGTCTTAGCAGCGTCTTCTTGGTGTTGTTATGCTACTGTGTAATTAAGAATTAATTGGGCCGTTTGGACTTAAGCAATTAAAGTCCAGTTTACCGTCAAGACACCGAAAGTCGTCCTCGGGTGATGCAAGAAAGTCATTAGACAGGAAAGGAGGTCAGGTGTCCCCGTCGCCTCTGTAACGCTCCCCCAGACGACAATGTCCTCCTGTCTGGGTCAGGAACCTGCTCCTGATTGCTCCTCGTCCTATTTCCTTTCTTGGTTGGGGGTCCTGGTGAGGTTTCGCCTCGACGCCTCGGCCTCGCCGGGTTCTCAAGATGCTCCGCAGACTTTCATTTTGATTGGCTGGTGTTAAGTTTAAAGGGACTCTCATCCCTGTAAATAAAGCCTGATTGCAGCCTCTTATTCCACCAAGGCTTCTTCCCAGACGCGGCCATTAAACTAAATCAAACATGTCAAGCGGGTATATTGAACATAGCTAAATGGATCGGGGGGAGGGTGAAGGGGAGACCACGTGTGCGGTACAAAGTAAGCCCACAGTACAGTATGTCAGTATATAAAATATGGCTCTATGATAATCTGTAACCCTCACTTAATACCTGCAGGCGCCGGGAGCCCGAATCCTCCCATCACCGGCAATAAACGGCCAAGATGTTGTAGCTGTGGGCAGCGAGCACTTAAGAGAACTTCCGCTTGTGGGAGAAAATGGCTACTTCTCGTATTATTTCTTTCCTTACATTTCGGTTCAGCTTATTACCCAAGTACTTTGCAGCCATTAAGGTTTTATTAAAGGTCTCGTAACCTGAATGCATTTCTTTGCTTTGATGAGTAACGCACAGGATGGGGGATGGGTCGGGGGGTTGCTTTCCATGGTCTTATCAACGTCATTCTGCGCATTCTATGGGTAAGATCAGTCGTTTTTATCTGCCACTTCTTCGCCTGGTCAAATTTTCAAGATCCATTGCTGTGCAGAGTTATTAAGTCATGTCCCTCCCACGAGGAGACCACCTATGCTCTTCTCAGTAGATGATAGCCTCCGGCTCTCATGTGGACTGTCTGGCAATCGATCATGATCACTATGAGGTTTTTTTTATAGTAACTGAGCGTTACATTTTCTAGATTTAATCCTATTCGGATTATAGGGGGTCATACACCATTTAGTCATATCCTTCCCCTGAGGAGACCACCCATGCACTTCTCAGAAGACACTAGCCTCTAGAACTCATGTGGATAGATCAAGCTCCACTAAGTATCAGTCTCACATGATGACTGACCATTTCATTTTCTAGATGCTGTAGAGAATATAGAAAGTCACTACCCTTTAATTTATGAGGTCCTTCCTCCAAGGAGACAACTTATGAGCTTTCTTGGAGTGAACTACAAGAGGATTGATGGTTGAGCTCTGCCTATAGATCAAGACTCATTAAATCAGCCATGCCACTGTTTGGCTATTCCATTTTCTAGGTCCAGTCCTACAGGGAACAGAAAAAGACCTGCCTCCTTTATTTAGTGATATCCACCCCCTGAGGAGTCAGCCTATTCTCCTTCCGGTGGACAATAACCTCCATGTTGATTGATGGTTGAGATCTGGTAATACGGAACTATTCATTAAATGTTACATGATGACTGACCATTTCATTTTCTAGATGCTGAACAGAATATAGAAAGTCACTGCACTTTAATTCATTAAGTCCTTCCGCCAAGGAGACAACTTATGAGCTTTCTTGGAGTGAACTACAAGAGGATTGATGGTTGAGCTCTGCCTATAGATCAAGACTCACTAAATATTAGTCATGACTCTGATTGGCTATTCCATATTCTAGAATCAGTCCTACAGGGAACAGAAGCCTCCTTTATTTAGTCATATCCCTCCCCTGAGGAGTCAGCCTATGCTCTTCCCGGTAGACAATAGCCCCATGTTGATTGATGGTAATAGGGAATATCCATAATATATCAGTCTTGCATGATGACTGACCATTCTATCACTTTTTCTTTTTTGCTATAATCATTGGGCGCCCAATGGCTGGGTCCTCCCTAGTCCTGAGAATGAAGGGGCCTGGTCTAAGATTCCTGGAGGTAAGGCGGCCCCCAAATCTCCAACTGGGAGATATGGAAAAATCCGTTTCTGAGGGTCCCATTTACCGGAACGGTAGAAGAGGAGACGTTTGGTCCATTTCCATTTGATGCCATAATTTGCCTTTGATTCTGACAAGCACCGATAATGTATCAGATTATTACCCCAAATGTCAGAGGTGTAACCTGCTGCCTTAGTGCAAAATCTGTACGAAGCCCCCACCCGTCATTCATCATTTCTAATGCTGGTGTCTTCTTATATGGCAGAGGAGCCCCCCGGGGCCCGGACGCTACATCTCCAGCTTCTATATCTATTGCTACAATGTGGTTTTTTTTTCTATTTTTATTTAATGTGATAATATTTTTGGATTTCTCGTTTTGGGTTTCGTGAAGAATAAATAGCAGATGACGGCTGCGAGATAGCGAAGAAGAAAAATCGACTCCATCGCCCATAAATAAATGTTCGGATAAATGCACTTAAGCTGTGGGAGTAAAAATATTGATTAAGGAGGAATATTTGTCGGTGACAAGTTACCGCTCTGGATCTGAGTGACGGGACTGAGCGGCCTGGGCAGCGAGAGGGTTAACGGCGTAGCCGGGGTCTCCCGGGGGCCTCGGCGCACTCATAATTCACACTCAGGTGGATTCTCCTTATTGTGTCTGACTGTTAGCGGCTTTGACATGACAGAGGATTATCTGCCGGAGACTGCAGAGACGGAGTGTGGGTTTCTCCGCTCAGGACAGATGTAATTGATGACGATATGTAAAATACTGCGTCTAAATAGCTGATGATGGCGGAAAGAAACGGACACAATGTTCCATCGCCGGCAGCGAGGAGCAGAAAGGGGGCGATCAGGAACGAGCACCGACCCTCGCCCCATCCTATAAGCACATACACCCCAATCTGATGGCCGCACTGCACTGCAACAATGTACAGAGGGATTAAAGGGCCCCTGACACGGGAAAGGTCCAGATACAGGAGACGGGGAGAAATGATGTGCAAGAAGGGTTAACGGAGTGCGGAGACTTCACAGACATATAGTAAATGAGTCCCAGGAGACAAAGTAGGGGCTTCAGCACCATGGAGAGGGGTCTGGATGATAATGTACTGAAATAAAGCTTCACCCTACAGCACAGGTGATAACCCTCAGTACAGATAATGCAGTCCTATGTAACACCACAGATAACAGTGATAACTCTGAGTACAGATAATGTAGTAGATGTCACCTGCAGTCCTATGTAACACCACAGATAACACAGTGATAACTCTCTGAGCACAGATAATGCAGTAGATGTCACCTGCAGTCCTATGTAACACCACAGATAACACAGTGATAACTCTCTGAGCACAGATAATGCAGTAGATGTCACCTGCAGTCCTATGTAACACCACAGATAACACAGTGATAACTCTCTGAGTACAGATAATGCAGTAGATGTCACCTGCAGTCCTATGTAACACCACAGATAACACAGTGATAACTCTCTGAGTACAGATAATGCAGTAGATGTCACATGCAGTCCCATGTAACACCACAAATAACACAGTGATAACTCTGAGTACAGATAATGTAGTAGATGTCACCTGCAGTCCTATGTAACACCACAGATAACACAGTGATAACTCTCTGAGTACAGATAATGTAGTAGATGTCACCTGCAGTCCTATGTAACACCACAAATAACACAGTGATAACTCTGAGTACAGATAATGTAGTAGATGTCACCTGCAGTCCTATGTAACACCACAGATAACACAGTGATAACTCTCTGAGTACAGATAATGTAGTAGATGTCACCTGCAGTCCTATGTAACACCACAGATAACAGTGATAACTCTCTGAGTACAGATAATGTAGTAGATGTCACCTGCAGTCCTATGTAACACCACAGATAGCACAGTGATAACTCTCTGAGTACAGATAATGTAGTAGATGTCACCTGCAGTCCTATGTAACACCACAGATAACACAGTGATAACTCTCTGAGTACAGATAATGTAGTAGATGTCACCTGCAGTCCTATGTAACACCACAAATAACACAGTGATAACTCTCTGAGTACAGATAATGTAGTAGATATCACCTGCAGTCCTATGTAACACCACAGATAACACAGTGATATCTCTCTGAGTACAGATAATGCAGTAGATGTCACCTGCAGTCCTATGTAACACCACAGATAACACAGTGATAACTCTCTGAGCACAGATAATGTAGTAGATGTCATCTGCAGTCCTATGTAACACTATAGATAACACAGTGATATCTCTCTGAGCACAGATAATGTAGTAGATGTCACCTGCAGTCCTATGTAACACCACAGATAACACAGTGATAACTCTCTGAGTACAGATAATGTAGTAGATGTCACCTGCAGTCCTATGTAACACCACAGATAACACAGTGATATCTCTCTGAGTACAGATAATGCAGTAGATGTCACCTGCAGTCCTATGTAACACCACAGATAACACAGTGATATCTCTCTGAGTACAGATAATGTAGTAGATGTCACCTGCAGTCCTATGTAACACCACAGATAACACAGTGATATCTCTCTGAGTACAGATAATGTAGATGTCACCTGCAGTCCTATGTAACACCACATATAGCACAGTGATAACTCTCTGAGTACAAATAATGTAGTAGATGTCACCTGCAGTCCTATGTAACACCACAGATAACACAGTGATAACTCCCTGAGTACAGATAATGTACATGTCACCTGCAGTCCTATGTAACACCCGAGATAACATAGTGATAACTCCCTGAGTACAGATAATGTAGTAGATGTCACCTGCAGTCCCATGTAAGACCACAGATAACACAGTGATAACTCCCTGAGTGCAGATAATGTAGTAGATGTCACATGCAGTCCCATGTAAGACCACAGATAACACAGTGATAACTCCCTGAGTGCAGATAATGTAGTAGATGTCACCCGCAGTCCCATGTAAGACCACAGATAACACAGTGATAACTCCCTGAGTGCAGATAATGTAGTAGATTTCACCTGCAGTCCCATGTAAGACCACAGATAACACAGTGATAACTCCCCGAGTGCAGATAATGTAGTAGATGTCACCCGCAGTCCCATGTAAGACCACAGATAATGCGCTGATATCTCTGAGTACAGATAATGTAGTAGATGTCACCTGCAGTCCCATGTAAGACCACAGATAATGCGCTGATATCTCTGAGTACAGATAATGTAGTAGATGTCACCTGCAGTCCCATGTAAGACCACAGATAACACAGTGATAACTCTCTGAGTACAGATAATGTAGTAGATGTCACCTGCAGTCCCATGTAAGACCACAGATAATGTGCTGATATCTCTGAGTACAGATAATGTAGTTGATGTCACCCGCAGTCCCATGTAAGACCACAGATAATGTGCTGATATCTCTGAGTACAGATAATGTAGTAGATGTCACCTGCAGTCCCATGTAAGACCACAGATAATGTGCTGATATCTCTGAGTACTGATAATGTAGTTGATGTCACCTGCAGTCCCATGTAAGACCACAGATAATGTGCAGGTTTCTCTGGGTGCCCCTCCCTGAATGCTGTAACGGCTGCCATTAGCGGGTGTCACTCTGCACCTGTTGTCCGGACCTCCCCTTTAATTATGTCCCTGTATTCTCTTGGCTCATTGACAGCACCATCCATTTTCCATAAATCCTTCGGTGCCAGCTGGTCCAGTTACTGCCAGCTCGCAGGCAGTGGAGTGATTTCTGGGTTCCGTCGCCAACGTTCTGCCCTTTCCATCGTTCTCCGCCGGCCGCTGTGTTCAGCACGTACAGCGCAGACCAAAAGTTTGGACACACCTTCTCATTTAAAGATTTTTCTGTATTTTCATGACTATGAAAATTGTACATTCACACTGAAGGCATCAAAACTATGAATTACCACATGTGGAATTATATACTTAACAAAAAAGTGTGAAACAACTGAAAATATGTCTTATATTCTAGGTTCTTCACAGTAGCCACCTTTTGCTTTGTTGACTGCTTTGCACACTCTTGGCATTCTCTTGATGAGCTTCAAGAGGTAGTCACCGGAAATGGTCTTCCCACAATCTTGAAGGAGTTCCCAGAGATGCTTAGCACTTGTTGGCCCTTTTGCCTTCACTTTGCGGTCCAGCTCACCCCAAACCATCTCGATTGGGTTCAGGTCTGGTGACTGTGGAGGCCAGGTCATCTGGCGTAGCCCCCCCATCACTCTCCTTCTTGGTCAAATAGCCCTTACACAGCCTGGAGGTGTTTGGGGTCATTGTCCTGTTGAAAAACAACTAAACGCAAACCGGATGGAATAGCATGCTGCTGCAAGATGCTGTGGTAGCCATGCTGGTTCAGTATGCCTTCAATTATGAATAAATCCCCAACAGTGTCACCAGTAAAGCCCCCCCACACCATCACACCTCCTCCTCCATGCTTCACGGTGGGAACCAGGCATGTAGAGTCCATCCGTTCACCTTTTCTGCGTCACACAAAGACACGGTGGTTGGAACCAAAGATCTCAGATTTGGACTCATCAGACCAAAGCACAGATTTCCACTGGTCTAATGTCCATTCCTTGTGTTCTTTAGCCCAAACAAGTCTCTTCTGCTTGTTGCCTGTCCTTAGCAGTGGTTTCCTAGCAGCTATTTTACCATGAAGGCCTGCTGCACAAAGTCTCCTCTTAACAGTTGTTGTAGAGATGTGTCTGCTGCTAGAACTCTGTGTGGCATTGACCTGGTCTCTAATCTGAACTAATGTTAACCTGCGATTTCTGAGGCTGGTGACTCGGATAAACTTATCCTCAGAAGCAGAGGTGACTCTTGGTCTTCCTTTCCTGGGCGGTCCTCATGTGAGCCAGTTTCTTTGTAGCGCTTGATGGTTTTTGCAACTGCACTTGGGGACACTTTCAAAGTTTTCCCAATTTTTTGCACTGACTGACCTTCATTTCTTAAAGTAATGATGGCCACTCGTTTTTCTTTACTTAGCTGTTTTTTTCTTGCCATAATACAAATTCTAACAGTCTATCAGTCTATTCAGTAGGACTATCAGCTGTGTATCCACCTGACTTCTGCACAACACAACTGATGGTCCCAACCCCATTTATAAGGCAAGAAATCCCACTTATGAAACCTGACAGGGCACACCTGTGAAGTGAAGACCATTTCCGGTGACTACCTCTTGAAGCTCATCAAGAGAATGCCAAGAGTGTGCAAAGCAGTCATCAAAGCAAAAGGTGGCTACTGTGAAGAACCTAGAATATAAGACATATTTTCAGTTGTTTCACACTTTTTTTGTTAAATATATAATTCCACATGTGGTAATTCATAGTTTTGATGCCTTCAGTGTGAATGTACAATTTTCATAGTCATGAAAATACAGAAAAATCTTTAAATGAGAAGGTGTGTCCAAACTTTTGGTCTGTACTGTACATCACTCTTTATCTATACATCGGCCGCTGTCGCACTCAATGAACTCTGCTATGTCACCGATCCGAGCGGCACTGACGGCCGCTAACAAAGTAGCCAATTTCTGGACCCTGGATGCCGCTCTCATGACAAACTGTATATTTACGGCGGCCTATAAGGATGACAGGCGCTTCCAGGGAATGGATAACCCCGTTCCTGTTAGTGCCCGTTGTCATTACACAGAGCCCGGCTCTCCCGGTGCCGCACAACAACCGGCGCAGCACGAGACGACTAATCCACAGCCCATAATACGTGATGTATATTTCATTTACCGCCAATAAAGACTTGTGACAATCATCCTCTCCCCATAAACTGGATTTTATTGTGGAAAGATTCAAAGGCAGCAGCAGAGGAATTCTGGATTTCCTTATCTAACCAAAGCAGGAAACAAATTTAATAAACAAAAAGCAGCTTTGAAGACTGTTCCGGGAGGCCAAATCCATCTGCGAGATTTCATCTCGGGTCTACCGTTTCTTTTTGTTAGTGGCTGCTTAGACGAGTGAGTGTTTCGGGAAGACGCCGTGTGGTTGTGGGAAGGAGGCGCGACGCCGTCTCTTAAAACTTCAAAGACGAACGTTTAATACATGAGCAAACAAATGTATTATCAAATCTGCATTGTCAGGTGCAGACTGAGTACACAAAACCCAGGAGGGTAGAAATGCACCCCGAGGAAGTGAGGAAATGGAGAATTCCGTTCATCACCATCTTTAAGGTTCCTGCTTGTGGCCAGCGAACGGTTAAAAAGTAGTAGAGAAAGTGGAATTTTGCTACAAATGTATCCAGTTTAAAATAAAAAAAAAAAAACATCCTCTGTGAGCGGAACACAGTGTATCAATGCAGCTAGAATGTATCAATGTGGGACAAAGATAAGGAAGTGAGGCAGCGGTCTAGGGTGAGACCCCCAGGTGTAGAGGGGGCACAGTCAGACTTCCCAAATTGCTACCAGCAGAGGAGGTAAATCAAGGCACCCTCGCTGCGTCTCAAGCTGCTAAAGCAGACTTTCTTGAAGGTTTCTTTCATTGAGGAGGCATGGATGAAGTGTGAAGGAGGAGTGGATGGGGCATGACTACTGGAACATAGTTTAGGGAGTGTACCCTCGGCAGGGCATGCCAAAAATTGTCAGGTATGATAGAATTTAAATACCCTCATCAGGGGCAATATTTATTTTGCTATCCCAACCCATATTGCTAAATGTATAGATGGCACCAACTACCAGGGGCCAAAGCTCAGCCAAAGGCCACGGCCCCACTATCAGTATTTGGTCAGTATTCGGTCCCCCACTCCTGAGAAACAATACTGACCGAATACTGACCAAATAATGATAGTGGGGCCGTGGCCAAACCCGTCCACTCAGCTACATCTCTGTGCAAAAGGAAGAACACGCATCTTCAGGAGGGAATGATAGATGTCAGCCTCGCTTTCCCACATGTAAAGCCGGCTTCTAGTCTTTTGTCATAATTTGCTCTGGAACAGCCTTTTTGTTGCATATTAGCTGTGATAAGGATCTGAAAAGTCCAGGAATATTAGGACTATTGGCAAATCTGCTGTCTGTATGTGCTTTCCTCCAGGGCCCTGGACCTGAGCACCTAAAGGGCTTGTCCCATGTCTGGCCTTGGAGTCCAGGCTGTTTAGTTCACAGACGATTGTCCAGACTGGAAACATTGTAACAAACCCTCAACTGCAACGCCACATTCACACATTCAGTATTTGGTCAGTATTTTACGTCACTATTTCTAAGCCCAAAATCAGGAGTGGAACAATCAAAGTATAATAGAAACTCGTCACCACTTCTGCATTTTTCAGCCACTCCTGGTTTTGGCTTACAAATAGTGATGTAAAATACTGGCCAAATACTGAACGTGTGAACGTGCCCTAAGATGTATTAGGCTAGAATAGATTTTCGTCATTTTTTGCATTCACGGATAGAAAGCAGAGATATGGAAACCAGGAAGATCTTGATACATGACATCTATTAGAAAGTTACAGAACTTTTCTGATTACTGGAAGAAAACGTTCATTTCCTCCCGGACCTGCCGCCATTCTGCTGACACCAGGGCTCAGAACCTCGGGGGGGCACAATCCGCCATTGCTGGGTCTGAATATTTACCAAAACAGAATGGCGCGGTATTGTGTGCGCTCTTAACCCCTTCCTGGCCCGTGACAACCCTTCATTATAGCCCCCCCCCCCGCATATGCAACGAGTCACGTATCTTTTTCAAAAGGCGACATTGACAAAATTAACAATGTTGCTAATGAGAGTAACAAATCCGATCGCAATCTGCGGCGATAATCATCTGTAGGAAGTTCAGTAAGCCGCGGTGACACTACAACAATCAGGGCGGCAATCGCTAAGCTCGCCCGCATCGTAAACGACTCCTTATTTTATTATTTCCTCCTTCGCATCTATTTCATTGTGTCAATAACATCTTCCCTGCTACAAAGTAACCAGAGGAGAACATGGCGGGGGGCTATATTGGATGGTATACGGCTGCCATGGAGACTATTGTTGTACTAAGAGAAAAATCAATGAAAATGTATATGGTTGGGAACATGACAACTCTGATGGCTTTTAAAGGGATTGTCCAGTTGGAAATTATTCAGTCATCTTTGAGTCCCCCCCACAGTGAGAGCCACTATCCTCTTCTAGTTCATAGACGTGGTCTGATTGCCTTTTGCATCTCTGCTATGGGTAGAGGATGGTGCCATGAAGATATCCCCTTTAAATGGCATATAATATGGGGAGGGGACAGCATTATCAGAGGGTCCTGACAGCTGGGACAAGTCCCTTTAAATTTGGGTGATGCCCTACTGAAAAAAGAACTAGGGCGCCCAAAACACTGATTGTCCCTTCAAATTTTTAATAGTTGGCTCCACCCCCATGACTCCCACTAAAGAGTCAGGACCGCTAGGACATGTGACCATTCCTGGTTGAAAGGACTCCGAAAATGAAGAGGCACATGTGACTATTATTGGGGGGGGGGTGGGAGGGGGATTATTTGGGCATCTGCTAATATGAATTTCTTATTCATTCTGAAAAAGTAGAGGGGAGGGGGAGGGGAATATTAAAGAGGAACATCCCTCAAAATGAAAACTTATTGAAGTAATTTTGGCTTCAGATTAGTATTTACCTCGCGCTCCGCAGGTAGAAATCCCATCATCTGTCTCATTAATCCTAATTGTCAGAGAATTGAGGGAAATGCTTTGATAAACTCTGCTCCATTTATACAAAATTGTTCTAATAGACTCATTATTTGCTGATGGGGGCGCCGTACTTTACATGCGGCATTTATTGGAGGCGCCAATCTGCATAAGGCGACGGCAGCCAATCAAACGCCAGCATTTCTGCACTAGATGGATAAATGCTAATTAGTGTTTATTTCCTTGCGGTTTTATGCAAATTGTCCTGTAAATGCAAAAGTGGTAATTGATGTTCTTTCTAGAATTCATACCTACAAGGCGGCCATTAATACATCCATTATACGGAGAGCGGGGGAGGGGAGAGCTGTGCGGAGTGCGCATGGTGGGATGAGATACAGCAGCTCAGTGGATGGTATCACATATTATAGGACTAGATACAGCAACTCAGCTACAGTATCATATATCATAGGATTAGATACACGGCTCAGCAGACAGTATCACACAGGAGAGGATTAGATACACAGCTCAGCAGACAGTATCACACAGGAGAGGATTAGATACACGGCTCAGCAGACAGTATCACACAGGATAGGATTAGATACACAGCCCAGCAGACAGTATCACACAGGAGAGGATTAGATACACAGCTCAGCAGACAGTATCACACAGGAGAGGATTAGATACACAGCTCAGCAGACAGTATCACACAGGATAGGATTAGATACACAGCCCAGCAGACAGTATTACACAGCATAGGATTAGATACACGGCTCAGCAGACAGTATCACACAGGATAGGATTAGATACACGGCTCAGCAGACAATATCACACAGGAGAGGATTAGATACACGGCTCAGCAGACAGTATTACACAGGATAGGATTAGATACACGGCTCAGCAGACAGTATCACACAGGATAGGATTAGATACACAGCTCAGCAGACAGTATCACACAGGATAGGATTAGATACACGGCTCAGCAGACAGTATCACACAGGATAGGATTAGATACACGGCTCAGCAGACAGTATCACACAGGATAGGATTAGATACACAGCTCAGCAGACAATATCACACAGGAGAGGATTAGATACACGGCTCAGCAGACAGTATCACACAGGGTAGGATTAGATACACGGCTCAGCAGACAGTATCACACAGGATAGGATTAGATACACGGCTCAGCAGACAGTATCACACAGGGTAGGATTAGATACACGGCTCAGCAGACAGTATCACACAGGATAGGATTAGATACACGGCTCAGCAGACAGTATCTCACAGGATATGATTAGATACACAGCTCAGCAGACAGTATCACATAGGATGAGATTAGATACACTGCTCAGCAGACAGTATCACACAGGATAGGATTAGATACACGGCTCAGCAGACAGTATCACACAGGATAGGATTAGATACACAGCTCAGCAGACAATATCACACAGGAGAGGATTAGATACACGGCTCAGCAGACAGTATCACACAGGATAGGATTAGATACACAGCTCAGCAGACAATATCACACAGGAGAGGATTAGATACACAGCTCAACAGACAGTATCACACAGGAGAGGATTAGATACACGGTTCAGCACTCAGTATCACACAGGATAGATTAGATACACGGCTCAGCAGTCAGTATCACACAGGGTAGGATTAGATACACGGCTCAGCAGACAGTATCACACAGGATAGGATTAGATACACAGCTCAGCAGACAGTATCACACAGGATAGGATTAGATACATGGCTCAGCAGACAGTATCACACAGGATAGGATTAGATACACGGCTCAGCAGACAGTATCACACAGGGTAGGATTAGATACACGGCTCAGCAGACAGTATCACACAGGATAGGATTAGATACACAGCTCAGCAGACAATATCACACAGGAGAGGATTAGATACACGGCTCAGCAGACAGTATCACACAGGATAGGATTAGATACACAGCTCAGCAGACAGTATCACACAGGATAGGATTAGATACACGGCTCAGCAGGCAGTATCACACAGGATAGGATTAGATACACGGCTCAGCAGACAGTATCACACAGGAGAGGATTAGATACACGGCTCAGCAGACAGTATCACACAGGATAGGATTAGATACACAGCTCAGCAGACAATATCACACAGGAGAGGATTAGATACACGGCTCAGCAGACAGTATCACACAGGATAGGATTAGATACACAGGTCAGCAGACAGTATCACACAGGATAGGATTAGATACACGGCTCAGCAGACAGTATCACACAGGATAGGATTAGATACACAGCTCAGCAGACAGTATCACACAGGATAGGATTAGATACACAGCTCAGCAGACAGTATCACACAGGATAGGATTAGATACACGGCTCAGCAGACAGTATCACACAGGATAGGATTAGATACACGGCTCAGCAGACAGTATCACACAGGATAGGATTAGATACAGGGCTCAGCAGACAGTATCACACAGGAGAGGATTAGATACACAGCTCAGCAGACAGTATCACACAGGATAGGATTAGATACACGGCTCAGCAGACAGTATCACACAGGAGAGGATTAGATACACGGCTCAGCAGGCAGTATCATACAGGATAGGATTAGATACACAGCTCAGCAGACAGTATCACACAGGAGAGGATTAGATACACAGCTCAGCAGGCAGTATCACACAGGAGAGGATTAGATACACGGCTCAGCTGACAGTATCACACAGGATAGGATTAGATACACTGCTCAGCAGACAGTATCACACAGGAGAGGATTAGATACACGGCTCAGCAGACTATCACACAGGAGAGGATTAGATACACGGCTCAGCAGGCAGTATCATACAGGATAGGATTAGATACACGGCTCAGCAGACAGTATCACACAGGAGAGGATTAGATACACGGCTCAGCAGACAGTATCACACAGGAGAGGATTAGATACACGGCTCAGCAGGCAGTATCACACAGGAGAGGATTAGATACACGGCTCAGCAGACAGTATCACACAGGAGAGGATTAGATACACAGCTCAGCTGACAGTATCACACAGGAGAGGATTAGATACACGGCTCAGCAGGCAGTATCACACAGGAGAGGATTAGATACACAGCTCAGCTGACAGTATCACACAGGAGAGGATTAGATACACGGCTCAGCAGGCAGTATCACACAGGAGAGGATTAGATACACAGCTCAGCTGACAGTATCACACAGGATAGGATTAGATACACTGCTCAGCAGACAGTATCACACAGGAGAGGATTAGATACACGGCTCAGCAGACAGTATCACACAGGATAGGATTAGATACACAGCTCAGCAGGCAGTATCACACAGGAGAGGATTAGATACACGGCTCAGCAGACAGTATCACAAAGGATAGGATTAGATACACGGCTCAGCAGACAGTATCACACAGGATAGGATTAGATACACAGCTCAGCAGACAATATCACACAGGAGAGGATTAGATACACGGCTCAGCAGACAGTATCACACAGGATAGGATTAGATACACAGCTCAGCAGACAGTATCACACAGGATAGGATTAGATACACGGCTCAGCAGACAGTATCACACAGGATAGGATTAGATACACGGCTCAGCAGACAGTATCACACAGGAGAGGATTAGATACACAGCTCAGCAGACAGTATCACACAGGATAGGATTAGATACACGGCTCAGCAGACAGTATCACACAGGATAGGATTAGATACACGGCTCAGCAGACTGTATCACACAGGGTAGGATTAGATACACAGCTCAGCAGACAGTATCACACAGGATAGTATTAGATACACGGCTCAGCAGACAGTATCACACAGGATAGGATTAGATACACAGCTCAGCAGACAGTATCACACAGGATAGGATTAGATACACGGCTCAGCAGACAGTATCACACAGGAGAGGATTAGATACACGGCTCAGCAGACAGTATCACACAGGATAGGATTAGATACACAGCTCAGCAGACAGCATCACACAGGATAGGATTAGATACACAGCTCAGCAGACAGTATCACACAGGATAGGATTAGATACACAGCTCAGCAGACAGTATCACACAGGATAGGATTAGATACACAGCTCAGCAGACAGTATCACACAGGATAGGATTAGATACACGGCTCAGCAGACAGTATCACACAGGAGAGGATTAGATACACGGCTCAGCAGACAGTATCACACAGGAGAGGATTAGATACACGGCTCAGCAGGCAGTATCATACAGGATAGGATTAGATACACTGCTCAGCAGACAGTATCACACAGGAGAGGATTAGATACACGGCTCAGCAGACAGTATCACACAGGAGAGGATTAGATACACGGCTCAGCAGACAGTATCACACAGGATAGGATTAGATACACAGCTCAGCAGGCAGTATCACACAGGATAGGATTAGATACACGGCTCAGCAGACAGTATCACACAGGATAGGATTAGATACACAGCTCAGCAGACAATATCACACAGGAGAAGATTAGATACACGGCTCAGCAGACAGTATCACACAGGATAGGATTAGATACACAGCTCAGCAGACAGTATCACACAGGATAGGATTAGATACACGGCTCAGCAGACAGTATCACATAGGATAGGATTAGATACACAGCTCAGCAGACAGTATCACACAGGATAGGATTAGATACACGGCTCAGCAGACAGTATCACACAGGAGAGGATTAGATAAACGGCTCAGCAGACAGTATCACACAGGAGAGGATTAGATACACGGCTCAGCAGGCAGTATCATACAGGATAGGATTAGATACACGGCTCAGCAGACAGTATCACACAGGAGAGGATTAGATACACGGCTCAGCAGGCAGTATCACACAGGAGAGGATTAGATACACAGCTCAGCTGACAGTATCACACAGGATAGGATTAGATACACGGCTCAGCAGACAGTATCACACAGGATAGGATTAGATACACGGCTCAGCAGACAGTATCACACAGGAGAGGATTAGATACACGGCTCAGCAGACAGTATCACACAGGAGAGGATTAGATACACCGCTCAGCAGACAGTATCACACAGGAGAGGATTAGATACACGGCTCAGCAGACAGTATCACACAGGAGAGGATTAGATACACCGCTCAGCAGACAGTATCACACAGGATAGGATTAGATACACGGCTCAGCAGACAGTATCACACAGGATAGGATTAGATACACAGCTCAGCAGTCAGTATCACACAGGATAGGATTAGATACACAGCTCAGCAGTCAGTATCACACAGGAGAGGATTAGATACACGGCTCAGCAGACAGTATCACACAGGGTAGGATTAGATACACGGCACAGCAGACAGTATCACACAGGATAGGATTAGATACACGGCTCAGCAGACAGTATCACACAGGAGAGGATTAGATACACAGCTCAGCAGACAGTATCACACAGGAGAGGATTAGATACACAGCTCAGCAGACAGTATCACACAGGAGAGGATTAGATACACGGCTCAACAGAGAGTATCACACAGGATAGAATTAGATACACAGCTCAGCAGACAGTATCACACAGGATAGGATTAGATACACGGCTCAGCAGAGAGTATCACACAGGATAGGATTAGATACACAGCTCAGCAGACAGTATCACACAGGAGAGGATTAGATACACAGCTCAGCAGACAGTATCACACAGGATAGGATTAGATACACAGCTCAGCAGAGAGTATCACACAGGATAGGATTAGATACACAGCTCAGCAGACAGTATCACACAGGATAGGATTAGATACACGGCTCAGCAGACAGTATCACACAGGAGAGGATAAGATACACAGCTCAGCAGACAGTATCACACAGGAGAGGATTAGATACACGGCTCAGCAGACAGTATCACACAGGGTAGGATTAGATACACGGCACAGCAGACAGTATCACACAGGATAGGATTAGATACACGGCTCAGCAGACAGTATCACACAGGAGAGGATTAGATACACAGCTCAGCAGACAGTATTACACAGGAGAGGATTAGATACACGGCTCAGCAGACAGTATCACACAGGAGAGGATTAGATACACGGCTCAGCAGAGAGTATCACACAGGATAGAATTAGATACACAGCTCGGCAGACAGTATCACACAGGATAGGATTAGATACACGGCTCAGCAGAGAGTATCACACAGGATAGGATTAGATACACAGCTCGGCAGGCAGTATCACACAGGATAGAATTAGATACACAGCTCGGCAGACAGTATCACACAGGAGAGGATTAGATACACGGCTCAGCAGACAGTATCACACAGGAGAGGATTAGATACACGGCTCAGCAGAGAGTATCACACAGGATAGAATTAGATACACAGCTCGGCAGACAGTATCACACAGGATAGGATTAGATACACGGCTCAGCAGAGAGTATCACACAGGATAGGATTAGATACACAGCTCAGCAGACAGTATCACACAGGAGAGGATTAGATACACAGCTCAGCAGACAGTATCACACAGGATAGGATTAGATACACATCTCTGCAGACAGTATCACACAGGAGAGGATTAGATACACAGCTCAGCAGACAGTATCACACAGGATAGGATTAGATACACAGCTCAGCAGACAGTATCACACAGGATAGGATTAGATACACGGCTCAGCTGATAGTATCACACAGGATAGGATTAGATACACGGCTCAGCAATATCACACAGGAGAGGATTAGATACACGGCTCAGCAGACAGTATCACACAGGAGAGGATTAGATACACAGCTCAGCAGACAGTATCACACAGGATAGGATTAGATACACGGCTCAGCAATATCACACAGGAGAGGATTAGATACACGGCTCAGCAGACAGTATCACACAGGAGAGGATTAGATACACGGCTCAGCAGACAGTGTCACACAGGATAGAATTAGATACACAGCTCAGCAGACAGTATCACACAGGATAGGCTTAGATACACAGCTCAGCAGACAGTATCACACAGGATAGGATTAGATACACAGCTCAGCAGACAGTATCACACAGGATAGGATTAGATACATGGCTCAGCAGACAGTATCACACAGGATAGGATTAGATACACGGCTCAGCAGACAGTATCACACAGGAGAGGATTAGATACACGGCTCAGCAGACAGTGTCACACAGGATAGAATTAGATACACAGCTCAGCAGACAGTATCACACAGGATAGGCTTAGATACACAGCTCAGCAGATAGTATCACACAGGATAGGATTAGATACACAGCTCAGCAGACAGTATCACACAGGATAGGATTAGATACACAGCTCAGCAGACAGTATCACACAGGATAGGATTAGATACACGGCTCAGCAGACAGTATCACACAGGATAGGATTAGATACACAGCTCAGCAGACAGTATCACACAGGATAGGATTAGATACACGTCTCAGCAGTCAGTATCACACAGGATAGGATTAGATACACGGCTCAGCAGACAGTATCACACAGGATAGGATTAGATACACGGCTCAGCAGACAGTATCACACAGGATAGGATTAGATACACATCTCTGCAGACAGTATCACACAGGAGAGGATTAGATACACAGCTCAGCAGACAGTATCACACAGGAGAGGATTAGATACACGGCTCAGCAGACAGTATCACACAGGATAGGATTAGATACACATCTCTGCAGACAGTATCACACAGGATAGGATTAGATACACAGCTCAGCAGACAGTATCACACAGGAGAGGATTAGATACACGGCTCAGCAGACAGTATCACACAGGAGAGGATTAGATACACGGCTCAGCAGACAGTATCACACAGGATAGGATTACATACACAGCTCAGCAGGCAGTATCACACAGGACAGGATTAGATACACGGCTCAGCAGACAGTATCACACAGGATAGGATTAGATACACGTCTCAGCAGTCAGTATCACACAGGATAGGATTAGATACACGGCTCAGCAGACAGTATCACACAGGATAGGATTAGATACACGGCTCAGCAGAGAGTATCACACAGGATAGAATTAGATACACGGCTCAGCAGACAATATCACACAGGGTTGGATTAGATACACGGCTCAGCAGACAGTATCACACAGGATAGAATTAGATACACAGCTCAGCAGACAGTATCACACAGGATAGGATTAGATACACGGCTCAGCAGACAGTATCACACAGGATAGGATTAGATACACGGATCAGCAGACAGTATCACACAGGATAGGATTAGATACACGGCTCAGCAGACAGTATCACACAGGATAGGATTAGATACACAGCTCAGCAGACAGTATCACACAGGAGAGGATTAGATACACAGCTCAGCAGACAGTATCTCACAGGAGAGGATTAGATACACAGCTCAGCAGACAGTATCACACAGCAGTGGATTAGATACACGGCTCAGCAGACAGTATCACACAGGATAGGATTAGATACACAGATCAGCAGACAGTATCACACAGCAGTGGATTAGATACACGGCTCAGCAGACAGTATCACACAGGATAGGATTAGATACACAGCTCAGCAGACAGTATCACACAGGATAGGATTAGGTACACGGCTCAGCAGTCAGTATCACACAGGATAGGATTAGATACACAGCCCAGCAGACAGTATCACACAGGACAGGATTAGATACACGGCTCAGCAGAGGGTATCACACAGGATAGGATTAGATGCACAGTTCATCAGAGGGTATCACACAGGATAGGATTAGATACACGACTCAGCAGACAGTATCACTCAGGATGGGATTAGATACACGACTCAGCAGACAGTATCACTCAGGATGGGATTAGATACACAGCTCAGCAGACAGTATCTCACAGGATAGGATTAGATACACAGCTCAGCAGACAGTATCACACAGGATAGGATTAGATACACAGCTCAGCAGACAGTATCACACAGGACAGGATTAGATACACGGCTCAGCAGACCGTATCACACAGGATAGGATTAGATACACGGCTCAGCAGACAGTATCACACAGGATAGGATTAGATACACAGCTCAGCAGACAGTATCACACAGGATAGGATTAGATACACGACTCAGCAGACAGTATCACTCAGGATGGGATTAGATACACGGCTCAGCAGACAGTATCACACAGGATAGGATTAGATACACAGCTCAGCAGAGAGTATCACACAGGATAGGATTAGATACACAGCTCAGCAGACAGTATCACACAGGATAGGATTAGATACACAGCTCAGCAGACAGTATCACATATGGTAGAATTAGATACACAGCTCAGCAGTATCACACAGGATAGGATTAGATACACGACTCAGCAGACAGTATCACTCAGGATGGGATTAGATACACGGCTCAGCAGACAGTATCACACAGGAGAGGATTAGATACACGGCTCAGCAGAGAGTATCACACAGGATAGAATTAGATACACAGCTCAGCAGACAGTATCACACAGGATAGGATTAGATACACGGCTCAGCAGAGAGAGTCACACAGGATAGGATTAGATACACAGCTCAGCAGACAGTATCACACAGGAGAGGATTAGATACACAGCTCAGCAGACAGTATCACACAGGATAGGATTAGATACACAGCTCAGCAGACAGTATCACACAGGATAGGATTAGATACACATCTCTGCAGACAGTATCACACAGGAGAGGATTAGATACACAGCTCAGCAGACAGTATCACACAGGATAGGATTAGATACACAGCTCAGCAGACAGTATCACACAGGATAGGATTAGATACACGGCTCAGCTGATAGTATCACACAGGATAGGATTAGATACACGGCTCAGCAATATCACACAGGAGAGGATTAGATACACGGCACAGCAGACAGTATCACACAGGATAGGATTAGATACACGGCTCAGCAGTATCACACAGGATAGAATTAGATACACAGCTCAGCAGACAGTATCACACAGGAGAGGATTAGATACACGGCTCAGCAGACAGTATCACACAGGATAGGATTAGATACACAGCTCAGCAGACAGTATCACACAGGATAGGATTAGATACACAGCTCAGCAGACAGTATCACACAGGATAAGATTAGATACACGTCTCAGCAGTCAGTATCACACAGGATAGGATTAGATACACAGCTCAGCAGTCAGTATCACACAGGATAGGATTAGATACACATCTCTGCAGACAGTATCACACAGGAGAGGATTAGATACACAGCTCAGCAGACAGTATCACACAGGATAGGATTAGATACACAGCTCAGCAGACAGTATCACACTGGATAGGATTAGATACACAGCTCAGCAGTCAGTATCACACAGGATAGGATTAGATACACAGCTCAGCAGACAGTATCACACAGGATAGGATTAGATACACAGCTCAGCAGACAGTATCACACAGGATAGGATTAGATACACGGCTCAGCTGATAGTATCACACAGGATAGGATTAGATACACGGCTCAGCAATATCACACAGGAGAGGATTAGATACACGGCTCAGCAGTATCACACAGGATAGAATTAGATACACAGCTCAGCAGACAGTATCACACAGGAGAGGATTAGATACACGGCTCAGCAGACAGTATCACACAGGATAGGATTAGATACACAGCTCAGCAGACAGTATCACACAGGATAGGATTAGATACACAGCTCAGCAGTCAGTATCACACAGGATAGGATTAGATACATGGCTCAGCAGATAGTATCACACAGGGTAGAATTAGATACACAGCTCAGCAGACAGTATCACACAGGATAGGATTAGATACACAGCTCAGCAGACAGTATCACACAGGATAGGATTAGATGCACGGCTCAGCTGATAGTATCACACAGGATAGGATTAGATACACGGCTCAGCAATATCACACAGGAGAGGATTAGATACACGGCTCAGCAGTATCACACAGGATAGAATTAGATACACAGCTCAGCAGACAGTATCACACAGGAGAGGATTAGATACACGGCTCAGCAGACAGTATCACACAGGATAGGATTAGATACACAGCTCAGCAGACAGTATCACACAGGATAGGATTAGATACACAGCTCAGCAGACAGTATCACACAGGATAGGATTAGATACACGTCTCAGCAGTCAGTATCACACAGGATAGGATTAGATACATGGCTCAGCAGACAGTATCACACAGGATAGGATTAGATACACAGCTCAGCAGACAGTATCACACAGGATAGGATTAGATACACAGCTCAGCAGACAGTATCACACAGGAGAGGATTAGATACACAGCTCAGCAGGCAGTATCACAAAGGAGAGGATTAGATACACAGCTCAGCAGACATTATCACACAGGAGAGGGTTAGATACACGGCTCAGCAGACAGTATCACACAGGATAGGATTAGATACACGGCTCAGCAAACAGTATCACACAGGATAGGATTAGATACACGGCTCAGCAGACAGTATGACACAGGATAGGATTAGATACACGGCTCAGTAGACAGTATCACACAGGATAGGATTAGATACACAGCTCAGCAGACAGTATCACACAGGATAGGATTAGATACACGTCTCAGCAGACAGTATCACACAGGATAGGATTAGATACACGGCTCAGCAGTATCACACAGGATAGAATTAGATACACAGCTCAGCAGACAGTATCACACAGGAGAGGATTAGATACACGGCTCAGCAGACAGTATCACACAGGATAGGATTAGAAACACAGCTCAGCAGACAGTATCACATAGGATAGGATTAGATACACGTCTCAGCAGTCAGTATCACACAGGATAGGATTAGATACACAGCTCAGCAGACAGTATCACACAGGATAGGATTAGATACACGGCTCAGCAGTATCACACAGGATAGAATTAGATACACAGCTCAGCAGACAGTATCACACAGGAGAGGATTAGATACACGGCTCAGCAGACAGTATCACACAGGATAGGATTAGATACACAGCTCAGCAGACAGTATCACACAGGATAGGATTAGATACACGTCTCAGCAGTCAGTATCACACAGGATAGGATTAGATACACAGCTCAACAGACAGTATCACACAGGAGAGGATTAGATACACAGCTCAGCAGACAGTATCACACAGGATAGGATTAGATACACAGCTCAGCAGACAGTATCACACAGGAGAGGATTAGATACACAGCTCAGCAGACAGTATCACACAGGATAGGATTAGATACACAGCTCAGCAGACAGTATCACACAGGATAGGATTAGATACACGGCTCAGAAGACAGTATCACACAGGATAGGATTAGATACACGGCTCAGCAGACAGTATCACACAGGATAGGATTAGATACACAGCTCAGCAGACAGTATCACACAGGATAGGATTAGATACACAGCTCAGCAGACAGTATCACACAGGATAGGATTAGATACACAGCTCAGCAGACAGTATCACACAGGAGAGGATTAGATACACAGCTCAGCAGACAGTTTCACACAGGATAGGATTAGATACACAGCTCAGCAGACAGTATCACACAGGAGAGGATTAGATACACAGCTCAGCAGACAGTATCACACAGGATAGGATTAGATACACGTCTCAGCAGTCAGTATCACACAGGATAGGATTAGATACACATCTCTGCAGACAGTATCACACAGGATAGGATTAGATACACGGCTCAGCAGGCGGTATCACACAGGATAGGATTAGATACACGGCTCAGCAGACAGTATCACACAGGAAAGGATTAGATACACGGCTCAGCTGATAGATTCACACAGGAGAGGATTAGATACACAGCTCAGCAGACAGTATCACACAGGAGAGGATTAGATGCAGCTCAGCAGACAGTATCACACAGGATAGGATTAGATACATGGCTCAGCAGACAGTATCACACAGGATAGGATTAGATACACAGCTCAGCAGACAGTATCACACAGGATAGGATTAGATACACGGCTCAGCAGACAGTGTCACACAGGAGAGGATTAGATACACGGCTCAGCAGACAGTATCACACAGGATAGGATTAGATACACGGCTCAGCAGACAGTATCACACAGGAGAGGATTAGATACACAGCTCAGCAGACAGTATCACACAGGATAGGATTAGATACACGGCTCAGCAGACAGTATCACACAGGATAGGATTAGATACACAGCTCAGCAGACAGTATCACACAGGATAGGATTAGATACACGGCTCAGCAGACAGTATCACACAGGAGAGGATTAGATACACGGCTCAGCAGACAGTATCACACAGGATAGGATTAGATACACAGCTCAGCAGACAGTATCACACAGGATAGGATTAGATACACAGCTCAGCAGACAGTATCACACAGGATAAGATTAGATACACGTCTCAGCAGTCAGTATCACACAGGATAGGATTAGATACACAGCTCAGCAGTCAGTATCACACAGGATAGGATTAGATACACATCTCTGCAGACAGTATCACACAGGAGAGGATTAGATACACAGCTCAGCAGACAGTATCACACAGGATAGGATTAGATACACAGCTCAGCAGACAGTATCACACAGGATAGGATTAGATACACAGCTCAGCAGTCAGTATCACACAGGATAGGATTAGATACACAGCTCAGCAGACAGTATCACACAGGATAGGATTAGATACACGGCTCAGCTGATAGTATCACACAGGATAGGATTAGATACACGGCTCAGCAATATCACACAGGAGAGGATTAGATACACGGCTCAGCAGTATCACACAGGATAGAATTAGATACACAGCTCAGCAGACAGTATCACACAGGAGAGGATTAGATACACGGCTCAGCAGACAGTATCACACAGGATAGGATTAGATACACAGCTCAGCAGACAGTATCACACAGGATAGGATTAGATACACAGCTCAGCAGACAGTATCACACAGGATAGGATTAGATACACGTCTCAGCAGTCAGTATCACACAGGATAGGATTAGATACACAGCTCAGCAGACAGTATCACACAGGATAGGATTAGATACACAGCTCAGCAGACAGTATCACACAGGAGAGGATTAGATACACAGCTCAGCAGGCAGTATCACAAAGGAGAGGATTAGATACACAGCTCAGCAGACATTATCACACAGGAGAGGGTTAGATACACGGCTCAGCAAACAGTATCACACAGGATAGGATTAGATACACGGCTCAGCAAACAGTATCACACAGGATAGGATTAGATACACGGCTCAGCAGACAGTATGACACAGGATAGGATTAGATACACGGCTCAGTAGACAGTATCACACAGGAGAGGATTAGATACACGGCTCAGCAGTCAGTATCACACAGGATAGGATTAGATACACAGCTCAGCAGACAGTATCACACAGGATAGGATTAGATACACGTCTCAGCAGTCAGTATCACACAGGATAGGATTAGATACACAGCTCAACAGACAGTATCACACAGGAGAGGATTAGATACACAGCTCAGCAGACAGTATCACACAGGATAGGATTAGATACACGGCTCAGCAGACAGTATCACACAGGATAGGATTAGATACACAGCTCAGCAGACAGTATCACACAGGAGAGGATTAGATACACAGCTCAGCAGACAGTATCACACAGGATAGGATTAGATACACAGCTCAGCAGACAGTATCACACAGGATAGGATTAGATACACGGATCAGAAGACAGTATCACACAGGATAGGATTAGATACACGGCTCAGCAGACAGTATCACACAGGATAGGATTAGATACACAGCTCAGCAGACAGTATCACACAGGATAGGATTAGATACACAGCTCAGCAGACAGTATCACACAGGATAGGATTAGATACACAGCTCAGCAGACAGTATCACACAGGAGTGGATTAGATACACAGCTCAGCAGACAGTATCACACAGGATAGGATTAGATACACAGCTCAGCAGACAGTATCACACAGGAGAGGATTAGATACACAGCTCAGCAGACAGTATCACACAGGATAGGATTAGATACACGTCTCAGCAGTCAGTATCACACAGGATAGGATTAGATACACATCTCTGCAGACAGTATCACACAGGATAGGATTAGATACACGGCTCAGCAGGCGGTATCACACAGGATAGGATTAGATACACGGCTCAGCAGACAGTATCACACAGGAAAGGATTAGATACACGGCTCAGCTGATAGATTCACACAGGATAGGATTAGAAACACAGCTCAGCAGACAGTATCACACAGGAGAGGATTAGATGCAGCTCAGCAGACAGTATCACACAGGAGAGGATTAGATACACAGCTCAGCAGACAGTATCACACAGGATAGGATTAGATACATGGCTCAGCAGACAGTATCACACAGGATAGGATTAGATACACAGCTCAGCAGACAGTATCACACAGGATAGGATTAGATGCACGGCTCAGCAGACAGTATCACACAGGAGAGGATTAGATACACGGCTCAGCAGACAGTATCACACAGGAGAGGATTAGATGCAGCTCAGCAGACAGTATCACACAGGATAGGATTAGATACATGGCTCAGCAGACAGTATCACACAGGATAGGATTAGATACACAGCTCAGCAGACAGTATCACACAGGATAGGATTAGATACACGGCTCAGCAGACAGTATCACACAGGATAGGATTAGATACACAGCTCAGCAGACAGTATCACACAGGATAGGATTAGATACACGGCTCAGCAGACAGTATCACACAGGACAGGATTAGATACACCGCTCAGCAATATCACACAGGAGAGGATTAGATACACGGCACAGCAGACAGTATCACACAGGATAGAATTAGATACACAGCTCAGCAGACAGTATCACACAGGAGAGGATTAGATGCAGCTCAGCAGACAGTATCACACAGGAGAGGATTAGATACACGTCTCAGCAGTCAGTATCACACAGGATAGGATTAGATACACAGCTCAACAGACAGTATCACACAGGATAGGATTAGATACACGGCTCAGCAGACAGTATCACACAGGATAGGATTAGATACACAGCTCAGCAGACAGTATCACACAGGATAGGATTAGATACACGTCTCAGCAGTCAGTATCACACAGGATAGGATTAGATACACAGCTCAACAGACAGTATCACACAGGAGAGGATTAGATACACAGCTCAGCAGACAGTATCACACAGGATAGGATTAGATACACGGCTCAGCAGACAGTATCACACAGGATAGGATTAGATACACAGCTCAGCAGACAGTATCACACAGGAGACGGTTAGATACACAGCTCAGCAGACAGTATCACACAGGATAGGATTAGATACATGGCTCAGCAGACAGTATCACACAGGATAGGATTAGATACACGGCTCAGCAGACAGTATCACACAGGATAGGATTAGATACACGGCTCAGCAGACAGTATCACACAGGATAGGATTAGATACACGGCTCAGCAGACAGTATCACACAGGATAGGATTACATACACGGCTCAGCAGACAGTATCACACAGGATAGGATTAGATACACAGCTCAGCAGACGGTATCACACAGGAGAGGATTAGATACACAGCTCAGCAGACAGTATCACACAGGATAGGATTACATACACGGCTCAGCAGACAGTATCACACAGGATAGGATTAGATACACAGCTCAGCAGACGGTATCACACAGGAGAGGATTAGATACACAGCTCAGCAGACAGTATCACACAGGATAGGATTAGATACACATCTCTGCAGACAGTATCACACAGGATAGGATTAGATACACAGCTCAGCAGACAGTATCACACAGGAGAGGATTAGATACACAGCTCAGCAGACAGTATCACACAGCATAGGATTAGATACACTGCTCAGCAGACAGTATCACACAGGATAGGATTAGGTACACGGCTCAGCAGACAGTATTACACAGGATAGGATTAGATACACGGCTCAGCAGACAGTATCTCACAGCATAGGATTAGATACACGGCTCAGCAGACAGTATCACACAGGAGAGGATTAGATACACGGCTCAGCAGACAGTATCACACAGGATAGGATTAGATACACAGCTCAGCAGACAGTATCACACAGGAGAGGATTAGATACACGGCTCAGCAGACAGTATCACACAGGATAGGATTAGATACATGGATCAGCAGACAGTATCACACAGGATAGGATTAGATACACATCTCTGCAGACAGTATCACACAGGAGAGGATTAGATACACAGCTCAGCAGACAGTATCACACAGGATAGGATTAGATACACGGCTCAGCAGACAGTATCACACAGGAGAGGATTAGATACACGGCTCAGCAGACAGTATCACACAGGAGAGGATTAGATACATGGATTAGCAGACAGTATCACACAGGATAGGATTAGATACACAGCTCAGCAGACAGTATCACACAGGATAGGATTAGATACACGGCTCAGCAGACAGTATCACACAGGATAGGATTAGATACACAGCTCAGCAGACAGTATCACACAGGATAGGATTAGATACACGGCTCAGCAGACAGTATCACACAGGATAGGATTAGATACACAGCTCAGCAGACAGTATCACACAGGAGAAGATTAGATACACGGCTCAGCAGACAGTATCACACAGGATAGGATTAGATACACGGCTCAGCAGACAGTATCACACTGGAGAGGATTAGATACACGGCTCAGCAGACAGTTTCACACAGGATAGGATTAGATACACAGCTCAGCAGACAGTATCACACAGGATAGGATTAGATACACAGCTCAGCAGACAGTATCACACAGGAGAGGATTAGATACACGGCTCAGCAGACAGTATCACACAGGAGAGGATTAGATACACGGCTCAGCAGACAGTATCACACAGGATAGGATTAGGTACACGGCTCAGCAGACAGTATCACACAGGAAAGGATTAGATACACGGCTCAGCTGATAGATTCACACAGGAGAGGATTAGATACACAGCTCAGCAGACAGTATCACACAGGAGAGGATTAGATGCAGCTCAGCAGACAGTATCACACAGGATAGGATTAGATACACAGCTCAGCAGACAGTATCACACAGGATAGGATTAGATACATGGCTCAGCAGACAGTATCACACAGGATAGGATTAGATACACAGCTCAGCAGACAGTATCACACAGGATAGGATTAGATACACGGCTCAGCAGACAGTATCACACAGGATAGGATTAGATACACAGCTCAGCAGACAGTATCACACAGGATAGGATTAGATACACGGCTCAGCAGACAGTATCACACAGGATAGGATTAGATACAGGGCTCAGCAGACAGTATCACACAGGATAGGATTAGATACACAGTTCAGCAATATCACACAGGAGAGGATTAGATACACAGTTCAGCAGACAGTATCACACAGGATAGGATTAGATACAGGGCTCAGCAGACAGTATCACACAGGATAGGATTAGATACACAGTTCAGCAGACAGTATCACACAGGATAGGATTAGATACACCGCTCAGCAATATCACACAGGATAGGATTAGATACACAGTTCAGCAGACAGTATCACACAGGATAGGATTAGATACACCGCTCAGCAATATCACACAGGAGAGGATTAGATACACGGCACAGCAGACAGTATCACACAGGATAGAATTAGATACACAGCTCAGCAGACAGTATCACACAGGATAGGATTAGATGCAGCTCAGCAGACAGTATCACACAGGAGAGGATTAGATACACGTCTCAGCAGTCAGTATCACACAGGATAGGATTAGATACACAGCTCAACAGACAGTATCACACAGGATAGGATTAGATACACGGCTCAGCAGACAGTATCACACAGGATAGGATTAGATACACAGCTCAGCAGACAGTATCACACAGGATAGGATTAGATACACGTCTCAGCAGTCAGTATCACACAGGATAGGATTAGATACACAGCTCAACAGACAGTATCACACAGGAGAGGATTAGATACACAGCTCAGCAGACAGTATCACACAGGATAGGATTAGATACACGGCTCAGCAGACAGTATCACACAGGATAGGATTAGATACACAGCTCAGCAGACAGTATCACACAGGAGAGGATTAGATACACAGCTCAGCAGACAGTATCACACAGGAGACGGTTAGATACATGGCTCAGCAGACAGTATCACACAGGATAGGATTAGATACACGGCTCAGCAGACAGTATCACACAGGATAGGATTAGATACACAGCTCAGCAGTAAGTATCACACAGGATAGGATTAGATACACGGCTCAGCAGACAGTATCACACAGGAGAGGATTAGATACACGGCTCAGCAGACAGTATCACACAGGAGAGGATTAGATACACGGCTCAGCAGACAGTATCACACAGGATAGGATTAGGTACACGGCTCAGCAGACAGTATCACACAGGAAAGGATTAGATACACGGCTCAGCTGATAGATTCACACAGGAGAGGATTAGATACACAGCTCAGCAGTCAGTATCACACAGGATAGGATTAGATACACATCTCTGCAGACAGTATCACACAGGAGAGGATTAGATACACAGCTCAGCAGACAGTATCACACAGCATAGGATTAGATACACTGCTCAGCAGACAGTATCACACAGGATAGGATTAGGTACACGGCTCAGCAGACAGTATCACACAGGAGAGGATTAGATACACAGCTCAGCAGACAGTATCACACAGCATAGGATTAGATACACTGCTCAGCAGACAGTATCACACAGGATAGGATTAGGTACACAGCTCAGCAGACAGTATCACACAGGAGAGGATTAGATACACAGCTCAGCAGACAGTATCACACAGCATAGGATTAGATACACTGCTCAGCAGACAGTATCACACAGGATAGGATTAGGTACACGGCTCAGCAGACAGTATTACACAGGATAGGATTAGATACACGGCTCAGCAGACAGTATCTCACAGCATAGGATTAGATACACGGCTCAGCAGACAGTATCACACAGGAGAGGATTAGATACACGGCTCAGCAGACAGTATCACACAGGATAGGATTAGATACACGGCTCAGCAGACAGTATCACACAGGAGAGGATTAGATACATGGCTCAGCAGACAGTATCACACAGGATAGGATTAGATACATGGATCAGCAGACAGTATCACACAGGATAGGATTAGATACACATCTCTGCAGACAGTATCACACAGGAGAGGATTAGATACACAGCTCAGCAGACAGTATCACACAGGATAGGATTAGATACACAGCTCAGCAGACAGTATCACACAGGATAGGATTAGATACACGGCTCAGCAGACAGTATCACACAGGATAGGATTAGATACACAGCTCAGCAGACAGTATCACACAGGATAGGATTAGATACACGGCTCAGCAGACAGTATCACACAGGATAGGATTAGATACACGGCTCAGCAGACAGTATCACACAGGATAGGATTAGATACACGGCTCAGCAGACAGTATCACACAGGAGAGGATTAGATACATGGATTAGCAGACAGTATCACACAGGATAGGATTAGATACACAGCTCAGCAGACAGTATCACACAGGATAGGATTAGATACACGGCTCAGCAGACAGTATCACACAGGATAGGATTAGATACACGGCTCAGCAGACAGTATCACACAGGATAGGATTAGATACACGGCTCAGCAGACAGTATCACACAGGAGAGGATTAGATACACGGCTCAGCAGACAGTATCACACAGGATAGGATTAGATACACGGCTCAGCAGACAGTATCACACTGGAGAGGATTAGATACACGGCTCAGCAGACAGTATCACACAGGATAGGATTAGATACACAGCTCAGCAGACAGTATCACACAGGATAGGATTAGATACACAGCTCAGCAGACAGTATCACACAGGAGAGGATTAGATACACGGCTCAGCAGACAGTATCACACAGGAGAGGATTAGATACACGGCTCAGCAGACAGTATCACACAGGATAGGATTAGGTACACGGCTCAGCAGACAGTATCACACAGGATAGGATTAGATACACGGCTCAGCAGACAGTATCACACAGGATAGGATTAGATACACGGCTCAGCAGACAGTATCACACAGGATAGGATTAGATACACGGCTCAGCAGACAGTATCACACAGGATAGGATTAGATACACAGCTCAGCAGACAGCATCACACAGGAGACGGTTAGATACACGGCTCAGCAGACAGTATCACACAGGATAGGATTAGATACACGGCTCAGCAGACAGTATCACACAGGATAGGATTAGATACACGGCTCAGCAGACAGTATCACACAGGATAGGATTAGATACACGGCTCAGCAGACAGTATCACACAGGATAGGATTAGATACACAGCTCAGCAGACGGTATCACACAGGAGAGGATTAGATACACAGCTCAGCAGACAGTATCACACAGGATAGGATTAGATACACGTCTCAGCAGTCAGTATCACACAGGATAGGATTAGATACACAGCTCAGCAGACAGTATCACACAGGAGAGGATTAGATACACAGCTCAGCAGACAGTATCACACAGCATAGGATTAGATACACTGCTCAGTAGACAGTATCACACAGGATAGGATTAGGTACACGGCTCAGCAGACAGTATTACACAGGATAGGATTAGATACACGGCTCAGCAGACAGTATCTCACAGCATAGGATTAGATACACGGCTCAGCAGACAGTATCACACAGGAGAGGATTAGATACACGGCTCAGCAGACAGTATCACACAGGATAGGATTAGATACACGGCTCAGCAGACAGTATCACACAGGAGAGGATTAGATACACGGCTCAGCAGACAGTATCACACAGGATAGGATTAGATACATGGATCAGCAGACAGTATCACACAGGATAGGATTAGATACACATCTCTGCAGACAGTATCACACAGGAGAGGATTAGATACACAGCTCAGCAGACAGTATCACACAGGATAGGATTAGATACACAGCTCAGCAGACAGTATCACACAGGATAGGATTAGGTACACGGCTCAGCAGACAGTATCACACAGGATAGGATTAGATACACGGCTCAGCAGACAGTATCACACAGGATAGGATTAGATACACGGCTCAGCAGACAGTATCACACAGGAGAGGATTAGATACATGGATCAGCAGACAGTATCACACAGGATAGGATTAGATACACAGCTCAGCAGACAGTATCACACAGGATAGGATTAGATACACGGCTCAGCAGACAGTATCACACAGGAGAGGATTAGATACACGGCTCAGCAGACAGTATCACACAGGATAGGATTAGATACACGGCTCAGCAGACAGTATCACACAGGAGAGGATTAGATACATGGATCAGCAGACAGTATCACACAGGATAGGATTAGATACACAGCTCAGCAGACAGTATCACACAGGATAGGATTAGATACACGGCTCAGCAGACAGTATCACACAGGATAGGATTAGATACAAGGCTCAGCAGACAGTATCACACAGGATAGGATTAGATACACGGCTCAGCAGACAGTATCACACAGGAGAGGATTAGATACACGGCTCAGCAGACAGTATCACACAGGATAGGATTAGATACATGGATCAGCAGACAGTATCACACAGGATAGGATTAGATACACAGCTCAGCAGACAGTATCACACAGGATAGGATTAGGTACACGGCTCAGCAGTCAGTATCACACAGGATAGGATTAGATACACAGCTCAGCAGAGGGTATCACACAGGATAGGATTAGATACACAGCTCAGCAGACAGTATCACACAGGATAGGATTAGATACACAGCTCAGCAGACAGTATCACACAGGATAGAATTAGATACACAGCTCAGCAGACAGTATCACACAGGTTAGGATTAGATACACAGCTCATCAGACAGTATCACACAGGATAGAATTAGATACACAGTTCATCAGACAGTATCACACAGGATAGGATTAGATACACAGCTCAGCAGACAGTATCTCACAGGATAGGATTAGATACACAGCTCAGCAGACAGTATCACACAGGATAGGATTAGATACACAGCTCAGCAGACAGTATCACACAGGATAGAATTAGATACACAGCTCATCAGACAGTATCACACAGGATAGGATTAGATACACAGCTCAGCAGACAGTATCACACAGGATAGGATTAGATACACAGCTCAGCAGACAGTATCACACAGGACAGGATTAGATACACAGCTCAGCAGATAGTATCACACAGGATAGGATTAGATACACGGCTCACCAGACAGTATCACACAGGATAGGATTAGATACACGGCTCAGCAGACAGTATCTCACAGGATATGATTAGATACACGGCTCAGCAGACAGTATCACACAGGATAGGATTAGATACACTGCTCAGCAGACAGTATCACACAGGAGAGGATTAGATACACAACTCAGCAGTCAGTATCACACATGATAGGATTAGATACAAGGCTCAGTAGACAGTATCACAAATAATAGGATTAGATACACATGTTGGCACCCTTGAAATTGTTTCAGAAAACCCCAAAAATGCTCCGGACAAAATAGTCATCAGCACCTTTCCACAATTGTTGATGAACAACAACTTCGTTTCCAGCATGTGATGCTCGTTCACACTCACCTGGGGCAAGTAACAGGTGTGGGCAATATGAAAATCACAGCTGAAACCAGATAAAAAGGGGGAAGTTGATTCAATCTTTTCATTGTGTGTCTGTGTGTGGAACACTAAGTATGGAGAACAGAAAGAGGAGAAGAGAACTGTCTGAGGACATGAGAACCAAAATTGTTGAACAATATCAACAATCGCAAGGTTACAAATCCATCTCTAGAGATCTTGATGTTCCTTTGTCCACGATGCGCAACATAATCAAGACGTTTACAACCCATGGCACTGCAGCTAATCTCCCTGGACGTGGACGGCAGAGAAAATTGATGAAAGGTTGTAACGCCGGATAGTCCGGATGGTGGAGAAGCAGTCCCAATCAAGGTACAAAGAAATTCAAGCTGTCCTGCAGGCTCAGGGTGCATCAGTGTCAGCGCGAACTATCCGTCCACATGTGAATGAAATGAAATACCATGACAGGGTACCCAGGAGGACCCCACTGCTGGCACAGAGACATAAAGATGCTAGACTGCAGTTTGCCAAAATGTACGTGAGTAATCCAAAATCCTTCTGGGAAAGCGTCTTGTGGACAGATGAGACAAGATAGAGCTTTTTTGTAAAGCACATCATTCTACTGTTTACCGAAAATGGAATGAGGCTTACAAAGAATAGAACACAATACCTACAGTCAGAAATGGTGGAGGGTCAGATATGTTTTGGGGTTGTTTTGCTGCCCCTGACACTGGGGGCCTTGACTGTGTACAAGGATACATGAAATTTGAATATTACCAAAGGATTGTGGGTGGCATTGTAGTGCCCAGTGTCAGAAAGCTGGGTGTGCGTCCTAGGTTACGGGTCTTCCAGCAGGACAATGACCCCAAATATACTTCAAGAAGCCCCCAGAAATGGATGTAAACAAAGCGCTGGAGAGTCCTGAAGTGGCAGCAATGAGTCCGGATCTAAATCCCATTGATCACCTGTGGAGAGATCTTACAATTGCTGTTGGGAGAAGACGCCTTCACATATGAGAGACCAGGAGACGATTGTAAGAAGAGTCCAAGATCCCGGCTGAGAGGTGGAAGAAGCTGATGGTTATAGGAAGCGACTGATTGCAGGTATTGATTCCAAAGGGTGCAACCAAATATTAAGGAGGGGACAACAATTTGGGGTTTTGTGTGACATTATGTGACATTATGTCCAATTTACAGTTTTTTTGTGTTGTTCCAATAAACACAAAGTAAATAAACCCTTGTATAACAAAGCATGGGGAATTGTGATAATTGTCTTGGAGAAATACTTCATTTTCTGGAACAATTTCAAGATGCCAACACTTTCGGCCATGACTGTAAGTAGACAGTATCACAAATTGAATTCTTAGGTACAGCAGCTCAGCAGTCAGGAGGACACTTCATAGACTTAGATGCAACAGTCCAAGAGACAGAGTATTACACACAGGAGACTTAGCTACAGCAGATACTATTACATATAATGGGATTGCCTTCAGACAGTATGACAAAACATAGGCTTAGATACAGCAGACAGTATCACACATGACACCTTCAGGTACTTTAGATCAGCAGACAGTGCAAAGCATGATTGACTTAGATACACAGCTCAGTAGACTGTATCACACAGAATAGGCTTAGATACACAAGGTCCATAGACCACTGAAGTCAATAGGTGTCCATGACATGATTGCAGGTGGTCCTACATGAGAGTTACTCTAGACCGCCTCTGCGGTGTCTGGTATGTACAGACCCTCATCATCTTCACGCCCCGACTTCTGACAAATGACCCTGTACTCCTGCCCCCCTGACCCTGTACTCCTGCCTCCTGACCTCAGACTCCTGAATCTGGACTCCTCACTCCTGACTCATGACCCCGGCCTCTTGCCCACCTGACCCTATACTCCTGCCTCCTGACCCTGTACTCCTGCCTTCTGACCTCGGACTCCTGACTCCTGACTAATGACCCTGGTCTCCTGCCCCCTGACCCTGTACTCCGGCCTCCTGACCCTGTACTCCTGCCTCCTGACCTCGGACTCCTCACTCCTGACTCCTGACTAATGACCCTGGTCTCCTGCCCCCTGACCCTGTTCTCCTGCCCCCTGACCCCGGCCTCCTGCCCACCTGACCCTGTACTCCTGCCTCCTGACCTCGGACTCCTGAATCTGGACTCCTCACTCCTGACTCCTGCCCCCTGACCCTGTACTCCTGCCCCCTGACCCTGTACTCCTGCCCCCTGACCCTGTACTCCGGACTCCTGACCCCGTACTCCTGCCTCCTGACCTCGGACTCCTGAATCTGGACTCCTCACTCCTGACTCCTGACTAATGACCCTGGTCTCCTGCCCCCTGACCCTGGCCTCCTGCCCCCCTGACCCTGGCCTCCTGCCCCCCTGACCCTGTACTCCTGCCCCCTGACCCTGTACTCCTGCCCACTGACCCTGTACTCCTGCCTCCTGACCTCGGACTCCAGAATCTGGACTCCTGACTAATGACCCTGGACTCTTGCCTCCTGACCCTGTACTCCTGACCCCGGACTCCTGAATCTGGACTCCTCACTCCTGACCCCTGACCCTGTACTCCTGCCCCCTGACCCTGTACTCCTGCCTCCTGACCTCGGACTCCAGAATCTGGACTCCTGACTAATGACCCTGGACTCTTGCCTCCTGACCTTGTACTCCTGACCCCGGACTCCTGAATCTGGACTCCTCGCTCCTGACCTGTGACCCTGTACTCCTGCCTTGACTCTGGACTCCTGACCCCGGACTCCTGACCTGTGACTCCGGAGTCCTGCCCCCTGATCCTGGTACTCCTGCCTCAACTCCTGCTTCCTGACCCCGGACTCCTGACCTGTGACCAAGGACTCCTGACCCCTGACCTCTGACTCTTGTTAGGTCTTATAACCTGGGCTGACGTCTTCCAGAAGTTATGATTCTTCTCCGTCTGGGATCTCTCTCCTCTGAGCCCCTGTGATATTGCGCAGAATTTCATCTCCTCCTCTTCATAAAGACAATGTGGTATTTTCAGCGCCGGCTTCAGAGCACAGCCGTCACCAGCAGTGAGGGGCATGCTCCATTACCCATCCTCTCCGCCATGTTACTCATCTGTGGCTTCAGAAGAGAAATAAGGAATCAGATCCATTTCAGATGCCCCCGAGCGGCAGCAGCACATACCGGGGGGGGGAGAACTTTCTGAAAACACAAAGTAACAGGAGCCTCGATGAGCCGGTTCCAACTGAAGGACCCATCAAAAACGCTGCATTGTTTATTGGAGTCTGATGTAGTCTGCAATACTCCGACCTTCCCTAGAGGGTCAAGCCTCTGTCATTTCACCATGCTTTATACTACAGCTCAGCTCCTCCAGGACACAATTATGCTTAATGATCGCTGCTTGGCTATGTGTTCTACATAGAATGTGTGTTAGTCTGTAATTTAGTTAGGTTGTCCCTCAGTCTGTAATTTAGTTAGGTTGTCCCTCATGCTTTACACTACATCTCTGCTCATTCTGATTAATGGATGAGAATTCATTCATTCTCAGCTGAACTCTAAGATTTGGATGAACTATGAAGATAGTAAATCAGTGAGAGCTTAGAATCTGCAACAGCCTAGAGGACTGGCAACGTGCCATGCCCATATATACAGCAACGTGCCATGCCCATATATACAGCAACGTGCCATTCACATATATACAGCAACGTGCCATGCCCATATAGACAGTAACGTGCCATTCACATATATACAGTAACGTGCTATACCCATATACAGTACAGACCAAAAGTTTGGACACACCTTCTCATTTAAAGATTTTTCTGTATTTTCTTGACTATGAAAATTGTACATTCACACTGAAGGCATCAAAACTATGAATTAACACATGTGGAATTATATACTTAACAAAAAAGTGTGAAACAACTGAAAATATGTCTTATATTCTAGGTTCTTCAAAGTAGCCACCTTTTGCTTTGATGACTGCTTTGTACACTCTTGGCATTCTCTTGATGAGCTTCAAGAGGTAGTCACCGGAAATGGTTTTCACTTCACAGGTGTGCCCTGTCAGGTTTAATAAGTGGGATTTCTTGCCTTATAAATGGGGTTGGGACCATCAGTTGTGTTGTGCAGAAGTCTGGTGGATACACAGCTGATAGTCCTACTGAATAGACTGTTAGAATTTGTATTATGGCAAGAAAAAAGCAGCTAAGTAAAGAAAAACGAGTGACCATCATTACTTTAAGAAATGAAGGTCAGTCAGTCAATAAAATTGGGAAAACTTTGAAAGTGTCCCCAAGTGCAGTTGCAAAAACCATCAAGCGCTACAAAGAAACTGGCTCACATGAGGACCACCCCAGGAAAGGAAGACCAAGAGTCACCTCTGCTTCTGAGGATAAGTTTATCCGAGTCACCAGCCTCAGAAATCGCAGGTTAACAGCAGCTCAGATTAGAGACCAGGTCAATGCCACACAGAGTTCTAGCAGCAGACACATCTCTACAACAACTGTTAAGAGGAGACTTTGTGCAGCAGGCCTTCATGGTAAAATAGCTGCTAGGAAACCACTGCTAAGGACAGGCAACAAGCAGAAGAGACTTGTTTGGGCTAAAGAACACAAGGAATGGACATTAGACCAGTGGAAATCTGTGCTTTGGTCTGATGAGTCCAAATTTGAGATCTTTGGTTCCAACCACCGTGTCTTTGTACGACGCAGAAAAGGTGAACGGATGGACTCTACATGCCTGGTTCCCACCGTGAAGCATGGAGGAGGAGGTGTGATGGTGTGGGGGGGCTTTGCTGGTGACACTGTTGAGGATTTATTCAAAATTGAAGTCATACTGAACCAGCATGGCTACCACAGCATCTTGCAGCGGCATGCTATTCCATCCGGTTTGCGTTTAGTTGGACCATCATTTATTTTTCAACAGGACAATGACCCCAACACCTCCAGGCTGCGTAAGGGCTATTTGACCAAGAAGGAGAGTGATGGGGGGCTACGCCAGATGACCTGGCCTCCAGTCACCAGACCTGAACCCAATCGAGATGGTTTGGGGTGAGCTGGACCGCAGAGTGAAGGCAAAAGGGCCAACAAGTGCTAAGCATCTCTGGCAACTCCTTCAAGATTGTTGGAAGACCATTTCCGGTGACTACCTCTTGAAGCTCATCAAGAGAATGCCAAGAGTGTGCAAAGCAGTCATCAAAGCAAAAGGTGGCTACTTTGAAGAACCTAGAATATAAGACATATTTTCAGTTGTTTCACACTTTTTTGTTAAGTATATAATTCCACATGTGTTAATTCATAGTTTTGATGCCTTCAGTGTGAATGTACAATTTTCATAGTCAAGAAAATACAGAAAAATCTTTAAATGAGAAGGTGTGTCCAAACTTTTGGTCTGTACTGTATACAGTAACGTGCCATTCCCATATATACAGTAATGTGCCATTCACATATATACTGGCAGAGCTGCTGGAACCACATCAGTTTCAATGGGTATCTATGCCCTTGTGGCCCTTAAGGAGTAAAGTATTTGCCCCCTCTGGGTGCGAAAAGATGACAAGAGGACGGTGAAGAGCAGGATCTGGTTGTGTTAATAACATTGGGAGAATTATTGGCGGAGTAACAGGGACCTGACTCCACCTGGCACAGTGACTGGCATCTGCTGACTACTCAATCCTGGGTGACTCAACACTTCATTAACTGGCAGCATGCTCCTTACTGCAGGGTCTGACAAGTGCAGGAGACCCCGGGGTCTAGGAGAGGTAAGAGAGGCACCGAGGCCAAGTGTAACGGGGAGGCTGCTCGTGTTGTATGAAGAATAGTGAGTGCAGCTCTGGAGTATAATACAGGATGTAACTCAGGATCAGTAATGTAATGTATGTACACAGTGACTGCACCAGCAGAATAGTGACTGCAGCTCTGGAGTATAATACAGGATGTAACTCAGGATCAGTACAGGATCAGTAATGTAATGTATGTGCACAGTGACTGCACCAGCAGAATAGTGAGTGCTGCTCTGGAGTATAATACAGGATGTAACTCAGGATCAGTAATGTAATGTATGTACACAGTGACTGCACCAGCAGAATAGTGAGTGCAGCTCTGGAGTATAATACAGGATGTAACTCAGGATCAGTAATGTAATGTATGTACACAGTGACTGCACCAGCAGAATAGTGAGTGCAGCTCTGGAGTATAATACAGGGTGTAACTCAGGATCAGTAATGTAATGTATGTGCACAGTGACTGCACCAGCAGAATAGTGAGTGCAGCTCTGCTACTGATTGAGGTGTTGTAGTGTAATGTACCCACACTACCTTCCTTTCAGGTAAAAACTGTGAAAATTTCTATAAAAATGTAAAACGTCTTGAAATGATCAAGTAAAATAGTTTGAAAATAAATAAATATAATTTGGCTGAAGACGCAAGAGACGCCCGACACTGTTCTTACGGGGCCCTTTAAATTCTGATCTTGGTTTGTCCTCAATAAATTCTTAAATCCAGCGCCATCTGGTCGGGAAATTCTGAGTATTTATATCGTGCACTCCTGCTTCACAATATGTCAAATTATAGGAGAACAACAATCGCCGCCCCGGCTTCTATTCTTATTCTAATGAATGAATCACTTCCACAACTGAAGTAAACATTGTTAATGGCAGGACGCGGCCAACTCTCCTGATATTGTCACTAAATACTAAATATTTACATCTCTATTTCCTCATTTTTATTTTCTAATTTCACTGCTGTCATATTAATAAAACAGATGCCGAAAATGACAGAATAAGCAATAAACAGGTGAAGGTTTACAGAGCAAAGTATAATAAAGTAATGTGACATACGAAACAGATTGCTGAGCAGACACTGAACAAGCAGACCGTGCACAGAGATTTCAGCTCTAAAGCTGCAAAATTGTCACTGCTGCTCTAAAGGGTAATACAGGATGTAACGCAGGATCAGTAATGTAATGTATGTACACAGTGACTGCACCAGCAGAATAGTGAGTGCAGCTCTGGAGTATAATACAGGATGTAACTCAGGATCAGTAATGTACTGTATGTACACAGTGACTGCACCAGCAGAATAGTGAGTGCAGCTCTGGAGGATAATACAGGATGTAACTCAAGATCAGTAATGTAATGTATGTACACAGTGACTGCACCAGCAGAATAGTGAGTGCAGCTCTGGAGTATAATACAGGATGTAACTCAGGATCAGTAATGTACTGTATGTACACAGTGACTGCACCAGCAGAATAGTGAGTGCAGCTCTGGAGGATAATACAGGATGTAACTCAAGATCAGTAATGTAACGTATGTACACAGTGACTGCACCAGCAGAATAGTGAGTGCAGCTCTGGAGTATAATACAGGATGTAACTCAGGATCAGTAATGTAATGTATGTACACAGTGATTGCACCAGCAGAATAGTGAGTGCAGCTCTGGAGTATAATACAGGATGTAACTCAGGATCAGTAATGTAATGTATGTACACAGTGACTGCACCAGCAGAATAGTGAGTGCAGCTCTGGAGTATAATACAGGATGTAACTCAAGATCAGTAATGTAATGTATGTACACAGTGACTGCACCAGCAGAATAGTGAGTGCAGCTCTGGAGTATAATACAGGATGTAACTCAGGATCAGTAATGTAATGTATGTACACAGTGACTCCACCAGCAGAATAGTAAGTACAGCTCTGGAGTATAATACAGGATGTAACTCAGGATCAGTAATGTAATGTATGTACACAGTGACTGCACCAGCAGAATAGTGAGTGCAGCTCTGGAGTATAATACAGGAGGTAACTCAGGATCAGTAATGTAATGTATGTACACAGTGACTGCACCAGCAGAATAGTGAGTGCAGCTCTGGAGTATAATACAGGATGTAACTCAGGATCAGTAATGTAATGTATGTACACAGTGACTGCACCAGCAGAATAGTGAGCGCAGCTCTGCAATATAATGTAGACTAAATATGAATATATTGTTATATATTACATTTATTTTACTTTGTGACATTTATCTCAAAAATGTAGTTTTCAAGTTATTGCAAAACAATATCTCCTACCACATCCTAAAAGATTAATGCTAAATCTGACTCCCCAGGACATGTTCACATGTGGCATATTTGCTGCGGTTTTCATTGCAGAAAGTCGTGCAGTTGTCCCATTTATATGAAACAAGCACGTTCAGATGACAGAACATATTTTCAGTCTCGGTTTTCTTTGCAACAAATTCTCCACCATGGGAATTCACCCTTAAAGAGGTCGTCTAATTTTAGGAAAGAGGACTCCAAACGATGTAGAATGGCTAAAACAACAAACAGCGGGTACTCAGTTTCTCGGGGTCCAGTGACAGCTATTTGACGCTGCTCCGGTTTAGGTTTAGGCTGCAGCTGTGATTGGGATTTGAGTCGACTGCACACATCACCGCTGCAGCCAATCATTCAGCTCTGCGACTGTGCCAAGGTAGACGGCATGGGCTGCCGAGCTTTGTGATTGGCAGCAGCGGTGATTTGCAACTGTTGATGTCATCACTGCAACTATAACACTGAGGCGGCAGCAGCGGTGGACAGCTTTGTTTGTTATTCTGGGTATTTTATCACTTTGGGGTCCACTTTCCTGAGTGTGCACAACCCCTTTAAAGGTTCTGGTAGCTAATCTGTCCCTTACACTTGCTTTACATCTTATTAGTATATTTGGATACATAGAAAAGAAGGAGGATGAGCGGAGTAACAATCATTCACAAAACAAGATTCATTGTATCCTACAATAATTGAGAAGTGAGATCAACAGGTGACAGATATTGTCAGATATTAGGGTACGTACATAGCGCCGCCATATTCCTACCCCTCCTGCCCAAGGATCGGTTGGCATAGATACTTCTTTATGGATTCTTTCCGCATATCAATGTACAATAACATGATGTGATGATTCCAGATCTGGGACATTCACTCTCAGAACCTGGATGAAAGTTTAGTTTAGTTTTGCACTTGATGTTCTGAGCCAATGAGCTATGAACAGATATTTCAGACTTTCCCAGGACCTGGTTAAATACTGTTCGAAACTAATTGAAAAAGTGAACGTCGCCTTTGTACGCACAAGGTGTTTCGGAAAAATACAGAGAAGTATTGATCGGCACAGAGGCGTAAAAGATGGGGGACTGAGGCGGCCACAGACGCGGGAAATGCCACAAGAAGTCAATATGTTAATTGTGACAAAATGACAAGAGCGTCTCTCCTGGACGGAAGCCAAAGCCGCCAATAGCTAATCACAAACATCATAATTATAATCATTGGAGGGGAACACAGAACACCTCCCCCACCACCAGCAGACCTCCCATTAGCCTTCCGGGCTCCTAGAAAATCAATGGCTCGATTTTAATCAAGGGAGTGTGTTTTAGTTTTTGGCAAGTGATACATTGTAACAATTACTATTATTAAACTCAGAGTCCTTTGCTAGTAGAGAAGGAATCCAAATATATAACTTGAGATACTTTTGGAAACTTTTTCCACTTTTTTAGGAACTTTTTACAAACCTTTAATACACCACAAAATGTCAGAGCCTGCTGAGAGTTGTAGTTCTATATAGGGAGAGAGCCACAGGTTGAAGGTAATTGCATCAGAGGATAAGTAATTGTGGCACAAAATGACTGTTATTACATTACATCACTGTGGACTGCAGGTCACGTGGCAGCAGGTTTCGGGAAAATCATTGTATGATATTGATAAACTTCTGAATTTTATGCCTACTGCAGTAAAAAACAATAAAAGTGGCACTTATCTCGTCACTTTAATTTTTCTCTATTTCAAGGAGTGAATAATTTTTTTTTTTTTTTTTTAAAGTAAATTAAAAGAATCAGGAGATTGCAGTAGGTAATCAAATCATTAACATGTTTGGGGAGAACGTGGAAAGTGAATGAGAGCGCACTGATTACGGTGGAGAGCTCTGCTTTTAAGTGTTTACATAAATTCATAATTCTAAATGTTCATTTATCTCTGCGGGAGCGAAGCCGAGGCCCAAAAGTCACCTCAATGGCTGGCAGCGTGCAGAGCGGCCAGGAGAGCACGGGGTTAATAGGACTGCTGCACTATGGACCACACTTAGTGCCCTCTGCTATATAGAAGGATATATTATATATAAAGTCCTATAGACATAGGGGGAACAGGCACTCACTATGCAGGCAGCATTATGGGAAGTAGCTACAAATAGTGCAGACAAATGGGTTTTTTTTCATTTCCACAAGCATAAAATCTCATGAGCTTACAAATGCATGAGGCCTTAAAGGGAATGTGTCATCAGAAAATGATCTATGGGTATTTAAGTTACAAATTCGGGTGCTTTCACACTTTACTTTGCCCTACGTTCATTGGTCCTGTCGGGGCTTATGTCCGATCTCCCAGCAAAATGGGATTCGGGCGTATGCACTGATGGGGTCATTGACTTTAATTGTGCCAACTGAGTCAACGTGCGCTCTGACATGCATCATTTTCGGGCATATATGCCTACAGGAGGCGATACCCAGGCGTAGTAGTCTATGCCCCCCACCCCTGACTACTTTAACTACTTCCCTACCACTGAGTACTTTCACTGCTCCCCACACCTGACTACTTTTACTGCTCCCCCACCCCTGACTACTTTTACTACTTCCCCACCCCTGAGTACTTTCAATGCTCCCCACCTCTGAGTATTTCACTGCTCTCCCACCCTTTAGTATTTTTACTTCTCCCCCACCCCTGACTACTTTTACTGCTCCCCCACCCCTGACTACTTTTACTACTTCCCGACCCCTGACTACTTTTACTACTTCCCCACCCCTTAGTACTTTTACTTCTCCCCCAGCCCTGAGTACTTTCCCTGCTTCCCCACCCCTGAGAACTTTTACTGCTCCCACACCCCTGAGTACTTTCCCTGCTTCTCCACCCCTGAGAACTTTTACTGCTCCCCCACCCATGAGTACTTTCCGTACTTCCCCTCCAAGTATTTCACTGCCCCTCACCCCTGAGTACTTTCCCTGCTTACCCACCCCTGAGTATTTAACTGCTATCCCACCCCTTAGTACTTTTACTTCTCCCCCACCGCTGAGAACTTTTTCTGCTCCCCCACCCCTGAGAACTTTTTCTGCTCCCCCACCCCTGAGTACTTTCCCTGCTCCCCCACCCCTGAGTACTTTCCCTGCTTACCCACCCGAGTATTTAACTGCTATCCCACCCCTTAGTACTTTTACTTCTCCCCCACCGCTGAGAACTTTTTCTGCTTCCCCACCCCTGAGAATTTTTACTTCTCCCCCACCGCTGAGAACTTTTTCTGCTCCCCCACCCCTGAGTACTTTCCCTGCTTCCCCACCCCTGAGAACTTTTTCTGCTCCCCCACCCCTGAGTACTTTCCCTGCTTACCCACCCCTGAGTATTTAACTGCTATCCCACCCCTTAGTACTTTTACTTCTCCCCCACCGCTGAGAACTTTTTCTGCTCCCCCACCCCTGAGTACTTTCCCTGCTTCCCCACCCCTGAGAACTTTTACTGCTCCCCCACCCCTGAGTACTTTCCCTGCTTCCCCACCCCTGAGAACTTTTACTGCTCCCCCACCCCTGAGTACTTTCCGTACTCCCCCCCCCCCAAGTATTTCACTGCTCCCTGCACACTCCAGAACAGGTAGCTAGGAGGAGGAATAGTCCTGCCTGCACAGAGTCATTAGACAGTCTCGGCCCAGCAGACGCCGGCGAGCTTATATTTCCAATAATACCATATGGGAATATTAACGGGATCAACTCTCATCTTCCCACAGGTGAGAAATAGGCAGAAGGATTAGCCGACAGAGGAAAGCGCTTAATCCCCGGGGAGGAGCCGCTTAATGCTCCATGTATGAATGCACGGAGTCAGGAACTCAGCTGGATGGAGTTTACTGTGATGTATTATGGCCGGTGACACATTTTATATCGTCCATTTACATCCTGACCCATTTAAAGGCACACAGATGTCAAAAGGCTGGATGAGTGACAAGAAGAGTCTCCCTGCCCCCCATGGACACCACTTTATATCACATATCTCCAATACCCTCCAGAGACCTCCACACCCGGACTGATGGCAGCCGCTGCCCTTATAATGCTGCTGGACACTTTTGTCAACTTTAGGTTTACCCTATAATGGCCATAGGGGCAAAACTATACAGGGTGCAGGGGTATCAGTCGTACCACGGGCCTGGAGTCTACAGGACCCAAAAGTTCCCTTTGTCCCATATGAGAAAACCAGGACTGCAATAGAATTTGTGGCGAGGAGCACACAGAGGGGCCCACCACTCCAGCACGCCCCCTCAAGACCGGCGAGAAGAACACTGGTCTTGATGAATCGGGCCCTAAGTGTGAACAACGGTGAAAGCAGCAAAACGGTTAGGACTTACAATGCTGAGCTCCAGGGTCTTAATCCAGGGGTCACCTGCGCTTGAGAAGTCAAGGTAACTACTATGTGTTCTCTGTGCCCTGTATGGCGCTGCTATGTGATCTCTGTGCCCTGTATGGCGCTGCTATGTGTTCTCTGTGCCCTGTATGGCGCTGCTATGTGTTCTCTGTGCCCTGTATGGCGCTGCTATGTGTTCTCTGTGCCCTGTATGGCGCTGCTATGTGTTCTCTGTGCCCTGTATGGCACTGCTATGTGTTCTCTGTGCACTGTATGGCACTGCTATGTGTTCTCTGTGCACTGTATGGCGCTGCTATGTGTTCTCTGTGCCCTGTATGGCGCTGCTATGTGTTCTCTGTGCACTGTATGGCGCTGCTATGTGTTCTCTGTGCCCTGTATGGCGCTGCTATGTGTTCTCTGTGCCCTGTATGGCGCTGCTATGTGTTCTCTGTGCACTGTATGGCGCTGCTATCTGTTCTCTGTGCCCTGTATGGCGCTGCTATCTGTTCTCTGTGCCCTGTATGGCGCTGCTATGTGTTCTCTGTGCCCTGTATGGCGCTGCTATGTGTTCTCTGTGCCCTGTATGGCGCTGCTATGTGTTCTCTGTGCACTGTATGGCCCTGCTATGTGTTCTCTGTGCACTGTATGGCGCTGCTATGTGTTCTCTGTGCACTGTATGGCGCTGCTATGTGTTCTCTGTGCCCTGTATGGCGCTGCTATGTGTTCTCTGTGCCCTGTATGGCACTGCTATGTGTTCTCTGTGCACTGTATGGCGCTGCTATGTGTTCTCTGTGCCCTGTATGGCGCTGCTATGTGTTCTCTGTGCACTGTATGGCGCTGCTATGTGTTCTCTGTGCCCTGTATGGCGCTGCTATCTGTTCTCTGTGCCCTGTATGGCGCTGCTATGTGTTCTCTGTGCACTGTATGGCGCTGCTATGTGTTCTCTGTGCCCTGTATGGCGCTGCTATGTGTTCTCTGTGCCCTGTATGGCGCTGCTATCTGTTCTCTGTGCCCTGTATGGCGCTGCTATGTGTTCTCTGTGCCCTGTTTGGCGCTGCTATGTGTTCTCTGTGCACTGTATGGCGCTGCTATGTGTTCTCTGTGCCCTGTATGGCGCTGCTATGTGTTCTCTGTGCCCTGTATGGCGCTGCTATGTGTTCTCTGTGCCCTGTATGGCGCTGCTATGTGTTCTCTGTGCCCTGTATGGCGCTGCTATGTGTTCTCTGTGCCCTGTATGGCGCTGCTATCTGTTCTCTGTGCCCTGTATGGCGCTGCTATGTGTTCTCTGTGCCCTGTTTGGCGCTGCTATGTGTTCTCTGTGCACTGTATGGCGCTGCTATGTGTTCTCTGTGCACTATATGGCGCTGCTATGTGTTCTCTGTGCCCTGTATGGCGCTGCTATGTGTTCTCTGTGCACTGTATGGCGCTGCTATGTGTTCTCTGTGCACTGTATGGCGCTGCTATGTGTTCTCTGTGCACTGTATGGCGCTGCTATGTGTTCTCTGTGCACTGTATGTCGCTGCTATGTGTTCTCTGTGCACTGTATGGCGCTGCTATGTGTTCTCTGTGCACTGTATGGCGCTGCTATGTGTTCTCTGTGCACTGTATGGCGCTACTATGTGTTCTCTGTGCACTGTATGGCGCTGCTATGTGTTCTCTGTGCACTGTATGGCGCTGCTATGTGTTCTCTGTGCACTGTATGGCGCTGCTATGTGTTCTCTGTGCACTGTATGGCGCTGCTATGTGTTCTCTGTGCACTGTATGGCGCTGCTATGTGTTCTCTGTGCACTGTATGGCGCTGCTATGTGTTCTCTGTGCACTGTATGGCGCTGCTATGTGTTCTCTGTGCACTGTATGGCGCTGCTATGTGTTCTCTGTGCACTGTATGGCGCTGCTATGTGTTCTCTGTGCACTGTATGGCGCTGCTATGTGTTCTCTGTGCACTGTATGGCACTGCTATGTGTTCTCTGTGCCCTGTATGGCGCTGCTATCTGTTCTCTGTGCCCTGTATGGCGCTGCTATATGTTCTCTGTGCACTGTATGGCGCTGCTATATGTTCTCTGTGCCCTGTATGGCGCTGCTATATGTTCTCTGTGCACTGTATGGCGCTGCTATGTGTTCTCTGTGCACTGTATGGCGCTGCTATGTGTTCTCTGTGCACTGTATGGCGCTGCTATATGTTCTCTGTGCACTGTATGGCACTGCTATGTGTTCTCTGTGCACTGTATGGCGCTGCTATGTGTTCTCTGTGCACTGTATGGCGCTGCTATATGTTCTCTGTGCACTGTATGGCGCTGATATCACCGGTGACCCCGAGCCGAGCAGCTAATAACAGGGCACCATAAAGAGGACAGGGACGAGGGCTGCAGCCACCCAGGACTGTTTGTAGCCATGTGCACAGGGGTGGAGGAGCCCGGAGCGGCCATGGAGCCTATAAGACTGTCAGCCCCCATCATGGTGCCTGAGTGTGGGACAGTCTATGGGTGCAGTGTGGGCGGCTGCTCAGGGGGCGGCAGGGAGACAGGGGCACCATGGGGACATCAGGAGCCCGGAGTAACATTGTAACATGGCAGGATACAATGTATCAGGTATGAAAGCTGTGGGTGTTATAGATACTATATGTGGGTGTCACGTTAGTACTGAGGGGGGCACTGTCAGGGGGCGGACATATCATCGATGCCACCTGTGCAGCCTCACAGGGGTCCAAGAGGCCAGGGGCCACATCCAAAGCAGGTGGGATTGTGCATTATGAGGAGCTATTGGACTGTAAAGGGCCCATATACTGTTCTTATCAGGGGCCCTTTCAGTCTGCGTCTGGCTCTGATGACATGGGGGGGATGAGGTGCGGCTGATTTCTGGGGGCTTGTGGCTGCGCCTCTGTATTTAGCAATTGTACAAGTGAAACATTTCAATTAAGGAGCGGCGCGTCCCCATATAAAGCATGCAAAGTGGCAATGAATATAGAAGCGATGGAATTACAAGACGAGCTGTCATTGGTAAGAGTGACGGCAGAAGAAGAAGATTACAGGGTAATTAAGACAAGATGATGAGAGTGCGCCAGCCCGTCACCCCATCACCGGGTCACCTGCACCGACAGACACATAGGAAGACGCACTACATGCCTGATCAATGGGACTTGGTAGATGCCGGATTATGAGATTCTGGAATAATGGAAGCACAAATGTGCACCATCTACAGTAACTGCAGCACTTGTGCACCATCTACAGTAACTGCGGCACTTGTGCACCATCTACAGTAACTGCTTCACTTGTGCACCATCTACAGTAACTGCCGCACTTGTGCACCATCTATAGTAACTGCTTCACTTGTGCACCATCTACAGTAACTACGGCACTTGTGCACCATCTACAGTAACTGCCGCACTTGTGCACCATCTATAGTAACTGCTTCACTTGTGCACCATCTACAGTAACTACGGCACTTGTGCACCATCTACAGTAACTGCGGCACTTGTGCACCATCTACAGTAACTACCGCACTTGTGCATCATCTACAGTAACTGCAGCACTTGTGCACCATCTACAGTAACTGCAGCACTTGTGCACCATCTACAGTAACTACAGCACTTGTGCACCATCTACAGTAACTGCCGCACTTGTGCACCATCTACAGCAATTGCAGCACTTGTGCACCATCTACAGCAATTGCAGCACTTGTGCACCATCTACAGTAACTGTTTCCCTTGTGCACCATCTACAGTAACTGCTTCACTTGTGCACCATCTACAGTAACTGCCGCACTTGTGCACCATCTACAGTAACTGCCGCACTTGTGCACCATCTACAGTAACTGCCGCACTTGTGCACCATCTACAGTAACTGCCGCACTTGTGCACCATCTACAGTAACTGCCGCACTTGTGCACCATCTACAGTAACTGCGGCCCTTGGGAACCATCTACAGTAACTGCCGCACTTGTGCACCATCTACACTAACCGCATACTTGCCTTTGGTGGAGACAGAGCTCGGCCTCTTTAAAGTACAGATGTAAAAGTTAAATACTGAGAAAAAAGTTAAATTATTCAACAGACAAGTTTCTTGTTAGGAAAAGTAATAGTGAGAAATGGTGAAAAGGAGGCGAGGCGGCCGAGCTGCAAGAAATGCTGCTGTTCCTCCACCGGACACTCCAGTGACTGCAGGGTGTCTGCACATTGTCGAAGAGAGAGTGTAGTTAAATCATGGCCAGGAAGACAAGAAAGGGATCTGTATCTATGCAAGTGGTGACTGCTCAGGAACACACGGATGTAGATGAGGAGGAACACAAGAATGTAGATGAGGAGGAGAACACGAATGTAGATGAGGAGGAACACACGAATGTAGATGAGGAGGAACACACGAATGTAGATGAGGAGGAGCACACGGACGTAGATGAGGAGGAACACATGGATGTAGATGAGGAGGAACACACGGATGTAGACGAGGAGGAATACACGGATGTAGACGAGGAGGAATACACGGATGTAGACGAGGAGGAACACACGGATGTAGACGAGGAGAAGCACACGGATGTAGACGAGGAGGAACACACGGATGTAGACGAGGAGGAACACACGAATGTAGACGAGGAGGAACACACGGATGTAGACGAGGAGGAACACACGGATGTAGACGAGGAGGAACACACGGATGTAGACGAGGAGGAACACACGGATGTAGACGAGGAGGAACACACGGATGTAGACGAGGAGGAACACACGGATGTAGACGAGGAGGAACACACGAATGTAGACGAGGAGGAACACACGGACGTAGACGAGGAGGAACACACGAACGTAGATGATGAGGAGCACACGGATGTAGACGAGGAGAAGCACACGGATGTAGACGAGGAGAAGCACACGGATGTAGACGAGGTGAAGCACACGGATGTAGACGAGGAGGAACACACGAATGTAGACGAGGAGGAACACACGGATGTAGACGAGGAGGAACACACGGATGTAGACGAGGAGGAACACACGGATGTAGACGAGGAGGAACACACGGATGTAGACGAGGAGGAACACACGGATGTAGACGAGGAGGAACACACGGATGTAGACGAGGAGGAACACACGAATGTAGACGAGGAGGAACACACGAATGTAGACGAGGAGGAACACACGAATGTAGACGAGGAGGAACACACGAATGTAGACGAGGAGGAACACACGGACGTAGACGAGGAGGAACACACGAATGTAGATGATGAGGAGCACACGGATGTAGACGAGGAGAAGCACACGGATGTAGACGAGGAGAAGCACACGGATGTAGACGAGGAGAAGCACACGAATGTAGACGAGGTGGAACACACGGACGTAGACGAGGAGGAACACACAGATGTACATGAGGAGGAACACACAGATGTACATGAGGAGGAACACACAGATGTACATGAGGAGGAACACACAGATGTACATGAAGAGGAACACGTTACTTCTGCCGCCTTCCTGCATCATAATGAAATATTACTGCCCCATGCATGTTGGCTTCTGTGTGCGGCAATGCAGGAGACGAGCGCTCAGGGACCGCACATTGCTTCATCTGAGAAGAATTATCTCAATGTAAATGTGACTGCGGAGCAGCAAAAGGGAAAAGCTGTGGTGGGGCCGCCACAGACACATGGACAAGGGGAAATGGACAATGGCAATACAGGACAAGATGAGGGTGGTGATGGTGAAGATGATGATGGCGGTGATGGTGAAGATGATTGTGGTGATGATAATGATGATGGTGATGTTGATGACGGTGAAGATGATGATGGTGGTGTTGATGATGATGGCAGTGATGATGAAGATGATGATTGTGGTGATAGTGAAGATGATGGTGGTGATGGTGAAGATGATGGTGGTGATGGCGAAGATGACGATAGTGGTGTTGATGATGGTGAAGATGATGGTGAAGACGGTGATGGTGGTAATAAAGATGATGGTGAAGATGACGATGGTGGTGAAGATGGTGATAATAAAGATGGTAATAGTGAAGTTGATGATGATGAGGAGGAGGAATATGATGATCACAATTCTGGTCATAATTAGGGTGATGTAAATGATGATTGTAAAGATCACTCATGATGAAGATGACTATGATGGTGATGATGGTTATGGCAATGATGATGATTGTCGGGATGATGATGTTAATGATGATCATGAAGACTACTATGATTATGGTGGTGATGTTCATGAGGATCCTACAGACCACTATCACAATAAGGAGGACCACGAAGTTCATGAAGTTGATTCGTTATCATCATCATCCTCACCATCATCATCACTGCCATCATTGTCATGATGATGATTATAATATCAATGATGATCATGAAGGCCACAATAACCAGGACAATAATAAACAAGATTGTGATGACGATGGTGAAGGTGATGTCAGTGATGATCATGAAGACTATAATGATGATGATGAAGAGGATGATGATGACGGTGATGTTAGTCATGGAGATGAATGTACTGATGAGGAGGAGACCACGACGATGAGGAGGATACAGACCATGAAGGCCGCGCTGACCAGGATGACTGCAGATGAAAACGACATGAATGAGGCGACCACTGAGGCATCTAAGGGGCTGCAGGAGGGTGCGGTCAGTAATAAGCCCCTCAGGGCAGATCCTGTGCTTGTCATCTCTTCGCATCCAGATGACAGGAGCATACATACCATAGACTACAGCGGCTTCTCTCTCATTACCCAGCATCCTTGCTGTCCAATACCTCATGGGTTAATATTACTGCTCGTTCTTGGCTCCCCCTAAAACACGTCCTTCTATCTCATTATTCAGATTTCTGGAACACATGGTAACCAATTAACTTAATTTTAATTAACAGTGAGGAGAGTTGATTGCTACAGTTTTATTACCCAGAAAACCTGGTCTTTTGCCTACCCTTGAGGCCAACATTAAGATGACCGCGCTTCATGTCACTGATGTAAATAAGGAGATACAACGCGAACATTAAACCGACCAAGTGCAATTAGAAAAGCAGAAGAGCAAAAAATAGGCTGCGGAACAAGAAAATAATTATTGTTCTCCTATCCTCCCCGGGATTGTCCAAAGGTTTGGATAAATTACTTCAGGGTTTTTTTTTTTCTACGCCAAGAGCGTTCATTGAATATTTCCTAAATGTCTCCTCTCTGTTCCTTAGTCAGTAACAGAAGCTTCCATCTGAAGATAAAGGATCGATCCTTGGCAGGAAGCACAACCATAGAGACTACAAAGGAAAAGTCACAAACAAGTGTAACAAGTCAGGAAAGTATGAGACTTCCAAAATGTCAGATTGTATCACCTGGAAGCACCTTGTGAAGGCGTCTCCAGTGGTGCAAGTATCGGATGACTCCTTGGGTGACCAAGTACTTTATGTCCTTCAGGAACATGCAGATCAACTATAATCAGAGGCCTCCTGACCACTGATGGTCATTTCGGGAGGTCGAGACTGTCCATCAGTTTTCTCTACATCAGTGATGTACAAGGAAGTGTATCATGAGCTTCTCCAACACTTCCAGAGTTAATGCAAGAGCAAAAGTTATGTCAGTGCCATCAGGAGAAGAAGACAAGTGGTCAATGGAGGGTCCTGGATCACTGTAAAGGCCCCATACATATCAGACTAAACCCACTGATATCGGGGGTCGGCCAACAGTGTATTGTGCATGGGGGTCTCCCGACTTTCCCTGACAGAAGATATTGTGGGAATGAAGTTACCAACCTGTTGGAGGACAGAGAGGAGACTCGAAGGCACAGAGGAGTCTGGAGGACAGAGAGGAGTCTGGAGGACAGAGAGGAGTCTGGAGGACAGAGAGGAGTCTGGAGAGCACAGAGGAGTCTGGAGAGCACAGAGGAGTCTGGAGGACAGAGAGGAGTCTGGAGGACAGAGAGGAGTCTGGAGGACAGAGAGGAGTCTGGAGGACAGAGAGGAGTCTGGAGAGCACAGAGGAGTCTGGAGAGCACAGAGGAGTCTGGAGGACAGAGAGGAGTCTGGAGGACAGAGAGGGGTCTGGAGGACAGAGAGGGGTCTGGAGGACACAGAGGAGTCTGGAGGACAGAGAGGAGACTGGAGGACAGAGAGGAGACTGGAGGACAGAGAGGAGTCTGGAGGACAGAGAGGAGTCTGGAGGACACAGAGGAGTCTGGAGGACAGAGAGGAGACTGGAGGACAGAGAGGAGTCTGGAGGACACAGAGGGGTCTGGAGGACACAGAGGAGTCTGGAGGACAGAGAGGAGACTGGAGGACAGAGAGGAGTCTGGAGGACAGAGAGGAGTCTGGAGGACAGAGTGGAGTCTGGAGAGCACAGAGGAGTCTGGAGAGCACAGAGGAGTCTGGAGGACAGAGAGGAGACTGGAGGACAGAGAGGAGACTGGAGGACACAGAGGAGTCTGGAGGACACAGAGGAGACTGGAGGACAGAGAGGAGACTGGAGGACAGAGAGGAGACTGGAGGACAGAGAGGAGTCTGGAGGACAGAGTGGAGTCTGGAGAGCACAGAGGAGTCTGGAGAGCACAGAGGAGTCTGGAGGACAGAGAGGAGTCTGGAGGACAGAGAGGAGTCTGGAGGACAGAGAGGAGTCTGGAGGACAGAGAGGAGACTGGAGGACAGAGAGGAGTCTGGAGGACAGAGAGGAGTCTGGAGGACAGAGAGGAGTCTGGAAAGCACAGAGGAGTCTGGAGAGCACAGAGGAGTCTGGAGGACACAGAGGAGTCTGGAGGACAGAGAGGAGTCTGGAGGGCACAGAGGCATCTAGAGGACAGAGAGGAGACTGGAGGGCACAGAGTGTGTAGGACAGAGAAGAGTGTGGAAGATAGAGAAGAGTGTGTAGGACAGAGAAGATAGTATGTATGGGGGCATCTTAGATTATAAGACTTATAAGACCACTATCAGGTTCTATAGTTCATCATCATCATCATCATCATCACTCACTTTCCCTGAACTTTCTGAAATGTTCCACCTGAAAATGAAAAAGCTGATTATTCCTCCAGAGCCTGAGGGGCACGGTATAAGGTCAGAAGATCCCCCACCTCCATTACTAGTAGCAATAATAGATGGGGAAGACCATAAAATCACTTATATCAAACTTTTCCTGAGTGACGAGACCCTCGATGACCTTTGTGGGTCAAGTACTGATTACTTGTAAGTGTGGGGTCATACGTGGAGCCGACCTTGCAGTGCAGAGACTTTTATGCTAGTCCTTATTTTTCACTCGTTGTCCCAGCAGATACAATAATTCTGTCCAAAATATTATAAAACCCGTTCCTCCGGAGAGACGGCGGCAGAAATTCTGCCAAGTAATTGTCTTTACAAAGCGCTATGATTACATTTTAATGCGCATTACCCCGATCTTTCCAGGACAGTTAATGTGCAGCTGTTATTAAAATGATCATATTTTGTCAGCCCGACACAGACACCAGTAATAAAATCACTGTCATATGAATCCAGGCAGAAATGATGACCTCCACAAAACATCAGCCAGCAGTGACGGGTAAGGATGAGGGATGGACGGGGCGCTCTGTACTGTGACCTCCAGCCCGAGGCATCGACTGCTACTTCACTGAGCCATTGTTTTTTTTTTTCCTTTTCTGGATCCATATCTATAAGGACATCTGTGCTTTACAACCTGATTATGCATCTAGACGCCATGCACATGTTCAAGTTGACGGTCTACAATAATGGCTCCTTTATATCAACTCCAAGATATTGCTTGTGGACACTTAAAGGATAAGTCCAACCTTGCCAAAAAAGGTTCTTTAATGAAACATTACAGATATTGATGATCCTATGTCCTACCACAAATGAATTGATCCTATGTCTTACCAGAAATGACACTTTTTTTGGTCTCCATTTCCCTGCTCGTCTCTCCCAGCCATGGGGCACTTTGTGGACAATGCACTTTCCCAGGGATTGTGTGTCACGCTGCTATGATACTTGCTCCAGCCCTGGCTGCTCTGTGTAGACTGGGGCTGAGCACAGTACGACTTCCAGAGAGCAAAGTATTTCCAAGGCTCCAGAGTTGTAGTTTCTTTCTTTTATTATCCAAAATGCATCATCATAGCAAGGTCTCGGCCAGCAGGCGGCATTTTTAAAGCGTATGCTAATGGCAGATAAAATTGCTTCTGCAGGGGAAAAACTCTTTGTCAGTTGGCCGAAACCTTGCTATGATGGATGATGCATTTTGGATAATAAAAGAAAGAAACGACAACTCTGGAGCCTTGGAAATACTCTGTTCTCTGGATTTACTGGGAAGTTGTCCAAAGGAAGCACAGAACCTGTGGAGTGGTGCAAAGAGAACTACCATTGGGAACTCTGCACCGCCTTACAGCCGTCCTGACCACCTAAGTTTCAGCCGAAAATGGCAACTCGGCTACTGTCCATTATACCTTGGAGCCGTCCAGTTTGCCTGAGCCGCTAAAGAGCAGAGATATCTCCGGAGCTCGGTAATATTGCACAATCGCATATAGTAAAAGGAAAGCCAGCTCACCCAGTACTTATAATCCAGCTTGCACAGAACCAGGTGGATCCACACCAGAATAAGCTAAAAAAAAAAAAAAAAAGGATTGTTGTTCCAGCGTCTGGTAAAATTCTTTCTTTATTTTTCGTCATTAAAAACTTACAAAAATTGCAATGGTTGCATAGCAAGACGCGCGTCAAACGCTCACTTCCGTTCTTTATCACAGCTTCACCATTGTAATTTTTGTAAGTTTTTAATGGATGAAAAATAAAGAAAGAATTATTTTACCAGATGCTGAATATTGCAGAATGACCGTGTTTGCAAATTCCTTTATTCACAGAAATTACTAAATGACCAAAGTAACTACATTTTTATATGTTTCATTTTTTTAATAATTCTGTTCAGAAACTTTATAAATCACTTTATTTCGGGATTTGCATTTCTTAAATAAATTGTATGTAAGTGGCTTCCAAGCCTCGGTTTTTCCTCCGTCTATTTGCTGCCTTCAGTTGCGTTGATATCAGAATGTACTCACGTGGAGGACTGATGATGGCAGTGACAGCTCAGCGCTCACTCTGCAGGAGATCGTTCTGATGAGCACAACACTGGAGGAGGAGGCTGGTGCTGACCCATCACCGCCAGCATCTGTGCTCCAAATGAGTATGTTCTGATATTAGCGCAGCAGAACGCAAATAAATAGATTGGGAACAAGCCGGGGATTGGAAAACTGTCCATGTTGGACAGAATTATACAAAAAAAAATGAAGGTTTGGTCACTCTTTAAGACGACTTTGCAAGTAGCATTGATTAATAATCTGTTTTGTGTCTCCGCAGTTACAGACTACAATCAAACCCTGTGTAGTCAGATCAGATCCTGCTGTCATTTGTTACTTTGTATCTTCTCTTCTACTGTCAAGAAGGGGACAGAGAATAACAAATTATGGAAGCAGCACATAGATGAATACATATCATCCCAATGCACCTGCAAAGAGAACTGGACCAGAATCTGAGCCATCCCTTCCACAAATGGAGTTTTAGATTGCACTTGTGCCCTTTTCTATGTTGGTGCCAGCTGAATTGATAGTTGGGTTCTCCTTGCTGTGCTCCGCTCTCTGTCACTTGGATTTCTGCCAGTGTTGCTCCCTCCTCCCTCTCACAGCATGAAGTCTCAGACACTGAGAGAGAACCTGCAGCTGCATCCCCCTCCTCCCTCTCACAGCATGAAGTCTCAGACAATAAGAGAGAACCTGCAGCTGCATCCCCCTCCTCCCTCTCACAGCATGAAGTCTCAGACACTGAGAGAGAACCTGCAGCTGCATCCCCCTCCTCCCTCTCACAGCATGAAGTCTCAGACAATAAGAGAGAACCTGCAGCTGCATCCCCCTCCTCCCTCTCACAGCATGAAGTCTCAGACACTGAGAGAGAACCTGCAGCTGCATCCCCCTCCTCCCCTCTCACAGCATGAAGTCTCAGACACTGAGAGAGAACCTGCAGCTGCATCCCCCTCCTCCCTCTCACAGCATGAAGTCTCAGACAATAAGAGAGAACCTGCAGCTGCATCCCCCTCCTCCCTCTCACAGCATGAAGTCTCAGACACTGAGAGAGAACCTGCAGCTGCATCCCCCTCCTCCCTCTCACAGCATGAAGTCTCAGACAATAAGAGAGAACCTGCAGCTGCATCCCCCTCCTCCCTCTCACAGCATGAAGTCTCAGACACTGAGAGAGAACCTGCAGCTGCATCCCCCTCCTCCCCTCTCACAGCATGAAGTCTCAGACACTGAGAGAGAACCTGCAGCTGCATCCCCCTCCTCCCCTCTCACAGCATGAAGTCTCAGACACTGAGAGAGAACCTGCAGCTGCATCCCCCTCCTCCCCTCTCACAGCATGAAGTCTCAGACACTGAGAGAGAACCTGCAGCTGCATCCCCCTCCTCCCTCTCACAGCATGAAGTCTCAGACACTGAGAGAGAACCTGCAGCTGCATCCCCCTCCTCCCTCTCACAGCATGAAGTCTCAGACACTGAGAGAGAACCTGCAGCTGCATCCCCCTCCTCCCTCTCACAGCATGAAGTCTCAGATACTGAGAGAGAACCTGCAGCTGCATCCCCCTCCTCCGCTTGCTCCTCACAGTTTTCTGTTTTACACTTGATGGATTTTTGGGTGACTGAGGAGGATTCAGATCATTTATGGAGTCTACAGTCAGGGGAAAGGGAAATAGAGGCTGCTGGAAGATTAGGGGATGATCACTCTCCTGTAATAAGATATATTATAGGGTCACATGTTCATATGTTGATGATTTACATAAATAAATGGTTTTGCCAGGTGAATACACGTCCTGCACAATGCATTGTATCTGCAGGATTTCCCAGCATGGCGGCCGGCGCAGACTTCTTCCGGGACTATTGACTTTCATGGTGTAGATATGGGATCAAGAGATTTGCCTTGAATATGGGAGAAAATGGTGGAAACTTCAAGTCCTTAAGAAGAAACCTCTTTCTATTAAGGATTAATGTTTAATTGAGATATGGAAATGATTAGCGGCCACAATTGGTATTGACATTTTTAATGAAAGCCGGGATCAGTGGTGGAAGATAAGACCATAGCGAGAGACTAAATAGCAATGTAAATGAGATATTAGCGTGCAGAGAGGGGCAGGAGGAATCAGGACGGGCCTCGGAAATGTCATTTCAGCAAATTGTGAGATAATGAAAAGGAACGAGGTTAGCAGCAATGATTAGGAGCCGGTGCGTCAGCCATTAGTGGCTGTGGGATCGATACGGGAAGGAGCTAACACTTCCAATGCACCTGAGCTGATATGTCCGGTCCGTCAGCTGGGGTATATACCGTATACGCCTGGCAGAGTCCATAGCTTTATAGTAATGACTGTCAGCTCCTCTGACTCTGCTACTGGGATCGATGACATCATCGTGTCGGTATGATGACGTCATGCAATGTCAGATGTTAAACCCTTTGCTAATTGGTGAAAAAGTAATCCAAATCCTATATATAAAATTGTGTCCCCCACTTCCATAGGGTGCGTTCAGCTGCAGCACCTGGGGCTACCTGAGAGCTTAACTGCTTTACAAATAATTCCCCAAATAATGAAGAATATATCTGCGGAGACACGGGGGTCAGTGGTGCCCTCGTACGTTGGCCCGGCTGGCTTTAGAAAGACGGCATAGACCACGGCTCATCCTACTGAACGCCTGCACTCCTTCCTCATGGGCAGAACACTATTCAGACTACACAGGGTGAGGATAACACACAGCGGTAATACTTTATTGAACCACCAACAGACAATAACATAATGAAGAGTCCCAGTCCCAATACACAAGATGGTGCAAATTACACAGTCTCATCATTCCGCTGGCTCGCCGGGGATTAGAAGATCTGCAACTTTGGGGCTTCCAGAGTCAAAAAACCCAACCAGTAGCCCCCCTGATTTTGGTGGGCACCCACAGAGAGGAAGTAGTGGCAAGCTTAGGAAGCTGACCGGGTACAGTGCTGATTGTCCTAACTTGGTTTCTCCAAATGTCTTCAAGGGTTTAGTGATGGGCAGTGGAGCAGATCTGTATTACACCAGTTGGAGCCATGGGTCCTTGGCTGCTGTCTTGTAGAGTTTCATTGGCGAGGGAGAGAGGTCTATTTTAATCCCACAGCTCTCATTCACGGCATTCTCCCAGAGGATTGGGAGGTAATCCCTCTTTGTTCTATTGTTCAATTAACCTGCATATGTGTCCTCTAAGTTGTGTAGACTAGTAAACCGCAGGAGCTGATACAATATGTAATCAGCAGGCATTCAACAAATTTGCAAACATTGATTGTTCAATTAATTTGCATATTAGTCCTCCAAGGTTTGTAGACTAGTAAACCGTGGGGGCTGATACAATATATAATCAGCAGGCTTTCAACAAATTTACAAATATCGATTGTTCAATTAACTTGCGCATTTGTCCTCCAAGGTTTGCAGACTAATAAACCGCGGGGCTGACATAATACGTAATCTCGTTCTTGTGTTTGAAAATAATATGTAATCAGCAGGAATTCAACAAATTAACATGCATCAAGAGTCAATGTACAGGCTCATATGAACAATGGCTCATGTCCCTTGACCTACTGAAAAATATGTCTGGCATAATTAAGAATAATCGCTGTGTCGTCTCAATATCTGTATATTATTTCCTTTAATGGACCCAAATGTTTCTTATAGCGTCAATTAAAAATCATCTACCGTTGATGAAGATGGCAAAGAGCCTCATACTACACAGCATTTGTTAATGTGTAACCATGGAGACACATAGGTCTGCACGGGAGCTGCACACACAAACAAGACTATTTGCAAAGCAGTTTTCTTCTAATGCACTGGAGCGATACAAATGTCGTGCAAACCTGGATATACAATGTCCGCTTGCAATTTATGGACAATATAGAGATTTCTGTCCCTGCGGTCCGTGACCTCGCACATGTTAGAAATCTGTAGCTACATAAGTATCGGTTGCAAAAGTTTGCATACCCTTGCAAAGTCTTACAGTTGACTAATTGTCCTCTGCAGGTAAGGGTGGCAGCACTTGACATCTCTAAGCTTTTGTCTTGGAGTAATTCATTACAGCTCCATTTATGATAATACAAAGTAGCAGTCGGCAAAGGTAATAAATGCAAAGTGTTACTGACTTGCAGTGTGTTCCAGCAATTAGTCATGTGTGGAAATGATCACTGGAAGCCGCTGACTTTATAACAAAGGGATTGTAAGGTAAGGGGGTAATTAATGATAAATCAGCCGTACAGTCCCCGGGATTATTAGAGCTACGAGGAAGCAGATAAATCCGCAGCTCAGGACGTGGAGAGGTTGTGTGCGGAGGGAATCAGGGGCTGGGCTCCTTCTGCAAGCACAATATTAATTCCTGGGGCCAAAGTGCTAGGAGTAACCCCTGCTGTGCTGGAGGAGTCTTTATCTGCAGATCAAGGGCTTGCTTCATCATTTGTTCTATTTATCTTCTGGAATTCTTTTTGCAATTGGTTCATGAATTTTTGTGCAAAATCAAAAATGCTCTTGATTTTTTGTCTTTTACCTCTTTTAAAGGGAATCAGCAGGATTTCACCCCTCTCCCCAAACTATATATTTGCGTGTGTAGCTCCTAAAAAAGACAAGTCCAGCAATCCCTTTACATGGCCTCCGGTACTGAGAAATCAGTGTTTGAATTGATATGCAAATGAGGCTGAAGTGCTATGGTAGATCTGAAGCCTCTGTCACTCCAGCTCTATTCTCCACCTAAGGCCGTCACTTCCAGCCACTATGTGGTGTGACTTCAGGCAAAAGAGAAAGGAGGCAGTGCTCGGTGGGGAATAGAGCTGGAGTGACAGAGGCTTCAGATCTACCATAGCACTTCAGCCTTATCTGACTATCAGTTCAAAAGTTGATTTCTCAGTAATGGAGGAACAGACCGGCCTTGTAAAGGGATCGCTGGACTTGTCTTTGAAAAAGCTATTTGTGCAAATAAATAGTTTGGGAGATGAAACCCTACTGATAGAAGATTCCCTTTAAGAGAAAAATATCTGTTAAAATGTTGCACTTATCTCCCCTGGGTGCTGGGAACTAGACAACGTGTGATCAAAAATTTTGCAACTTTTTAAAAAGTCACAAATAATGAATGGGCTGCAAACCTGCGCCCAATACGGCGAATAGAGGGGGAAAAAAACAGACGAACAAATAGAAGGAAAACTTCAAAATGGGCAAAATGTAAAAGAAGAAATTGTATCAAAAGGAAAAAAAACAGCATTAAAACAGGATGGAATGCAATAATGAATGTGGCAGGAATGTCTGCAGCTCCTGGATATTATAAGGCCGGCCACAATCAGGTTAATTGTGCAGAACCGGCAGGTCAAGCGAGAGACTGATGTTTGGAAATAACCATTTGGTGTCTTACACTCCATTAAAGAGGCATTAGGGACTGTGTGTTTTCTCCATTTGTTCTGGAGCCCAGGTATAACTGCGCTCCGCCAGCGGCGACTGTCTACCGGCCGCTGAGGGTCATCCGTCTACGGTGGTAATGAGTCCAGTGATGGGCGCTGGGTGTTAATAGGGAGAGAAACCTATTGATTCTTTGTATTATCTCTGCTGGGGCGAATGGTAATAATTAAAAGGTGCATTTACTTTATGTCTACGGAGCAAAAGGAGTAAAACTTACAGACCTGAACGAGGTGTAGTGTGACTATCTTTGGTGTTTTGTGACCCCTCAGTCCCTGCACAAAGCATGACTCGGTGTATCAGTTGTTTTTTTTTAGAGGAGTGTCCCTTTAAGAATCATAAAGTGTGAGAAATACAATGGGGGCGCACTACTAACACTATGTTTTAATATAAGGCTATCAATGCTCATACTCATTATCTTGTTCATTTCTTTTAGACTTGAGCAAAACTAATTCATAGAATCATAGAATGGTAGAATTGGAAGGGACCTCCTGGGTCATCTGGTCCAACCCCCTGCTCAAAGCAGGATTCACTAGATCATCTCAGACAGATGTCTGTCCAGCCTCTGTTTGAAGACGTCCATTGAAGGGGAACTCACCACCTCTCGTGGCAGCCTGTTCCACTCATTAATCACCCTCACTGTCAAAAAGTTTTTTCTAATATCTAATCTGTGTCTCCTCCCATTTAGTTTCATCCCGTTGCTTCTAGTCTTTCCTTGTGCAAATGAGAATAAAGATGATCCTTCTACAATGTGACAGCCCTTGACATATTTGTAGACAGCTATTAAGTCTCCTCTCAGTCTTCTTTTTCGCAAGCTAAACATTCCCAAATCCTGCAACCGTTCCTCATAGGACATGGTTTGCAGACCAGTCACCATTCTGGTCGCTCTTCTCTGAACTTGCTCCAGTTTGTCTATGTCTTTTTTAAAATGTGGTGCCCAAAACTGTACACAGTATTCCAGATGAGGTCTGACCAAAGAGGAGTAAAGACCGATAATGACTTCACGTGATCTAGACTGTATGCTTCTGTTAATACATCCCAGAATTGTATTTGCCTTTTTTGCTGCTGCATCACACTGTTGACTCATGTTCAGTCTATGATCTATTAGTATACCTAAGTCTTTTTCACATGTACTGTTGCTTAGCTCTATTCCTCCCATTCTGTATATGCTTTTTTCATTTTTATTGCCCAGATGTAGTACTTTGCATTTTTCCCTGTTAAAAACCATTCAGTTGGTTGCTGCCCACTGCTCCAGTTTATTTAGGTCTTTTTGAATCCTCTCTCTCTCTTCTCTAGTATTAGCTATCCCTCCTAGCTTTGTGTCATCAGCAAATTTAATCAGTTTACCCTCAATTCCTTCATCTAAATCATTGATGAAGATGTTGAACAATACAGGTCCCAGGACAGAGCCCTGTGGTATCCCACTTGAGACATTCATCCAGCTGGATGTGAAGCCATTTACAACCACCCTTTGAGTCCGATCACTAAGCCAGTTATGAATCCACCTAACAGTTGCCTGGTCCATTGCATACTTGGTCATTTTTTCAATAAGGATGGTGTGAGATACTTTGTCAAATGCTTTGCTGAAGTCAAGATATACTATATCTACAGCATTTCCCTGATCCACCCAGTCAGTGATTCTGTCATAGAAGGAAATTAAGTTAGTCTGACATGACTTGTTAGTTACAAACCCATGCTGACTCTGGTTAATCACTTCATTCTTATCCAGGTACTTACATACATGATGTTTAATAATTTGTTCAAAGATCTTTCCTGGTATAGAAGTCACTCACCGGCCTATAGTTCCCTGGGTCCACCTTCTTCCCCTTTTTGAAGATAGGAACAACATTTGCTCTTCTCCAGTCTTCTGGGACTTCTCCTGTTCTCCAAGAATTTTCAAAGATTATGGAGAGTGGTTCTAAAATTTCTTCTACGATCTCCTTCAGTACTCTGGGGTGTAATTCATCTGGACCTGGAGACTTGAACTCATTTATGTTAGCTAAATATTCTCTCACAATCTTTCTGTTTACAGATAACTTGGATTCTTCTATTCCTTTAAAAGGGCAGTGAAAATCAGTTGATGTTACATTTTCTTTCTGAGAGAAAACAGATGCAAAATAGGAATTAAAAAGTTCGGCCTTCTCAACATCCTCTCTTACCATTTCTCCATTTTCATCCTGTAAAAATCCTATAGCATCTTTGACTTTTCTTTTACTTTTGACATACCCCCAAAATCCTTTTTTATTGCTTTTGACATCTCTTGCAAGCCTTAATTCATTGTCAGCTTTAGCTAACCTGATACGTGCCCTGCAGGATCTGCAGACTGCATTATTATCTTCTTTAGATATGCCTCCCTCTTTCCATTTAATAAACATTTCTTTCTTTCTTTTTAGCATGTGTTTAAGTTCTGTGTTCATCCATCCTGGTTTCCTTAAATGCTTCCCATTCTTCCTACTTTTCAGGATTGTTAACGATTGTGCTTTGAGAATCTCATTTTTAAAAATTTCCCATCCTTCCTGGACATTTTTGTCCTTAAGGACATCCAGCCATTGGATCCCTCCTATTCTCTTTCTGAGTCTCTTAAAATCTGCCTTTCTAAAATCTAACCTTGAAGTTTGAGTCTTCACATGTCTTCCTCCTCTAGTTATCCAAAATTCTATAATAGCATGATCGCTGCCTCCTAGGGTCCCAGCCACCTTTACCTCCTCAACCATTTCCTCCCTGTTTATAAGGATTAGATCCAAAGTAGCAGATCCCCTTGTTTTCTCCCCTACCTTTTGGAAGATAAAGTTGTCAGCAAGAGAGGATAAGAATTTGCTTGACCTGTTAGTTTTACTTGAGAGAGATTCCCAACAAATGTCTGGATAGTTGAAATCTCCCATGACCACTACGTCATATTTTTTGGAGAACTTGGTCATTTGATACATAAAGAGTTCATCCATATCTTCAGCTTGCCCAGGTGGCCTGTAGTAAATGCCTACAATGGTGTCCTTTCCGTTGTTCTCTCCTTGTATTCTTACCCAAACAGTTTCCACAGAACTCCCAGTCTCTGAAGCTTCCATCTCTGTGCAGATATACGCTTTTCTAACATACAATGCGACACCTCCTCCTCGTTTATCAATTCTGTTTCTTGCAAATAAGTTGTATCCTTTTAGCCTTTTATTCCAATCATGTGTATCGTCCCACCAAGTTTCAGTGATTCCAATGACATCATATTCCTTTTCCTGCATTAGTAGTTCCAATTCTCCTTGTTTGTTGCCCATGCTTTGTGCATTTGTATAAAAACATTTTAGTTTGTGATTGGTTTCTCTTCCGCCCATATTTTTATTATTTAGATTTTTTTGTCTTTGTTCTTCCTTTCCACTTCCAGTAGCAGAGATCTCAATAGTATTTGTCAGCTGTATGGCTTTTTCTGGCCTTTTGCTTCCCTTCCCACATTGTTCTAGTTTAAAGCTCTTCTGATGAGTGTAGCAAGGCGACTTCCAAATACATGTTTTCCAGTCTTCGTAAGGTGCACCCCATCTCTAGCAAGTAGTCCATCGTATAGGTAATTCATCCCGTGATCCAGAAATCCAAATCCTTGTTGACGGCACCATCGACGTAGCCAGTTGTTCACCTGTAGAATCTTATTCCACCTCATTGTTCCATGGACATCCACTGGGAGGATGGATGAGAAGACCACCTGCGCTCCCAATTCTTTCACTTTCTTGCCTAAGTCTTCAAAGTCACTGCAGATGGTTTCCAGGTCCTTTCTTGCGGTGTCATTTGTCCCCACATGTATTAGCAGGAATGGGTAGTGATCTGTAGGTCTGAAGAGTCTTGATATCCTGTCAGACACATCTTTAATTTTTGCTCCTGGAAGACAGCACATTTCTCTTGAGGTTATGTCTGGTCTGCAGATAGCGGCCTCTGTTTCTCTTAACAGGGAATCCCCCATGACCACCACTCTCCGTTTTTTCTTCACAACATTCTTCTTTCTCCATCCAGGAGGATTCTGAGGACTTACAAGGTTATTCATTGCTGGCAAAGTCTTATTGCAGGACTTGGACCAGTGGCCACGTCGATTTGGCAGCCCATGGCCACTGGACCAAAGCACACATGACATCACGCCAGACCTGGACCAGTGGCCACGTCGGTTTGGTAGCCCATGGCCACTGGACCAAAGCACACATGACATCACGCCAGACCTGTTAATCAGAAGAGGCATCAGGCATACCGGCAGGTAGTAGGGGATTCTGGTCTGACTACCGACGTGGCCACAGGACCAGGGTCCTGCAAATCGTTTTGTTCAACTCTAATTTTCAACCCTTCTAATCTCTCACTTGTAGCTTAGTACATACAAATATAATTGTGTGAGGCTGATAATGAGCTTGTGACTGGTAGATCACTTGCTTATTATCTTCCGAACACATATCCTACTATCAGACTAGATGTACAACTACATGAAACTCTTTAATGCATGTAATAACCTTATATTAAAATTGGTTTCAAGTGTTTCAAGTAGCAGAGTCACTTGCTAATTACCTTTTAAGCATAGAATGGTGATATAACTTCATAAGCTAGACGAAATACAACCATAAATTCCATTTGGTACTATGTGGAAGGATGAGCAGTTGTTACATCATTACAAAATATTTTGTAACTCCAATTATCTTACAAAACCAGTTGCAGTTTTGGTATATTGGTAACAGTAGTGACTCTTGATAATTATCTTTTTATTACATATTGGCCATTTAGTAAGTTGTATTTCCGGCTACTTGGACAAAAGTGTTAAACTCTGTCACCATGCAGTATGTATTGATTCCATTCATCTCTATGAGGCCTTTTTAATTGCAGTGTTTACTATTAGAAATAGTAGTGTCACTTGCTAATTATCCTTGGAGCATATAATGGTAATGAAGTAGGTCACACTAAATCAATCTTCACTAGATGGAAAATAAAGAGCCAGTGATACCAACACATTGTACTTCCAGTTTTTATGTATCTTAATACTCTTTACACGCTGGATTTTAAGTAAAATTAGTGTCCCTTGCTAATTATCGTTCAAACGTTAACTGTTAATGAGGACAACTACAGTGAATCATTGTAGCACTATATGTACCGAAGAGAGTTGTGATACAATGACATCCCTTGTTAACTGTATTATTAGTTAATACTAGTGTATCTTGCTAATTGTCTTTAATGCATATCCTATAACATATAAAGCAACATAAAACAATAGTACCGTTTCTTTGGCACTAGTTTTGATATATTCACAGTGAATGTGTAGAATCTATTTTCCTTTTCTAGACCTTGTCGACTGCATTATTGATAACGATAACACCAGAGTCACTTGCTTATTCTCTTTGCAGCACAAGGCATTAATGTCATGGTATACAGCAGCTGTGATACGTACACTCCTGGATTCCCTCTATCCTTACAAAACCTTTCTGGCTGCTACATAAATAACACATTTCAATTACTAATTATATTTGAAGCTGATATTAGTCATGTAATATATTAAGTAACATAACAGAACAACAGTAAAGTCTCTTTATCACAGTTTGGAGGCTAGAAATTTGCATTGGATTTCACATAATAAAGTGAAGCTGATAATGAGCTTGTGACCGAAATGTCACTCGCTTAATATCTTTAGAACACAATGTCTTTTGGCAAGATCTGATATACAACTACATGAAACTCTCTTATAGTTAATATTTCAAACTGTATTATTTTATTTCTTAAGTATTTTTACAAGCCAACAATATGTAACCACAAAGTCACTTGCTATTTATCTTTTAATACCTAGACTGGTCAGATTAATTATCAAGCTAAGCAAGAACCGAAATGTCTCCCTGACCTCTACTGGAGGTAGAGAGTTGTGATATGATCATAAAATATTTCTAGAGTTCTGTCTTTAGTTACCAGACCTCGTTAGCAGCATTAGTAAAAGCAGAGTCACTTGATAATTATCTTTGGAGAAGATAGTGTAATTACTGTAATATATCATGTTGTATAACTGCTTTTATATCCGAATTTTAATACTGCATATGAAAATGCTAGAAAAAAAATATTATACATATACATATAACCTTTTTATTCAGCCAATAAGTGCGCTTTAAGGTTTTATCATGAAATTCCAATGGAAAAGGAAAAAAAGAACGAGTCCATTCTTCTCTTCATTCCGCCACTGACACATTAAACTGTATTATTGCCAGAACACCTAATGGGCTATCATCCCCTCTCATTGACGGACGGAGAGAAAAGCAGCCCGGAGGGAGAGATCTATTATTTATCGGGAGGATTATAGTATAGAAAGTACAATATTAGCCAATAACTGTGTTTAGGACGCGGCTGTACGTCTTGTGCCCGCTGCCTCTTGTGTTTCAGCTCAGCATGCCAATATCGAAACAGAAGCGGCACAGAGTCTGCTACCGGAGGCGTTATACCCAGAGGTCATTATAGGGTTAATAGGCGAGAGCTCCAAGAAACACTAAAATACTGGCATTATACAAAGGCAGCAGGGACTAAGAAGGGCTAATATTGGGAGTCATTTTCAATATTAGCCAGATTAAACATTTAGGACATTTTTTTTATTATATAAATCTAACGCCGTTTAGTACCATGTTTTTTTTAAGTATTCTGCGATGATACATTTTATAATTTATATTTATAAAGGTTAGAAATTCATTTTTCTGATACAGAGCTCCAAATCCCAAGCATAGAAATTGAGTTAAGTGCAGCCACCACTAGGGGGAGATGAGGAGCATATTGCAACTCAGTGCATACATCTGAATACAGTAAGCTCCCCCTAGTGGTCACTGGGGTCTCTCAAGAATCCTGAGCATAATGAACATAGAGCTCTGGAAAAAAATATATACATCAGATTTGTAATATTCAAGGCACTCACTTTCCATTTGCTTGGAATTATTTTGCTCTTTTCTATGAGTGAACTTTCCCTATGCCTTATATTGTATAAGGGTACATGGACCCCTGCACCGGTCTGTGCTGTGCTAGCCCGAGTAGAGAACAGCCGGTCATATGAAGGACCCCATATGGCGGTATGTTACATTGTTACATAGTAGTGTTCAAAGTAATAGCAGTCCAATATGACTGACCAGATTAAGCACTGTTTTTGGTATAAATTCTATCACCACATGTCACACAATTCACCAGTCGGTGCAGTAGATTCTAATAAAACCCCCAGACTCCGCATTCATGATCTGCAGGTTTTTGAGTCTGTGTATGTGAATAATTAATTGTACGGGGTGTGCAAAATAATATCAGTGTGGAGGTCAATTAGCGAGGTCAATCATTCTGTGAAGAAACAAGTGTGAATCAGGTGGCCCTTATATAAGGATGAAGCCAGCACATGTTGTAAATGCATTTCTCCTTGAAAGCCTGATAAACATGGGTCGTTCCAGACATTGTTCAGAAGAACAGCGTACTCTGATTAAAAAGTTGATTGGAGAAGGTAAAACTTATAAAGAAGTGCAGACAGTGATAGGGTGTTCAGCTAAAATGATCTCTAATGCTTTATAATGGAAAGCAAAACCAGAGAGACGTGGAAGAAAACGGAAGATTACTATCCGAATGGATGGAAGAATAGCCAGAATGGCAATGGCTCATCCAATGATCAGCTCCAGGATGATCACAGACAGTCTCCAGTTACCTGTGAGGACTGTGACAGTGAGAAGACGCCTGTGTGACGCTAATCTCTTAGCAAGAAGTCCCCGCAAAGTCCCACTGTTAAAAAAAAGACATGTACTGAAGCGGATACAATTTGCCAAAGATCACATCAACTGGCCTAAAGAGAAATGGAGAAACATTTTGTGGACTGATTAAAGAAAAATTGTTTTTTTTGGGTTCAAGGGCCGCAGACAGTTCATCAAACGACCCCCAAACTCTGCATTCAGTCACAGTACACGCTGAAGACAGTGAAGCATGGTGGAAGCATCAAGCTATGAGCATGTTTCTCTTACTATGGTGCTGGACCTATTTACCGCATGCCAGGGATCATGGACCAGTTTACATTAATTAAAATACTTGAAGAGGTCATGTTGCCTTACACTGAAGAGGATATGCCCTTGAAATGGGTGTTTCACCAAGACAACGGCCCTAAACACACCAGTAAACGAGCAAAATCTTAGTTCCAGTCCAACAAAATTGAGGTTATGGTGTGGCCAGCCCAATCCCCGGACCTTAATCCGATAGGACACTTGTGGGGTGACATCAAAAATGCTGTTTGTGAGGCAAAAGCAACAAATGCCAAGAAAATTGTGGGATGTAGTGAAAGCATCCTGGACTGGAATAACAGCTGACACGAGCCAGAAGTTGGTTGACTCTATGCAACATAGATGGGAAGCAGTTCTAAAAAACTGTGGGTAACAACTAAATATTAGGTTAGTGATTCACAGGAATGATAAATCCTCAAAAAAAAAGAAGAGTTTGTAAAGACAAATGCAGACACTGCTATTTTTTAGAACAGAACAATGTTCATTTTTTGTTATTTTCTGTAAAGTCGTTACAATTATCTACATTTCTCTTCATGTTGTGAATTAGAAAACAGCGAGCAATGTTCCCAATGCTGGAAATAACAACTAGGAGAAAGATTTTGCGCTTAACTCCTGTTTGTGAACACACTGCAATTATTTTGAACACTACAGTATTTGTTACATTGTTGCTGATTGGGATTGATATCAGTGGGCTCTGGGATTGATATCAGTGGGCTCTGGGATTGATATCAGTGGGCTCTGTGGAATGCTGCACGTCCCCCACTAACGCCAATGGACAGAACCTTTTGGACTTACAGACACTTTGCTACAATGTATCAGGCATACAAGAGAATCACACTTTAACCATTTCACTTCCTATCATTTCCACTTTTGCCTCCATTCATATTTTAGGGTGCAGATTGTGCTTAGTGGGGTATTTCAGACTCCCTGGTCTTCTCTATGACGTCCTCCTGTCTTTGGTGATTTATTGCCGCCACCATCTCCTCATCCATTAACTGTGTATTTATAAACCACATCCACTCAGCCAGAACTGCTTTCCTACAGCTGCTGCAAAACCTCTTGGGGTTCAGCTGTCAATCATTTTCTTGGACTCCAGCCATGTTTTCTGCACTTTTTTACATCTCTTGCTTTTTCTGTGCTATTTTCGTCCCTTATGATGCAAATTTATAGTCCCAGTGGTTTTCGGGACTTTCATGTTTCTTAAAGTGATAGCCCACTGGGATTCTGGTGGCATTATACCCAGGATGTACAGAGAGGGGTCTTTAGAGCGTCCCGTCCCCCCAGTGGTGACATGCGGGACCCGCCATCATGTTGCCTTATAGGATTTTAGAACCCACTTTTTTTTTCCACCCGAGTGGAAAAGAAATAACAAAAATCCTGATGACCTAGAAAAAGAAAAAGTTGTAACTTAACCACTTCTGAAGATGATGGTGAGGACAGAGCAACATATCCAAGAGGCAACGTAGAAGGAGCAGAAGCGGCCAGCAGCACAGAGTATTAAAGCAAAGGACTGTATTGATCTTATGAAGGGCCCATTGTTAGTGAGGACATAGCAGCAAATTAGGAGAATGAAGGCAAGTTGTAGGATACTTTCCAAGAGCTACATAGTGGAAGGAGCAGGGATTTTCAGCAGCACAGAGTATTAAAGGACAGCACTGTATTGATCTTATGAAGGGCAGCAGCCCCTCCGACCTTGATGCTAGTGAGTAAGGGGCTCCAGATTAGGAGAAAAACACAAAGAATACAGGAAGGAGCAAGCAGCGCAGAGTATTTCAGGTGAAGAGTGGGATAATATTCGGCAGAATTGTTACCTGTCTGCTTTTGCGGTGATACCAGAAAGGATATGGTCATGGTCAGCGCCTTGATGGGAGGAGAATGAAGGAAAGAAACAAGCCATAAGCAGCACAAAGTATTTCAGGAGAGGACTGTGATGATGTCGGGAAGGAGAATAGCTGTCTACTTATGTAATGATGTTACCAATGGGGCAGTACCATCATAGGGAATAGAATGGAGACAAGTGGAAGAGCAGAGTTTCACAGCAGCACTGAGTATTTCAGCAGTAGATGGAAGGGGTTATTTTAGTTTCTTTCCCAGTTGTCAGTTCACCAGAGGGATAACTTCATAGAATCACCAGGACCATATAATAGCCACCGTGGCGCCGGTTAGCATGGACAGGATTCCCAGGGGTGGACACAGACCATTGGTGCAATCTGTTAATCTGCACAGGGGCCCAAGAGGTCCGGGGGCCGCTACTTGCTCCAGAGCAGGTGGAATTGTGCATTATGATGAGATATTGGCCTGCACAGGGCCCGTATACTGCACAGGGGCCCAAGAGGTCCGGGGGCCGCATCCGGCTCCAGAGCAGGTGGAATTGTGCATTATGATGAGATATTGGACTGCATAGGGCCCGTATATTGCACAGGGGCCCAAGAGGTCCGGGGGCCACATCCGGCTCCAGAGCAGGTGGAATTGTGCATTATGATGAGATATTGGCCTGCATAGGGCCCGTATATTGCACAGGGGCCCCTTCTGCCGGTGTCCGCCCCTGGAGAGGACCGTACGTCAGCATCGGCTCCTGGATCCGGGGCGGGTGATTTCGGCGGCAGACTTTCCAGCAATGCTTTATGGGCTCCTGCCGCTCACCTCTCTGGGCTCTCCGTCTCAGTTTGTGCTCAGTCCATGTTTATGGCGGTTTATGGCTGCTGTATATACCCGGCGATACGGCGGATCTATAATTCAGATGAGGCTTGTCTCCAGCCCTTTGTATAATGATGTTATAGAGAGAGACGCTGCTGCTCCGAACAGACCCATAAATCCACATCCACAGGACGACGGCAGCGTCTAATATCCACAATTCACCATCAGCCGCGCAGCTTAGTGGTGGCGCATCAATCGTGCCGCGGGCGGGCCGCGCAGACAGCGAGGGGCACCGGCCACATTTCACCAACAAGTGGAGATAAGATGCAGATCTCATGTCCCTTGTGCGTCCGAATAATAAGGGCTACAGATGTTTAAGCGCCATACAGAACAACCTCCTGGCGGATCGTCAGCACACGGACAATGGGTATTCTCCGCCAGTTACAGGACTAATTCAGCCCCGAGAGACGCGGCGTCTCCATCAGATCTACCAACATCCAGAACAGTTAATAAAGTCCTGCAACTTCCCAATAGACTTTGTGTTTCAGTCTCTGCACAGTGACGGACAGACGAGGACCCTGTGCAGGAATAATATAGGGGTCCATCCAGTCCAAGAGCGCCTCATAATGCACAATGCCACCCACTTTGGAGGAGGTAGTGGCCCCTGACCTCTCGGAGCCCCTTTAGGTCGCCCCAATGGTCTGTCCGCCCCCCCGCTGGCTGTCAATGAATTGGGATATTCATGCTCACATTGAGATTCTGCAGGGATCTATTACTTCTCTCAGCTGATGATTTGTTACATTTATATCCAGTCTGGACAATCCTCTGCCAGATAAACACATCAGCAGCTTCATTCACTCTCCAGGGCTGAGAGTTTGTTACAATGTATCAGTCTGGGGTCCAGGCTATTTAGCTAACAGACTGAATCCTCCAGGACTGAATGTTGCGCATGATTCTAAAAATATGTTTTTTTTTCCTTCTACAAACAGCGCCACCCTGTCCACAGGTTGTGTGTGGTATTGCAGCTCTGCTCCATTTACTTTAATAGGACTGCAGTGCAAAACCAGACACACCTCACAGACGGGCGTGGGGCTGTTCATGGAAGAGAGCAGCCATGTTTTCTTCTACATGTTGACATTTGGAGGAAACATAAGTTCTGCCGATCAATTCAAAGTCTCGTTAATCGCCCAGAACATGGAGATGCTTCAGGTTCTTGTAGAGTTTCCCACAAAAGACCACCTGTCGTCTCCCCTGAGATGTCTACTTTACAATCGTTTTCTGAGATCTCGGCTTTGTGCCGTTCCTCTGTTACTCCTCCTGGAAAAGTTAGAGCGAATGAATAACTGACCATTACAACTTCCCTTGGCAATATGGTGGATACAGAGTGGGCATATACAGTGGGCATTGTCAAACTGGCAATATGGTGGATACAGAGTGGGCATATACAGTGGGCATTGTCAAACTGGCAATATGGTGGATACAGAGTGGGCATATACAGTGGGCATTGTCAAACTGTATGGGATTCCCACCCTATTGACAAGAGGAATGATTCCCTCCAGATTTAGTTTTAACTTTTTCCAGGAGGAATAACGGAGCAACGGCACTATATAGCATTTTATGATTGGCAATAGGAATTGCAAGTACTAGGGGTGATATAAAAAAAATGTGAAAAAGGGAAGAAATGCAAGAAATAGATACAATGTGTAATCGTGGCGGATTGGTGGAAGGGGCCCCTGACTGATAGAATCCCCCCTCGCTGGCTTTTGTCTTATATTCAGCTCATTCACATGGAGATGGTAGTGATGTGATTGGGATATTCCCCATCTGCGGTGTATATATATATATATACAGATACATCCACCTGCTGGATGTCACATGAGTCTCCGTTCACACATACGAGGTTATTTTTACTCCACGTTTCACACTTTCGCACCACATTTTCAGACTCTGATCCGCCATTCTCTGGGGCGATGTTTCCTTTCAATGTGGATTTTTTTTTTTTTTTTCTTCGCAATTTGCAATAATTAAAAAAAGCATCAGAAATAAATGTGATCGGTTCAGCAAATACCCAACAAAACGAATTGTATCGTCTTATTCCGCCGCCTGCCGTTAATGGAGGAGGCAAATGACATCTGGGAGAAGAAAGTCCAGAAACCTTTTATCGTGCAGGAAGTTTAGAGAGAAGAACGGAGAACAGAATGGAGTTAATTACTGATTTGTTTTCTTCAGATCGTCCAATGTGCGCAATCAGACAGAATAGTCCATTGCCATGGGGAAACAGATTCTCAGGCTGCAGGGGGCGCTCTGCGTCCAGTCATGTGACGTGCAAAATTGATTTGACCCATTGGACCCCCATGAAAGTGAAGGGGCAGAATAAGTGGAGCTGAGCTGCAGTACCAACATAATGCCTGATTTGGGGTGGCGCTGTGGAGCACAAGGAGCTTTGGACCCCCCTGATTGCTGAATAATAGGGGTCCCCAAAATTAAAAAATATTCTAGCATCACTTTATTGGTTGAGAAAACCCCTTTAAGACAATCCCTGCAGCAGATTTGCAGTATGAACAGCTGCAAAATCATCTTTAAGAGTTGTCCAGTGCAACGGGGGTTAATCTGACATTTTCATGGTCAGGAATATGATGTTGCATGTAGATGGAGTTGTCAGAGTTCACACTCACATTGCAGAAATCAGTAGGAAATCTGCCCCATCTTCACGGTTGATCTGCCTGATCGCACCTTTTCCACTGTTACAGTAAGGTTTCCACTTCGTAGCTGTTCCAGGCTTTATCTCTATGACGTATTTTTCCCAATGTCAGTTCTGGGGGTTCTTGTAGGTCATGGTATAAGGATAAAATCTAGGAAACTCGGCCCGGTGACACTTGCAGGTAGCTGCTCTGTGATACCAGTAAGAAGGTGTCAGAATCCACCCCTTCATGTCGTCAGCCGCACAGATATAACATGTTGATTCAAAATTGTGTAAACTTTGATATTCACTTCAATAGGAGCCGAGCTGCAGTACAGAGATGGGCCACTACGCGGTGTATGGCGCTGTGCTGCTCCACACAGCTGATCAGGGGGTGCGGGGTGTCAGACCCCCCTAGGATAAACCATTAATATCAAAGTCCTAGACTGTCCCTTTAACTCTTTTGCTGTAAGTGTGATACATTGTATCAAAAACCTTTGTACTTTGTAACATTACTGCAAGGAAACTCAAAGAGCATCAGCTCTACAGACAGGAACCTGTGGCACCAAGTGAGACCAAAGGCGTGAAATTATCATTACCGGGGCCTTGATTCCAGTCCCAAAGGAGGTCACAGCCAATAAAGTGATGTCAGTGCTCGTCCGGCGTGATCGGGAGCCGCCGTCTGACACCGGAGCAGCCGTCTCTGTCCTCTCCTCTTATCTGACCGTTCCGCTGTCCAGAACAAATCTCACAGACAAAAGAAATCAGGAGGCGTCAATAAAGGCGCCCGCCGCCACCGAGAGAACGTGCCGCCATTATCCGGAGTCAGAGCCACGGCGGCTCCTCCGTCACAGACCTCCCAATATATCACTATGAACTTCACACATCCAGGGAAAAGCTCAGCAATGTGCAGCGGACGTCATCCTCATCCTCCTCCTCCTCCTCATCCTCCTCATCATCATCCTCATCCTCCTCCTCCTCATCATCCTCATCCTCCTCCTCCTCATCATCCTCATCCTCCTCCTCATCATCCTCATCATCATCCTCCTCATCCTCCTCATCCTCCTCCTCATCCTCCTCCTCATCCCCCTCATCATCATCATCCTCCTCATCATCCTCCTCCTCATCATCCTCATCATCATCCTCATCCTCCTCATCATCATCATCCTCATCATCCTCATCATCATCCTCATCATCCTCCTCATCCTCCTCATCATCCTCCTCATCCTCCTCCTCATCCTCCTCCTCATCATCATCATCCTCCTCATCATCCTCCTCCTCATCATCCTCCTCATCATCCTCATCCTCCTCATCATCATCATCCTCATCATCCTCATCATCATCATCCTCATCCTCCTCATCCTCCTCCTCCTCATCATCATCCTCATCATCATCCTCATCCTCCTCCTCCTCATCATCATCCTCATCATCATCCTCATCATCCTCATCATCCTCCTCATCATCCTCCTCATCCTCATCATCATCCTCCTCCTCATCATCATCCTCATCATCATCCTCATCCTCCTCATCATCATCATCCTCATCATCCTCCTCCTCATCATCCTCATCATCCTCCTCCTCATCATTCTCATCATCATCCTCATCCTCCTCCTCCTCATCCTCCTTCTCATCCTCCTCATCCTCCTCATCATCCTCCTCATCCTCCTCATCATCCTCATCCTCCTCATCATCATCCTCATCATCATCATCCTCATCCTCCTCCTCCTCATCCTCCTCATCATCATCCTCATCCTCCTCCTCCTCCTCATACTCATCATCCTCATCATCCTCCTCCTCCTCCACATCCTCCTCCTCCTCCTCCTCATCATCATCTATTACTACGGAGCCGCGGTCTGCCGCTTTATGGCCGATTCTGACATATGGGATCAGGGTCCTCTTCGTGGGGGCAGAGCACCTAACATGATCCTCCGATACTGGGACAGACTGTACTTAATAACTATGACATATTGTTTAAATCAGGTTTTTGTGTTAAATGTAATTTTTTTTTTTGCAAAGTTTTCTTTTCCACATTCCTGTATTAAAAATAAAAAAAGGAATCTTGCAATTCTCACATCGGCCACTGGGGCTTTTTTAAACTAACTTCCTGTTTCAGGAAATTCACTTTTACATTAGCTGCAATGAACAGACTCTGCCCCTATAGCTTGTATGGAAGCATCTAATGAGCGTGTGCAAAGGGTATTGTGAGCAGTGGATCCTGTGTCATCTACTGTATATAGAGGTGTTATCAGTGATTGTACAGGAGGAGGTGAGCTGTGACATCACCTATTGTGAGCAGTGGATCCTGTGTCATCTACTGTATATAGAGGTGTTATCAGTGATTGTACAGGAGGAGGAGGAGGTGAGCTGTGACATTTCCTGTTGTGAACGGTGGATCCTGTGTCATCTACTGTATATAGAGGTGTTACCAGTCATTGTACAGGAGGAGGAGGTGAGCTGTGACCTCGCCTATTGTGAATAGTGGATCCTGTGTTATCTACTGTATATAGAGGTGTTATCAGTGATTGTACAGGAGGAGGAGGTGAGCTGTGACATCATCTATTGTGAATAGTGGATCCTGTGTCATCTACTGTATATAGAAGTGTTATCAGTCATTGTACAGGAGGAGGAGGTGAGCTGTGACATCACCTATTGTGATTGGTGGATTCTGTGTCATCTACTGTATATAGAGGTGTTATCAGTGATTGTACAGGAGGAGGAGGTGAGCTGTGACATCACCTATTGTGATTGGTGAATCCTGTGTTATCAGCTGTATATAGAGGTGTTATCAGTCATTGTACAGGAGGAGGAGGTGATCTGTGACATCACCTATTGTGAATGGTGGATCCTGTGTCATCTACTGTATATAGAGGTTCTATCAGTCATTGTACAGGGGGAGGAGGTGAGCTGTGACATCACCTATTGTGAATGGTGGATCCTGTGTCATCTACTGTATATAGAGGTGCTATCAGTCATTGTACAGGGGGAGGAGGTGAGCTGTGACATCGCCTATTGTGAATGGTGGATCCTGTGTCATCTACTGTATATAGAGGTGTTATCAGTGATTGTACAGGGGGAGGAGGTGAGCTGTGACATCACCTATTGTGAATGGTGGATCCTGTGTCATCTACTGTATATAGAGGTGCTATCAGTCATTGTACAGGGGGAGGAGGTGAGCTGTGACATCGCCTATTGTGAATGGTGGATCCTGTGTCATCTACTGTATATAGAGGTGTTATCAGTGATTGTACAGGGGGAGGAGGTGAGCTGTGACATCACCTATTGTGATTGTTGGCTCCTGTTTTATTCACTGACAGCAAGCAGAGAACTTACCGCAGAAACTAAAAGTATATTGGAAAGTTGTAGATTTAATTAAAAATAATTGATAAGCATGATACTGTTAAATAAAACTTTATTACGGGCTGTTGGATCCACTCACATCTGCTGTTTATGTTGACCTGTCTGTAAGTATGTGACCCCCCTCCTGATTTATCAAGTGCTATTTATACCGTCACTATGTAACTTCGCGTCGTTCTGACCTTTCCAGATGATTTGCTACATTTATTTCCTACCTTCAGGGCATCTGAAATAATAATTCCCACTTTCTCTCCTCCGTCTTGACAGTTTGCAGAGCGATATTAACCCTTTACACCTCTCACGGTCGTCATCTTCGTACCTGCCATGGTTCTCATCACGGCAAATATTATAAGTCGGCCTCCGCTAACGTATCAGCCGTATGAAGTTTCCTTGGGATCAATATATCTTCAGTGTAAAACACCCATGAACAGATGTTGACGTGTTCTCACATCTCTTCAATGTTCTTCTACATCAACGTCTTCAAGGGAAATCCAATTCTGCTCATGTGTTAATGATGAAAAACGAGGTCACCCACCATGCCCTGCAGAGCGGCAGCTATCCCGCCACCCTCAGATGTAATCTACCCCTAGACTTTGCCTTGTGTAGTCAATAGGGGGATGTCAGAGACCGTTTTTGACGCCGGTCCGCGGCTCCTACTTTGCATTCTGTCTAAGGATCTCGATAACTCCTCGAGCCCCCCATCAGAATGCTAAAGATCCATCTGGCCATGAGCTGCCAAAGTAATTGGCAGAAATGAATAATGCATCGTACATCTCTGAACATCCAACCTCTACACAGAATCCCACACGTGTCCTCATGGACGAGCAGCCCGGGAAATTAGCATGATCCAGGTGCGTCCATGGAGCAAGCCGAGGAGAGCGGATCTTGTAGAGAAGCTTATAAGCTGCCATCACTGTGTCTGGAAGGCATGACAGCCCACTGCAGCCCGATTACAGGTAAGTCCACCGGAGAAGCCTCCAGAACAGTGGAATGAATGTCAAAAGATTCTGCACTGATTAATTTCATAACATAGCTTCATATGGATGAGTGCTCCATCTGTCTCATACAGACCCCAAAATATTCTTCCATTTACACAACTATAGACGTACCTGCTCCCACAGCCACCACTAGGGGGAGCTCCCTGTATACAGAGATACATGATAAGATCCTGTCTGCAGTCACCACTAGGGGGAGCTCCCTGCATACAGAAATACATAAGATTCTGTCTGCGGCCACCACTAGGGGGAGCTCCCAGTATACAGAAATACATGATAAGATCCTGTCTGCAGCCACCAATAGGGGGAGCTCCCTGTATACAGAAATACATGATAAGATCCTGTCTGCAGTCACCACTAGGGGGAGCTCCCTGTATACAGAGATACATGATAAGATCCTGTCTGCAGTCACCACTAGGGGGAGCTCCCTGCATACAGAAATACATAAGATTCTGTCTGCGGCCACCACTAGGGGGAGCTCCCAGTATACAGAAATACATGATAAGATCCTGTCTGCAGCCACCAATAGGGGGAGCTCCCTGTATACAGAAATACATGATAAGATCCTGTCTGCAGCCACCAATAGGGGGAGCTCCCTGTAACAGAGATAGATAAGATTCTGTCTGCAGCCACCAGTAGGGGGAGCTCCCTGTATACAGAAATACATGATAAGATCCTGTCTGCAGCCACCAATAGGGGGAGCTCCCTGTAACAGAGATAGATAAGATTCTGTCTGCAGCCACCAGTAGGGGGAGCTCCCTGTATACAGAGATACATGATAAGATCCTGTCTGCAGCCACCACTAGGGGGAGCTCCCTGTATACAGAGATTCATGCTAAGATTCTGTCTGCAGCCACCACTAGGGGGAGCTCCCTGTATACAGAGATACAGGATAAGATTCTGTTTGCAGCTACCACTAGGGGGAGCTCCCTGTATATAGAGATACATGATAAGATTCTGTCTGCAGCCACCACTAGGGGGAGCTCCCTGTATATAGAGATACATGATAAGATTCTGTTTGCAGCTACCACTAGGGGGAGCTCCCTGTATACAGAGATACAGGATAAGATTCTGCCCGCAGCCACCACTAGGGGGAGCTCCCTGTATACAGAGATACATGATAAGATCCTGTCTGCAGCCACCACTAGGGGGAGCTCCCTGTACACAGAGATACATGATAAGATTCTGTCTATAGTCACCAATAGGGGGATCTCCCTGTATACAGAGATACATGATAACATTCTGTCTGCAGCCACCACTAGGGGGAGCTCCCTGTATACAGAGATACATGATAAGATTCTGTCTGCAGCCACCAGTAGGGGGAGCTTGCAATATACAGATCTTAGAAAGTAACGACCTACAGATTTATTACTGAGTAAATGTGTATTCAGTGAGCTCCCCCTAGTGGTGAATGCAGACTGCATTGGTTTTGTAATGTATTGCTATAGCTTTGGGATGGTAAGCAGGGAGTTTGGAGCGCTGTGTTAGAAAAGCACGAGTCCGCCTGTTCTAAATATATAATTAAGTCCAATACATAAGACGTGGTCACAGCTCGGCTCCTGCTACTGACATCACTGAATACTGATAACATCTAAATCAATAAAATAATAAGGAAAAATCACTTTATCTTATATGTAAATTTAGTCTACGATTCTAAAATGTGAGAATAATAATGTTATTACTCTGTAGTCACATCCAGAGCTGCATTCAGAATTCTTCTTACCAGCCTGCAGCAGAATTTAGGGAGGATAGTTAGTTACAGGTCGCAGTAACATTTGTAGCTTTTGGCCTCTCACTAGATGCACATTCTGTTCTAAATACTCATCTCCAACCTGTCAGATTCCTGTCCAGGCAGACAGATAAGTATCTGCATGAGTGGCGCCTGTAGATAAACTGCAGACACATCTCAAGCTACAACTGGAGACAAACCGCAGACACATCTCAAGCTGCAACTGGCTAATTTGTGAATGCAACTTTGGAAAGTCAGACTGCGGCCCGGATTCATCAAACATCAAACTGCATGAACTGCGGCACAAAATGTTGCAACTTTTGGTATTTTTATGCCCGTCCTGCTCAGCTTTGCCAACTTTTTGAAAAGCAGCAGTGCGCATGTGTTCAATGGCACACGGAAGATAAAACTCTTACTCCGGCGCTCCCTTTATTAAAGGAGTCCTCTGGACTTACTGCAAGTCTGCACGGTGCTCGATGTGAGGATTCGGCAGTGCCGGGAGCGGCGGGCGCGTGACCACACATACTCCTGGTCACATTCCGACTAGATGGGCGCGGCCTCGCTCAATGCAAGTGTAGCCAGACAACCCCTTTAAGCCTGGCTACAAAACACCAGTCTTAATGAATTGGGGCTCATGTTTTAAACCTCTTTGACGCCATTTCATTAAGCCTGGTGTTTTGTAGGCCAGGGTTAGTAAGATGCAGCAGATTCAATAAAAGCGTGCCCGTCTTAGAATTTGGTGCATCTTTAGCTGCCGTGCGCCCCCAGTGTGAGTCCGGCACACACTTCTGTCGTGATTTGCACCACTTTATGATGCATTTGTCTGTGCGCTTGACCACTTCTCGTCCATCTGAGCTCTGCCGATCCTTCTAAAAAATGCATGCACTCGTGCAATATCGGTTGCACATTTTTGGGGCGCAACTTGGAGTTTGCAAAAACTTTGCAACATTTCAAGCAGTTTTATGCCAGAATCCTGGATAAATCTGCAGATCTGGCTTCTACCTCCCCTCGCTTTATCGGAAATCTTCGTGATGGCGCCCCATGCACTTCTCCGATCCTCCAGTCATTTTCATCCAATTTTAATGATCTGAGGCCATTTTTCAGTGTTCAGGATTTGATAGGTATCTCTGGCGAAAGGGAAGAGTCAACCCTTCCACCGGAGCCGCGCGGGCACTAATGGCCTCCATCGATCATGTGACCCAGGAAGGTTGATTTGCTGCAATCTCAGCCATCTATATTAAATCCATCTTTATACAACATCTGCTCAGCGCTGTGCATTGCAGCAGAAAATGATCTATAAATCACACTGTCCCTGTGTAATGGGAATAGATCATCTCCCGGCGAAGCTTCTCTTATTATTAGTGCTATTGGTTTGGCATCAGCCCATTAAAAATGGAACTTCAATCAGGCGGCTGGGAAACGTGCGGAGCCGGGATCCGGCCGCGGCTTCTTTACACCTGTGTATGAGATTGTAAGAAGTGTCAGGCGAGTGATTTCATCCCGTCCCATTATCGATCACAGACGTCGCACCTTCCGTTTTTAATTTTCGCCGCGGTCTGCAGCTTGGCGCCGAGCGACACGTTCGGAATCAACCGGACAAGTCTAATGAGCGCTGCCCGAGGCCTCCCTCCGCGGGAAATCCTCTTATATAAGCAGCCTCCTTTCTGACACTCGTCTTCTTCTCATCCCTTTGTTTTTTTTTTTAATTATAACCCCCATCATCCCACCTTAAAGGCGCGGCCCTCATTTACTGCTGTTACTATTACTTTTCTTTGCACTTCAACTCCTATTCAAAAGTCTGTGCAGCCAGTGGAGGCAGTCTGTACTAAAGCAGATAGAACCTCATGTGACCACGACACTTCATGTAGATAGGGGCATTGATAATTTGCTAATTGTTGAGGGTGGGATCGATGAGCCCCCACTAATCCTCTGTCCTCCTTAGTTTAGTGTGCCGTACTCATCTTTAACCCCCTAGAATATAAATGGAGCAGTGGAGGGCATGTAGTACCATCGCTCCACCCAGAGAGGGTGACTCTAAAGCCTCGTTCACAGGATTGGTGGGGGTCCATGCAGCACAGCCCCCAGCAGTTATCACTGATCCTGTGGACATCCCCTTTAAGCTTGTGTGTGACCATCATTGGAAGCGGGGTGAACTATGTAAACTATGTAAACCTGTCCGGGCACTGCAGTGGGGTCATCGGTGGTCGTCAGCTGACCAGGTATCAGATAGAAATGGGAAACTTATTGTAACTTATCGCTTCGGGTAAAGCGGCATCCTGGGTGTGCTACAGTTATTATATTTATGACATTGCTTAAAGGGGTGGTCTCATGACTGTTCGTCTCATTGACGGGGAGGTGGGGGAAGGGGGCTAACAGTTCGGGGGATTTTTAATAAGCATTTTTACAAAATTGTTTTCATAAGCACTTTGCAATCGTACCCATTTATGAACACGAGACAACCCCCTTTAAAAAAAAAAAAGTCCCAGCGTGTGGGCTGAAAGCTGGCAATTACTATTAGGGGTGAATAGAACTGCTAAAAAGCGTGCGGCAGGGGAAGGCAGCAAAGTTTATAGACAGAGTATACAGAACAATCCAGGTTATATATCATTATTATTATTATGCATCGCACGGTATGTCTCACTATACAGCGAGATTGTAATATTATATCCTATATCATTATACAATTCATCCTACACATTATTACGCAGTGTAATATACATCATTCAGCCGGTTACATATATTGCTGTATATTCTAAATATACATACTACAGTGTGACTATATTGTATGACATACTATGAATACTCCGCAGTTCAAAATATTCTGCAAATTGGACATAAGTGTCATAAAGATGTATTTTTTTTTTGTTTTTCCCATAAACTCATGAACGGTTTGTATCTCAGTGTCTTTCGGTCACTGAAATCAATCTCAGACCGCTATGATAATTAAGGGAAAACTACTTAAGAAGGACGTTCCACATTATTAAGCTGCCGCAGGTTTCAAGCATAATGGGAAAGAAAAACATCACATAGTGCAATGCTTTGGACAAGGTGTGAAAACATTAGATATTGCATGGAAACTTAAGCTTGATCATCGCACTGTGAAGAGATTTGTGGCTGATATAGAGCACAGATGGGTTTGTGCAGATGAAGGCATAATGAGGAAGGTTCCTGCAGATAAAGGCACAATGAGGAAGGTTTGTGCAGATGAAGGCATAATGAGGAAGGTTCCTGCAGATAAAGGCACAATGAGAAAGGTTTGTGCAGATAAAGGCATAATGAGGAAGGTTCCTGCAGATATAGGCACAATGAGGAAGGTTTGTGCAGATGAAGGCATGAGGAAGGTTCCTGCAGATATAGGCACAATGAGGAAGGTTTGTGCAGATAAAGGCATAATGAGGAAGGTTCCTGCAGATATAGGCACAATGAGGAAGGTTTGTACAGATAAAGGCATAATGAGGAAGGTTCCTGCAGATATAGGCACAATGAGGAAGGTTTGTGCAGATGAAGGCATAATGAGGAAGGTTCCTGCAGATAAAGGCACAATGAGAAAGGTTTGTGCAGATAAAGGCATAATGAGGAAGGTTCCTGCAGATATAGACACAATGAGGAAGGTTTGTGCAGATGAAGGCATGAGGAAGGTTCCTGCAGATATAGGCACAATGAGGAAGGTTTGTGCAGATAAAGGCATAATGAGGAAGGTTCCTGCAGATATAGGCACAATGAGGAAGGTTTGTGCAGATAAAGGCATAATGAGGAAGGTTCCTGCCAAACAAATGCATGGGATTAAGAGAACAGCTGCTAAAATCCCATTACAAAGCAGCAGACAGGTATGTGAAGCTGCCGGAGCCTCTGGAGTCCGTGAACCTCAAGGTGTAGGATCCTCCAGAGGCTGCAGTTGTTACATTACATATTATCACACTGCGATCTATAGTTATTATTATTCAGTATATTATGTAGATTATTGGCCCCGATGAGCAGAGTCTTCCTGCAGCTAATGATCCAGGGCTTTCTCCATAAATCAATCACACATACATATTCCATGGAATCTTACAGAACCCGGTAAATATGGATGATGTTCTGCCCATGGAAATATATTCCCGGTCAGCAGTGAGGTCAGCGCTGAATGTGATGTAGATTTACGTGTGACATCATCACAACGATGACACGTTCGGCATCAGCGCCAATGGTGGAAATGGCAACTTGGACAATAACTAAATTAAAAGGTACGATTCCAAAAAAAAAAGGATCCCGCACAGGATATTGGTGCATTGGGAGCTGATAAAATTATTATATTTAGAAATGAGCAAATTGATTCATAGCAAATCAAATTCGTTGTGAATCCCTCCAAAAAAAAAAGTGAATTGTCCGGTCGGCAAAAGAAAAAATAAACACTATACTCACCTGTCCTCCTGCCACAGCTCCGCACCCCATCCTCCGCTCAGTCTCCAGTCCAAATCCTCCGACACTGACTTCGCCTTACGCCGTCACAGGGGACATGACGAACGACAATGACGTCATCGACATCATGAGGCCGGAAGATCCAAGCAGAAGACGGATCTGCAGCGAGCGGCGGAGGACAGGCTGCAGGAGGTGAGCTGAGTATAAGGGCTCGTGCACATGGCCGGATCGGATCGCACTCGGACCAGTGTTATTCTATGGGGCCCGTGCACATGTCGAGGCGTTTGATCCAATATTCGGATCGCACTCGGCCGTGCAAGTCAATAGTCCGTGGAAAACATCGGACTGCACTTGGATGACATCTGAGTGCGGTCTGATTTCCGTGCACTGACACAATGGAGATGATGGAGATTTTTTTTTTCCTTTGAAAGAATTGGAGCACACTTGGATCAGAATAATCAGCCCGATTCAGAGTATACGGTCGTCTGCACGAGCCCTTAAAGTGACAGCGACCCCTGATATTGCCTTCACCTGTGTGGGATGAACGAAAGCCATTGAGCCCCGTCCTTTATATTGGAAGCTTTCCGTCTCGGCAGCTCCCGGACCTCGCACATCCGTGTACAGTATTTCCCCCATTAACAATAACCTTTACCAGGCATCTGGTATTTACCGGTTAATGCATGAAGTGGCAGATTTAGGAGGCATTCATCTGCACGCTGGATTCGCAGGGCTCGCTTACAGTTGAGGGAGCAGGTATAAATCCCGGCACCTAGCGAGCACTGTCTCTCTAAGCAGCAAATTACAGAATGATGCGAAACGCGACGCGCAGCCACTCCGGAGCACAATACCGGCACTTAGAGTCCATGGGCTGTTGGTGCAGATTGATTATGCCGGAAGGCTGGAGCACAAAGCCAACGCATCTATCCATCGCTTCACTATCCACACGTCTGCCACCGGGGGTTTATATACACAAACACATCAACTTTTACAGCGCCGCCTTCCAAGCCGGCATTTTACTGCCGAAGGTAAGGGATGCGGAGGAGCGTTCTGTGCAATGGGCATTAGTGCCGTCCCGCAGAACTTCACAGTCCATAAAGCCGCTGGGGTTATCCGTCTGGAATTTACGCGTTGGCGGCGCGGAGGTTAATTTACCGAGGCGCAAAAGTCGGGGGCGCGGCGGGTCCACAAATCACCTGCGCGCGATCCGGATCAGCTCGGATCAGGTCTGATCAGCGCATGATAGAAATGAGCCAATGGCTTTGATCTCAATCAAAATTGTGTCAAATTTTACAAATCTTGTACAATTTATGATTCATTTCATGCAATTTTCCCAAAAATTCCCCCCCTCCATCATTTTACACAAAGCAAAAGATTTCATCAGCTATAAAAAAACTGACATGACCTCAGGCTTCCCCATAATGCCTTGCAGCTATGACATCACATGGAGGGACTATCATAGCCTGTATAAAAGCCGAGGCAGGGAATGCAGCAGCCATCTTAGGGTGAGTCTGGATAGTGATAGGACGTCACAGCTCAGCCAAAGAGATAGGGAAAGCCCTAAAACACTGAATAAACATTACAGATAGTGTGTGACAGCACGGCTACTATTTCTTCGCCCATAGCCAGATGTGCCATGGTCACCTTGACATTACTAAGGCTACATTTGTGGCTTAGAGTATAAAACAGTTATATACAGTCCTAGGAGACCTCAGAGTGTTACACGCTTGTTTTCTGGGCAAATTGAGGCTTCTAGTACTTAAGATTTGTGGCAAATCAAATTTTTTTTATTTTGCAAAATTCAACTAATCTGTCAAATTAAAATTTCAAAAGCTTTGCTCGTCGCTAGTACCGATCATCATTACATTGTCCAATTGTCCATATATAAAGCTTTATAATACATCTAAAATAGGAGAAATAATCTTCTTCTCTTTTTCCAGGATGCCTAAAAATATTCATAAACCTCTCCAGTCACCCCCAAAAAATCCATCTATTGTGAAAAAAGAAATAGAAGGGAGAGGAGGGGGATGCAGCTGCAGTTTCTATCTGGGACTGTATGCTGTGATAGGGGAGGAAGAGCAGCAAGAACGACTGATCTGATTGGTTAAAGACACACAGCACAACTCAGCTGCTACAGTGTATCAGAGGTGGATGGTTTCCTAGGCAAGGAGCGCAGCACCTGCGAGCTCTTTGCTGTGAAGCTTGTAAGCGCTGCTCTGAAGCTTCAGTGTGCCGCGCCGTTCCGATGCTGTAGAGGTAAAGCTGCCTCTGCTTGGTGCATGGGACAACGCATGGTTCGGATCAGCGGTGCAGCCATGATGCTATTCCGACCTGTCGGGAGGCAGAGGAGCGGCGCGCTCCTGCAGAACGGAGATGTGACGCTTTCTGCCTCGTGCCGATATGAGAATTACAAATGGCGGCTGATTCGCTCCTCATCCCATCTCCGCTCGCAGGACGGGCGGATCGCACGCAGAGGATGAACTGTTTTAATGTCAGCTTTATCCCATTAAAGTCTCGGTGAGCGGCGGGAGACGGCGGCTCCTCGTGGGCCCTTGTGATAAGCGGCGCAGGAAGCCATCGAGAATCAGCATTAAAAATAAAAGTGGGGATGAAATGAGACGAGCGGCTGGAAATGCTGAGCGCTCAATTTTCAGATTTTTTTCTTCGCCATCGGCCTCCTTGTTAAATTGCCATAATAATATCTCGTCTGGAAGGATAAAAATTACCTGTCGGAGAAACACAATGACCCCGGAACAACGAGGCGGCCGACATGATGTTGTGTCTGTGACTCCTAATGGAAGAAGTGTTCCTGAATGTTACCTTGTAGGATCACAAAGAATACTACAACCCTCACCATAACCCGACCACTGGACCCGACTGCTGTTCTTGGTCTTTTCATGTAGCTATGAACACGTTACAAGTTCTGTCGCTTTAAGAGTTAAAGTAAAATGTCTCCACATTGATCTGATGTCGGAGGATCTGTCATCACACAATATTCTGCCTCCTCCTGAAAGCTTTTTCAAATTAGTTATAATTGTTTCTAGCTGTCGGGTTCAGTGTAATTACCTTTAAATAATGTGTAGTTTATCCTAGAACCAGACTCCGATGTGCAACTATATAATCAAAATCACAATTAAGGCGGCAGCAGGGGGTCCGCACCGCTCACCGGGCGCAACACGGTTCTTGTATCCAGTCATCTTCATTCTTTTTTTAAAAACTGTAGAACATTTATATCAAAACCAATATCAGCTTACATCATAAAGAACATGTAGTATCGTATAATACAAGTGCAGTCACTGTGTTATATTACTCATTCTGTACTGATCCTGAGTTACATCCTGTATTATACCCCAGAGCTGCACTCACTATTCTGATGGTGCAGTCACTGTGTAAATACATTACATTACTGATCCTGAGTTACATCCTGTATTATACTCCAGAGCTGCACTCAATATTCTGCTGGTGCAGTCACTGTGTACATACATTACATTACTGATCGTGATTTACATCCTGTATTATACTCCAGAGCTGCACTCACTATTCTGCTGGTGCAGTCACTGTGTACATACATTACATTACTGATCCTGAGTTACCTCCTGTATTATACTCCAGAGCTGCACTCACTATTCTGCTGGGGCAGTCACTGTGTACATACATTACATTACTGATCCTGAGTTACATCCTGTATTATACCCCAGAGCTGCACTCACTATTCTGCTGGTGCAGTCACTGTGTACATACATTACATTACTGATCCTGAGTTACATCCGGTATTATACTCCAGAGCTGCACTCACTATTCTGCTGGTGGAGTCACTGTATAATACCCCAGAGCTGCACTCACTATTCTGCTGGTGCAGTCATTGTGTACGTACATTACATTACTGATCCTGAGTTACATCCTGTATTATACTCCAGAGCTGCACTCACTATTCTGCTGGTGCAATCACTGTGTATATACATTACATTACTGATCCTGAGTTACATCCTGTATTATAGTCCAGAGCTGCACTCACTATTCTGCTGGTGCAGTCACTGTGTACATACATTACATTACAGATCCTGAGTTACATCCTGTATTATAGTCCAGAGCTGCACCCACTATTCTGCTGGTGCAGTCACTGTGTACATACATTACATTACTGATCCTGAGTTACATCCTGTATTATAGTCCAGAGCTGCACTCACTATTCTGCTGGTGCAGTCACTGTGTACATACATTACTGATCCTGAGTTACATCCTGTATTATACTCCAGAGCTGCACTCACTATTCTGCTGGTCCAGTCACTATGTACATACAGTACATTACTGATCCTGAGTTACATCCTGTATTATACTCCAGAGCTGCACTCACTATTCTGCTGGTGCAGTCACTGTGTACATACATTACATTACTGATCCTGAGTTACATCCTGTATTATACTCCAGAGCTGCGCTCACTATTCTGCTGGTGCAGTCACTGTGTACATACATTACTGATCCTGAGTTACATCCTGTATTATACTCCAGAGCAGCGCTCACTATTCTGCTGGTGCAGTCACTGTGTACATACATTACTGATCCTAAGTTACATCCTGTATTATGCTCCAGAGCTGCACTCACTATTCTGCTGGTGCAGTCACTGTTCATACATTACATTACTGATCCTGAGTTATATCCTGTATTATGCTCCAGAGCTGCACTTACTATTCTGCTGGTGCAGTCACTGTTCATACATTACATTACTGATCCTGAGTTACATCCTGTATTATACTCCAGAGCTGCACTCACTATTCTGCTGGTCCAGTCACTGTGTACATACATTACATTACTGATCCTGAGTTACATCCTGTATTATACTCCAGAGCTGCACTCACTATTCTGCTGGTGCAGTCACTGTGTACATACATTACATTACTGATCCTGAGTTACATCCTGTATTATACTCCAGAGCTGCACTCCCTATTCTGCTGGTGCAGTCACTGTGTACATACATTACATTACTGATCCAGAGTTACATCCTGTATTATACCCCAGAGCTGTACTCACTATTCTGCTGGTGCAGTCACTGTGTACATACATTATATTACTGATCCTGAGTTACCTCCTGTATTATACTCCAGAGCTGCACTCACTATTCTGCTGGTGCAGTCACTGTGTACATACATTACATTACTGATCCTGAGTTACATCCTGTATTATACTCCAGAGCTGCACTCATTATTCTGCTGGTGCAGTCACTGTGTACATACATTACTGATCCTGAGTTACATCCTGTATTATACTCCAGAGCTGCGCTCACTATTCTGCTGGTGCAGTCACTGTGTACATACATTACATTACTGATCCTGAGTTACATCCTGTATTATACTCCAGAGCTGCACTCATTATTCTGCTAGTGCTGTCACTGTGTACATACATTACATTACTGATCCTGAGTTACATCCTGTATTATACTCCAGAGCTGCGCTCACTATTCTGCTGGTGCAGTCACTGTGTACATACATTACATTACTGATCCTGAGTTACATCCTGTATTATACTCCAGAGCTGCACTCATTATTCTGCTAGTGCTGTCACTGTGTACATACATTACATTACTGATCCTGAGTTACATCCTGTATTATACTCCAGAGCTGCGCTCACTATTCTGCTGGTGCAGTCACTGTGTACATACATTACATTACTGATCCTGAGTTACATCCTGTATTATACTCCAGAGCTGCACTCATTATTCTGCTAGTGCTGTCACTGTGTACATACATTACATTACTGATCCTGAGTTACATCCTGTATTATACTCCAGAGCTGCACTCACTATTCTGCTGGTGCAGTCACTGTGTACATACATTACATTACTGATCCTGAGTTACATCCTGTATTATACTCCAGAGCTGCACTCACTATTCTGCTGGTGCAGTCACTGTGTACATACATTACATTACTGATCCTGAGTTACATCCTGTATTATACTCCAGAGCTGCACTCACTATTCAGTGGTGCAGTCACTGTGTACATACATTACATTACTGATCCTGAGTTACATCCTGTATTATACTCCAGAGCTGCACTCACTATTCAGTGGTGCAGTCACTGTGTACATATATTACAGTCATGGCCAAAAGTTTTGAGAATGACAGCAAAATGATATTTTCCCATGATCTGCTGGCCTCTGGTTTTTATTAGTGTTTGTCTGATGTTTATATCACATACAGAAATATAATTGCAATCATATTATGAGTACCAATAGGTTATATTGACAGTTAGAATGAGTTAATGCAGCAAGTCAATATTTGCAGTGTTGCCCCTTCTTCTTCAAGACCTCTGTAATTCTCCCTGGCATGCTCTCAATCAACTTTTGGACCAAATCCTGACTGATAGCAGTCCATTCTTGCATAATCAATGCTTGCATTTTGCCAGAATTTGTTGGTTTTTGTTTGTCCACCCGTCTCTTGATGATTGACCACAAGTTCTCAATGGGATTAAGATCTGGGGAGTTTCCAGGCCATGGACCCAAAATCTCTATGTTTTGTTCCATGAGCCATTTAGTTATCACCTTTGCTTTATGGCAAGGTGCTCCATCATGCTGGAAAAGGCATTGTTGGGCGCCAAACTGCTCTTGGACGGTTGGGAGAAGTTGCTCTTGGAGGATATTCTGGTACCATTCTTTATTCATGGCTGTGTTTTTAGGCAAGACTGTGAGTGAGCCGATTCCCTTGGCTGAGAAGCAACCCCACACATGAATGGCTTCAGGATGCTTTACAGTTGGCATGAGACAAGACTGGTGGTAGCGCTCACCTCTTCTTCTCCGAATAAGCTGTTTTCCAGATGTCCCAGACAATCGAAAAGGGGATTCATCAGAGAAAATGACTTTGCCCCAGTCCTCAGCAGTCCACTCCCTGTACCTTTTGCAGAATATCAGTCGGTCCCTGATGTTTTTTCTGGAGAGAAGTGGCTTCTTTGCTGCCCTCCTTGAAACCAGCCCTTGCTCAAAGAGTCTCCGCCTCACAGTGCGTGCAGAAGCATTCACACCAGCCTGCTGCCATTCCTGAGCAAGCTCGGCACTGCTGGTAGTCCGATCCCGCAGCTGAAACAGTTTTAAGATACGGTCCTGGCGCTTGCTGGTCTTTCTTGGGCGCCCTGGAGCCTTTTTGACAACAATGGAAGCTCTCTCCTTGAAGTTCTTGATGATGCGATAGATTGTTGACTGAGGTGCAATCTTTGTAGCTGCGATACTCTTCCCTGTTAGGCCATTTTTGTGAAGTGCAATGATGGCTGCACGTGTTTCTTTAGAGATAACCATGGTTAACTGAAGAGAAACAATGATACCAAGAACCAGCCTCCTTTTAAAGTGTCCAGTGATGTCATTCTTACTTAATCATGACTGATTGATCGCCAGCCCTGTCCTCATCAACACCCACACCTGTGCTAATGGATCAATCACTAAAAAGATGTTAGCTGCTCCTTTTAAGGCAGGACTGCAATGATGTTGAAATGTGTTTTGGGGGTTAAAGTTCATTTTCTGGGCAAATATTGACTTTGCAGGTACAGTAATTGCTGTTAAGCTGATCACTCTTTGACATTCAGGAGTATATGCAAATTGCCATTACAAAAAATGAAGCAGTAAACTTTGTAAAAATTACTATTTGTCTCATTCTCAATACTTTTGGCCATGACTGTACATTACTGATCCTGAGTTACATCCTGTATTATACTCCAGAGCTGCGCTCACTATTTTGCTGGTGCAGTCACTGTGTACATACATTACATTACTGATCCTGAGTTACATCCTGTATTATACTCCAGAGCTGCACTCGCTATTCTGCTGGTGCAGTCACTGTGTACATACATTACATTACTGATCCTGAGTTACATCCTGTATTTTACCCCAGAGCTGCACTCACTATTCTGCTGGTGCAGTCACTGTGTACATACATTACATTACTGATCCTGAATTACATCCTGTATTATACTCCAGAGCTGCACTCACTATTCTGCTGGTGCAGTCACTGTGTACATACATTACATTACTGATCCTGAGTTACATCCTGTATTATACTCCAGAGCTGCGCTCACTATTCTGCTGGTGCAGTCACTGTGTACATACATTACTGATCCTAAGTTACATCCTGTATTATGCTCCAGAGCTGCACTCACTATTCTGCTGGTGCAGTCACTGTTCATACATTACATTACTGATCCTGAGTTACATCCTGTATTATGCTCCAGAGCTACACTTACTATTCTGCTGGTGCAGTCACTGTTCATACATTACATTACTGATCCTGAGTTACATCCTGTATTATACTCCAGAGCTGCACTCGCTATTCTGCTGGTGCAGTCACTGTGTACATACATTACATTACTGATCCTGAGTTACATCCTGTATTATACTCCAGAGCTGCACTCACTATTCTGCTGGTGCAGTCACTGTGTACATACATTACTGATCCTGAGTTACATCCTGTATTATACTCCAGAGTTGCGCTCACTATTCTGCTGGTGCAGTCACTGTGTACATACATTACATTACTGATCCTGAGTTACATCCTGTATTATACTCCAGAGCTGCACTCATTATTCTGCTAGTGCTGTCACTGTGTACATACATTATATTACTGATCCTGAGTTACATCCTGTATTATTCTCCAGAGCTGCACTCACTATTCTGCTGGTGCAGTCACTGTGTACATACATTACATTACTGATTCTCAGTTTCCTCCTGTATTATACTCCAGAGCTGCACTCACTATTCTGCTGTTGCAGTCACTGTGTACATACATTACTGATCCTGAGTTACATCCTGTATTATACTCCAGAGCTGCGCTCACTATTTTGCTGGTGCAGTCACTGTGTACATACATTACATTACTGATCCTGAGTTACATCCTGTATTATACTCCAGAGCTGCACTCGCTATTCTGCTGGTGCAGTCACTGTGTACATACATTACATTACTGATCCTGAGTTACATCCTGTATTTTACCCCAGAGCTGCACTCACTATTCTGCTGGTGCAGTCACTGTGTACATACATTACATTACTGATCCTGAGTTACATCCTGTATTATACTCCAGAGCTGCGCTCACTATTCTGCTGGTGCAGTCACTGTGTACATACATTACTGATCCTAAGTTACATCCTGTATTATGCTCCAGAGCTGCACTCACTATTCTGCTGGTGCAGTCACTGTTCATACATTACATTACTGATCCTGAGTTACATCCTGTATTATGCTCCAGAGCTGCACTTACTATTCTGCTGGTGCAGTCACTGTTCATACATTACATTACTGATCCTGAGTTACATCCTGTATTATACTCCAGAGCTGCACTCACTATTCTGCTGGTGCAGTCACTGTGTACATACATTACTTTACTGATCCTGAGTTACATCCTGTATTATACTCCAGAGCTGCACTCGCTATTCTGCTGGTGCAGTCACTGTGTACATACATTACATTACTGATCCTGAGTTACATCCTGTATTATGCTCCAGAGCTGCACTTACTATTCTGCTGGTGCAGTCACTGTTCATACATTACATTACTGATCCTGAGTTACATCCTGTATTATACTCCAGAGCTGCACTCACTATTCTGCTGGTGCAGTCACTGTGTACATACATTACTTTACTGATCCTGAGTTACATCCTGTATTATACTCCAGAGCTGCACTCGCTATTCTGCTGGTGCAGTCACTGTGTACATACATTACATTACTGATCCTGAGTTACATCCTGTATTATACTCCAGAGCTGCACTCACTATTCTGCTGGTGCAGTCACTGTGTACATACATTACATTACTGATCCTGAGTTACATCCTGTATTATACTCCAGAGCTGCGCTCACTATTCTGCTGGTGCAGTCACTGTGTACATACATTATATTACTGATCCTGAGTTACATCCTTTATTATTCTCCAGAACTGCACTCACTATTCTGCTGGTGCAGTCACTGTGTACATACATTACTGATCCTGAGTTACATCCTGTATTATACTCCAGAGCTGCGCTCACTATTTTGCTGGTGCAGTCACTGTGTACATACATTACATTACTGATCCTGAGTTACATCCTGTATTATACTCCAGAGCTGCACTCGCTATTCTGCTGGTGCAGTCACTGTGTACATACATTACATTACTGATCCTGAGTTACATCCTGTATTTTACCCCAGAGCTGCACTCACTATTCTGCTGGTGCAGTCACTGTGTACATACATTACATTACTGATCCTGAGTTACATCCTGTATTATACTCCAGAGCTGCACTCGCTATTCTGCTGGTGCAGTCACTGTGTACATACATTACATTACTGATCCTGAGTTACATCCTGTATTATACTCCAGAGCTGCACTCATTATTCTGCTAGTGCAGTCACTGTGTACATACATTACATTACTGATCCTGAGTTACATCCTGTATTATACTCCAGAGCTGCACTCACTATTCTGCTAGTGCAGTCACAGTGTACATACATTACATTACTGATACTGAGTTACATCCTGTATTATACTCCAGAGCTGCACTCACTATTCTGCTAGTGCAGTCACAGTGTACATACATTACATTACTGATACTGAGTTACATCCTGTATTATACTCCAGAGCTGCACTCACTATTCTGCTGGTGCAGTCACTGTGTACATACATTACTGATCCTGAGTTACATCCTGTATTATACTCCAGAGCTGCGCTCACTATTCTGCTGGTGCAGTCACTGTGTAGATACATTACATTACTGATCCTGAGTTACATCCTGTATTATACTCCAGAGCTGCACTCATTATTCTGCTGGTGCAGTCACTGTGTACATACATTACTGATCCTGAGTTACATCCTGTATTATACTCCAGAGCTGCACTCACTATTCTGCTGGTGCAGTCACTGTGTACATACATTACATTACTGATCCTGAGTTACATCCTGTATTATACTCCAGAGCTACACTCATTATTCTGCTAGTGCAGTCACTGTGTACATACATTACTGATCCTGAGTTACATCCTGTATTATACTCCAGAGCTGCGCTCACTATTCTGCTGGTGCAGTCACTGTGTACATACATTACATTACTGATCCTGAGTTACATCCTGTATTATACTCCAGAGCTGCACTCATTATTCTGCTAGTGCTGTCACTGTGTACATACATTACATTACTGATCCTGAGTTACATCCTGTATTATACTCCAGAGCTGCACTCACTATTCTGCTGGTGCAGTCACTGTGTACATACATTACATTACTGATCCTGAGTTACATCCTGTATTATACTCCAGAGCTGCACTCACTATTCTGCTGGTGCAGTCACTGTGTACATACATTACATTACTGATCCTGAGTTACCTCCTGTATTATACTCCAGAGCTGCGCTCACTATTCTGCTGGTGCAGTCACTGTGTACATACATTACATTACTGATCCTGAGTTACATCCTGTATTATACTCCAGAGCTGCACTCACTATTCTGCTGGTGCAGTCACTGTGTACATACATTACATTACTGATCCTGAGTTACCTCCTGTATTATACTCCAGAGCTGCACTCACTATTCTGCTGGTGCAGTCACTGTGTACATACATTACATTACTGACCCTGAGTTACATCCTGTATTATACTCCAGAGCTGCACTCATTATTCTGCTGGTGCAGTCACTGTGTACATACATTACTGATCCTGAGTTACATCCTGTATTATACTCCAGAGCTGCACTCACTATTCTGCTGGTGCAGTCACTGTGTACATACATTACATTACTGATCCTGAGTTACATCCTGTATTATACTCCAGAGCTACACTCATTATTCTGCTAGTGCAGTCACTGTGTACATACATTACTGATCCTGAGTTACATCCTGTATTATACTCCAGAGCTGTGCTCACTATTCTGCTGGTGCAGTCACTGTGTACATACATTACATTACTGATCCTGAGTTACATCCTGTATTATACTCCAGAGCTGCACTCATTATTCTGCTAGTGCTGTCACTGTGTACATACATTACATTACTGATCCTGAGTTACATCCTGTATTATACTCCAGAGCTGCACTCATTATTCTGCTAGTGCTGTCACTGTGTACATACATTACATTACTGATCCTGAGTTACATCCTGTATTATACTCCAGAGCTGCACTCACTATTCTGCTGGTGCAGTCACTGTGTACATACATTACATTACTGATCCTGAGTTACCTCCTGTATTATACTCCAGAGCTGCGCTCACTATTCTGCTGGTGCAGTCACTGTGTACATACATTACATTACTGATCCTGAGTTACATCCTGTATTATACTCCAGAGCTGCACTCACTATTCTGCTGGTGCAGTCACTGTGTACATACATTACATTACTGATCCTGAGTTACCTCCTGTATTATACTCCAGAGCTGCACTCACTATTCTGCTGGTGCAGTCACTGTGTACATACATTACATTACTGACCCTGAGTTACATCCTGTATTATACTCCAGAGCTGCACTCACTATTCTGCTGGTGCAGTTACTGTGTACATACATTACATTACTGATCCTGAGTTACATCCTGTATTATACTCCAGAGCTGCACTCACTATTCTGCTGGTGCAGTCACTGTGTACATACATTACATTACTGATCCTGAGTTACATCCTGTATTATACTCCAGAGCTACACTCATTATTCTGCTAGTGCAGTCACTGTGTACATACATTACTGATCCTGAGTTACATCCTGTATTATACTCCAGAGCTGCGCTCACTATTCTGCTGGTGCAGTCACTGTGTACATACATTACATTACTGATCCTGAGTTACATCCTGTATTATACTCCAGAGCTGCACTCATTATTCTGCTAGTGCTGTCACTGTGTACATACATTACATTACTGATCCTGAGTTACATCCTGTATTATACTCCAGAGCTGCACTCATTATTCTGCTAGTGCTGTCACTGTGTACATACGTTACATTACTGATCCTGAGTTACATCCTGTATTATACTCCAGAGCTGCACTCACTATTCTGCTGGTGCAGTCACTGTGTACATACATTACATTACTGATCCTGAGTTACATCCTGTATTATACTCCAGAGCTGCACTCACTATTCTGCTGGTGCAGTCACTGTGTACATACATTACATTACTGATCCTGAGTTACCTCCTGTATTATACTCCAGAGCTGCGCTCACTATTCTGCTGGTGCAGTCACTGTGTACATACATTACATTACTGATCCTGAGTTACATCCTGTATTATACTCCAGAGCTGCACTCACTATTCTGCTGGTGCAGTCACTGTGTACATACATTACATTACTGATCCTGAGTTACCTCCTGTATTATACTCCAGAGCTGCACTCACTATTCTGCTGGTGCAGTCACTGTGTACATACATTACATTACTGACCCTGAGTTACATCCTGTATTATACTCCAGAGCTGCACTTACTATTCTGCTGGTGCAGTCACTGTGTATCGCAGACATCTGAGCTCAGACTCTGCACATAATGAAGGCACAGGTGGCTACAAAAAAAGTCTTAAAATTCCTCTTCCATTTTCAGACCTTTTTGTCATTTGCCAGGAGGGTTGGCAGCTGTCTAAGTGGATGACAGATGATTGGATGACCGCCCAATACCTGACTTTCTTGCTTTCATTTTCACCAGCTGCCATCAAGCACCTCTAGCTGGAAACAAATAATACCAGCTAACACTGAGAATCCAACTTTATAAAGTGCGAACAGATGTACGAGCCAAGCGGCAATACAAAGACCAACTTGATAATAATGAGAGAGGGCACAGTAGGCCGCGAGGCGGACAACAAGGCCTGCGAATAATAGGAGATAGCAAAAAACTGACGGGACAAAAGGTGAGAACAATAGAAAAGAAACAAGAAGTCTGAAGGCCGATCAATGTCAAAGAGCAAAACTGGGGAATAGCAGCAAAAATACACACAACGTAAGAAAAGAAACCAAAAACCAGTAAATCCTGAAGTGTTATATCTGTCACATACATGGAAACAAGATGAAGTTTCCCATTGGATAAAAAGTTGTTACAAACTTTCTGCCACTTTTTAGTTCACAAAATATTTGGTTCTGTCAAAGAAGTTTTAGCAGAAGACCCTGAAACTCAGATGTGGAGAGAAGCTACAGACAAGGCAACGCTACCATGCCCATAAGGTTTAGTGCACACGCGCAGAACCTAACAGGTGTCAACAGTTTCCTAGAGGAACATCCGACCCAACAATCTGCTTCAAGAGAAAACCCTGCACAAACCGACTAATATACTGATCTGATGACCTATCCATAGGGGACTGACACCTTGTACCCGCTGGACCAGCGGTCATCTGCTCCAGCGGTGGCCGGATGCTAACCATGTACAGTGATAAACGTTCCAGAAGTTGCTACATTTAACTGACAAATCCATGAAGTTTCTGTGACGCCTCCATTTTCCCACTTCTGCCCCTTATTCTCCACACTCCTGACCCTTATTCTCCACACTCCTACCCCTTATTCTCCACACTCCTGCCCCTTATTCTCCACACTGCTGCCCCTTATTCTCCACACTCCTGCCCCTTATTCTCCACCTCCTGCCCCTTATTCTCCACACTCCTGCCCCTTATTCTCCACACTCCTGCCCCTTATTCTCCACACTCCTGCCCCTTATTCTCCACACTCCTAGCCCTTATTCTCCACACTTCTGCCCCTTATTCTCCACACTCCTGACCTTTATTCTCCACACTCCTAGCCCTTATTCTCCACACTTCTGCCCCTTATTCTCCACACTGCTGCCCCTTATTCTCCACACTCCTGCCCCTTATTCTCCACCTCCTGCCCCTTATTCTCCACACTCCTGCCCCTTATTCTCCACACTCCTGCCCCTTATTCTCCACACTCCTGCCCCTTATTCTCCACCTCCTGCCCCTTATTCTCCACACTTCTGCCCCTTATTCTCCACACTTCTGCCCCTTATTCTCCACACTTCTGCCCCTTATTCTCCACACTGCTGCCCCTTATTCTCCACACTCCTGCCCCTTATTCTCCACCTCCTGCCCCTTATTCTCCACACTCCTGCCCCTTATTCTCCACACTCCTGCCCCTTATTCTCCACACTTCTGCCCCTTATTCTCCACACTCCTGCCACTTATTCTCCACACTGCTGCCCCTTATTCTCCACACTTCTGCCCCTTATTTTCCACACTGCTGCCCCTTATTCTCCACACTCCTGCCCCTTATTCTCCACACTCCTGCCCCTTATTCTCCACACTCCTTAACCTTATTCTCCACACTCCTGCCCCTTATTCTCCACACTGCTGCCCCTTATTCTCCACACTCCTTCCCCTTATTCTCCACACTCCTGCCCCTTATTCTCCACACTCCTGTCCCTTATTCTCCACACTCCTTCCCCTTATTCTCCACACTGCTGCCCCTTATTCTCCACACTTCTGCCACTTATTCTCCACACTCTTGCCCCTTATTCTCCACACTCCTGCCCCTTATTCTCCAGACTCCTGCCTCCTTATTCTCCACACTCCTGCCCCTTATTCTCCACACTTCTGCCCCTTATTCTCCACACTCCTGCCCCTTATTCTCCACACTCCTGCCCCTTATTCTCCAGACTCCTGCCTCCTTATTCTCCACACTCCTGCCCCTTATTCTCCACACTTCTGCCCCTTATTCTCCACACTTCTGCCCCTTATTCTCCACACTCCTGCCCCTTATTCTCCACACTCCTGCCCCTTATTCTCCACCTCCTGCCCCTTATTCTCCACACTCCTGCACCTTATTCTCTACACTCCTGACCCTTATTCTCCACACTCCTGACCCTTATTCTCCACACTCCTGACCCTTATTCTCCACACTCCTGCCCCTTATTCTCCACACTTCTGCCCCTTATTCTCCACACTTCTGCCCCTTATTCTCCACACTCCTGCCCCTTATTCTCCACACTCCTGCCCCTTATTCTCCACACTCCTGCCCCTTATTCTCCACACTCCTGCCGCTTATTCTCCACACTCCTGCCCCTTATTCTCCACACTTCTGCCCCTTATTCTCCACACTTCTGCCCCTTATTCTCCACACTCCTGCCCCTTATTCTCCACACTTCTGCCCCTTATTCTCCACACTCCTTACCCTTATTCTCCACACTCCTGCCCCTTATTCTCCACACTCCTGCCCCTTATTCTCCACACTTCTGCCCCTTATTCTCCACACTTCTGCCCCTTATGCTCCACACTCCTGACCCTTATTCTCCACACTCCTGTCCGTTATTCTCCACACTCCTGCCCCTTATTCTCCACCTCCTGCCCCTTATTCTCCACACTCCTGCCCCTTATTCTCCACACTCCTGCCCCTTATTCTCCACACTCCTGCCCCTGTTCTCCAGACTTCTGCCCCTTATTCTCCACACTCCTGCCCCTTATTCTCCACACTCCTGCCCCTTATTCTCCACACTTCTGCCCCTTATTCTCCACACTTCTGCCCCTTATTCTCCACACTTCTGCCCCTTATTCTCCACACTCCTGCCCCTTATTCTCCACACTCCTGCCCCTTATTCTCCACACTTCTGCCCCTTATTCTCCAGTCTTCTGCCCCTTATTCTCCACACTTCTGCACCTTATTCTCCACACTTCTGCACCTTATTCTCCTCACGTCTGCCCCTTATTCTCCTCACGTTTGCCCCTTATTCTCCGCACTGCTGCCCCTTATTCTCCACACTACTGCCCCTTATTCTCCGCACTTCTGCCCCTTAGTCTCCACATTCCTGCCCCTTATTCTCCACACTCCTGCCCCTTATTCTCCACACTCTTGCCCCTTATTCTCCACACTCTTGCCCCTTATTCTCCACACTTCTGCCCCTTATTCTCCAGTCTTCTGCCCCTTATTCTCCACACTTCTGCACCTTATTCTCCACACTTCTGCACCTTAATCTCCTCACGTCTGCCCCTTATTCTCCGCACTGCTGCCCATTATTCTCCGCACTGCTGCCCCTTATTCTCCGCACTCCTGCCCCTTATTCTCCGCACTCCTGCCCCTTATTCTCCGCACTCCTGCCCCTTATTCTCCACACTTCTGCCCCTTATTCTCCACACTCCTGCCCCTTATTCTCCACACTCCTGCCCCTTATTCTCCACACTCCTGCCCCTTATTCTCCACACTTCTGCCCCTTATTCTCGACACTCCTGCCCCTTATTCTCCACACTTCTGCCCCTTATTCTCCACACTCCTGCCCCTTATTCTCCACACTCCTGCCCCTTATTTTCCACACTTCTGCCCTTATTCTCCACACTTCTGCCCCTTATTCTTAACACTTCTGCCCCTTATTCTCCACGCTCCTGCCCCTTATTCTCCACGCTCCTGCCCCTTATTCTCCACGCTCCTGCCCCTTATTCTCCACGCTCCTGCCTCTTATTCCTCCACACTCCTGCCCCTTATTCTCCACACTCCTGCCCCTTATTCTCCACGCTTCTGCCCCTTATTCTCCACGCTTCTGCCCCTTATTCTCCACACTCCTGCCCCTTATTCTCCACACTTCTGCCCCTTATTCTCCACACTCCTGCCCCTTATTCTCCACACTTCTGCCCCTTATTCTCCACACTCCTGCCCCTTATTCTCCACACTCCTGCCCCTTATTCTCCACACTCCTGCCCCTTATTCTCCACACTCCTGCCCCTTATTCTCCACACTCCTGCCCCTTATTCTCCACACTTCTGCCCCTTATTCTCCGCACTCCTGCCCCTTATTCTCCACACTCCTGCCCCTTATTCTCCACACTCCTGCCCCTTATTCTCCACACTCCTGCCCCTTATTCTCCACACTCCTGACCCTTATTCTCCACACTTCTGCCCCTTATTCTCCACACTTCTGTCCCTTATTCTCCACACTCCTGCCCCTTATTCTCCACACTCCTGCCACTTATTCTCCACACTCCTGCCCCTTATTCTCCACACTTCTGCCCCTTATTCTCCACACTTCTGTCCCTTATTCTCCACACTCCTGACCCTTATTCTCCACACTCCTGACCCTTATTCTCCACACTCCTGCCCCTTATTCTCCACACTTCTGCCCCTTATTCTCCACATTCCTGCTCCTTATTCTCCACACTCCTGCCCCTTATTCTTCACACTCCTTCCCCTTATTCTCCACACTTCTGCCCCTTATTCTCCACACTCCTGCCCCTTATTCTCCACACTCCTGCCCCTTATTCTCCACACTCCTGCCCCTTATTCTCCACACTCCTGCCTCTTATTCTCCACACTCCTGCCCCTTATTCTCCACACTCCTGCCCCTTATTCTCCACACTCCTGCCCCTTATTCTCCACACTTCTGCCCCTTATTCTCCACACTCCTGCCCCTTATTCTCCACACTCCTGCCCCTTATTCTCCACACTCCTGACGCTTACTCTCCACACTCCTGACGCTTATTCTCCACAGTCCTGCCCCTTATTTTCCACAGTCCTGCCCCTTATTCTCCACACTCCTGCCCCTTATTCTCCACACTCCTGCCCCTTATTCTCCACACTTCTGCCCCTTATTCTCCACACTCCTGCCCCTTATTCTCCACACTCCTGCCCCTTATTCTCCACACTCCTGACGCTTATTCTCCACACTCCTGACGCTTATTCTCCACAGTCCTGCCCCTTATTCTCCACAGTCCTGCCCCTTATTCTCCACAGTCCTGCCCCTTATTCTCCACACTCCTGCCCCTTATTCTCCACACTTCTGCCCCTTGCTTCTCCACACTCCTGACCCTTATTCTCCACACTTCTGCCCCTTATTCTCCACACTCCTGCCGCTTATTCTCCACACTCCTGCCCCTTATTCTCCACACTTCTGCCACTTATTCTCCACACTTCTGCCCCTTATTCTCCACACTCCTGCCCCTTATTCTCCACAGTCCTGCCCCTTATTCTCCACACTCCTGCCCCTTATTCTCCACACTTCTGCCCCTTGCTTCTCCACACTCCTGACCCTTATTCTCCACACTTCTGCCCCTTATTCTCCACACTCCTGCCCCTTATTCTCCACACTCCTGCCCCTTATTCTCCACACTTCTGCCCCTTATTCTCCACACTCCTGCCCCTTATTCTCCACACTCCTGCTCCTTATTCTCCACACTTCTGCTCCTTATTCTCCACACTTCTGCCCCTTATTCTCCACACTCCTGCCCCTTATTCTCCACACTCCTGCCCCTTATTCTCCACACTTCTGCCCCTTGCTTCTCCACACTTCTGCCCTTCCCCCAGCAGCTGGATATCGGCTTCTAGGCAGATCCTGACTGATGGTCGCCCGTTATTGTCTCATCAGAGCTCAGAGATATCATAATTTCTTGGTTTTGTTTGTTGCTTTTTGAGAAATGATCACAGGTTCTCAATGGAAGGAGATCTGTTTCCTGGTCATTGACACAAAATGTCAATGCTTTGTTCCCCAACCACTTAGTACTCAATTGAAGGATGTTTAGGTCCCTTTCTTTATTCGGCACATTGTGAGTGAACCCCCCCATGGATGAGAAGCTCCCACACAATGTGAGTGATCCTCTCCATTGATGACAAGTCCCCCGCACATTAGTGGTCTCAGGAGGCTTTACTGCCGGCAGACACAGGACTCATGGCAGCGTGACCTTCTCTTCTCTGGACAATTATTCTTCCATACGTCCCTAACAGTCTGCAGGGGGCTTCATCAGAGAAGATAACTGCAGGAAGTTCAGGGATTGGACTCCAGAGGAAAGTTATCTTCTGTGATGAAGCCCCTTCAGACTGTTTGTTACATCTGGAAGATGATTGTCTGGAGAAGGTGACGCTGCCATGAGTCCTATGTCTGCGGGCAGTAAAGCCTCCTGAGAAGTATTCACGGTTTAACATATCACTGGTGCAGCCACACAGGGGTCCAAGATATAAAGGGGCCCATTTCTACCTCCACAGCAGGTGGATTTGTGCATTATGAGGAGCTATTAGACTGCAAAGGGCCCATATACTGTTCTTGCACAGGGGCCTCTTCTCTTTGTATCCACCAGTGGATGGATTTGTCAATAAAAGTTCAAAAACTTCTGGAATGTTTATAACTGAAATAGAAACATCCAACTAAACGAGCGAAAACAAAGAGGCAAAATGTGAAAAGTTTTGAAACTTTTGTCAGTCTCAAAACTTATGGCCACGACTGTAGATTTTGTTTTTATTTTTGTGTCATCTTTTATTAACATATATTTATCTATTTATTTATATATATTTATTTATATTTATTTGTATCTTTATATCGAGCTCACGCATAAAGCACATGCTGATGTACCATGCTTCCTTCCAGCAACTGCTAGCAGACGTATGACTGCCCCCTTGATTACATATTCCATCGGGGGGTCTCAGAAATACTTCAGAGCATATATCAATGATACCAGTAAGGTAAAGCTGTAATCAGGGGACGCTGGGTGTCGGGGGATGCTCCCCCAAATATCAGTATTTAGTTAAAGGGCTACACAGAAAACTCAATTAAAGGAGAGACTTCCTGTATTTAGTTAAAGGGCTACACAGCTAAAGGAGAGACTTCCTGCAAGTAGTACAGACGAGTTGCCTTCTGGTGGACCCTGTGGGCCATTATTATGACAGTTTCTGGATATCCCGCTGGACCTTTGTTGGCCCTCTCCAGCCCTAAATGTTTTCCATATTGCAGCATAATAATCATTATCCATATGAGGATGACTCAAGACTGATATTTACTGGGGAAAATTGAATTGCATTAGAAACCCAAATAATACTGCGCCTGCCAAGCCCTGAATCACCGTCACATCATGTTCCCTCGCTTTGCTCAGTGTAATTCCCCGATTCTGCCTTTCCTTACAGATTTCCCACTTTCTCCCTAACCGCCGCCTCCTGGCACAGAGAGTTTTTGGAACTAGCAAGACATGGGTAATGAATGCGCCTCTCTCCGTCACGCAGACGCCAGGAGTGCCGCTGCGAGTTATTAATCGCTGCCACAGAAGTACAGTAATTGTTTTTTAGTTTGTGCAGGATGAATTAGTCCGCGTCCCAGAATATAATATGACTTTTTATTTGGGAGTTGTGCTGCAGCTGACGCACGGCGTCAGACGTGAGATGTGATATAACAGCCGCCATTGATTCTTCATCATCCTCTCTGCTGCTCCATACTTTCCTCTCTGGAACAAATGAAAGTCAATGCAGAAGAAAGCGGCCGCCGTGCATCATTCCTCTGCAACATAATTACATTCTTCCCACAAAATTTGTATTGAAATATTATTTCTTCCATCGCATGAATATGGAGCTCGTGTAGCAGAAGCAAAAGCAACGGGGTCGCTACATCAGCAACGGGGTCGCTACATCTCCACAGCCCTGGGGTAGCGAACGCTCATGGTCATTTCATATCCAAATAGCTTAGCGCAGATGGAAGATTGATCACAAGGCTCAGCGTGGCCAGAATACTCAATGTGTCTGATGGGGGTTTCCTTACAATAATAAATACCTGTCTAATATGGAACAAAATGGAATATTAATATGGGGGGGCCACAAACCACCTCTATAACCCTGTGGTTGGCGATATCTCCTCTCCCTATGGTAACTCCATCCTGGAGACAAGACTTTCATGGGGTCATACTACCCATGGCTCCTATACATGATGGAAAAGAAATGTGGGTAATATCTGGGCCTTTCATGGCACATATGGGACGTTTCTGGTATTATGAGCCAGCAGAAATGGGTGAGACCCTCAATACTAACTCTAGATAACAAGAGTAGGTTAAGGGGTACACAACAAGGGGCTTAATTGCCCCCTTACCAACACTGGTTGTGTAGGTTTTGGGCATTATGTCTCCACTTCTTCTATGTAATGGATGTACACATACAATGTTGTCTTCTGCCACAAGATGTCACTGCAGCGGCACAGACTATAAAGAGGGTTAAAACCTGGAAGTAAAGCAGTGTGTGGCTGAAACCACATGGAGTGACAGAGGAGGCTGTGCATCGGAGACCACCAATGCTAGGCCCCAGGATCCCAGTGACAGAGAGGGATAAGCAGCATAGAGTGTGCTGCAGCGAATAAGCTGCAAGACGGAATTTGCAAGGCGTCTGTCTGTGTCTTCTAAGTCTAGGTGACTACTAATATGGTCATTATTGCTGCTTTCATCTGATTTCTCAGCTAAGTTTCCCAGGTTCCTGAATGAACAGTCATTCTGCTTATCAAACAGGTCTCGAGGACCCCCTTCTACCATACAGGTGTCAGGGTAGCACCTAATGTTTCTCCAGTGCAGCCTGAGGACTATATGAAGTTTTCAGCTGGATAGCATTAGACGTCCCTGGCTACTCTGTATCATTAGCATCCGCAGTACCAGTCTGGGGTTTATTTATCATATTTACAATGCAAATACACATTATATTTAGTCTCATTATGTGCCAGCTGCAGTGGCAATGACGGCTCCTGTACCAGATACGCAGTCGCCCGAGGGTGAGTAATTGCCATACGTTACTTGATTTCTGAGAAGTGCCAGGCACTCAATGCAATAATGGGTTGTAGTAAGATGACATTTGGAAACAGAAATCATCTCTCCAAGTCCGAAAGCCTTAATTCTTATAGAAAACTCATAAATGTTAATGATGATCAAGAACATTACAGGCAAGACACTCTTCATATCAGTCGTTGTGTCTTGGCACCATATGTATCACTCTATTTGGGGGTAATTGCCATTGTAAGGTGAGTTTTTTTGGCTATGTGCACACGATCAGGATTTGAAGCAGAAATTTCCTGAGCATTTCTGCATCTCCTTGGCAGAAATTCCACCCGTTTTTGATGCGTTTTTTGAAGTGTTTTTGTACATCAATGAATGATTTTGGTAGATAAATAAAGTCATTTGGTCGCACATTGCTTAAACCCTTGGATTACCGTCAGAACTGGGGTGAGTATATTGGTTAATTTAAATGATTAAATAATGTGTCTGTAGTATTTCAAATAAAGTGTTTGCTCTGTGTCTGTGTGTTTATTTAACTCTTTACTTTAATTAGGTTTAATCATGAAAAAGTCTGATTGACACCTTGTCATCACCAAACAAAAGAGCTGGGTGTCAGCTAGTCCCATTCACCCAATCTTCATTAGCATTTCCATTCATGTAATTTATGCGGCAGCTGAGAGATACTATTTTTAGCCTGGGAAGGTGCCAATTACAAACATGGTCCCTGGCCATTAATAACAACTCACAGCTGTTTCGTTAGCCACTACGTCCCCACGATCAGCACTCAGCAGCGCTTTGGACGCAGCGTATTTTTGTTGCGTCTAAAATGCGGTGTTCTAATGCTGCACTTTAGTTGTCTGTACATGTGAATCCACCGCATATAATGACACTTCAATCGGTCAAAATCTGCAGTGGAGACTAGCGTGTCCGCTACAGAAATTGACATGCTGCGGGTAAGTGGCCACGGTCAGGGGCCGCTGCAGGTTTGATGCTGCGTGTTTATACAGCATCAAACCTGCAGCGTCCAGATGTTACAATATAGTGTATGGGATCTCTAGAAATCCCATGTCCACTACGCGTGCATCTGAGGCTGCAGATCACCTGTGGACACTGACATGTGGCGCGTCTTTCAGGACCGCAGCATGTCAAATTCTCTTGCAGAGTCGCTAGTCTCCACAACATAAATTTGACCACTAGAAAGTAATGAATGCGGTAAATATACATGGTTCAGTGAATACATGTGGATTTATCTGCGTTCAAAAGAATGCAACGTTTTGGTTGCAGCAAAAAATATGCATCCAAAGTGCTGCTATGTCCTTAGCGTGGGCACAGAGCCTAAAATTTAAAAAAAAATGGTGTGGGCTCCTGTGTCATTTTTATAAGCAGCAGAGGGAAAGCTGACCGCTGGAGGCTGATATTAGTAGCTGGGGAAGGGGTCCATTAGCCAACAATGTTCCCTGGCTATTAATATCAGCCCACAGCTGTTTCCTTAGCCTTTACTGGCAAGATTACAGCGGGACCCCAGGAAAAAATTGACGTGGGGTCCCCTATAAAATCTAGCCAGCAAAGGCTAAACAAACAGCTGCGGGCTGATATTAATAGCCAGGGAAGGGGCCATGGATACTAGCCCCCTCAGCGGCTATTAATATCACCCCTCAGCAGTCCCAGAAATGGCGGATCCATAAGATGCCCCAAATCTGGCACTTAGCCTCCGCTCTTCCCACTGCCCTGTAGCGGTGGTGAGTGGGGTAATGGGGTTGGGGTTCACGTCAGCCTTGTATTGGTGGGTGACATGAAGCCCAGGTTAGTAATGGAGGGCGTCTATAAGACATCCCCATTACTAACCGCATAGTAAAATGGTCGCCGCTTTTTCAATAAATACACGGCCAGAATAAAGTATTTTAATGAAAAAATTTTTTTTTTTTTAAAAAATAAATTTTGTTGTACGGGTCTGCGAAGCCATCGATCTTTTGAAAAAAAACAAAAATAACAAACAACAATATTCCTCACCTGTCCGCCGTCAACGACGCAGACCATGTTCCGCCGACGATTGTCCCACGGCGATCTGGGTCACTTGTACAGCACTTACATCCACCATCACTGATGTCACAGCTGTAGAAGACAGCGCTGTACACTGACAGGAGTGTAAAATCACCCCTATCAGTATACAGTGCTGCAGGAGAGGTCACCGGGGTTCATCAGCTGAAGATCAGCCCCGGAGAGCTCACCACCATCACCCTGGGAACGTTGTTCAGAATGTCCCCATGGTGAGGTCACGTAAGCGATCAGCTGATCGCTGATGTCACTGCAGGTCCTGGAAGCACAGAATACTGAAGGGAGTGAGCGCGATCCAGGCAGTGTACCACTGGCCACCTAGAGAGCATCGCCGGGGACCGAGGACCAGGAGGACACCGGGGGGCGCCGGACAGGTGAGTATGAGGATTTTTTTTTTTCTTTTTTACTTTTTTTTCTTTTTTTACTGCGAGTGGTTCCCGACTCTGCTGAGAAGAACTACTGCTCCCCTCAGCAGCGCCGCTCTCCGCGGGAGCGGAAGTCAGATGAGAGTCCTCCTCTCCTGACCTGGGTACCACCCGCACCACGTTTCCGGAGCGTTTCCCGCTCTTTGGCTTTAATTGAAAAGCAGCAAATCCACAGGTAGAAATATTATACTTGCGGATTTGTTGCGTTTCAATTAAAGTCAATGGGCGGAAAACGCTAAGGAAACGCTGGGCATAATGGTCATGCTGCGATTTTTTCTGCAATGCTAATCCTGAGCGGAAATTTCTGCATCATGTGCACAGCACTTCAGGATTACCATGACTATACCTGGCAGACCTATTAACAAGCTTTTTGCAACGTTTCCGCGGTGGAAAAAATGCTGTGAAAACGCATCAAAAACGCTTCGTGTGCACATAGCCTTACTCTACTTCTTTCACAGTACACCGAAATATGGTTGGTTTCCTAATCTTAGGTTAAGATTTTATGCTGGTTATTTCTTTATATCTCTTTACAATGATCTTAACTTCATTTTTTTTCTGATTCTGAGCTTAAAATTCTCTGCCCAAACATAGAGGTATATTAATACATTCAGCCTTCAGCCACCACTAGGGGGAGCTCCCTGTATACAGAGATACATGATAAGATTCTGTCTGCAGCCACCACTAGGGGGAGCTCCCTGTATACAGAGATACATGATAAGATTCTGTCTGCAGCCACCACTAGGGGGAGCTTCCTGTATACAGAGATACATTATAACATTTCTGTCTGCAGCCACCACTAGGGAGAGCTCCTTGTATACAGAGATACATGATAAGATTCTGTCTGCAGCCACCACTAGGGGGAGCTCCCTGTATACAGAGATACATAAGATTCTGTCTGCATCCACCACTAGGGGGAGTTCCCTGTATACAGAGATACATGATAAGATTCTGTCTGCAGCCACCACTAGGGGGAGCTCCCTGTATACAGAGATACATGATAAGATTCTGTCTGTAGCCACCACTATGGGGAGCTCTCTGTATACAGAGATACATGATAAGATCCTGTCTGCAGCCACCACTAGGTGGAGCTCTCTGTATACAGAGATACATGATGAGATCCTGTCTGCAGCCACCACTAGGGGGAGCTCTCTGTATATAGAGATGTGGCACCCCAGGGGTCTGGTCTCCACAGTAATAGAGATATTATGTCTGAGAGCAGGTGGGAGGTCTCTTGGTCAGGAATCCTATGCATGCCACACCTCCTGCCCAGTCCTGGGAGGGGAAGAACTTCCCCTATATAAAGCTGGGGCTGAGGCAGGGTTAGTGAGTAGAGTAGAGAGAAGAAGAGGAGCAGCTTAGGAAAGAAAGATCAGGAGCTCAGTGGGAGCAGTGCTAAATGGAATCAGTGGCTGGCAGCTGAAGAGCTCGCCCTGATTGAAGAGTTACCACCGGACCCGGAGTCCGAGGCTGTGGGGATTAACCCAGACCCAGCAGCAGAAACCGCCCGGCAGGGGATTTCAGGTCCTCTGGCCAAGAAACCCGAAGGCACGGTCACACGCGTTGGACCAGCACCGCCGTCGTGGAGCGGAAGCCACTAGAAGGCCCCGAGTCACCGGCCATACGGGTGAGCACCACACGGTACACTCAGGGACGTGGGCTACCTTTACCCGCCTCTAGCAAGGAAGCCAGAAGAGTACAATTAGTTGGGGAGGCCTACAACTCCGCCTGGCCAAGGGGGATCCCATCTGCTCAAGGACTGACCAGGCCCCGACCGCTAGCCAGTACTCCGGGAGGGTCTATCTTTGTCACCAGTAAAGACCCTGAACTACACCGCATCGTCTCTGAGTGGTTCCTACTACCCCCATCATCCACGTCGGCTGCCCTGAGGCCATACCCCTCCCGTTGGGGGTTATACCATCCACGCTGCACCATCCTTCCACCGGCCTCAGCGGTCTGCCCTGCAGCGGCAGCTCCATAGCTGCATTCAACGGGTGGCGTAGTCGTCCAACATCTACTGCTAATACTCAGCCACACAGTTTGACTCCCTGGGCACGGACCGGGTCACCGCCACGAAACTACTACCCCCAACAGGCCCGGCTCCGGGTAGTCCCCGCATGCGCAACGCTGCGCGACTCAGGCCCAGGGGCGCGTCAGCTTTTGGCGTAGTCGGCAGGATTTCCGTGCCCGCAACCACCGGGTACTGCGTGCCTGAAAAAGAGACTTTTAAACTAACCTGTGGTGAAGATTCCCGCCATCCGGCACCATCTTCAGCCTTCTTCCCGCCTTCCGTGGAGTTTTCCCGCCGTTGGACGCCATCTTGAAGACGCCGCGCGGGAAGAAGAGGGGCGTGGACTCCAAAAGCGCGTGAGAACTGAAGCCCCGCCTCACGTCCAGACATCGCGTAAGGTCCTGGAAGGAGCCCAACAGACGCTGACGTCACAGGAGCGCGACGGAAGGTCCTCAACCCTGACGATCCACTGCGGAGCCGCGGCCTACGGAAGAGGATCATCGCAAGGTAGGCCACGGTCCACTAGGGGGGAGGAAGATGTCGGATACGGAGGAGAGCTTCACTGCCTCAACCCCCGCCAGCGCCAGCGCTGCTGCAGTCATGCCTTTTACCATGCCCTATATCCCGGGAGCAGCCTGGCTACCCCAATACTCAGGGGAGTCACATACCCTGAATGACTTTAGAGAAAAGCTGGATAGCCTCTTCCAGGTGCACCCCCTCACAGAAGAGCAAAAAGTGAGCATCCTGGTGGCCCAACTAACCGGGGCAGCCCAAAGGGAGGTAAAGTCCTGGCCACCTGGGAGGAGGACTGTCGCGGGGATACTAACCCGGCTGAGGGACACCTTTGATACTCGCACCTCAGCCGAGATTAAGCTTAAATTCTATGGGTGCAAGCAGCGAGCACATGAGAGTATAAGGGACTATGCACTAAACCTACAAGAGGCCCTGAGAGCCATTAAGCAGACCGACCCCGACAGCGTGGGAAACGAGGACAGGCTGTTGACCGAACAATTTATAGAGGGACTATATTGCAATGTCCACCGAACCCAGTTGCGGGCCATAGCCTTACAGGATCCTCATCTGGACTTTGCACAGTTCAAGGACAGAGCCATCCGGGTGCTCCGAGAACCGGCACCGGGTGGCGTTGTGACCCACAGGCGCCCAGCTATCACTTACCACCAGGAGGCGGCGCCCTTGTCGGCAGGGCCTGTGGGGGCTGATGCGCAGGCTTTGAACAATGACCCGGCTCCAGACCTGTACCATCAGGTCCAAGAGCTAGCTAAAAGCGTTGCTGCGCTAACCCGAACTGTGCAGTCGTTACAGGTTTCTGCTCCAGGGAAGATCCAGCTGGCATCCGGACCGGAGGACATCCCGTGGCGTCGACCAAGGAGGACCCCACCGGCCAGAGGAAGACCCAGCGACCGATACAACGAGGACGGACAACCCATCTGCCGCCGCTGCAATCAACCCGGACATATGGCAAGGTACTGTCCTTTAAACTGGCACAACCTGGGGTAGAGGGCCAACCCCCAGGAAAAAGATCACCAGGCCCATCGAACTGGCGCGACAAATATGTGGGAGGACGTCCAGTCTTGCCTGTGGTACTGGATGGCATTCCTATGAGTGCCCTACTTGACACCGGGTCACAGGTCACCACCATCCCGTACGTGCTCTTCAAGCAGTACTGGAATGACTCGGATATAACCCGCTACCCTGACGACGACTTGAGTATCATCGCCAGCAATGGTCAACCCGTGCCACAGATCGGATTCAAAGAGATGACCATTAAAATCGGTAGAGTCGAACTGGCAGCCAAGGGACTGATCATTGTGGACATTGACAAGCGCGAGAGTCACCCAAAGATAACGCTAGGTACTAATGTGATTGAAAATTGTCTTGCAGAGGTGATTTTCATTTTACAGCAGGTTGCCAAGAACGCCAGCTCCGGCCAACAGCGAGTGCTCCAGAAAGAGATCCGGGCACTGATGCGACGGCAACAGGTGGAACTCTCCGGTGGTGAGATTGGTAGCGTAAGAATGTGTGACCCTTTCCCTATTGCCATGCCCCCGAAAAGTGAAATGATGATTTGGTGCCGGGCAGCTATTGGTCTGAGAGGTAGAGATTACCAGGCCATGGTAGAACCAGTCTACTCAGACAGTAGGCCCACCATTTTGACAGCACGGGGGGTAGTTGATGTATGCCATGGGAGGGTACCCGTTCGCATAATAAATATTGGGAAAAGGGAAGTATACCTGCCCCGGTATGCTACGCTAGCCAAATTATATACTATCAACCAAAATTCTATACAGTCTGTGGAACCCTTGCCTCCATCTCACCCGGAGGAAGGTAACGGCTCTACGAAAATAATGGAGGATTGGTGTCAGCAACTACATTTGGGTACTGACTCCACTCCCTCCCACCAGAAACAGGGAGTCTACCGGGTGGTTCAAGAGTACGAGAGAGTGTTTAGTAAACACCCGTTAGACTTCGGGCGAGTCAAGGGGGCAGAACACCACATCCCCACGGGAGACCATCCTCCCATAAAAGAGAGGTATCGACCCGTACCCCCTGCACACTACCAACACGCCAAGGGGATGCTTAGAGACATGAAGGAGGCTGGGGTAATCAGGGATAGCTGTAGCCCCTGGGCAGCTCCACTAGTCTTGGTCAAAAAGAAAGACAACACCATGAGAATGTGTGTAGATTACCGGAAAATTAACCATATCACACACAAAGATGCGTACCCCTTACCAAGAATAGAGGAGTCTTTGGCTGCTTTAAAATCTGCTAACTTCTTCTCCACCTTGGATCTCACTAGCGGGTACTGGCAGGTTCCTGTAGCAGAGGCGGATCGGGAGAAGACCGCATTCACCACCCCGATGGGACTTAGCGAGTTTACCTGCATGCCGTTTGGACTCTGCAACGCACCAGGAACCTTCCAGCGATTGATGGAGTGCTGTCTGGGACACCGGAACTTTGAGACGGTCCTGTTATACCTGGACGATGTCATCGTCTACTCCGAGACCTACGAGGACCACCTGAAGCACCTGGCAGAAGTGTTTGAAGCTCTGGCAAGTTACGGCCTAAAGGTGAAACCTTCCAAGTGTCACCTCCTGAAGCCAAAGGTGCAGTACCTGGGACACGTGGTGAGTGCTGACGGAGTGGCTCCCGACCCTGATAAGATCACCGCAATTAAGGAATGGCCAAGCCCCTCCAGCGTAAAGGAAGTGCGGCAGTTCCTCGGGTTGGTAGGCTACTACCGAAGATTCATTCCCGGTTTCACCAAAAAGGCAGCTCCTATGCAGGACCTCCTGATAGGCCAGTCCAGGAAGGCCAAGAACCAGAAGCCACCCTTCAGATGGGAGAAGCTGGAAGAAGAGTCCTTCCGCCAGCTGAAGATGGCCCTCACGGGGGATGAAATCCTGGCGTACCCTGATTATAGCCAGCCCTTTATCCTCTACACCGACGCCAGTAACATCGGGCTAGGAGCCGTACTGTCCCAGATCCAGCAGGGGAAAGAACGGGTAATTGCTTACGCCAGCCGAAAACTGCGACCCACCGAAAGAAACCCTGAGAATTACAGCTCATTTAAGCTAGAGTTCCTGGCAGTGGTGTGGGCAGTCACCGAACGCTTTAAGCACTCCCTCGCTTCTTCCCGGTTCACCGTGTACACGGATAACAACCCGTTGACACACCTGGACACTGCAAGACTCGGTGCCCTAGAGCAGAGATGGATGGCCCGCTTGTCCAACTATGAGTTTACAATCAAATACCGGGCAGGACGCTCCAATACCAACGCAGACGCCCTGTCCAGGATGCCAAACCTACCGGACGTAGGGGAAGATTCAGAGGAACTGGAAGAAGTTGAGCTCCCCGCGTTCCACCGTCATGGGACTATCCAGTATTCCCACCGTGTAAGAAGTAAGCAAACCGCTACGTTCAACCCCTTACCTCATTTCAACTGGGTGGAGACGCAAGACAGTGACCCTGCCGTCCGTCTGGTAAAGGAGATGCTGACTCGGCCAGATGCACGCCTTGACCCAGACGCTCCGGAGGAAGCCAAGCAACTGTGGGCTGAGAAGAGTCGACTGTTCCTTTATAAGGGAAAGTTGTGCCGCAGAATGGTTAACTCCCGGACGCATGAACTAATCTGGCAAGTAGTGGTGCCAAGAAGAGACGCAGCTATGGTGATGGAGGCATACCACGACGGAGCTGGGCATTTCGGATGGAAGAAGCTGGAGTTTCTGCTGCGCGGGCGGTTCCATTGGGTAGGCATGAGAGGAACCATCGAGAGGTGGTGCAGAGACTGTGGCCCATGCAACTTAAGAAGGAGGGACCGTGCTAGCCAGAAGACTCCCCTGCGGTCCATGATCACCAGACAGCCGTTGGAACTGGTAGCCTTGGATCATGTAAAACTGACCCCAAGCAGAAGTGGCTACGTCTACGCGTTAACCATCGTGGATCACTACTCCCGGTTCTTGGTTGTTGTCGTCCCCGTCAAGGACTTAACGGCTCACACAGCAGCTAGAGCCTTCCAGCAGCACTTCTGCCGTCCGCATGGATACCCGGAGCAGGTGCTGACGGACCAGGGGCCTGCCTTTGAAGCGGAGGTCTTCCAGGAGTTCTGCACCCTGTATGGATGCCGGAAGATAAGAACAACACCCAATCACCCGCAAACTAATGGACTTTGTGAGAAAATGAACCAGGTGGTGATAGATCTCCTGAAAACATTGCCCCTGGAGGAACGCAGTCTGTGGCCTGAGAAGCTGCCCGACCTGGTGGACCTATACAACCACATCCCTGTAGGTTCCACCAACTGTACCCCGGCTTACCTAATGAGGACAAGACCTGGTAAGCTTCCTGTTGATCTGGAGATGGGAGTCCTGACACCCGAGGACACTTCACCAGAAGCCAACTGGGACACAGAGAGGCAGCAGCAATACCGAAAAGTACAGGAGAGCGTGGAGCGTAGTCTCTGTCAAGCTAGGGAAAGACAAGAGAAAACTTACAACCAGTATGCTCCCGCTGTTCCCCTGGTGCCCGGAGAGCAGGTCTTGAAGAGGAAAAGACGGCTCCACAAGTTGGACGACCAATGGGAGAAGGACCCGTACACCGTACTGCCCTCAAGCCACGACAACCCAAAGATCTGTACAATCAGTAAAGACGGAGGGGAAACCACAGCCATTGTATCCCGGGATCACCTAAAGAAGTGTCCCGAACAGCTACGGAACCCTGAAGAGGAACAAGAGGACCCTCGACCCGTAGAGGAAAGGGAAGATATGGTTAGTACTGTGCTCGGAGACTTCCCTCGGTCTTGGACTCAAGTCAATGGTGCTGTTGTGGTACCCGTCCTCACGTTCCTCCAACCAGCATCCCAAGTGCCTACGGAGACACAGGTGGAGCTGGAAGAACAGCCGGTCCAGGAGGCAGAAGACCCCACACAAGCAGACCAGGAGAATCAACCCTCTGCTTATAGTGAGCCTGCCATACCCCTAGTGAGCCAAAGAGTCCGTAGACGGCTGCCCAGTTTACCCTTGACAGCTCCTATACCCTGTAGCTCAGGACCAATCAACCAGCTCCGTAGGTCCACTAGGGTCACTAGAGGCCAGCTGCCCATACGGTGGAGGATCTAAAATGTTCAAGCTATTTTATTAATGTTTACCTGTTTATTGTTGCTTGTGTATAATTATGTGTTTCTAGTTATTTATAGGAGTCTTTGGTGGATTTACCGGGAATCCTTTGTGTATATAGTTGGAGCGTAACCCAGGACGGACTGAAAGACTGTTAAGGACTCGGGGCAGGACAGACCCCTACCTGGTTACGTCTCCCTGTGTTGGTGAAATGGACACCCTTGTTTTCCTCAAAAGTTACACCCGGTTGCGGACACGCCGTGACCACCTTACGTGTTGTCTCTATTGGAATGTTATTGTTTGCACCTTGTTATGTTTACAAAAGTATGTTTAGTCCCGGAGTACTAACTTTCACTAGGGGGGAATGTGGCACCCCAGGGGTCTGATCTCCACAGTAATAGCAATGTTATGTCTGAGAGCAGGTGGGAGGTCTCTTGGTCAGGAATCCTATGCATGCCACACCTCCTGCCCAGTCCTGGGAGGGGAAGAACTTCCCCTATATAAAGCTGGGGCTGAGGCAGGGTTAGTGAGTAGAGTAGAGAGAAGAAGAGGAGCAGCTTAGGAAAGAAAGATCAGGAGCTCAGTGGGAGCAGTGCTAAAAGGAATCAGGGGCTGGCAGCTGAAGAGCTCGCCCTGATTGAAGAGTTACCACCGGACCCGGAGTCCGAGGCTGTGGGGATTAACCCAGACCCAGCAGCAGAAACCGCCCGGCAGGGGATTTCAGGTCCTCTGGCCAAGAAACCCGAAGGCACGGTCACACGCGTGGGACCAGCACCGCCGTCGTGGAGCGGAAGCCACTAGAAGGCCCCGAGTCACCGGCCATACGGGTGAGCACCACACGGTACACTCAGGGACGTGGGCTACCTTTACCCGCCTCTAGCAAGGAAGCCAGAAGAGTACAATTAGTTGGGGAGGCCTACAACTCCGCCTGGCCAAGGGGGATCCCATCTGCTCAAGGACTGACCAGGCCCCGACCGCTAGCCAGTACTCCGGGAGGGTCTATCTTTGTCATCAGTAAAGACCCTGAACTACACCGCATCGTCTCTGAGTGGTTCCTACTACCCCCATCATCCACGTCGGCTGCCCTGAGGCCATACCCCTCCCGTTGGGGGTTATACCATCCACGCTGCACCATCCTTCCACCGGTCTCAGCGGTCTGCCCTGCAACGGCAGCTCCATAGCTGCATTCAACGGGTGGCGTAGTCGTCCAACATCTACTGCTAATACTCAGCCACACAGTTTGACTCCCTGGGCACGGACCGGGTCACCGCCACGAAACTACTACCCCCAACAGGCCCGGCTCCGGGTAGTCCCCGCGTGCGCAACGCTGCGCGACTCAGGCCCAGGGGCGCGTCAGAGATACATGATAAGATCCTGTCTGCAGCCACCACTAGGGGGAGCTCCCTGTATCCCGAGATACATGATGAGATCCTGTCTGCAGCCATCACTAGAGCGAGGTCAGTAGTTCACATCATACTGTGGAATTATTGAGCACACTGTATACATTTTATACAGAACTTTATGTATGGTCACATTTATGAGATGTCTCAGGATGCTGTTCATAAATACAGTTTGCCATTAATTAGACACTGAATTGAATTTAGTGACAAACCTATTGAGGAGCCCCAGAGAAAGTATAATTGGAGGAGAAATCAGGGCTATGCATTTATAGTAGCCTTAGTGACTCTGTGAAAAAACTATAGCTCCGTCACTGCTGAGTCTTCATTACTTCATCAATTACAAGAAGAGAAAATTTGCACAGTATAGAGAAACAGCAACTTGACAAAACAACCAGTTGATTTAGCAACAAATTAATTGTTTTGACTCGGCTGGGAAGGTTGTTCCAAACATCTTGTCAACATACACAGGAGATCTGTGGTTAGTTGTCAAAGATGTTTGGGACAAGCTCCCTTCTGAGTTCCTTCCATAACTGTGTACAAGTGTTGAAAAAAGTTATGGTGGCGACGTATGGTCACATTTTCATTTTGTTAATTCACTTTGCACTTTATGAGTTGATACAAATAAACCATTAACACTTCTAATTTTGAAAGCTTCTTTTACTCTGCAGCATTTTTTTCCAAACCTGCCTAAAACTTTTGCACAGTGTTGTAAAAAGATATATTTTTTTCATTACTTTAGACTGAAAGCTGTTAAAGAGAACATCTCTGACCCTTTGGTTGGCAGTCGACATTTGTCATACTCAGCAGAGTCCTATGGTTCGGTGATTCAGGACTTCAGAAAAATGATCGGCAAGAAAATCATTTCCACTTCTCATGAATTCTGTATTGGGCGATTAAAAGAGGATTGATAATCTGGGTGTGTGACGGTGTTCTGTAAACCGAGGTTCACTGCTCTATCATCTATCAATCATCTATCTATCTATCTATCATCTATCTATTATCATCTATCATCTATCTATTATCTATCTATTATCATCTATTATCTATCTATCTATTATCTATCTATTATATATTATCTATCTATCATCTATCTATTATCTATTATCTATCTATTATCTATCATCTATTATCTATCTATTATCTATCTATTATATATTATCTATCTATCATCTATCTATTATCTATTATCTATCTATTATCTATCATCTATTATCTATCTATCATCTATCTATCTATCTATTAAATATCTATCATCTATCTATTATCTATTGTCTATCTATTATCTATCTATCTATCTATTATCTATCTATTATCTATCTATTATCTATCTATCTATCTATCATCTATCTATCTATCATCTATCTATCTATCTATCTATCATCTATTATCTATCATCTATCTATCATCTATCTATCTTGCACCTGTTCACATTTAGGATGTGCTGGTCAGTTCTTTTTAAATATTACTATAGGAGGTGGTAACTGCCTCCTGTTTGACCTTGCACTCCCCCCACTTAGCCAGCAGGTGATGTATATTCTATTCTACAAGCCCTTTTAAATTGTAGGTGTTTCAGCCCAGAAGTAGAGATGAGCGTTGTTCGACTAGAACTGTTCGCCAATCTCAAATTCAAGCTGTTTTGGGGGGTGTTCGAGTTGTTCGACGAACGCAAACGATTTGCAAAAAATTCGGCTGTTCGAGGTTATGTTCGATAACTGTTCGTGCACCAAAAGCGTAACTGGATTTTTTCACATCATGCCGGGATTGTCTGCCACCCACTGTAATGCTGCAGCCATGGTGGTTGTGGCATTACAGTGATTGCCCAAATCGATGGGAACAGTGCTCACAGGGAAACATGAAAAGCCGGCAATTCATCAGCGGCATACACCGGTACCCGACAATTTACAACAGAAAGAATAGAGTATCACACATAGATTAGGTAGATAGAAACATGTCAGTCACATATATAAGAAGCACAGTGACAGTGTTGGTTACTGTACTTGTCATTTAGTGTAAAGGATTTATTAAAAAAAAAATTGGCATGGGGTTCCCCATAATTTTAGTCTCTAGCGGAGGTTAATCAATTAGCTATTAAAATGGGGGACCCCCCAAAAAATGACGTGGGGTCCCCCCTATTTTAATAGCTAGCAAAGGCTAGGCAGACAGCTGGGGGCTGACATTAATAGCCCAGGAAGGGTGCCATGAATATTGGCCCCCTCCCAGGCTAGAAACACCACCGTCAGCCGCCCCAGAAATGGCGCATCCATAGGATGCGCCAATTCTGGCACTTAGCCTCGCTCTTCCCACTGCCCTGTAGCGGTGGCAGTGGGGTAATAGGGCTGGGGTTGATGTCAGCTTATAATGCCAGCTGACATCAAGCCCAGGTTAGTAATGGAGAGGTGTATATAAGACACCCTCATTTCTAACCCCATAGTCAAAGTTAAAAAAAACACAAACACCCAGAATAAAGTCCTTTAATTGAAATAAACACACAATTCTTTATTGTTCTAAATTAAACCATACTTACCGTCACGCCCATTCCAGCTGAAGCCAACGATCTCCTGCAATAAAAGAAAAATAATAAACCAACCTCATCCTTACCTTTCCATGGTTCCCAGGACGGCTCCAGCTCTGCTACATTCACATGACAGGCTGGATCGTAGCCGAAAGCTGCCATCCAGCTTGCCATGCCGCAGACACTGAGAAGCGCAGGCATGCTTGCGCTTCTCAGTGTCTCTGAAGGATGACAAGCTGGATGGCAGCGCTCAGCTGCGATCCAGCCTGTCATCTCAATGCCATCCCAGCTTAGGAGAATTCTCCTGCGCTCACCGCATGCGCAGGAGAATTCTCCCACGCTGTCAGTGACGTGCATGAGGTGAGCTGAGTTCATTGGACATGAACTCGGCTCATCTGGATGCCGTCACAGCCTGACACTGAGGAGCGCAAGCATGCCTGCGCTTCTCAGTGTCAGCAGCATGGCAAGCTGGATGGCTGCGTTCTGCTGCGATCCAGCCTGTCATGTCAATGTAGCAGAGCTGGAGCCGTCGTGGGAACCATGGAAAGGTAAGGATGAGGTTGCTTTATTATTTTACTTTTATTGCAGGAGATCGTTGGCTTCAGCTGGAATGGGCGTGATGGTAAGTATGGTTTAATTTAGAACAATAAAGAATTGTGTGTTTATTTCAATTAAAGGACTTTATTCTGGGTGTTTGTGTTTTTTTTTAACTTTGACTATGGGGTTAGAAATGAGGGTGTCTTATAGACGCCTCTCCATTACTAACCTGGGCTTGATGTCAGCTGGCATTATAAGCTGACATCAACCCCAGCCCTATTACCCCACTGCCACCGCTACAGGGCAGCGTGGAAGAGCGAGGCTAAGTGCCAGAATTGACGCATCCTATGGATGCGCCATTTCTGGGGCGGCTGACGGCTGGTGTTTCTAGCCTGGGAGGGGGCCAATATTCATGGCACCCTTCCTGGGCTATTAATATCAGCCCCCAGCTGTCTGCCTAGCCTTTGCTATTAAAATAGGGGGGACCCCACGTCATTTTTTGGGGGGGTCCCCCATTTTAATAGCTAGTAAAGGCTAAGTATTCAGCTGGGGGCTGAGGAAGCTCCGTGGGTATTACCCCCTTCCCAGGCTTCAAACATCTGCCCCAGCCGTCTGTTTAACCTCCGCTAGAGACTAAAATTACGATGAACCCCACGCCAATTTTTTTTTAATAAATCCTTTATTTTAACACTAAATGACAAGTACAGTAATCAACACTGTCACTGTACTTCTTATATATGTGACTGACATGTTTCTATCTATCTAATCTATGTGTGAAGCTCTATTCTTTCTGTTCTAAATTGTCGGGTACCGGTGTATGCCGCTGATGAATTGCCGGCCGGCTTTTTTAAAGAGAGCGTCTTCTGAGCAGTTTGTCAGCTTTTGGACACCTTTGAAGGTGTTTTTAGTTGCCTGCCATTGGTTCTAAGGTGTTCGACGAACCGAACCGAACCCGAACACTACGGGGGTGGCTCAACACTGCCCAGAAGTGACATGTTCTGTCCAGAGTTATAGGCTTGTAGCCCAAGAGAGGCATGTAGGCAGAGTAGTACCCATCAGATGGGAGGTCACCTTGCAGCGGTTGATGGGCACACATGAATTGGCCAATTTATGCGCTAAGAACCTCCATTTTTTGTAAGTAAAGTTCATTGAGTAATAACACAGTTTAAATCAAATGTTTTTATTGTCTTTATGTATTTTGGCCATAATGGAGTGCTGCTGCGCTTTCTTTTTATATATCTATCTATCTATTATCTATCTATCTATCATCTATCTATTATCTATCTATCATCTATCTGTCTATCTATCATCTATCTATTATCTATCATCTATTATCTATCTACTATCTATCTATCTATCTATTATCTAGCTATTATCTATCATCTATCTATTATCTATCTATTATCTATCTATTATCTATCTATATATCTATCTATTATCTATCATCTATTATCTATCTACTATCTATCATCTATCTATTATCTATCTATTATCTATCTATTATCTATCTATATATCTATCTATTATCTATCATCTATTATCTATCTATTATCTATCTATTATATATCTATCATCTATTATCTATTATATATCTAGCATCTATTATCTATCATCTATCTATTATCTATCATCTATCTATTATCTATCATCTATCTATTATCTATCTATCATCTATTATCTATCTATTATCTATCTATCTATATATTATCTATCATCTATCTATTATCTATCTATTATCTATCATCTATCTATTATCTATCTATTATATATCTACCATCTATTATCTATCATCTATTATCTATCTATTATCTATCTATCTATCATCTATTATGTATCTATCTATTATCTATCTATTATCTATCTATTATCTATCTATATATCTATCATCTATTATCTATCTGTCTATCTATCATCTATTATCTATCTATTATCTATCTATATATCTATCATCTATTATCTATCTATTATCTATCTATATATTATTTATTATCTACCATCTATTATCTATCTATTCATTATCCATCATATCTATCCATTGTCTATCTATTATCTATCTATCATCTATTATCTATCATCTATCTATTATCTATCTATCTATTATCTATCTATTATCTATCATCTATTATCTATCTACTATCTATCTATCTATCTATCTATTATCTAGCTATTATCTATCATCTATCTATTATCTATCTATTATCTATCTATATATCTATCTATTATCTATCATCTATTATCTATCTACTATCTATCATCTATCTATTATCTATCTATTATCTATCTATTATCTATCTATATATCTATCTATTATCTATCATCTATTATCTATCTATTATCTATCTATTATATATCTATCATCTATTATCTATTATATATCTAGCATCTATTATCTATCATCTATTATCTACCATCTATTATCTATCTATTCATTATCCATCATATCTATCCATTGTCTATCTATTATCTATCTATCATCTATTATCTATCATCTATCTATTATCTATCTATCTATTATCTATCTATTATCTATCATCTATCTATTATCTATCTATTATCTACCATCTATTATCTATCTATTATCTATCATCTATCTATTCATTATCCATCATATCTATCTATTATCTATCTATTATCTATCTATTATCTATCTATTATCTATAATCTATCTATTATCTATCTATCATCTATCTATTATCTATTCATTATCCATCATATCTATCCATTATCTATCTCTCTATTTATCTTTCCATCTCCTTTTCCCATCACGCGGTGATTTCGTCTTTTATGGTGTCATTTCCATCAGCCATTTTGGGTGCTCTCGCCCGTCCTGCGCCTCTCGCCCGTCTCGCTATGTTATAATTGCTTGGTTTCTGCACTTTTTTGAACATATATCACGAGCGGTTAATAGCGTCCTGTGCGGCGGCAAAGAACAAAACAGGAGACTTGGCAGAATTCTGGCACATTCCGGGGAGAGGGCAGATGAGGAGGGGGCGGGTGCCAGCTTGGTACTTTTATTATCAACCTCAAAAAAAAATGTACACTTAACTCTTCAGGCACCAGGTTATGCAACTTCCTCTCGTCACGTAGGAGACGTTGGTGGTTATTTACAGCTTCACTTATGGTCATTTATATTATGTAAATGATACAATTCACAGAAAAGTCTCCTAATATTGCCGCAGAGATCTCTACATCATCCACGGAGACACTTACTGATGTGTGTCAGAATGTTCGTGTACCACGATGACTCAGTGTGCGAAGATTATGCAATATGTCCACCTGCAGTCCTATGTAAATTCATAAGTAAAATTTTGTGTTACGAGGTCCCCTTGCACTTGGACAAACTCCAGCTCATCCATACCACTAGAATGGCACCTGTCGTATATAGAACATATCTACTGTTCCTTGAAAATATTCTAAGATTCTTTGTTACTTTGCTCTTTCTTTTTTAACATCTCTGCTATATGTCAGTGAATCAGGACACTTGGCCTGACTTATATATCATAGCTGAGGGTTTGCAACAACTGTATCCAGTCTGGACAAATCTCTCTCCTGTCTTGATACTTTGTTACATTTCCCAGCACTGATACATTGTATCAGTTTTGATTTCAAGCTGTTTATCTCACAGATGATTGTCAATGGGTCCACAATAGTCTCTTTACATGACTATAGGTGAAGCATAAGGTAATGAGATAAGGCTCCCCATATTATGGGCAGGGGAGGGAAGTCTGTGGCCCAACGACTGGGTATTTGGTCACTCAGCAAAGCGTAGGTTACTCTATCTGACAAGGGTTGGGCTACTCTCTGCTCTAACACCAGGGACATCAAGTGTCTGAATGCAAATCCTTACCTTAAGGGTATTCCCCATAGTGTTTGGGTTACGGCCGCCCCCGTATCCTCCACCAAATTTACTTGTTAAACCTTTGAAACTGTTCCGTTCGCTTTTACCCGAGCACATTAACCGTCCCTAAAGAACAGACCCAGATGTGTCAGATCTCTTTTTTTATAGCCGAGCAGTTTTGCTGGATCTCCTGGAGCGTCGTAGTTTTCTTCTGGGCCCAGGATACAGGGAACGTTCTCGTTGTTTTATTTCGGGTGTAATCTCTGTAAGTCTGTCATATGGGTTTTATCATCTGTATCTGAAGGAATTCTGCAGTGTATAGATTCATGTATCGGCGGCTTCCCTCCAATCGCTAGCGTTGATTATGGCGTGGAGAGATCACTTCTCATCTGTCACAACAAACACTACTTGGTGGAACGGCCTAGTGGCCCACGAACCCATGAAAGGACTCGCTGAAAGACAAGGCAGAGAATGGGGCCACGAGCCAGAGCCAGGGACGGGGCGAGTGCGGTGGTCACAGCTGGTGAACCACACTGGTATGTGATCTGTGAAACTCACCATCAAAGTAAAGGATGACGCAAGCCAAAATGTATATATCCACAAAATCCTTAAACGATTACAATATACATTATTTGCTTGGAAACATAGAAATGTATCAAAATTGTAAATATTGAGCAGCATTCTATAGAGATAGTCAGTGTGTATGGGGTCTATAATGTGCAGAGCCCAACTGAGGTTAACCCGTTACCCATGGAAAGTGTGAACTGTGTCAGGACTCAACCGATAAATGATTTCACTATTGTCATCAACAAGCATCCAACATGCAAAAAGGCACAAAAACTCTATACAGCGGGTTAGGAGTCCTTATGGTCCCATATAACATACCCCAAGCTGTGATATCGTGCAACATTGTTTTCACTTCTGCCCCTTATTCTCCACACTCCTGCCCCTTATTCTCCACACTCCTGCCCCTTATTCTCCACACTCCTGCCCTTATTCTCCGCACTCCTGCCCCTTATTCTCCGCACTCCTGCCCCTTATTCTCCGCACTCCTGCCCCTTATTCTCCGCACTCCTGCCCCTTATTCTCCACACTTCTGCCCCTTATTCTCCACACTTCTGCCCCTTATTCTCCACACTTCTGCCCCTTATTCTCCACACTTCTGCCCCTTATTCTCCACACTTCTGCCCCTTATTCCCCACACTTCTGCCCCTTATTCCCCACACTCCTGCCCCTTATTCCCCACACTCCTGCCCCTTATTCTCCGCACTCCTGCCCCTTATTCTCCGCACTCCTGCCCCTTATTCCCCACACTTCTGCTCCTTATTCTCCACACTTCTGACCCTTATTCTCCACACATCTGACCCTTATTCTCCACACTCCTGCCCCTTATTCTCCACACTTCTGCCCCTTATTCTCCACACTCCTGCCCCTTATTCTCCACACTTCTGCCCCTTATTCTCCACACTTCTGACCCTTATTCTCCACACTCCTGCCCCTTATTCTCCACACTTCTGACCCTTATTCTCCACACTCCTGCCCCTTATTCCCCACACTCCTGCCCCTTATTCTCCATATTCCTGCCCCTTATTCTCCATATTCCTGCCCCTTATTCTCCACACTTCTGCCCCTTATTCTCCACATTCCTGCCCCTTATTCTCCACACTCCTGCCCCTTATTCTCCATATTCCTGCCCCTTATTCTCCATATTCCTGCCCCTTATTCTCCATATTCCTGCCCCTTATTCTCCACACTTCTGCCCCTTATTCTCCACATTCCTGCCCCTTATTCTCCACACTCCTGCCCCTTATTCTCCACACTTCTGCCCCTTATTCTCCACACTTCTACCCCTTATTCTCCATACTCCTGCCCCTTATTCTCCATACTCCTGCCCCTTATTCTCCATACTCCTGCCCCTTATTCTCCACACTTCTGCCCCTTATTCTCCACACTCCTGCCCCTTATTCCCCGCACTCCTGCCCCATATTCCCCGCACTCCCGCCCCATATTCCCCGCACTCCTGCCCCTTATTTCCCGCACTCCTGCCCCTTATTCCCCGCACTCCTGCCACCTTATTCTCCACACTCCTGCCCCTTATTCTCCACACTCCTGCCCCTTATTCTCCACACTTCTGCCCCTTATTCTCCACACTCCTGCCCCTTATTCCCCGCACTCCTGCCCCTTATTCCCCGCACTCCTGCCCCATATTCCCCGCACTCCTGCCCCTTATTTCCCGCACTCCTGCCCCTTATTCCCCGCAATCCTGCCCCCTTATTCTCCACACTCCTGCCCCTTATTCTCCACACTCCTGTCCCTTATTCCCCGCACTCCTGCCCCTTATTCTCCACACTCCTGCCCCTTATTCTCCACACTTCTGCCCCTTATTCTCCACACTTCTGGTCTTTCCCTGGCAGCTGGATATCGGCTTCTGGGCAGACCCTGACTGATGGTCGCCCGTTCTTGTCTCATCAGAGCTCAGAGTCATCACTATTTCTGGGATTTTTGTTTGTTGCTTTTTGAGGATTGACCTCAGGTTCTCAGTGGGGCTGAGATCTGGGGGGTTTCCTGGACCCAAAATGTCAATGCCATTTACCAAACTGCCTAGTTAATTTCTATATAGAAGCAGAGAATACATAGATGGATCCGGATCAGTGACGCCCCCGCACTTTGTGACTGTTTCTGCTTTATCCCTCTTTATTTGCAATCTCAGGTAGATGGAGAGATTCCCATACTGATTATCCCAATTCCCTCGTCTTCCACATTTGACAATGCTTTTTTTCCCATAAAATCAGCGTCCACTTTCATGTGCAAAATCCATGTGTAATTGTGCAAACTGTGTGAAAATGCTATTTGTGCTGCCTGGTAGGTATTTCTACACTTCTCCCGCTAACCATTAATATTGCACTTTAAGGAGCCTTTCAGTGGAACATTCCTTAGATTCCTATTAGAAATTGTCCATTATGTAAGATGTGAATGTGATGGTTCCCGGCTCACAGAGTGATAATTGAATGTGAGAGTGTAGGCAATTCCAGATATTTCTACCACAGAGAGAGGCCGAGTCTGTGTAAATACAATGAGAGATAAAAGAATCTCATAACCAAGGAAAATCACAAAATCAATGAAAGGAACTAAATTAGCCAGTTAACGCATGATTGCTCCTTTTGTCATGTATATGTCATTTTTAATCCACTTTCCTGGACTGGAGATTATAGATGAAATTCTCTGCTCACATGCACAGTACACACACAATGCCTCCCTGCAAAGCGACCAGAGAGGCCGCCTCTCATCAGCGACCAGAGCGGCCGCCTCTCATCAGCGACCAGTCACATATAGAATAAAGCGTCAGGCAGGAGGGGATGATCATATCAGCATGCTCCATATTACTACATAGACACAGATGTACAGTTAGGTCCATAAATATTTGGACAGAGACAACATTTTTCTAATTTTGGTTCTAGACATTACCACAATGAATTTTAAACAAAACAATTCAGATGCAGTTGAAGTTCAGACTTTCAGCTTTCATTTGAGGGTATCCACATTAAAACTGGATGAAGGGTTTAGGAGTTTCAGCTCCTTAACATGTGCCACCCTGTTTTTAAAGGGACCAAAAGTAATTGGACAGATTAAATAATTGTAAATAAAATGTTCATTTCTAGTACTTGGTTGAAAACCCTTTGTTGGCAATGACTGCCTGAAGTCTTGAACTCATGGACATCACCAGACGCTGTGTTTCCTCCTTTGTGATGCTCTGCCAGGCCTTCATTGCGGTGGTTTTCAGTTGCTGTTTGTTTCTGTCTGAAGTTTAGTCTTTAACAAGTGAAATCCATGCTCAATTGGGTTGAGATCAGGTGACTGACTTGGCCATTCAAGAATATTCCACTTCTTTGCTTTAATAAACTCCTGGGTTGCTTTAGCTTTATGTTTTGGGTCATTGTCCATCTGTAGTATGAAACGACGACCAATCAGTTTGGCTGCATTCGGCTGGATCTGAGCACACAGTATGGCTCTGAAGACATCAGAATTCATTCGGCTGCTTCTGTCCTGTGTCACATCATCAATAAACACTAGTGACCCAGTGCCACTGGCAGCCATGCATGCCCGCGCCATCACACTGCCTCCGCCGTGCTTTACAGATGATGTGGTATGCTTTGGATCATGAGCTGTACCACGCCTTCGCCATACTTTTCTCTTTGCATCATTCTGGTAGAGGTTGATCTTGGTTTCATCTGTCCAAAGAATGTTCTTCCAGAACTGTGCTGGCTTTTTTACATGTTTTTTAGCAAAGTCCAGTCTCGCCTTTTTCTTCTTGATGCTTATGAGTGGCTTGCACCATGCAGTGAACCCTCTGTAGTTACTTTCATGCAGTCTTCTCTTTATGGTAGATTTGGATATTGATACGCCTACCTCCTGGAGAGTGGTGGTCACTTGGTTGGCTGTTGTGAAGGGGTTTCTCTTCACCATGGAGATTATTCTGCGATCATCCACCACTGTTGTCTTCTGTGGGCGCCCAGGTCTTTTTGCATTGATGAGTTCACCGGTGCTTTCTTTCTTTCTCAGGATGTACCAAACTGTAGATTTTGCCGCTCCTAATATTGTAGCAATTTCTCGGATGGGTTTTTTCTGTTTTTGCAGCTTAAGGATGGCTTGTTTCACCTGCATGGAGAGCTCCTTTGACCGCATGTTTACTTCACAGCAAAACCTTCCAAATGCAAGCACCACACCTCAAATCAACTCCAGGCCTTATATCTGCTTAATTGAGAATGACATAACGAAGGGATTGCCCACACCTGTCCATGAAATAACCGCAGAGTCAATTGTCCAATTACTTTTGGTCCCTTTAAAAACAGGGTGGCACATGTTAAGGAGCTGAAACTCCTAAACCCTTCATCCAATTTTAATGTGGAAACCCTCAAATGAAAGCTGAAAGTCTGAACTTCAACTGCATCTGAATTGTTTTGTTTAAAATTCATTGTGGTAATGTCTAGAACCAAAACTAGAAAAATGTTGTCTCTGTCCAAATATATATGGACCTAAGTGTATAACTTATACCAGCAGTACATATATAATTATATACAGGAGATACCCAGGTTATACCAGCTGTACATATATAATTATATACAGGAGATACCCAGGTTATACCAGCTGTACATATATAATTATATACAGGAGATACCCAGGTTATACCAGCAGTACATATATAATTATATACAGGAGATGCCCGGGTAATACCAGCTGTACATATATAATTATATACAGGAGATACCCAGGTTATACCAGCAGTACATATTTAATTATATACAGGAGATGCCCAGGTTATACCAGCTGTACATATATAATTATATACAGGAGATGCCCAGGTTATACCAGCTGTACATATATAATTATATACAGGAGATACCCAGGTTATACCAGCAGTACATATATAATTATATACAGGAGATGCCCAGGTTATACCAGCTGTACATATATAATTATATACAGGAGATGCCCAGGTTATACCAGCACTACATATATAATTATATACAGGAGATGCCCAGGTTATACCAGCTGTACATATATAATTATACACAGGAGATGCCCAGGTTATACCAGCTGTGCATATATAATTATATACAGGAGATACCCAGGTTATACCAGCAGTACATATATAATTATATACAGGAGATGCCCAGGTTATACCAGCTGTACATATATAATTATATACAGGAGATGCCCAGGTTATACCAGCTGTACATATATAATTATATACAGGAGATACCCAGGTTATACCAGCAGTACATATATAATTATATACAGGAGATGCCCAGGTTATACCAGCTGTACATATATAATTATATACAGGAGATGCCCAGGTTATACCAGCTGTACATATATAATTATACACAGGAGATGCCCAGGTTATACCACCTGTGCATATATAATTATACACAGGAGATGTCCAGGTTATACCAGCTGTACATATATAATTATATACAGGAGATGCCCAGGTTATACCAGCTGTACATATATAATTATACACAGGAGATGCCCAGGTTATACCAGCTGTGCATATATAATTATATACAGGAGATGTCCAGGTTATACCAGCTGTACATATATAATTATATACAGGAGATGTCCAGGTTATACCAGCTGTACATATATAATTATATACAGGAGATGCCCAGGTTATACCAGCTGTACATATATAATTATACACAGGAGATGCCCAGGTTATACCAGCTGTGCATATATAATTATATACAGGAGATGTCCAGGTTATACCAGCTGTACATATATAATTATATACAGGAGATGTCCAGGTTATACCGGCTGTACATATATAATTATAAACAGGAGATGCCCAGGTTATACCAGCTGTACATATATAATTATACACAGGAGATGCCCAGGATATACCAGCTGTGCATATATAATTATATACAGGAGATGTCCAGGTTATACCAGCTGTACATATATAATTATATACAGGAGATGCCCAGGTTATACCAGCTGTACATATATAATTATACACAGGAGATGCCCAGGTTATACCAGCTGTGCATATATAATTATATACAGGAGATGTCCAGGTTATACCAGCTGTACATATATAATTATATACAGGAGATGTCCAGGTTATACCGGCTGTACATATATAATTATAAACAGGAGATGCCCAGGTTATACCAGCTGTACATATATAATTATATACAAGAGATGTCCAGGTTATACCGGCTGTACATATATAATTATATACAGGAGATGTCCAGGTTATACCGGCTGTACATATATAATTATATACAGGAGATGCCCAGGTTATACCAGCTGTACATATATAATTATATACAGGAGATGCCCAGGTTATACCAGCAGTACATATATAATTATATACAGGAGATGCCCAGGTTATACCAGCTGTACATATATAATTATATACAGGAGATGCCCAGGTTATACCAGCTGTACATATATAATTATATACAGGAGATGCCCAGGTTATACCAGCTGTACATATATAATTATATACAGGAGATGCCCAGGTTATACCAGCTGTACATATATAATTATACACAGAAGATGCCCAGGTTATACCAGCTGTGCATATATAATTATATACAGGAGATGCCCAGGTTATACCAGCTGTACATATATAATTATATACAGGAGATGTCCAGGTTATACCAGCTGTACATATATAATTATATACAGGACATGCCCAGGTTATACCAGCTGTACATATACAATTATATACAGGAGATGCCAGGTTATACCAGCTGTACATATTTAATTATATACAGGAGATACCAGGTTATACCAGCTGTGCATATATAATTATATACAGGAGATGCCCAGGTTATACCGGCTGTGCATATATAATTATATACAGGAGATGCCCAGGTTATACCAGCTGTACATATATACCGGTTGTGCATATATAATTATATGCAGGAGATACCCAGGTTATACCTGCTGTACATATATAATTATATACAGGAGATGCCCAGGTTATACCAGCTGTACATATATAATTATATACAGGAGATGCCCAGGTTATACCAGCTGTGCATACATAATTATATACAGGAGATGCCCAGGTTATACCAGCTGTACATGTATAATTATATACAGGAGATACTCAGGTTATACCAGCTGTGCATATATAATTATATACAGGAGATGCCCAGGTTATACCAGCTGTACATATATAATTATATACGGTAGATGCCCTGGTTATACCAGCTGTACATACAGTATATAATTCTATACAGGAGATGCCCAGGTTATACCGGATGTACATATATAATTATAATAGAGGATGCCCAGGTTATACCAGCTGTACATATATAATTATATACAGGAGATGCCCAGGTTATACCAGCTGTGCATATATCATTATATACAGGAGATGCCCAGCTGTCCATATATGATTATATACGGTAGATGCCCAGGTTATACCAGCTGTACATACAGTATATAATACAGGAGATGGCCAGGTTATACCAGCTGTACATATATAATTATATACAGAAGATGCCCAGGTTATACCAGCTGTACATATATAAGTATATACAGAAGATGCCCAGGTTATACCAGCTGTACATATATAATTATGTACAGAAGATGCCCAGGTTATACCAGCTGTACATATATAATTATATACAGAGGATTCCCAGGTTATACCGGCTGTAAATTATATACAGGAGATGCCCAGGTTATACCAGCTGTACATATATAATTATATACAGGAGATGACCGGGTTATAAAAGCTGTACATATATAATTATATACAGAGGATGCCCAGGTTATACCGGCTGTACATATATAATTATAAAAGAGGATGCCCAGGTTATACCAGCTGTACATATATAATTATATACAGGAGATGCCCAGGTTATATCAGCTGTACATATATAATAATATACAGGAGATGCCCAGGTTATACCGACTGTACATATAGAATTATAATAGAGGATGTGCAGGTTATACCGGCTGTGCATATATAATTATATACAGGAGATGCCCAGGTTATACCAGCTGTACATATATAATTATATACAGAAGATGCCCAGGTTATACCAGCTGTACATATATAATTATATACAGAGGATTCCCAGGTTATACCGGCTGTACATATATAATTATATACAGGAGATGCCCAGGTTATACCGGCTGTACATGTATAATTATAATAGAGGATGCCCCGGCTATACCAGCTGTACATATATAATTATAGACAGGACATGCCCAGGTTATACCAGCTGTACATATATAATTATATACAGGAGATGCCCAGGTTATACCAACTGTACATATATAGTTATATACAGGAGATGCCCAGGTTATACCAGCTGTACATATATAATTACATACAGGAGATGCCCAGGTTATACCAGCTGTACATATATAATTATATACAGAGGATGCCCAGGTTATACCGGCTGTACATATATAATTATAATAGAGGATGCCCAGGTTATACCAGCTGTACATATATAATTATATACAGGAGATGCCCAGGTTATACCGGCTGTACATATATAATTAGATACAGGAGATGCCCAGGTTATACCGGCTGTACATATATAATTATATACAGGAGATGCCCAGGTTATACCAGCTGTACATATATAATTATATACAGGAGATGCCCAGGTTATACCAGCTGTACATATATAATTATATACAGGAGATGCCCAGGTTATACCAGCTGTACATATATAATTATATACAGGAGATGCCCAGGTTATACCGGCTGTACATATATAATTATATACAGGAGATGCCCAGGTTATACCGGCTGTACATATATAATTATATACAGGAGATGCCCAAGTTATACCGGCTGTACATATATAATTATATACAGGAGATGCCCGGGTTATACCAGCTGTACATATATAATTATATACAGGAGATGCCCAGTTTATACCAGCTGTACATATATAATTATATACAGGAGATGCCCAGTTTATACCAGCTGTACATATATAATTATATACAGGAGATGCCCAGGGTATACCAGCTGTACATATATAATTATATACAGGAGATGCCCAGGTTATACCAGCTGTACATATATAATTATATACAGGAGATGCCCAGGTTATACCGGCTGTACATATATAGTTATATACAGGAGATGCCCAGGTTATACCAGCTGTACATATATAATTATATACAGGAGATGCCCAGGTTATACCAGCTGTATATACAGTATATAATTATATACAGGAGATGCCCAGGTTATACCAGCTGTATATACAGTATATAATTATATACAGGAGATGCCCAGGTTATACCAGCTGTACATATATAATTATATACAGGAGATGCCAGATTATACCAGCTGTACATACAGTATATAATTATATACAGGAGATGCCCAGGTTATACCAGCTGTACATATATAATTATATACAGGAGATGCCCAGGTTATACCAGCTGTACATATATAATTATATACAGGAGATGCCCAGGTTATACCAGCTGTACATATATAATTATATACAGGAGATGCCCAGGTTATACCGGCTGTACATATATAATTATATACAGGAGATGCCCAGGTTATACCGGCTGTACATATATAATTGTATACAGGAAATGCCCAGGTTATACCAGCTGTACATATATAATTATATACAGGAGATGCCCAGGTTATACCAGCTGTATATACAGTATATAATTATATACAGGAGATGCCCAGGTTATACCAGCTGTACATATATAATTATATGCAGGAGATGCCCAGGTTATACCAGCTGTACATATATAATTATATACAGGAGATGCCCAGGTTATACCAGCTGTACATACAGTATATAATTATATACAGGAGATGCCCAGGTTATACCAGCTGTACATATATAATTATATACAGGAGATGCCCAGGTTATATCAGCTGTACATATATAATAATATACAGGAGATGCCCAGGTTATACCGACTGTACATATAGAATTATAATAGAGGATGTGCAGGTTATACCGGCTGTGCATATATAATTATATACAGGAGATGCCCAGGTTATACCAGCTGTACATATATAATTATATACAGAAGATGCCCAGGTTATACCAGCTGTACATATATAATTATATACAGAGGATTCCCAGGTTATACCGGCTGTACATATATAATTATATACAGGAGATGCCCAGGTTATACCGGCTGTACATGTATAATTATAATAGAGGATGCCCTGGCTATACCAGCTGTACATATATAATTATATACAGGACATGCCCAGGTTATACCAGCTGTACATATATAATTATATACAGGAGATGCCCAGGTTATACCAGCTGTACATATATAGTTATATACAGGAGATGCCCAGGTTATACCAGCTGTACATATATAATTACATACAGGAGATGCCCAGGTTATACCAGCTGTACATATATAATTATATACAGAGGATGCCCAGGTTATACCGGCTGTACATATATAATTATAATAGAGGATGCCCAGGTTATACCAGCTGTACATATATAATTATATACAGGAGATGCCCAGGTTATACCGGCTGTACATATATAATTATATACAGGAGATGCCCAGGTTATACCGGCTGTACATATATAATTATATACAGGAGATGCCCAGGTTATACCAGCTGTACATATATAATTATATACAGGAGATGCCCAGGTTATACCAGCTGTACATATATAATTATATACAGGAGATGCCCAGGTTATACCAGCTGTACATATATAATTATATACAGGAGATGCCCAGGTTATACCGGCTGTACATATATAATTATATACAGGAGATGCCCAGGTTATACCGGCTGTACATATATAATTATATACAGGAGATGCCCAAGTTATACCGGCTGTACATATATAATTATATACAGGAGATGCCCGGGTTATACCAGCTGTACATATATAATTATATACAGGAGATGCCCAGTTTATACCAGCTGTACATATATAATTATATACAGGAGATGCCCAGGTTATACCAGCTGTACATATATAATTATATACAGGAGATGCCCAGGGTATACCAGCTGTACATATATAATTATATACAGGAGATGCCCAGGTTATACCGGCTGTACATATATAGTTATATACAGGAGATGCCCAGGTTATACCAGCTGTACATATATAATTATATACAGGAGATGCCCAGGTTATACCAGCTGTATATACAGTATATAATTATATACAGGAGATGCCCAGGTTATACCAGCTGTACATATATAATTATATACAGGAGATGCCCAGGTTATACCAGCTGTACATATATAATTATATACAGGAGATGCCAGATTATACCAGCTGTACATACAGTATATAATTATATACAGGAGATGCCCAGGTTATACCAGCTGTACATATATAATTATATACAGGAGATGCCCAGGTTATACCAGCTGTACATATATAATTATATACAGGAGATGGCCAGGTTATACCAGCTGTACATATATAATTATATACAGGAGATGCCCAGGTTATACCGGCTGTACATATATAATTATATACAGGAGATGCCCAGGTTATACCGGCTGTACATATATAATTATATACAGGAGATGCCCAGGTTATACCAGCTGTACATATATAATTATATACAGGAGATGCCCAGGTTATTCCAGCTGTATATACAGTATATAATTATATACAGGAGATGCCCAGGTTATACCAGCTGTACATATATAATTATATGCAGGAGATGCCCAGGTTATACCAGCTGTACATATATAATTATGTACAGGAGATGCCCAGGTTATACCAGCTGTACATACAGTATATAATTATATACAGGAGATGCCCAGGTTATACCAGCTGTACATATATAATTATATACAGGAGATGCCCAGGTTATACCAGCTGTACATATATAATTATATACAGGAGATGCCCAGGTTATACCAGCTGTACATATATAATTATATACAGGAGATGCCCAGGTCATACCAGCTGTACATATATAATTATATACAGGAGATGCCCAGGTTATACCGGCTGTACATATATAATTATATACAGGAGATGCCCGGGTTATACCAGCTGTACATATATAATTATATACAGGAGATGCCCAGGTTATACCGGCTGTAGATATATAATTATATACAGGAGATTCCCAGGCTATACCGGCTGTACATATATAATTATATACAGGAGATGCCCGGGTTATACCGGCTGTACATATATAATTATATACAGGAGATGCCCGGGTTATACCGGCTGTACATATATAATTATATACAGGAGATGCCCGGGTTATACCAGCTGTACATATATAATTATATACAGGAGATGCCTAGGTTATACCAGCTGTACATATATAATTATATACAGGACATACCCAGGTTACACCAGCTGTACATATATAATTATATACAGGAGATGCCCAGGTTATACCAGCTGTACATATATAATTATATACAGGAGATGCCCAGGTTATACCAGCTGTACATATATAATTATATACAGGAGATGCCCAGGTTATACCAGCTGTACATGTATAATTATATACAGGAGATGCCCCGGTTATACCAGCTGTATATATATAATTATATACAGGAGATAACCAGGTTATACCAGCTGTACATATATAATTATATACAGGAGATGCCCGGGTTATACCAGCTGTACATATATAATTATATAAAGGAGATGCCCGGGTTATACCAGCTGTACATATATAATTATATACAGGAGATGCCCGGGTTATACCAGCTGTACATATATAATTATATACAGGAGATGCCCGGGTTATACCAGCTGTACATATATAATTATATACAGGAGATGCCCGGGTTATACCAGCTGTACATATATAATTATATACAGGAGATGCCCGGGTTATACCAGCTGTACATATATAATTATATACAGGAGATGCCCAGGTTATACCAGCTGTACATATATAATTATATACAGGAGATGCCCGGGTTAAACCAGCTGTACATATATAATTATATACAGGAGATGCCCGGGTTATACCAGCTGTACATATATAATTATATACAGGAGATGCCCGGGTTATACCAGCTGTACATATATAATTATATACAGGAGATGCCCGGGTTATACCAGCTGTACATATATAATTATATACAGGAGATGCCCGCGTTATACCAGCTGTACATATATAATTATATACAGGAGATGCCCAGGTTATACCAGCTGTACATATATAATTATATACAGGAGATGTCCAGGTTATACCAGCTATACATATATAATTATATACAGGAGATGCCCAGGTTATACCAGCTGTACATACATAATTATATACAGGAGATGCTCAGGTCATACCAGCTGTACATACATAACTATATACAGGAGATGCCCAGGTTATACCAGCTGTACATATATAATTATATACAGGAGATGCCCAGGTTATACCAGCTGTACATATATAATTATATACAGGAGATGCCCAGGTTATACCAGCTGTACCTATATAATTATATACAGGAGATGCCCAGGTTATACCAGCTGTACATATATAATTATATACAAGAGATGCCCAGGTTATACCAGCTGTACATATATAATTATATACAGGAGATGCCCGGGTTATACCAGCTGTACATATATAATTATATACAGGAGATGCCCGGGTTATACCAGCTGTACATATATAATTATATACAGGAGATGCCCGGGTTATACCAGCTGTACATATAGAATTATATACAGGAGATGCCCGGGTTATACCAGTTGTACATATAGAATTATATACAGGAGATGCCCGGGTTAAACCAGCTGTACATATAGAATTATATACAGGAGATGCCCGGGTTATACCAGCTGTACATATATAATTATATACAGGAGATGCCCAGGTTATACCAGCTGTACATTTATAATTATATACAGGAGATACCCAGGTTATACCAGCTGTACATATATAATTATATACAGGAGATGCCCAGGTTATACCAGCTGTACATATAAAATTATATACAGGAGATACCCAGGTTATACCAGCTGTACATATATATATATACAGGAGATGCCCAGGTTATACCAGCTGTACATATATAATTATATACAGGAGATGCCCAGGTTATACCAGCTGTACATATATATATATATACAGGAGATGCCCAGGTTATACCAGCTGTACATATAGATATACAGGAGATGCCCAGGTTATACCAGCTGTACATATATAATTATATACAGGAGATACCCAGGTTATACCAGCTGTACATATATAATTATATACAGGAGATGCCCGGGTTATACCAGCTGTACATATATAACTATATACAGGAGATGCCCGGGTTATACCAGCTGTATATATATAATTATATACAGGAGATGCCCAGGTTATACCAGCTGTACATATATAATTATATACAGGAGATGCCCAGGTTATACCAGCTGTACATATATATATATACAGGAGATGCCCAGGTTATACCAGCTGTACATATAGATATACAGGAGATGCCCAGGTTATACCAGCTGTACATATATAATTATATACAGGAGATACCCAGGTTATACCAGCTGTACATATATAATTATATACAGGAGATGCCCGGGTTATACCAGCTGTACATATATAACTATATACAGGAGATGCCCGGGTTATACCAGCTGTATATATATAATTATATACAGGAGATGCCCAGGTTATACCAGCTGTACATATATAATTATATACAGGAGATGCCCAGGTTATACCAGCTGTACATATATAACTATATACAGGAGATGCCCAGGTTATACCAGCTGTACATATATAATTATATACAGGAGATGCCCAGGTTATACCAGCTGTACATATATAATTATATACAGGAGATGCCCAGGTTATACCAGCTGTACATATATAATTATATACAAGAGATGCCCAGGTCATACCAGCTGTACATATATAATTATATACAGGAGATGCCCGGGTTATACCAGCTGTACATATATAATTATATACAGGAGATGCCCGGGTTATACCAGCTGTACATATATAATTATATACAGGAGATGCCCGGGTTATACCAGCTGTACATATATAATTATATACAGGAGATGCCCGGGTTATACCAGCTGTACATATAGAATTATATACAGGAGATGCCCGGGTTATACCAGCTGTACATATATAATTATATACAGGAGATGCCCGGGTTATACCAGCTGTACATATATAATTATATACAGGAGATGCCCAGGTTATACCAGCTGTACATATATAATTATATACAGGAGATACCCAGGTTATACCAGCTGTACTTATATATATACAGGAGATGCCCAGGTTATACCAGCTGTACATATATAATTATATACAGGAGATACCCAGGTTATACCAACTGTACATATATATATACAGGAGATGCCCAGGTTATACCAGCTGTACATATATAATTATATACAGGAGATGCCCGGGTTCTACCAGCTGTACATATAGAATTATATACAGGAGATGCCCGGGTTATACCAGCTGTACATATATAATTATATACAGGAGATGCCCGGGTTATACCAGCTGTACATATATAGTTATATACAGGAGATGCCCGGGTTATACCAGCTGTACATATATAATTATATACAGGAGATACCCAGGTTATACCAGCTGTACATATATATATATAGGAGATGCCCAGGTTATACCAGCTGTACATATATAATTATATACAGGAGATGCCCAGGTTATACCGGCTGTACATATATATATATATATACAGGAGATGCCCAGGTTATACCAGCTGTACATATATATATACAGGAGATGCCCAGGTTATACCAGCTGTACATATGTAATTATATACAGGAGATACCCAGGTTATACCAGCTGTACATATATAATTATATACAGGAGATGCCTGGGTTATACCAGCTGTACATATATAACTATATACAGGAGATGCCCGGGTTATACCAGCTGTATATATATAATTATATACAGGAGATGCCCAGGTTATACCAGCTGTACATATATAATTATATACAGGAGATGCCCAGGTTATACCAGCTGTACATATATAACTATATACAGGAGATGCCCAGGTTATACCAGCTGTACATATATAATTATATACAGGAGATGCCCAGGTTATACCAGCTGTACATATATAATTATATACAGGAGATGCCCAGGTTATACCAGCTGTACATATATAATTATATACAAGAGATGCCCAGGTCATACCAGCTGTACATATATAATTATATACAGGAGATGCCCGGGTTATACCAGCTGTACATATATAATTATATACAGGAGATGCCCGGGTTATACCAGCTGTACATATATAATTATATACAGGAGATGCCCGGGTTATACCAGCTGTACATATATAATTATATACAGGAGATGCCCGGGTTATACCAGCTGTACATATAGAATTATATACAGGAGATGCCCGGGTTATACCAGCTGTACATATATAATTATATACAGGAGATGCCCGGGTTATACCAGCTGTACATATATAATTATATACAGGAGATGCCCAGGTTATACCAGCTGTACATATATAATTATATACAGGAGATACCCAGGTTATACCAGCTGTACTTATATATATACAGGAGATGCCCAGGTTATACCAGCTGTACATATATAATTATATACAGGAGATACCCAGGTTATACCAACTGTACATATATATATACAGGAGATGCCCAGGTTATACCAGCTGTACATATATAATTATATACAGGAGATGCCCGGGTTCTACCAGCTGTACATATAGAATTATATACAGGAGATGCCCGGGTTATACCAGCTGTACATATATAATTATATACAGGAGATGCCCGGGTTATACCAGCTGTACATATATAGTTATATACAGGAGATGCCCGGGTTATACCAGCTGTACATATATAATTATATACAGGAGATACCCAGGTTATACCAGCTGTACATATATATATATAGGAGATGCCCAGGTTATACCAGCTGTACATATATAATTATATACAGGAGATGCCCAGGTTATACCAGCTGTACATATATATATATACAGGAGATGCCCAGGTTATACCAGCTGTACATATAGATATACAGGAGATGCCCAGGTTATACCAGCTGTACATATATAATTATATACAGGAGATACCCAGGTTATACCAGCTGTACATATATAATTATATACAGGAGATGCCCGGGTTATACCAGCTGTACATATATAACTATATACAGGAGATGCCCGGGTTATACCAGCTGTATATATATAATTATATACAGGAGATGCCCAGGTTATACCAGCTGTACATATATAATTATATACAGGAGATGCCCAGGTTATACCAGCTGTACATATATAACTATATACAGGAGATGCCCAGGTTATACCAGCTGTACATATATAATTATATACAGGAGATGCCCAGGTTATACCAGCTGTACATATATAATTATATACAGGAGATGCCCAGGTTATACCAGCTGTACATATATAATTATATACAAGAGATGCCCAGGTCATACCAGCTGTACATATATAATTATATACAGGAGATGCCCGGGTTATACCAGCTGTACATATATAATTATATACAGGAGATGCCCGGGTTATACCAGCTGTACATATATAATTATATACAGGAGATGCCCGGGTTATACCAGCTGTACATATATAATTATATACAGGAGATGCCCGGGTTATACCAGCTGTACATATAGAATTATATACAGGAGATGCCCGGGTTATACCAGCTGTACATATATAATTATATACAGGAGATGCCCGGGTTATACCAGCTGTACATATATAATTATATACAGGAGATGCCCAGGTTATACCAGCTGTACATATATAATTATATACAGGAGATACCCAGGTTATACCAGCTGTACTTATATATATACAGGAGATGCCCAGGTTATACCAGCTGTACATATATAATTATATACAGGAGATACCCAGGTTATACCAACTGTACATATATATATACAGGAGATGCCCAGGTTATACCAGCTGTACATATATAATTATATACAGGAGATGCCCGGGTTCTACCAGCTGTACATATAGAATTATATACAGGAGATGCCCGGGTTATACCAGCTGTACATATATAATTATATACAGGAGATGCCCGGGTTATACCAGCTGTACATATATAGTTATATACAGGAGATGCCCGGGTTATACCAGCTGTACATATATAATTATATACAGGAGATACCCAGGTTATACCAGCTGTACATATATATATATAGGAGATGCCCAGGTTATACCAGCTGTACATATATAATTATATACAGGAGATGCCCAGGTTATACCGGCTGTACATATATATATATATACAGGAGATGCCCAGGTTATACCAGCTGTACATATATATATACAGGAGATGCCCAGGTTATACCAGCTGTACATATATAATTATATACAGGAGATACCCAGGTTATACCAGCTGTACATATATAATTATATACAGGAGATGCCTGGGTTATACCAGCTGTACATATATAACTATATACAGGAGATGCCCGGGTTATACCAGCTGTATATATATAATTATATACAGGAGATGCCCAGGTTATACCAGCTGTAGATATATAATTATATACAGGAGATGCCCAGGTTATACCAGCTGTACATATATAACTATATACAGGAGATGCCCAGGTTATACCAGCTGTACATATATAATTATATACAGGAGATGCCCAGGTTATACCAGCTGTACATATATAATTATATACAGGAGATGCCCAGGTTATACCAGCTGTACATATATAATTATATACAAGAGATGCCCAGGTCATACCAGCTGTACATATATAATTATATACAGGAGATGCCCGGGTTATACCAGCTGTACATATATAATTATATACAGGAGATGCCCGGGTTATACCAGCTGTACATATATAATTATATACAGGAGATGCCCGGGTTATACCAGCTGTACATATATAATTATATACAGGAGATGCCCGGGTTATACCAGCTGTACATATAGAATTATATACAGGAGATGCCCGGGTTATACCAGCTGTACATATATAATTATATACAGGAGATGCCCGGGTTATACCAGCTGTACATATATAATTATATACAGGAGATGCCCAGGTTATACCAGCTGTACATATATAATTATATACAGGAGATACCCAGGTTATACCAGCTGTACTTATATATATACAGGAGATGCCCAGGTTATACCAGCTGTACATATGTAATTATATACAGGAGATACCCAGGTTATACCAACTGTACATATATATATACAGGAGATGCCCAGGTTATACCAGCTGTACATATATAATTATATACAGGAGATGCCCGGGTTCTACCAGCTGTACATATAGAATTATATACAGGAGATGCCCGGGTTATACCAGCTGTACATATATAATTATATACAGGAGATGCCCGGGTTATACCAGCTGTACATATATAGTTATATACAGGAGATGCCCGGGTTATACCAGCTGTACATATATAATTATATACAGGAGATACCCAGGTTATACCAGCTGTACATATATATATATAGGAGATGCCCAGGTTATACCAGCTGTACATATATAATTATATACAGGAGATGCCCAGGTTATACCGGCTGTACATATATATATATATACAGGAGATGCCCAGGTTATACCAGCTGTACATATATATATACAGGAGATGCCCAGGTTATACCAGCTGTACATATATAATTATATACAGGAGATACCCAGGTTATACCAGCTGTACATATATAATTATATACAGGAGATGCCTGGGTTATACCAGCTGTACATATATAACTATATACAGGAGATGCCCGGGTTATACCAGCTGTATATATATAATTATATACAGGAGATGCCCAGGTTATACCAGCTGTACATATATAATTATATACAGGAGATACCCAGGTTATACCAGCTGTACATATATAATTATATACAGGAGATACCCAGGTTATACCAGCTGTACATATATATATACAGGAGATGCCCAGGTTATACCAGCTGTACATATATAATTATATACAGGAGATGCCCGGGTTATACCAGCTGTACATATAGAATTATATACAGGAGATGCCCGGGTTATACCAGCTGTACATATAGAATTATATACAGGAGATGCCCGGGTTATACCAGCTGTACATATAGAATTATATACAGGAGATGCCCAGGTTATACCAGCTGTACATATATAATTATATACAGGAGATACCCAGGTTATACCAGCTGTACATATATATATACAGGAGATGCCCAGGTAATACCAGCTGTACATATATAATTATATACAGGAGATACCCAGGTTATACCAGCTGTACATATATATATATATATATACAGGAGATGCCCAGGTTATACCAGCTGTACATATATATATACAGGAGATGCCCAGGTTATACCAGCTGTACATATATAATTATATACAGGAGATACCCAGGTTATACCAGCTGTACATATATATATATACAGGAGATGCCCAGGTTATACCAGCTGTACATATATAATTATATACAGGAGATACCCAGGTTATACCAGCTGTACATATATAATTATATACAGGAGATGCCCGGGTTATACCAGCTGTACATATATAACTATATACAGGAGATGCCCGGGTTATACCAGCTGTACATATATAATTATATACAGGAGATACCCAGGTTATACCAGCTGTACATATATAATTATATACAGGAGATGCCCAGGTTATACCAGCTGTACATATATAATTATATACAGGAGATGCCCGGGTTATACCAGCTGTACATATATAATTATATACAGGAGATACCCAGGTTATACCAGCTGTACATCTATAATTATATACAGGAGATACCCAGGTTATACCAGCTGTACATATATAATTATATACAGGAGATGCCCGGGTTATACCAGCTGTACATATATAATTATATACAGGAGATGCCCGGGTTATACCAGCTGTACATATATATATATACAGGAGATGCCCAGGTTATACCAGCTGTACATATATAATTATATACAGGAGATACCCAGGTTATACCAGCTGTACATATATATATTTATACAGGAGATGCCCAGGTTATACCAGCTGTACATATATATATACAGGAGATGCCCAGGTTATACCAGCTGTACATATATAATTATATACAGGAGATACCCAGGTTATACCAGCTGTACATATATAATTATATACAGGAGATGCCCGGGTTATACCAGCTGTACATATATAACTATATACAGGAGATGCCCGGGTTATACCAGCTGTACATATATAATTATATACAGGAGATGCCCAGGTTATACCAGCTGTACATATATAGTTATATACAGGAGATGCCCGGGTTATACCAGCTGTACATATATAATTATATACAGGAGATACCCAGGTTATACCAGCTGTACATATATATATATAGGAGATGCCCAGGTTATACCAGCTGTACATATATAATTATATACAGGAGATGCCCAGGTTATACCGGCTGTACATATATATATATATACAGGAGATGCCCAGGTTATACCAGCTGTACATATATATATACAGGAGATGCCCAGGTTATACCAGCTGTACATATATAATTATATACAGGAGATACCCAGGTTATACCAGCTGTACATATATAATTATATACAGGAGATGCCTGGGTTATACCAGCTGTACATATATAACTATATACAGGAGATGCCCGGGTTATACCAGCTGTATATATATAATTATATACAGGAGATGCCCAGGTTATACCAGCTGTACATATATAATTATATACAGGAGATACCCAGGTTATACCAGCTGTACATATATAATTATATACAGGAGATACCCAGGTTATACCAGCTGTACATATATATATACAGGAGATGCCCAGGTTATACCAGCTGTACATATATAATTATATACAGGAGATGCCCGGGTTATACCAGCTGTACATATAGAATTATATACAGGAGATGCCCGGGTTATACCAGCTGTACATATAGAATTATATACAGGAGATGCCCGGGTTATACCAGCTGTACATATAGAATTATATACAGGAGATGCCCAGGTTATACCAGCTGTACATATATAATTATATACAGGAGATACCCAGGTTATACCAGCTGTACATATATATATACAGGAGATGCCCAGGTAATACCAGCTGTACATATATAATTATATACAGGAGATACCCAGGTTATACCAGCTGTACATATATATATATATATATACAGGAGATGCCCAGGTTATACCAGCTGTACATATATATATACAGGAGATGCCCAGGTTATACCAGCTGTACATATATAATTATATACAGGAGATACCCAGGTTATACCAGCTGTACATATATATATATACAGGAGATGCCCAGGTTATACCAGCTGTACATATATAATTATATACAGGAGATACCCAGGTTATACCAGCTGTACATATATAATTATATACAGGAGATGCCCGGGTTATACCAGCTGTACATATATAACTATATACAGGAGATGCCCGGGTTATACCAGCTGTACATATATAATTATATACAGGAGATACCCAGGTTATACCAGCTGTACATATATAATTATATACAGGAGATGCCCAGGTTATACCAGCTGTACATATATAATTATATACAGGAGATGCCCGGGTTATACCAGCTGTACATATATAATTATATACAGGAGATACCCAGGTTATACCAGCTGTACATCTATAATTATATACAGGAGATACCCAGGTTATACCAGCTGTACATATATAATTATATACAGGAGATGCCCGGGTTATACCAGCTGTACATATATAATTATATACAGGAGATGCCCGGGTTATACCAGCTGTACATATATATATATACAGGAGATGCCCAGGTTATACCAGCTGTACATATATAATTATATACAGGAGATACCCAGGTTATACCAGCTGTACATATATATATTTATACAGGAGATGCCCAGGTTATACCAGCTGTACATATATATATACAGGAGATGCCCAGGTTATACCAGCTGTACATATATAATTATATACAGGAGATACCCAGGTTATACCAGCTGTACATATATAATTATATACAGGAGATGCCCGGGTTATACCAGCTGTACATATATAACTATATACAGGAGATGCCCGGGTTATACCAGCTGTACATATATAATTATATACAGGAGATGCCCAGGTTATACCAGCTGTACATATATATATATACAGGAGATGCCCAGGTTATACCAGCTGTACATATATAATTATATACAGGAGATACCCAGGTTATACCAGCTGTACATATATAATTATATACAGGAGATGCCCGGGTTATACCAGCTGTACATATATAACTATATACAGGAGATGCCCGGGTTATACCAGCTGTACATATATAATTATATACAGGAGATACCCAGGTTATACCAGCTGTACATATATAATTATATACAGGAGATGCCCAGGTTATACCAGCTGTACATATATAATTATATACAGGAGATACCCAGGTTATACCAGCTGTACATATATAATTATATACAGGAGATGCCCGGGTTATACCAGCTGTACATATATAATTATATACAGGAGATGCCCGGGTTATACCAGCTGTACATATATAACTATATACAGGAGATGCCCGGGTTATACCAGCTGTACATATATAATTATATACAGGAGATACACAGGTTATACCAGCTGTACATATATAATTATATACAGGAGATGCCCAGGTTATACCAGTTGTACATATATAATTATATACAGGAGATACCCAGGTTATACCAGCTGTACATATATAATTATATACAGGAGATGCCCGGGTTATACCAGCTGTACATATATAATTATATACAGGAGATGCCCGGGTTATACCAGCTGTACATATATAACTATATAAAGGAGATGCCCGGATTATACCAGCTGTACATATATAATTATATACAGGAGATACCCAGGTTATACCAGCTGTACATATATAATTATATACAGGAGATGCCCGGGTTATATCAGCTGTACATATATAATTATATACAGGAGATGCCCAGGTTATACCAGCTGTACATATATAACTATATACAGGAGATGCCCGGGTTATACCAGCTATACATATATAATTATATACAGGAGATGCCCGGGTTATACCAGCTGTACATATATAATTATATACAGGAGATGCCCAGGTTATACCGGCTGTACATATATAATTATATACAGGAGATGCCCAGGTTATACCAGCTGTACATATATAATTATATACAGGAAATGCCCAGGTTATACCGGCTGTACATATATAATTATATACAGGAGATGACCAGGTTATACCAGCTGTACATATATAATTATATACAGGAGATACACAGGTTATACCAGCTGTACATATATAATTATATACAGGAGATGCCCAGGTTATACCAGCTGTACATATATAATTATATACAGGAGATGCCCGGGTTATACCAGCTGTACATATAGAATTATATACAGGAGATGCCCGGGTTATACCAGCTGTACATATAGAATTATATACAGGAGATGCCCGGGTTATACCAGCTGTACATATAGAATTATATACAGGAGATGCCTAGGTTATACCAGCTGTACATATATAATTATATACAGGAGATACCCAGGTTATACCAGCTGTACATATATATATACAGGAGATGCCCAGGTTATACCAGCTGTACATATATAATTATATACAGGAGATACCCAGGTTATACCAGCTGTACATATATATATATATATATATACAGGAGATGCCCAGGTTATACCAGCTGTACATATATATATACAGGAGATGCCCAGGTTATACCAGCTGTACATATATAATTATATACAGGAGATACCCAGGTTATACCAGCTGTACATATATAATTATATACAGGAGATGCCCGGGTTATACCAGCTGTACATATATAACTATATACAGGAGATGCCCGGGTTATACCAGCTGTACATATATAATTATATACAGGAGATGCCCAGGTTATAGCAGCTGTACATATATATATATACAGGAGATGCCCAGGTTATACCAGCTGTACATATATAATTATATACAGGAGATACCCAGGTTATACCAGCTGTACATATATAATTATATACAGGAGATGCCCGGGTTATACCAGCTGTACATATATAACTATATACAGGAGATGCTCGGGTTATACCAGCTGTACATATATAATTATATACAGGAGATACCCAGGTTATACCAGCTGTACATATATAATTATATACAGGAGATGCCCAGGTTATACCAGCTGTACATATATAATTATATACAGGAGATGCTCGGGTTATACCAGCTGTACATATATAATTATATACAGGAGATACCCAGGTTATACCAGCTGTACATATATAATTATATACAGGAGATACCCAGGTTATACCAGCTGTACATATATAATGATATACAGGAGATACCCATGTTATACCAGCTGTACATATATAATTATATACAGGAGGTACCTAGGTTATACCAGCTGTACATATATAATTATATGCAGGAGATGCCCAGGTTATACCAGCTGTACATATATAATTATATACAGGAGATACCCAGGTTATACCAGCTGTACATATATAATTATATACAGGAGATGCTCAGGTTATACCAGCTGTACATATATAATTATATACAGGAGATGCCCAGGTTATACCAGCTGTACATATATAATTATATACAGGAGATGCCCAGGTTATACCAGCTGTACATATATAATTATACACAGGAGATGCCAGGTTATACCAGCTGTACTTATATATATACAGGAGATCATGGTGCGGAGTCATAAACACCCCAGGACTTCGATCTCGTCTCTGAGCTGATGTGTCAGTGAGAGGTCGGTGATTTGCTGGGATGAGGTTAGGCATTAGATGTGAGTGCAGCTCTGGAGCTGTTGATTAATACTTAATACGTCTAATGCTAGTGTACATAAGGAATGATGGGTAAAGCAGTCCAGGGGTCCATAACAGAGTGAATGTCCCACAATGGGGGTCCTGACCATCAGACCTGTACCCGTCTGTCCTTTTGGGACGCCCCTTCTCCTTATAGCTGAGGATATAGAAGAATCCAGTCGGTTACAGACACATTTGATGGATTTTTGGTTTCATCTCTTCTAGACTCGACTGAAGACCAATCATCAGGATGAATGATAGGGGTTGTCAGCGATTCATCATCACAAATTAATGGACGTGACCCCCTGAAGCCCCACAATCAGACTGCGCAATCAACTTCTCGCAGCCATAAAACAATACGCGGGGCCAATGAGCCCGATGTTAATGGCAATTAGCACAGAATGACGGAAAGTGTCTTATTATTTAATGACGATCCCTTTAATTATCTGTGACATTTTCAATTGACTGCTAAAGGTTTAATGAGTGGATGTCGCTGGCTTTATAAATGCATCTATGTCTCTTGGAATGAGGCCTTAAAATAATCAGACACGGGAGGATCTATTGGTCACAGTGGTCACTGGAGGCAATAAACTTGTACATTGGGACGTCAGCAAGAGCAGAAAGTGCTTCTAAAGAGTCCGGGCGACCCAACATCTACAGACGACACATAGGCAGCTCATTGATTTCACTAAGGACTGTGTAATACTTCACTTCTCCTGTGGTGGCGCTGCAGAGAAATTGAAAACTTGCCGCCTGGCTCCCCACACATTACAGCTACTAGCTGAAAAGCAAAAAAATCCTGATCTACTGTTTTCAAAAATGTTAATGAGCCAAAGTCCAATAATTGCAGTATCCGGACCCCTGACATTCATTCCTATTGTTACATGGGAAATGGGGCAATTGTAAAGTATCAGCGTCAACGATAACAACAAGATGTAAAATTGATGGACCTAGGTCTTTTTTCAACCTATGTATAATGTAACAACTCAGGTTTATCATCATCATCAAACTATGAAATATTGTTACTTTTTTTTTTCTTTTCGAAAAGCTTTCTAGGGTCACAATACCCGCACGGTCTTATTTTCTTTGCTCCCTTCTGACCCCACTAGCTGCCTTCACTTGCTGACTCCTTACTCATTTGCTTCCTCTTGCTTTTTGCTGTTTATACCCTTTCTTGCTGCCTTGCTTTAATATCTTCCTCCATTTTGCCATCTCTAGCAGTATCTCTTCGTTTCACTCTTGCTGTCTCCTCTGTCTGCAGTTTGCCTCCTCTTGCTGTCTCCACCATATACTTAAGCTAGTAGTCTCCTGTGCCTGCATCCAGCTTTCCTCCTCTTTCAGCCTCCACTATTACTTGCAGCTTTTGCCTCCTCTTGCAGCCTTCACTATACACTTGCATTGTATGTCTCCTCTTGCAGCCTCCACTATACACTTGCACTGTTTTTCTCCTCTTGCTGCCTCCTCTATATACTTACACTATTTTCCTCCTCTGGCAGCCTCCACTATACACTTGCATTGTATGTCTCCTCTTGTAGCCTCCACTATACACTTGCACTGTTTGTCTCCTCTTGCAGCTTCCACTATACACTTGCACTGTTTGTCTCCTCCTGCTGCCTCCACTATATACTTGCACTGCTTTCCTCCTCTGGCAGCCTCCACTATACACTTGCATTGTTTGTCTCCTCTTGCAGCCTCCACTATACACTTGCATTGTATGTCTCCTCTTGCAGCCTCCACTATACAATTGCATTGTATGTCTCCTCTTGCAGCCTCCACTATACACTTGCACTGTTTGTCTCCTCTTGCTGCCTCCTCTATACACTTGCACTGTTTGTCTCCTCTTGCAGCCTCCACTATTCACTTGCACTGTTTGTCTCCTCTTGCAGCCTCCACTATACACTTGCACTGTTTGCCTTCCCTTGCAGTCTCCACTATTACTTGCACTGTTTTCCTGCTCTGGCAGCCTCCACTATACACTTGCACTGTTTGCCTCCTCTTGCAGTCTCCACTATTACTTGCACTGTTTGCCTCCTCTTGCTGCACCTCCCTCTTTTGTTGCCTCCACTAGCTTTCTGAGCTTTCAGCTTCCTTTTAGCATCCCTATTTGCTGCCTCCACTATCTGCATGCACTTTTTGCCTCCTCTTGCTTCCTTGCATTCAGAGCTGTCATTCCCTTCAGAGCTGTCATTCCCTTCTGTCCCCGTCACCTTTGTACATTCAGAAATGAAACTTGTGGCTCCGTCTCCAGCTCTTTATTCTGGAATTGTGCACAATTAATTCAATTTCAGAAAGTCGACGACTAAGGGTGAAATGTCAGACGGAATCTTTCTGCTGTTATTGGCCCCTGATATTACTTCAGAGGCATAGAGCCATGTTCTTCCGCCAACCCCAGGGAACCAGCGCCGTCTACTTAAAGGGAACAGAATATCTTTTTTTTTTCCTGGGGGAGGGATTTTTTTCTTCTACATGTTTGTAGGCTATGGATTCACTGACTCCAGTGATTTTGCATTGTATTGTACCTAGGGCAAAGAAGCTACACAGTCATGACAGATTATATAACTGCAAGACTGCAAAGCATAAGAAACTCTAGATTCTCGTCCGTCCATCAGTCAGTCTCTCCCAAGGCTGATAACAGAGAAAACAGATTGTTTACACCCTTTCTACAGTCAGCCTCTTTCTGGCCTGCAATGGCTGATAACCGAGAACAATAGATTTCCCCCTTTCTATAGTCAGCCTTTTTCTCGTATGAAATGGCAGATAACAGAAAACAATAACCTGCATTCAACCTTTCTTACAGTCTTTTCCTTGCCTGAAATGACCGATTACAGGGCAGAATTCTGTATGTGTAACTGGAAATGTAGAAAAATCATTAAATATTTGCAAATCTTATGTGAGAGTTTCCATCGTGGAGCCATTGTGCGTCCCCTCTGCTGTCACTCAATAATCTGACTCCTGGTGGGCATCAATTTGCAGTTCATTATTACTTTCTGGTTCCTCTGAACTTCCAGTTGTGAATTCATTTTCTTCCATCAGGACCTAGAAACGATGGTGTCATCTCCTGCACTGACAGTCGTTCCTCCCAGGGGTATTTCACGACTTCCGTAGCTACAGCAGCAATTGAATGGTGCAAATTGCCAACCGCCAGGTTTACAGTAATTAGTGGCATGGTCTAGAGTCCTGGGCATGGAGCGAGCATTATCCTGGAAATGCAATTTATTGATTCAGAATACAGACTGTGCTGAAAAGGGGATAGGGATATAATGACTGAGGCCCAGATACTACAGCCCACCTCATCACCCCCAGCCTTGCTCTCCTTGACCCCCTTTTCTTTGTAAAATTAGATTCAGGCCACATAGTTTACTGCTCAGGTGCTCAGCAGAGGCAGAGGAGCTGCAGGACAATTATGGAACTATTTACAAACATTGTATCTTTATTGTATCCTTCATTGTTCTTCGATGCTTTCTACATTGTAGCAGCTCACGGCTTGCCTGTTATCTCCATGACACGTCTTTTACCAGTAATTATGTGTAAAATCGCTAAAGTGAGAATACTGAATTAGAAAAACATTACAGCTTCCTGCTAAAACAGCGCCACCCCTGTCCACAGGTTGTGTGTGGCCTTGCAGCTCAGCCACATTCATCTCAATGGAGCTAAGCTGCAATACCTGGCACAGCCACAGACACATGTGGTGTCCCGCTGTCACTTACAATAAGCTCTGGAGGCAGACTCTCAGGAAGATCTATGTCCGGCCCATAGATCTTAACAGCTCATTTAATATATTGAAAAAAAAAAGTGGATTTCTCTGAAATAAGACATCGGATTGCAGATATCAAGGTGTCATCTTAGTCACCTTTCTATGTCCTCAATGCCCATATAGACGGCTTAGGAGGGTTTATCCTACTGACAGATTCCCTTTGGGAAAGAAATCGTGTTTTTCTACTACTGTAAGAGATAAAGTTCCTCATGTTTTTGCCTTTAGAGGGGTTTTGTTTCTCTGGATCATCTCTGTAGGATTGTAGGTTTAATATAATGGCCTTTTTGGCGTCTTTTTTTAACCTTCAGTAGATAGATGGCCACATGCCATGTGATAACTTTGCTCCACACACGAGTGAAAGACTTTAAAAGTTTACCAAGAAATGATGCACAATGGAAAATCTGCAAAATAAAAACTAAATTTGTCCTGTGCCTTATCTGCGGAGTTAGAATCCATAATCTGTAAAAGGACCCCAACCCTCCACACAGCCATTACACCAGGGGTATATTCTGACGTAACCTTTGGGCCCCTGCAGGCAACGGAGGGTCACAGTGTAATAAATCTACATTATTTATAGGCGAGTAAATACAGTGTCACTGTCAGGTTACAGGCATTAAAGTGTTAAAATTTTAGGATATGTATCTAAGTAATACAGAGTTATATTGTCTCTGTAGTATGGTTACATGGTCTCTGTCTCTGTAGTATGGTTACATGGTCCCTGTCCCTGTAGTATGGTTACATGGTCTCTGTAGTATGGTTACATGGTCTCTGTAGTATTGTTACATGGTCTCTGTAGTATGGTTATATTGTCTCTGTAGTATGGTTATATTGTCTCTGTAGTATGGTTACATGGTCCCTGACTCTGTAGTATGGTTATATGGTCCCTGTCTCTGTAGTATGGTTACATGGTCCCTGACTCTGTAGTATGGTTACATGGTCCCTGACTCTGTAGTATGGTTACATGGTCTCTGTAGTATGGTTACATGGTCTCTGTAGTATGGTTACATGGTCCCTGACTCTGTAGTATGGTTATATGGTCCCTGTCTCTGTAGTATGGTTACATGGTCCCTGACTCTGTAGTATGGTTACATGGTCCCTGACTCTGTAGTATGGTTACATGGTCTCTGTAGTATGGTTACATGGTCTCTGTAGTATGGTTACATGGTCTCTGTAGTATGGTTACGTGGTCTCTGTCTCGGTAGTATGGTTACATTGTCTTTGTAGTATGGTTACATTGTCTCGGTCTCTGTAGTATGGTTACATGGTCCCTGCCTCTGTAGTATCGTGACATTGTCTCTGTCTCTGTAGTATGGTTACATGGTCCCTGCCTCTGTAGTATGGTTACATTGTCTCTGTAGTATGGTTACATGGTCCCTGCCTCTGTAGTATGGTTACATTGTCTCTGTCTCTGTAGGATGGTTACATTGTCTCTGTCTCTGTAGTATGGTTACATGGTCCCTGCCTCTGTAGTATGGTGACATTGTCTCTGTCTCTGTAGTATGGTTACATTCTCTCTGTCTCTGTAGTATGGTTACATGGTCCCTGCCTCTGTAGTATGGTTACATTGTCTCTGTAGTATGGTTACATGGCCCCTGCCTCTGTAGTATGGTTACATGGTTTCTGTAGTATGGTTATATGGTCTCTGTAGTATGGTTACATGGTCTCTGTAGTGTGGTTACATTGTCTCTGTCTCGGTAGTATGGTTACATTGTCTCTGTAGTATGGTTACATGGCCCCTGCCTCTGTAGCATGGTTATATGGTCTCTTTAGTATGGTTACATGGTCTCTGTAGTGTGGTTACATGGTCTCTGTAGTATGGTTACATTGTCTCTGTCTCAGTAGTATGGTTACATTGTCTCTGACTCTGTAGTATGGTTACATTGTCTCTGTCTCTGTAGTATGGTTACATTGTCTCTGACTCTGTAGTATGGTTACATGGTCTCTGTAGTGTGGTTACATGGTCTCTGTAGTATGGTTACATGGTCTCTGTAGTGTGGTTACATGGTCTCTGTAGTGTGGTTACATGGTCTCTGTAGTATGGTTACATGGTCTCTGTAGTGTGGTTACATGGTCTCTGTAGTGTGGTTACATGGTCTCTGTAGTATGGTTACATGGTCTCTGTAGTATGGTTACATGGTCTCTGTGGTATGGTTATATGGTCTCTGTAGTGTGGTTACATGGTCTCTGTAGTATGGTTACATGGTCCCTGCCTCTGTAGTATGGTTACATTGTCTCTGTCTCTGTAGGATGGCTACATTGTCTCTGTCTCTGTAGTATGGTTACATGGTCCCTGTCTCTGTAGTATGGTTACATTGTCTCTATCTCGGTAATATGGTTACATTGTCTCTGTCTCTGTAGTATGGTTACATGGTCCCTGCCTCTGTAGTATGGTGACATTGTCTCTGTCTCTGTAGTATGGTTACATTCTCTCTGTCTCTGTAGTATGGTTACATGGTCCCTGCCTCTGTAGTATGGTTACATTGTCTCTGTAGTATGGTTACATGGCCCCTGCCTCTGTAGTATGGTTACATGGTTTCTGTAGTATGGTTATATGGTCTCTGTAGTATGGTTACATGGTCTCTGTAGTGTGGTTACATGGTCTCTGTAGTGTGGTTACATGGTCTCTGTCTCGGTAGTATGGTTACATTGTCTCTGTAGTATGGTTACATGGCCCCTGCCTCTGTAGTATGGTTATATGGTCTCTGTAGTATGGTTACATGGTCTCTGTAGTGTGGTTACATGGTCTCTGTAGTATGGTTACATTGTCTCTGTCTCAGTAGTATGGTTACATTGTCTCTGACTCTGTAGTATGGTTACATTGTCTCTGTCTCTGTAGTATGGTTACATTGTCTCTGACTCTGTAGTATGGTTACATGGTCTCTGTAGTGTGGTTACATGGTCTCTGTAGTGTGGTTACATGGTCTCTGTAGTATGGTTACATGGTCTCTGTAGTATGGTTACATGGTCTCTGTAGTATGGTTATATGGTCTCAGTAGTGTGGTTACATGGTCTCTGTAGTGTGGTTACATGGTCTCTGTAGTATGGTTACATGATCTCTGTAGTATGGTTACATGGTCTCTGTAGTATGGTTACATGGTCTCTGTAGTATGGTTATATGGTCTCTGTAGTATGGTTACATGGTCTCTGTAGTATGGTTATATGGTCTCTGACTCTGTGGAAGCTGTGGATTCTGGAAAGAGTTAAACTCACAAAAGCTGGAAGTGAATATGAGGGACGGCAGTGATTTATCAATAAGTGAGAGGCAGTAATGGATCAGCAGCTGGTGGGCGGGGAAAAATTAACAGTATTTTCTCTGGTCTTCAGACCACAGGGAAACCTCTTATTGTTTGAAACTCAGTGTGAAGTGATTAATGGAGTAAGGTTTACCAGCTGCAAGATAGTACAGAAGACGGGAACATGGGGTAGAATGGAGGGGGAGGAGAGGCAATGAATGGATCAGGGGCGGCTTCTGGCCACTGACGGCTTCTAAAGGTAGAAGAGAAGGGAGCGAAGACGTGAGAGGCAAGGATGGATAATGAAGATGAGACAGAGTATGATAAGGGGAGGGAGAGGAAGAGAGAGAAAGGGAGAATGGAGGGAGGAAGGGTGTAAGGAAGGCAGGAAGGAAGGAAAAAGAAAGGAGGAAGGCAGGTAGGAGAGGGAGAAAGTAATGAGAGGGAGAAAGTAATGAAGCTAGAGAACTTAAGAGGAAGAAAAAAATAAAGAAAGAAAAATAAAAAAAAAAGAAAGAAAAATAAAGAAAGAAAAGAATGAGAGAAAGAAAGAGGAAAAAAGGAATGGGGTAGGGAGGGAGGTAGAAAGGGGGGAAGAAGCAGGAAGGAATAGGTTAAAGAAACAAGTGAAGAAGAAAGTAAAGAAAGAAGGAAGGAAGAAGAAAGAATGAAGGAAAGAAGGGATAAAGGAATAAAAGAAGAAATGCAAGAAAGAAGGGTAGGGAAAGAGTGGGAGAAAAAATGAAAATAAACAAGGATAATGTGAAAGAATAAGAAAGATGTAAGCAGAGAAAGCATAGAAGAAGGGAAGATAAGGGATGTGGGGAAACAGAGATAAAGGAAGGTAAAGGCAGAAAACATACAACCGATGAGATAAGAGCAGAAAATTAGAAAAGGGGGGAAAAGAAGAAGACTGGAGAGAAGAATGACAGAAAGGCAGAGAATGAGACAAGAGAGATGGAGGGTGGAAGACGCGGCAGAGACAGTTCTTATGTAGGAGCAAGAAATAAATGACAGAAAAAGTGAGCAGGAAAAATACACAAATATAGAAATGATCAGAGCTGAGGTTTCTACAATTCTAAGCAGAGCAGCTAACTGTGAAGACTACAACTCTCAACATGGCATGCAGGTGCTGCAGTTCAATAACTGTGAAGCTACAGGTTGCCCACCTGCTCTATATGGGAGCAGACCACTCTCATGTCTCAGAAGCTACCCCCACCTCTCCAGCCCCTCATACTGAGCCTTTATGCAGGAGAATCTTTGCTCATGGAGGAGCCGGGTCCCACTGTGTACATACAGTATACATACAGTATATATATATATTCACACCTGGCCTTCTATTCAGCCATAATGCTGTGTAAAGGGACAGGTCCTTGCACAATCCTGGGTGCCCTAAACAATGACCATTAATATTGTAGTAGGGGGACATTGTCCAGAATGGGGGGGGGGCGGTGCAGGATGTGTTCTGGTAATTCACTAGACAGGTGTGAGAGTCGCCATCTGCCCCCAGTATCAGTAACACATCCTCGTCTACCGCAGCACTAGTGCAATGTTGTCTTAATGAGAATGTAACCCCCTGATATAAAGCTGAGCTGCACTCGGAGAATCTACAGCACATTGATGCAGATCTGTAATTAATGATGGTGTCTGCAAACTCCGACTCTGTGCAGAAATCGCTCACTGCAGAAATAACCAGTTTTATGTCTCTAATAAACACTTCGATCAGGGGGGAGGGGGTGTCTGTATATTCAATATACAAGGAGAATTCATTACAGCAAAATGCAGAGGACAGGTGGCTGAGAAATACCAAGGCGGACTCCATGCACTGCTCCACTGACAGACAGAGGATGAGACATCTGTAATGTATCCAGAGCGGGTGAGCGATGTGCACACGGCGCGGGCATTGTGTGCGGTAATGCAGGATGTGTGCTGCCAGCTGCTCATTAACCGCATGCAATAGGTGAGGACCCCACAATGTGTTTGCGTCTCTGCGCGTCTCTGCGGCTCTAGCTCCATCCACACTGTGCATTCAGCTGCAGAACATACACTTCATTATCTGGAGGGTGGGAGTGAAGATCTGCACAGGGGGAGGTCAAGGAAATAGGATTTTATACTTAAGTACTTGCGATTATTAAATCACTTGATGAATGTAACATCATCAGGGGCCACTGCACTTTACAAAGTGGCATCTCTGCCCTAGCTCATCGGTGCCCCCCATTCTGGAGAGATCATGGGTCCTATGTGCAGGGCGATGCTACATGTAACAGCTATGGGTGATTATAAGCCCTGGTGCACACACACAGCAGAACTGCTGGACTCCAGCACCATGGACAGAGCCTTCCCCATCACTCACCCCCAGGACAGGCTGCGGTAATATCAGAGGGATGCAATTGTCAGCAGCTTGTGTGAGAACAAGCACAGAAGAATAGCTGCGTCTTGTGTCGGTGCTTCCACCGTCCAGTCCATGGTGCTACAAGTGTTTTATCCAAAGAGGAATCTGAGAAAACCGCATGAAATCGTCCTGTGCAGAAGAGGTTTATAAGACTTATTGTCGCCTTTGTTACCTGCAGATACTTTCATTACAATAATCTAATAAAGGAGGCAGGTTCCAGCCCATCAGTCCATTCCCAGAAGGAAGGGGTTAATATCATGTCATGGACACCTAAACATTCCTCTAAACAATCCCCCCACACCCACTCACTCACATACAGTCATCAGCGACATCTCCCACACAGCAGCGACAAGAGGCTGCGACAACGATGAGCCATGGTCAGTGACCAGCAATGAAGGAGAAGGATCTCATTAATGGCAGCAGGGACTGGGGTGGGATGTCACCTCTGTGGAGGGGTCTCACAGTCCATTCATCACTGCGGACTATTCTGCCCCCACATGTGCAAAATCCACAATACACGTCCAAATCCACGGAGCCGGTGCAAGAAAAGCGCGTAAAATCCGAGCAAGTGCCGACAGGAGCGTTACCTGAGGAGGCGCTGCCATCAGAGGCCATGTACGGGGGCCAGCTCCTAGAGGGGACCCCACCAAAGAGCATCCGTGGGGAAGGGGTGCAAGGCATGAAAGGGGATGGGGGGAAGGGACAGATCCTGGACTGCAAGCGCATGGATGAGAGGAAACGCAACATGTGAAGCATGTGAACACATTGCTGTCCATCCGCCTGACAATATGACAGCTCCGGCCACCTGACAGCTCCGGCCACCTGACAGCTCCGGCCACCTGACAGCTCCAGCCACCTGACAGCTCCAGCCACCTGACAGCTCCGGCCAGCAGACAACTCCGGCCACCTGACAGCTCCGGTCACCTGACAGCTCCGGCCACCTGACAGCTCCGGCCACCTGACAGCTCCAGCCAGCAGACAGCTCCGGCCACCTGACAGCTCCAGCCAGCAGACAGCTCGGGCCAGCTCATAGCTCCGGCCACCTGACAGCTCCGGCCAGCTCATAGCTCCAGCCACCTGACAGCTCCGGCCAGCAGACAGCTCCGGCCGGCAGACAGCTCCAGCCAGCAGACAGCTCGGGCCAGCAGACAGCTCCGGCCAGCAGACAGCTCCGGCCACCTGACAGCTCCAGCCAGCAGACAGCTCGGGCCAGCTCATAGCTCCGGCCACCTGACAGCTCCGGCCAGCTCATAGCTCCAGCCACCTGACAGCTCCGGCCAGCAGACAGCTCCGGCCAGCAGACAGCTCCGGCCACCTGACAGCTCCAGCCAGCAGACAGCTCGGGCCAGCTCATAGCTCCAGCCACCTGACAGCTCCGGCCAGCTCATAGCTCCGGCCACCTGACAGCTCCGGCCGGCAGACAGCTCCAGCCAGCAGACAGCTCGGGCCAGCAGACAGCTCGGGCCAGCAGACAGCTCCGGCCACCTGACAGCTCAGGCCAGCTCATAGCTCCGGCCACTTGACAGCTCCGGCCAGCGACTCCTACCTGGAACAGGCGCAGAATGTTGGCCACCATGATGGACACAGAACTTTCCGACGCCCCGATCACTCCCACCACTTTCTCCGGGCGCACGTAGACCGGCGGCTCCCCGTTGGTGCAGCGCGCGTCGGACGCGTCCTTCTGGATCAGCGCCTGCACGAAGGTGAGCGACTGCTCCAGCGCGTAGGTGTCCCGGGAGCAGGTGTCCAGGATCCGCGCCCCCAGGGTGATGTTCGGCAGCAGCTCGGGGTCGCTGTTGATCTGGTCGATCGCATAGAGCATGGCTTCCAGCCTGTGGATCCCGTTCTCTTTCCTTATATCCCCGCACGGCATTCCTGCAAATCCCCTGGAGTGGACGGGAAAAAGCCCCCCCAAA